>NC_141689.1:61832119-62432119 GCF_964263255.1 Lissotriton vulgaris
TGGAGGCCCATGTAAATCTGGCCCTCACGGAGCATATGACCCAAGTTAATGTCCTGGATCCCACGCAGAATGGGTTTCGTGCTGGCCACAGCACTGAGACGGCCCTTCTGGCAATGGTTGAGCATTTGCGGATTGTGCTTGATGCAGGTCAAACGGCAGCGCTTATTTTATTAGACCTGAGCGCTGCCTTTGACACTGTTTCCCACAGCATCCTGCTACACCGCTTGCAGGACATTGGCATTTGTGGTTCAGCTCTGCAGTGGTTCCGCTCCTTCCTCAGCGATCGCTCCTTCTGCGCTGCCACCCCTCCATTTCAGTCCAAGTACCATCCTTTGGACCTGGGGGTCCCTCAGGGCTCCTCGCTGAGTCCTACGCTTTTCAACCTGTACGTGCAGCCGCTGGCTGAGGTCGCCAGGCAATGGGGCCTAACCATGGTCTCCTATGCCGACGACACTCAGTTGGTGGTTACGATCAGCGGGGATGCCAAGCAGGATGCCTTCAGGTTCCGAAGTGGACTGAGAGAGGTGGCCAGCTGGATGAATAACAACTGTCTCCAGCTGAACGCGACAAAAACGGAGGTGATGATCGTTGGAAGGGAAGCGGATCACTGGGGGGACGGATGGTGGCCTCCGGAGCTGGGATCAGCGCCGGCCCCTGTCCTGGAACTCAGGAATCTGGGAGTATGGCTTGACCACACGCTAAGCTTTGTGACTCACACGAAGAGAGTGGCGGCCTGCTGTTTTGGAGTATTACGCGGGCTCAGACCCCTGCTCAGATTTTTTGATGCTCCCACAAGACAGCTGGTCATTCAAGCAATGATTATCTCCCGGCTGGACTATGCTAGTTCACTCCTTTTAGGAGCGAACCAAGCCGAGATTCTTCGTTTACAGCGAGTCCAGAACGCTGCGGCTAGGGCGGTGGTAGGTTTTCCCCGAACCTGCCCCACCTCTAACACTCTACGGTCCCTGCACTGGCTCCCGATAAGCAAGCAAATCCAATTCAAGGCTCTTTGCCTGGTTTTTAAAATTCTTAGAGAGTTGGCACCCGTGATCCTTAACGAACTGATCTCTCCCTACGTTCCCACCCGCTCACTCCGATCCCTTGGACAAGCCTTGGTGGTTGTCCCCCGTTTTAGACTTAGTCGGATGGGGGGTCGCTCCTTCCGCGTGAAAGCTGCAACCCTCTGGAATGCGCTCCCCTTGGAAATCCGCCTCTTGAATGATTTAATATCCTTTCGTAGGGCTTTGAAAACCTTCCTGTTTTAAATTGTTCCCTGTTTTAATGCTTCTGCTTTTTGTTACTGGATTTAGTGTTGTGTTGTGTTTACCTTTCCCTGCGCCAGGACGCTCCTTCGCTGGAGCAGCTGTGCGCATTAAAATGCTAATAACATAACATAACATAACATTTGTGAAATACAAAAAATGTAATGGCGTATTTTCAATTGGAAATGGGTTATTGTCTAACAAAGGTGAACTGTTGTAAATAACTAAAAACTACATATCCCAGAATGCATGGGAATAGTTGAAACTGAAAAGAGTATAAACAGTTGCAGTAAAGTAGTAGCACCTACAGTGAGCAAGGCCCTAAGGCTGAAACACGTTGGTGTTAGACTGGGCACTGAAAAAAGTAAAAAAAACGTGGAGTTGCTGAGTGCGGCGTCTTTTGTGGAAAAATTGACTCTGGCCATTGGTCTGGCCCAACGTCGGCACCCGCTGTGGAGCGATCCTGCTAAAGACCACATTGCAGTAAATAGGATTACAGCAGGAAGCGCCCGTTTATGAAAAAACGCCATTCGAACATATCAAACGAGCACTGAGTAGGCACTGAAACCCGTGCAGGGTCGAGCGCTGAAGGATGGGGCAGAGAGAGCCGCCTGTACAGGAGCCTCCTCTCCGGGTAAGTGCCTACAGTTTGGTGACTGTTAATTTGTGGAAACTGAATCGTAATCGAAGCGTCTTGTCTGTGGGAAAAACTATAGACTGAATATCGCCGGAAAATTTAACTGAGCAATATTTTATCTCATACCACAAAAGAAACAGCTCCGCGAGTTACAAATTGGAAAATAGAAACATTGTGTCTTTTGTCCGCTTGCTAAGCTCACAACGTGTCTTTGGTCACACTCCTTGGGGCTACCTGCGAGGTTTGGATATATATAATATATTACCTACTGGTGGTCGCCAGTAGGTAGTTATAGTTAGGATTTTTTTCAATGTTAATCTCAAAATTCTATTTGGAATAACTTTGGCGCCGGTTGACGAATCTGCAAGAAAATTTCCTCAAAATGGCCTCTTTGAGTTCCAGTCCTTCCCTGAAAGTTTGGGGGGGATGCGTCAAGCGGGGGCCGAGATAAAAGGGGGGTCCCAAAACGCGTTTTCCCTTGGTAATTTCCATAGGGCGGTCGACCTCACCTTTAGCCCGAACGGCTGAATGGATTTCCACCAATCATGGCAAAATTGTAGGGACTGGTAGCCCGATGTGCCTTTGCTATGTCTCAAGATATGTGATCCAGTGGATTTTGAGTAATTTAGGTTAAAAAAAATATATATATCTGTAAGCGCGCCCCGGTACGCGCTCCGGGGAGCTCTCCGGGCGCGCTACGCGACTTGCGCACGGAAAGCTGATTGGCTTTCGGGTGTCTGTAAACATTCCAAACGGTCTGGAGCGGCAGCCATCTTGTGTCTCGGTATGATCGAGACACAAGAGGTGGCCAAAACAAAGGGGGAAAAGACCATTAGGGGGCAGAGTAGACCCCCCTGACCCCCTAGGTTTCATGTGGGGGCTATAAAAGGGCCCCGCGGGGCAAAAAAAAAATATTATTTTTTTTTCGATTTGCGCGGGGGGAGCGCCCGGTACACGCACCGGGGAGCGCACCAGGGAGAAAAGAGAATGGCAGAGTTTTAAAATGTAAGTCATTTTATATAAATGGGAGGTAGTTCTGAAAAGAACTGTTTTTTTCTTCTTTTTGTTGTTTTATATTTTTTTGGGGGGGGTTTTAATTTTTTTTTCTTTTTTTGGTTTTTCTGAATATTTTTTGTTTTTTTTGTATTTTTTAAAGGGAGAAACAAAAAACAGGCATTTCAAAAGGGCTCAACAGGAGAAAAAAAAAGTGCAACAAATTCATATTTCCTTTGGCACTTGTGGTTTTCCCAAGCACGATTAATAAGAGTGATGCATTGCTCACCATAGCAAATCGTTTGACCACAAAATTTACAAACCATTTTAAAATTTGAAAAGTTAGTTTGTATGATGGAGCATGTCTCCCTAACTTCCGGTCCTGATGGGGTGGAAACAGTAGTTTGGGAGGTGCTGGCAGAAGATTGGACAGGGTTTTTGGTCAGTTCCCTGACCTCTGCCCTAGAATAGTTATTGGGATGCTTTCTAAGCATATGCCTGATCATTGTGTGGTTGCCGAAGGAGTATTTCTTGTTGGGATTCCCCCTTGACAGCTCCTGATGACAGATTAGGCAGGTTGCTTTAGGTGCATTTACATTTTTTTTGTCACTCGGGATAGAAAAAAAGTGCCATATGATGTGCTCTTTTGGCTTGTAGGTTATGTTGTCCTCTCGGACGAATCTACTCTCCTCTTCGTCCTCATCCTCCTCCTGTTCTTGATCTCCACCACTGTGAAGTTGTGGAGGTCCTTGTGGTGGTGTTGGTCCAGAAGATCCAGCAGCTGCAGCTAATGTAGCCATTTTCGACAGATATAAGTAAAGGTCTTCCTCTCTCAAAGCAAAAAGGTAGAATAAGGAAAAAAGGTGTGGGCTTTCATCATTTGGAAAACAAAATATCCTGAACCAATGAAAAGTGTTTATTTTAGGTCACATGACCAGGGGTTTCATCATTATGAAACCAAAACTGTTATGAACCAATGAAAAGTGTTATTTTTAGGTCATATGACCCGACGCGCTTACGCACCCGGGTCGCGTCACGTAAGCGCGTCGGAAGATTACGTTGCGCAATCGTATTCGCTCGAGTGCTTCCAGGTGCGCTTACGCCGTGCGTATCACGCTGACGCGGCTACACGATACGTCACGATCATGTTTTCGTTCGCGAAAATGGGGCTTACGGGACGCTCCCCGGGGCGTGCTCTGGGGCGCTTCATAATAGTACGCTTTCCGTTGCGCTCCGATGCAAAAAAACACTAAAAAAATTAAAAATATACAAAAAAAAATTGCAAAATTGAAGGGACTGGTAGCCTGATGTGCCTTTGCTATGTCTCAAGATATATGCTCAAGTGGTTTTTAAGAAAATTACCTTAAAAAAATATATATTGGGACACATTGGGCTATATATATGTTAGAGCCCAAATGTAGCCCAAATGTAGCCCAATGTAGCCCAATGTACATCAATGTACTTATAAAGTGAGACTTATAGTTAGGAATTAGCATTTAAAAAATCTATTAAATTCAATGTAAAAACCATAGGTTTCACACTAGTTATAGTTAGGAATTAGCATTAAAAAAAACCTATGAAATTCACTGAAAAAAACAGGTTTCACACCAGTTATAGTTAGGAATTAGCATTTAAAAAACCTATTAAATTCACTGAAAAAACCATAGGTTTCACACCAGTTAAAGTTACCTGGAAATTTTACTGACATAAAACCATTGAAATTCCCACGTTATAGTTAGTTGGACTCTCTATAACTTGCGCGTGCAATGCACTGCTGATGACGTCACATATTACATCACTCATGACATGGTCAGTGACATCACTCATGACATCACTGATGATACCATCCTTGTGACAGAGTGACAGACCTCCTTTCACTATAATGTAACCCTTGAAACACATATTCAAAAATACAAACTAACATTTTCAAAACAATGCAGATACCCATACCAGTTACAACAACCAGATCTATAATTCTGACCATTTCCGTGCTTCAGCAGCTGGAGCCCGCATCTCTGCTTGTTGTTATGGACCTTTTGAATGCCTCCTTGCAGGAAACTACTGTCCCACCAGACTGGAAACCTGCCATGGTGCTCCTTCTCCTCAAAGAGGCCAATGCTGACCCCGATTTATCTTCCAACTATCGGCCCATTTCGCTGTTGCCAGCCTTTTCTCAAATCTTAGAGAACCATATCCACGCACAGCTCTCTAATTTTGTTGAAACCCAGGGGTTTCTTCATCCCTCGCAATCTGGCTATGGAGCTGGTTTCTCAATGGAAACTACCCTGTTGGGGGTAATGGAAAGACTGCGCTGTCATCTGGATGCTGGAGACACAGTGGCCATCATTTTGCTGGACTTAAGCGCAGCATTTGACAGAGTGTCTCACACTATGTTAGTTAAAACTTTAAGATGATTAGGCATATGTGGCTTAGCTTTAAACTGGCTCACTTTTTTTCTTACTAATCGTACATTTCAAGTCTTCTCCCCAACAGCTAGTTCCGATATTCTCTTATAAACCCATGGGGTACCTCAGGGCTCCATTCTTAGCCATTTACTCTTCAACCTATCCGTCAGACCTCTAGCTGATGTTGTGGAAGATGCTGGGCTGTCCCTGTTTTCTTATGCAGATGACTCCAATATCATTTCTCTCTCTCCATGAAGAGTACGGTCGGGCCATTGCCCCTTCAGCTGGGCCTCAGCAAAATCGCATCATGGATGCAATTAAATCACCTCAAACTCAACGGTGATAAAACCGATGTTTTGATACATGGGAAAAATAAGGATCTCCGGGGCCCTCAACACTGGCCATGTGAGATGGGTACACTTCCTTTACCTTCCTGTCAAGTTCGCAACTTGGGCGCCATCGTTGATTACTCGCTCAGCATGCATCATCAAGCTGTCAAGGTAGCTGCCACATGCTTTACCATTCTGAAGTGGCTAAAAAAGATCATCTGGATGCTACCAGAGTCCACCCAGAGAACAGTAGTCCAGGCATTTATCACCTCAAGGCAGGACTACGGCAATGTTGTCTACCTGGGATCAAACAAGGAGGTGACACATAGGTTGCAGATGGTTCAGAACTCCGCCGCAAGATTACTTTGCCAGGTTCCGGGAGCCACCTCTATCTCTGGCCATTTACAAGACTTGCATTGTTTCAGGGTGGAGAATCGAATCAAGTTCAAAGCCCTGAGCTACATGTTTGAAATTAAAATAGGGGTTGCCCCTCTGTATTTGCAATCTCTGGTCCGTCCATATGTCTCTTCGAGATCTCCACTCATCCACTCAAGGGAAATTCTAAAATTAGACTATCTCATATGGGCAGAAGGTCATATGCACACCTCGGTCCCTCACTATGGAATGCCCTGCCCATAGCTCTTCAAAATGAAACAGAGTATGTATAATTTTGCAAATCATCGAAGAATTGGCTTTTTAACCGGTAACCGTTAAGCAGGTCACACAGTCTCTGATCTGCCATGGTGCCAGGAAACCCTTCTTGGGTAGCTGTTGCGCCTTATAAATGTATTAAATAAATAATTAAATAAATAAGTATTCAAGAAATTATGTAGATATGCCATTTACAAAAGGTTTTGTGAATTGAAAATTCTAAAATGTTGTTTTCCATTTTAGAAACTTACAGATGCATGTACACTCTCAGTAACAAAGCAATGTATACTCCTAGAGAGCCATGTATGCAATTATATACCAAGTGTGATATCTAGACTTCACTCACACATAGCTCAGTAGAAAGCATACATACAGTAAAACACATAGTTTGATATTGACAGAAGGAGATAACCAATGCGCACAAGATATAGTCACACCTGTTATGTATCTAACAGCAATGAATGTACTTTCACAGTCAGGCAGGCAGTATTCAGGCACTCATGCAATCACCCAGCCGCTAGTCAGGCAGTCATAAAATCAGTAATTCAGTTTCCATGGAGTTATTAAATTACCTAGACACTACTCATGCACTCTTGCAATCAGGCAGGCAGAAATGTAGTCATTGAACTATGCAGTTCCCACCAATACATTCATCTAATCACCCAGCAACGAACCATTTACTTTCTAATTAACAAGGGTGTAACTAAGCAATTATTATAACTCTTGCGGAGAAACTATGCAGTCATCTTAACACCCACTTACAACCCATGCACTCATTGAAATATTGAGGCACACATGTGCATTCATGAAAAAACGCAGACACTACTCATGTACTCATCTAATTACTTTGAGAGTGCCACTGTAGTAAACCTAACATCCATCTAGTAACTATGCACTCCTATACTTACTGAGGCGATACTCTTGCACTAATACAATGACCCCAGCAGTACACTTACTTTCATCCAATCTCTCAAGTTTCAGCAATGGAGTCATGGAATCACTCAGACACTAGTTATGCACTCATCCTATCAGCCATGCACTACTGATGCTCTCATTGAATTATCCAGGCACTAATCATGTCATTATTTAAACACCCAGGTACTAGCTGTTCACTAAACCAAAAACTCATGGGCAGCAACATGCAGTACTCCAATCACTGAAACAACACTCATGTACTCATCAAATCTGCTAGTTGCTATGCATGCACTATCTATGCACTCTATAAATTACTTAAATACAATCTATGCACTCCTGCAATCATCCAGGCACTGTGTTGCACTCATTTAATCATCTAACCAGTATCTATGTGTTATGTGTTATGTGTTTATTGCATCATTGAGCCATTAGTCATGCACTTATTTAATAATTCAGGTACTACTCAAGCACTCATTCAAACACCCAGATAGTAGTGATATACTGATGCACACACGCAAACAGTAACTATGCAGCTATGGAATGGCCCATGAAGTTCTCATATACTCAGGAAATAATCCTGGCACTAAGTGTATCCTCAAAGAATGACCTAGGAACTACCTATGCACCAATTCAATCATCCAAGGAGTATTCATGTATTCAAACACATGTTTTTACAAGTTTTAATGAGGAATATGTTGTCTCTTAGAAACTTCCAGTGAACTATAAATGCAAGCTGTGACACACTTTTTGAATGAACTTGGAAGAATTAGTGAGCTATATGCTTTAATGATTACCGTGCAGGTTGTTATATGCACCTTTTCCCAAAATGTAAATCTGATACATTTAAGTAGAACAGTACTGAGATAACAAATATACCAGTGACACAGTGGTAGAGAGGCATGCAAATAGCTCTTATGTTGTGTTATTGGATTTAAAGTGTTGAGACACTGTATATACATTTACACTTGGAGCTAAATTTACAAGAAAGTAATGCAGCACAGAGCCACAAGCCATTTGGCTACTCCCTTCTGCATTGCTTTCAAAGCACAGGGATGCATCATATTTACAACAATATGATGGATCCCTATGCACCAACTGAGGCCCCATCGCAACATGGGATGAATGAGCTGTATTTTCCTCTTTCTGTGTGTAATGCAGATCGCAGAAAGAGGATAAAATGAGGAGAAATAAAAGTATATCTCCTCGTTGCACCTCCCTAACCCTCCCTGGGGAGGTGTAGGTTTTTGACACATTTCCAGGTTTATGAATTGTTGTAAATTTGGGAATGTGGCAGAAACCATGGGTGTTGCTTGGGAACACCCACAGCACACTCCTTTCAAGCAAAGTGCTGCATGAAAAGGGCCTGTATTTATGCGGCCATGAAAAGCCACACGAGTGGATTTACGTGGCTCTGTATATATGGAGCACCACATTACGCCATTGGTGTGCAAAACCATGATGTTCATTTTAAAATTTACTACAGAAGGAATATACTGTTCTTTTACCATGTATAAGTGCAAAGTGGGATATGGTGCACTTGTGTAGTACAACAGGGTGCTAAAATGTTAAAAGCTAACAATAAATAAAGTTTTGTGCTTTAGAATTAAAATATACTTGTTTTTTTACAGAATAATATCTACATAAGTACACACATTTATAAAGCATATGAAAGGTCAGGCAAAAAAGCAGCCGAAGCAACTACAGTATGTTTGCAGGAATGAGTTACAAAAGGGGCAAAATGTTAAAAAAGTTGTGTAAGAAAAAAGAACTATTGGTAAGAGGACAAAGATATTTCTTAAAATTATATGTGGACATTTTCAAATATTACAAAATAAAGAAAATTAAATTTATTTATTTTATTTATTTTCTAAATTTCTAAAGCGCGAACAAATACCACAAATGGTGTCTCGGCGCTGGGCAGACAGAGAGGTACTTCCTGTGCATTATTGAGTGAATAACCATGTCTTCACTTGCCTTCTGAAGAGCAACAGTGAAGCGCTGGTTTTTATGTGATGGGGCAAGGAGTTCCAGAGCCTCGAGGCAGCCACCAAGAAGCGTCTGTCTCCCCAGGTGACTGTTCTCACTCGTTGAATGCATAGTAATGCGGATGAGGCTGATCTTAGCGCTCTTTTGGGAACGTACAGCTGCAGTGATTCCCTAAAAAAGTCGGGTCCTTGGCTATTCAGTGCCCTGTATATAATACACAGAGCCTTGAATTTTGTTCTCTTTTTTACTGGGAGCCAGTGTAGTTGGTAAACGACTGATGAGATCGGTGCAAACTTGGGAGTTCTGGTCAGGATTCGCGCCGCGGCGTTCTGCACCATTTGTAGCTTTTTGAAGACCTGCTCCTGAGCATTCAGCAGAAGCCCATTACAGTAGTCCACCTTGGATAGCACCAAGGAGGACATCAGAGTTTTCCCTGCAGAATGGCCATAAGAAACATTAAGAGTGGACAAAGTGTACATTGCAACAACAGAAAAGATTTTAAAGAAGATAGACACACCTTAACCAGGAGACATAAGCAGTTTAAGGAAATCAGAGGCAGGATGTTTCTTATTGTGATTGTGAGTCTACTGAGAAATTTTGAAAAAGTATAGAAGAATGCACTGAAACAGAAGGAACGAGTTGAGAGAGTAGTTTATAAGGCATTTGCTTTGAAGAGGAAGCTTTTCATTTTGATTCTAAGTAGAATGAAGGCTCTTGACAAAATAGTCTGTGCATGTGCAGTATAACTAGAAGAAAATATTAGTGAATATAAGTAACTTTTGTACAGTTATTAGTGGAAAATAGATACATACTTCTAGTGCAGAGCCTTTCTTTAATGAAGAAAGCTATCCCCAGGATAACTGATTTGTTCATGCTATTGATGAAAGAGAAGGATGTTCATCCAGTTACCCAGGCACTCCACATGTACTCATCTAATCACCCAGGCACTATCCATGCACTCACCCATTCACCCAAGCACTGTACCTGCACTCATCCAATCACTGAGGCAATATCCTTGCACACATCCATTCACTAAGGTACTACTCATGCACTCATCCAATTACGTAAGCACTATCCATGCACTCATCCAAGCACCCAGGCACTACCTATGCAATCACCCAATCACCCAGTCACTAGCCATGCACTCACCCAATCACCTAGGTACTACCCTTGCAGTCACCCAATCACCTAAGCACTACCCATGCATACATCCAATCACCCAGGAACTATCCTTGCGCTCATCCATTCACTCGGGCACTACGCGTGCGCTCATCCATTTACTCTGGCAGATTACCTAGGCCCGATCCATGCACCCATGCAATTCCCCATGCAGTACCCATGCACTCATCCAACCACCAAGGCACTACCCTTGTACTCATCCATTCAATGATGCGGTACACATGCACTCATCCAATCACCCAGACAGTACCCATGCACCCATCCAATCATCCAGGCACTACCCTTGCACTCATCCATTCACTCAGGCATTACCCATGCACTCATCCATTCATTCAGGCACTACCCATGCACACATCCAATCACCCAGTCACTAACTTTGCACCCATCCATTCAGTCTGCAGTACCCAAGCACTCAGCCATTCACTCAGGCACTATACTTGCACTCAGCCACTCACTCAGGCACTACCCATGCATTTATCCATTCACTCAGGTACTACTCATAAAGTCACCCATTACATTAGGCACTACCCATCCACTCATCTATTCACTCAGGAACTATCCATGCACTCAGTCTATTCTTCATGTACCACTCTTGCATTCATTCATTCTTCAATAGGCCGCTCATACACTCATTCACTATTGCAGACATTATAGACATACATATACACTCATTCATTCATTCATTCATTTTTTAAGAGTTTTTTGTTTTTCTTTTTTTAAGCAAAAATTAACTGCAACTGGCAGTGGAAAAACTTTAAGAAGCTCTCAAAACATGAGAATACTGCAAGGACCCAAAGACAAAATCAATATTTGTGAGTTGTGCAACTGTTGCATTTGTGAGTCTTCCAACTGTTGCCGAAATCTGTTATGCACTGCTAGTCCGCACTTACCACAACTCTACAGGCTATGCAATAAGTGGCCATCAAGCTGCATACAGGTACGATATCTTGAGATGGTGGTTGAACTTCAGAAGGCACTCTTTGTCCAGGTGTTGATGAACTACCTAAAGATGTGGCTGGATGTTCAGGCTCTTGCTATCTCTTTGCAGCTTTTATTCGGTTCTTGTGGAAAGTTTTCAGATGGTAGAGCATTAAAGTTGTTCCATAAGAGTATTTTTTATTTGCACCTCTCAACAACTTCTTATAACAAATTGTACATTGCACAATTTGTTCAGCAGTTTTCAATTCTCCGGAAGGAATTGTGAAAAACCCCCATGCGATGCTGATTTTTTTTCGATGGAGGCCCGTCATCTTCAGACTTCAGAATGTACTTCCTGGATTTTCTGGTTTTCCTGTTGTTGCTGGTCTTTCCCCTGTTGTTGTTCTGTTTATTTGTTTAATAAAGTTGTAACAATTACACTAGAAAATTGTAGACACCTTCTCTCACTGAAGATCTCTCAGAGAATGAACCAGAAAGATGTATAGGTGTGTTCTTCCCAATGTTAAAATTAAAAAGTGTATCATCCAATCATATTTCTTTGTTTCCATGATCTTCAAGACGAACAGCATCATCACGAAGACCACAAATTTAACAGAATAATATTTTGTTTGAAAATAGGTAGTCAAACATAAATGTTAATCGACTGATGTTAACCTCAAAATGTATATAATACTATGTAATATGTTTAAATAGGTGTTATACACTTTACCCAAAAACACACGTTCATCGCAGTTACCGACTTTATCTCGACTTCCAGCATAACTGCGATTAATCAAAACACCAAATAAAAGGCTTTTAATTGAAAAAGTTCTTCCAAAAGTTAGGTTTAAAGAGTATAACAATAAACAACTTGTGCCAAATATTAATTAAAATATGTCTAAGTATGTGTCCCGAGTTTTAAAAAAATCACCCGCACTTTGCGACTATCGACGACACCGCGGTCTACAGAGTCACTGCGAATATATAAAACACCACATAGAAGATGTTTTTTTCACACAAACTCAAATATACACTCTACATTACTAAACAACGAGTGCCTGCTTTTAAGTAAAGTTTGCCTATATATATGTTAAAGACTTCCTCAAAAACATGCACCTTTGGCGCTGCCACTGCAGGTTTTGCAATGTCTTCATGAATATAAAAAATGTTTTTTAAAAACGCTTATTAATTCACTGAAGAAAATAAAAGCTTATAAAAATGCATCTTATAGTAAAGAGCCATTTCAGATAGAAAATAACATTTAAAAACCTTAAAAATTCAATGAAAGAATCAGTTACATGTAAGTTATAGGTAGAAAATGGAATTTGAAAAACCTTAGAAATTCACTGAAAAAAACAAAGGTTACAGGGACGTTATAGTTAGGACTTAGCATTTAAAAATCTTTAGAAATTCACTGAAAAAAGAAAGGTTACAAGGGTGTTATAGTTAGGAAACAGAATTTAAAATACCTTAGAAATTCACTGAAATAAAATTCTGCGGTTATAGTTAGCTGAGCTAACTCTAACTAGTGCACTGCTTATGACCTCACATTTTAAACCACTCATGACATGGTCAGTGACATCACTGATGACATCATTGATGGCATCTCAAATGACATCACTGATGACATCATCAATAGAATCTCTGACGCTCCCACTCACACCCCAATACAACCTTTCATACACCAACTCAAACTCCCACCCTAACATTCTCAAAACCCTTGATACACCCATACCAGTACTTGAAACACACACTCAATGATTCATAGGTTTACACACACATCCACTCAGTTACCCAAACAACCACGCATACACCAACTCTCTCACTAATAAAGCATCTGAGATATCAACTCATACACCCATGTAGCGGAGCAACTCACTCACCTATAGAGTCAATCACACTGCCATTTACTCATCTATATATTTATATACAAACACACACTCACTTATTCATACAGAGACTAACATATACTCACTCACCCATACAGCTCCTCACACATGCTCTCACTAACCCATACAGCTACTATCACAATCCTTCACTCACACATACAGTCATTCATATACTCCAACACTCAGCTGTACTGCCTTTCACATATCCACTTACTCACACATATACCACTGACACATCCACTCACTCATTGACACATATACCACTGATACAGCCATACACACACTCAATCAGCCCTTAATTTATATACTCATTAAGTCATACAGCTACTGACTCACCTACTTACTCGTCTTTACAGGCAGTCACACACACCCTCACCTACTCACACAGACACTGATACACCCATACAGATACTTAGACAACCAATCAATCATACATACAGCCACTCACATACCCACTCACCAACCCATACTGCCACTTAGACACCATCTGATAGACATACAGACATTCAAACAACCTAGTCAGTAAACCATAAATTTACTGAAACACCTAATCACTCACTTGTACAGTCAGTCACGCACCCACTGAATCATTCATACAGGTACTCATACACCCACTGATTCATCAGTACACCTTGGTGTATATATATTTAACACTTATAAACATTTTAAAAACACCCAGTCACTGGATGATGTCATCAGTGATGTCACTGATCATGTCATGAGTGATGTCATATATGAGGTCATAAGCAGTGCATTGCGGGGGTGTGAGTTGTACTTAGCCCAACTAACTATAACATCTGAATTTCTTTGATTTTTACTATTGAAATGTCAGCCTAACTATAACGTCCCTGTAACCTTTGGTTTGTTCAGTGAACTTCAAGGTGCTTTAAATTCTATTTCCCAACCATAAGTCCCCTGTAACCTTTGGTTATTTCAGGGAATTTCAAAGTTTTTTTTAATGCTAAATCCTATATATATATATATATATATATATATATATATATATATATATATATATATATATATATATATATATATATATATATATATATATATATATATATATATATATATATATATATATATATATATATATATATAACACACAAGAAGAGACTGGCTGGAAACCGGTAAGGAGGCACTCACTCAGGCAATTTTCAGTTTTAGACCAACTGCTTTATTTCCAGCATACTCGTCTTAACCCAATGCGTTTCGCCTTCAGCCGAAGGCTTAATCACGGGTGTTGAGCTCTAACACGAGCCTACTTTTATTTTAGTAACTAGCAAAAAAATGGGGTGACCCAAGAAGTCAGTAGACCTGGGTAATAATTATCATACAAAAACAATGGTCTCTAACCTTTCTTTTACCAAGAAACAGATTAATCAGGTACTTAGTTAAACTTTCACCTATTCAATGGGCCTATATGTCTAAATTAGCCCAATCCACTTAATGTCACTTATATCCACCAAGAAAAAAGCAGCAGCAAAATATTCAAAACGGCATAGGGCAGTTTTTAATTCACTTCATTGTGTGTCTGTCTCATAACAAACATTTGTGGTTGCCCAAAAGAAGGCGTGCAAAAGAGTAGAATTTCTAAAGTGCTTAATAGAAAAAAGTTAAGAAAACGACAGTAAGGGGAGTGATATTTACAAAATCATGTATATAAACAGTACATTTGTACAAATAAATTCGTTAGGTCCTGGTGTGTGTTCTGCAGTTCTAGACACAGTTTATCTCAAATTGGAGACATTGCTTCCAAATTTGATGTTGCACACACAATTTTCTTATATATAACAACATCCAGGACAAATTAAGGCGTCGACGTTTCGACTCGTCTGGTGGCCTAGAGGTGATTTAAACCGTGGCCGTGCGAGTCTTCATCAGGACTGTAGATTTGGGCAACCAGAAAAACAGCACGGGGCCCAACTGGAAGTAAGGGGAGCACACTTGGGCTCTTGACTCTGTTCCAATGGTAAATTAATTACCTTGAGGTAGGTCGTGAGTGAAGTTAATGATCCTCCAGTGATGGGCTTGGAAAACGCACCCTCAAAGAGTGATAGGGGTATGTGTATGTCCGCAAGTCTGCATCAAATGCTTTAAGGTTGGACTTGCTTCAATCCAATAAGATATATACTTCCCAGGCGTACCTCACACAGTTTGAAGAGGGACTCGGCTCGGGGACGGCATCTGGCGCGTCTTGCTGCCCCGTTACCCGTTCGGCGTGGGATTCAACTGTGGACTCAGCTATATAAGAAAATTGTGTGTGCAACATCAAATTTGGAAGCAATGTCTCCAATTTGAGATAAACTGTGTCTAGAACTGCAGAACACACACCAGGACCTAACGAATTTATTTGTACAAATGTACTGTTTATATACATGATTTTGTAAATATCACTCCCCTTACTGTCGTTTTCTTAACTTTTTTCTATTAAGCACTTTAGAAATTCTACTCTTTTGCACGCCTTCTTTTGGGCAACCACAAATGTTTGTTATGAGACAGACACACAATGAAGTGAATTAAAAACTGCCCTATGCCGTTTTGAATATTTTGCTGCTGCTTTTTTCTTGGTGGATATAAGTGACATTAAGTGGATTGGGCTAATTTAGACATATAGGCCCATTGAATAGGTGAAAGTTTAACTAAGTACCTGATTAATCTGTTTCTTGCTAAAAGAAAGGTTAGAGACCATTGTTTTTGTATGATACTTTTATTTTAGTGCACAGTGAAAAAAACTTAACAGTGAAATGCATTGCATTGTGGGTAACGTAGTTTTTCACGTGAAAAAGGTGTGAAAGTGCTCAATTTACAATAAAATTGCATGGAAGCATCTCTTTGGATTTTGTGGACATTAGAACAATGTTTTAAGTTCATATTTTTCAGTCATTGGTGACTAGCAATCACAGCTGTGATTGTGTCGTAATACATGCTCTCTGGTGATATATAAATATATATACATCACGCACGTCAAAAAACAACAAATGAATCAGCTGATGCGGAGGCTTCAACATCCATTAGTGTAGGGGATTTAATGGGACTTCAAAACCTGTATGACCTTGCACATGAAGTAGATTCGCAACCTGGCCCGACAGTCAGTCAGACTCTCCCTGTGAACTCATCAGCTCCCTGTCCCTTCGAGCCAAAATCAACCTTTCTTCCTCTCATGGCTACAGATGCAGTGGATGTATTTAGTGACAGAGTTGTCACCGAACTTAAAAACTTAAACAGAAGAGTTCTAAGTAAAACTAGACACACGGATCACGTTAACGGCCAGTATCATCAGCTGGTGAAAAACTTACAAAACAATCGTGATGTCATTATTAAGAACTCAGATAAGGGGGGAAATACAGTACTTTGGGCACGTTCAGACTATTTAATTGAGGCCAATCGACACCTTTCTGATGTTGTATGTTATGCTTTATCTACTCAGCATGAGATGTTAAAAAGCGAAGAAATCACTTGCAAAAAAGTACACAATTGGTACAAAATAGGCCTGTTATCTAGAGATGAATTTATGTTTCTCATTGTAGAACACCCTATTGTTCCTTTTTTTGTATTTTCTCCCCAAAATTCATAAGTTGGTAAGCCCTGTACCTGGTCGTCCCATCATCTCTGCCATAGGTAGCATTAATGAGAAGATATCGAAATATGTAGACTTTTTCCTTCAACCCCATATGGTCAATTTACCATCGTATTTGAAGGATACAACTGATTTTTTGAATAAGATCAAAAATGTGCAGTGGAATTCAAACTATTTATTTGTGGTGATGGACATCGAATCATTATATACTTCCATCAACCACATACAAGGCATGTAGGCTGTGGAACATTATTTGAACAGGCGTGATTCTGTGTTTCGAGGGCACAATGCAATGTTAATGGAAATGATCAGGATTTGTTTAACCTCCGATTATTTTAAATTCCAGAGCAACATCTACCAGCAACTGTGTGCTGTTACTATGGGTTTGTGCTTCTCCCCCAGCTCATGTTTACATGTTGTCTGGTGTTAGGAGCGCGTTCTCAGCGTCACACATGCAAACTGGTTGCCACATATCTCCCATTATTGGCACTACATCGACGATGTTTGTATCATCTGGAATGATACCATTAAAGAGGCCACAACATTTGTTAATGAGATTAACACCAATGATTTAAATCTAAAATGTACAGCCACAATAAACAACGTGTTGGCTAATTTCTAGATGTTCAGCTGTATGTGGAGAATGACCAATTGGAAACCAGGCCTTTCCGTAAATCTACTGCGGGCAATTCTGTACTCCATGCCCAGAGTGCCCACCCCATCCACACAATTAACAGTATTCCCTATGGGGAATTTATTCAAATATGTCGAATATGCAGTGATGATGGTACAGCTGCCCTTTGTCTAGATGCCTCAACGCAAAGATTTCTGAATAGAGGTTACTCTAAGAAAGTCCTAAATCATGCTCTAGTTAAGGCTAAATTACCAGACAGGGATGCGTTGTTGGCTCCTAGAGTTAGCAGCCCAGAGTGTCAATCTGAATGTTCTATCAGACTCATTACCACTTTCTGTTCACAAGAAAGAACAATTCGCCATATTATTTGTGCGGAATGGCCAATAGTCCTAACTGACAATATTGTAGGACCAATTCTTCCCAGCTTGCCCTCTATCACATTTTGGAGGGCACCCTCACTGCGGGATGCTCTCGAGAAACCAATGCCGGAGGCTCTACCTAAAAAACCATGGCTTAGCAAAATTGGCTTTTTTAAGTGTATATCGTGTAGCGCCTGTACTTTTGCCCGGAATAGCACACATTACACCACAGCTTTAAGTGACACCAAAATTCCAATTAAGGAACATCTATCCTGCAGGACTGAGTTTGCTATTTACAAACTCAAGTGTACATGCAATTTGGAATATATTGGGAACACTAAACTCCCGGTGCACATGGCGCATCTTGCAACACATTCGAGCTATTGTGAACAGCACTAGTGACTATCCCGTCGCTAGACATTTCAAAGCTGTACATAATAACAAATTAAAAGACCTAGAATACACCGTCTTGTGCTGTACCACCCCCCGGCCGGGGAGGGAATCGAGAGAGATTAATGAGACAAAAAGAATCTCATTTCATTATGTCACTTGACACTAGAGCTCCCAATGGTTTGAACCTTACGGAAGATTTGCATAATTTTTTATAATTTTGTCTGTCTTCTAAAAACGTCGGTCTTTTCTTCTTTTTGTATCCTTAACCCATGCAATAAGCCACTGTCAATATGATGATTTAGGAGCTTTGTTAGATTTGTTTTGATAAAACAATTGTGACTTTTTTGCAATTTATAAATATCTGATCATGAAATGTTAACCACATTGTTAACATATAAATTCAATGTTCCTACCTTAGATCTTTATTAATCGCTGTAGGTACCCTTATAATTACCCTTATAATTGTGGCCACTATGGCACTATTTTTGGTTTTCATTATCTGCTTCCCTATGTTGCTTTAGGAATGTTTTTAACACCCTTTTTTTTTTTTACAAATTATCACGTCAAATCATGCAACTTAAATATATATATATATTTTGTTTTTTGCTAGGCCATATTTAATTATATGTTTCGACTCAAATCAACATTTGGATAAAGAATTGAATTCTGTGGACCCTGCAAATACTCAATGTAGTCCAATTACACAAAGACATTTTCCACTATAGATCAAGTTGGGACACTTGTCATTAGCGGTTTTTCTAGCATGTCAATGTACTATTTTTGACACTTGTCGGACATTTTCTTGTTACATGCTTATTATATATTATGGGCCCGATGTAGGTAGCCCTTTACCGATCCGAATCGGCCGAAAATACCGATTTTCGGCCGTTTCCGATCGGTAAAGGGCTACCGAGATGTAGGGGCACATTTTCGGTAATTTTACCGAATCGGTATCATTACCAAATCGGTATATTTACCGATTCGGTAATATGTACCGAATCGGTAAAATAATTACCGATTCGGTAATATTTACCGATTCGTTAAAATTACCGAAAAAGCAATGTAGGTAGAACATTTACCTTTGGCACATGGCTTACAGAATCGGTATTTTACCATGGAATACAAATCCATGGTAAAATACCAATTCCTGTGTACATGCACATCTGTGCATGTACACATGTGCCATGTGACAGACAGACGTGCCCTTAGGGCATGTATGGTGTGCCACATTGCACACATGCCCGTTTTGGGGGTGCTAGAGGGTGTCAAAGTGACACCCCCTGCACCCTTGTGAATTCTTTAATTACCGATTCGGTAAATACCGAATCGGTAATACCTAATCATTCCTATGGGCTTCAAAGCCCATAGGAATGAATGGGCATTACCGATTCGGTATTTACCGAATCGGTAATTAAAGAATTGTTAAGGATTCGGTAACGAATCCAAATGTTGGGACCTACATCCCATTTACTGATTTTGAAATACCGAATCGGTAAGATTCGGTATTTCTAAATCGGTAAATGGGATTTTCCTACATCGGGCCCTATATATATTATATATGTTTTGGACTACATTTTTGTTTGAATGATCATGCACTATGCATTTGAATTATAACAAGGTCCGTCTTCCCATTGGCATTAATGATGTAGAAACCAACTTCTGCTACTCATTCAATATGGCGGCTCACAATAGTCTGTTTTCTATTTTTTGTTTAATTTGGGCATGTGTCAATTAGTATCATCTGTGTGTGACCTATAAATTGGTGCTGCATTTTGGGGCGCGTCATGTGAACAAGCTCCTTCGCGGAGCGAAACGCGTCATGGACTGACATTATGTCTTTCACTTTTCTTTATGTGGAATAAATTTATCCTGCCTTTTTCACTTGAATGGCTTATGGTCTCTTTTGCTTACTGAATGCTGTGAACGCTTGAAGTCATCTAAAGAGGTCCTTACCTGGTTGTTCTCACCATGGAGTGGTGAGCAGGAACATTGTTGTATATGTATATATATATATATATCACAAAATCCACAGCGTCAGCGAAGGCAATCCTGTCCCCACCACAGCACTGTAGACACGGACCAATAGTAAGTGCAAATTTCTTTATTGGTTGTGAACTGCCGCCATTAGGTTTCGGCTCCTCCAAGCCTTGATCACATGACAATGTGGTTCTGGTATGCTACAGTTTTTAAAGTGACAGTGCCAATATTCAAAGTGCTTCTTAAGAAACAAGGGGGACCCAGCGGGTAGCTATGGACCATGGGTATCAGTTACGTTTTAGGAGACAAAGGTCCTTAGCATTTATGAAAGTAAAGAGCAATTATTATATAGACCACAATAGGCTGCTATATATTTATCTTCCTTGTCCAGCCAGACAGGGAATTTATTTATCAGAAGATAAAAGATAATCGTTTACAATACATTTCTACAGCAATAGTACATTGCAGTAAGACACACTCTTGTGCCGTACCGGGAGGAAAAGAAAAATAGAAAAGAGTGAAAGGGGTGTTTCAGGCAAAGGAAAAGAGCAGGCGGGGTACTGTTGCGAATCAAGAGTTTAACAGTATCGCCTGGAGTAGTACATACAACTTAAAATACAAATTGTTTTAATGTATGGCCACTCATAGGTGTCGACGTTTCGATCCCTTGCTCAATTAATAAATGGGATCATCTTCAGGACTTAAATAATAGTTTTGCCTGGGTTATGACCGCCTCTTAATGGAGCTGTCGAGTTGCGAAGCTGCCAGCGTCACGGGGGATTTTGGATAATGCAAAATGATGAGTTTGAATTCCTTGGGCTTGGTAGTTGAGGCCCGTGGAGTGCTTCCAGTTAAGACTTTCTCACGGCTTTGCTTGTTGCCGTGTGCAGGACCCGTGGGCGGTGTAAATGCGATCCTTGTGAGGATTATTGCTCCGAATGGGGATCAATACAAAATTGGGCGGGGAGGGCTTGATGGCCTTCGCCGCGGTGAATGATCCGCAAGTTTTTTTGGATGCAGCCGTGGTGAATGCCGGCGTCCCAGATCCTACTGCTGGGACACCGGCATACAGTTTTTAAAGTGACCGTGCCAATATTCAAAGTGCATCATGTGACAGTACTTGCAGTAGACATAGATAAAATACTAGTACTAAAATTCTCAATATATAATAGTAGCCTCCAGACTTGTAATACAATGAGTTTGTAAGTAGCCTGAATATGTAATGAAGCAATTTATTTATTCACTGAAAGAAACATAGGTTTCAGGTGTGTTTTAGTTAGCTGGACATTTCACTCATACAACACCATTGAAATTCCTCTGTTATAGTTAGTTGTACTAACTGTAGCTCTCGTGCCCGCAATCCACTGGTGATGATGTCACATATTACATCATTCATGACATGGTAAGTGACATTACTGATGACATCACTGATGACATATCAAATGACATCACTGATGACATCACTCATGACATCATCCACGTGACAATCTGATACACCTCATCATACACTAGTATAACCTTTCATCACTCACTGTAAAATACAGGGTACCATATTTGAAATAATTGACACAGCAATACAAGTATCTAAAAACCCACTCAGTGATTCCTAGATCTACACACACATCTAATCAATTACCTAGGCCTGGGTGCGCAACAGAGGGAGTAGATGGGGTGCAGCAGACTGGATTAAAAAAGGCGAAGCAGCGATTTAGGCGTACGCAGTCCTATATACCGTATCTTATTGCATTTGTATTTTTTCCTATAGCAGGACAGTTTTTATAGTCGGTCAAACGTCTGTCGCTCGTGATGATTGAAACCACATGTATCACTGCCCACCACTTGTTTTCTATAACTGGATGGAAAACATTACTACCCTGATAATACTTCATAAATCGAAGCCCATTAAACAAGTTGGAACTGTACAAATAGTTGTAGTGACACACATCGGAGGCAAAAAGGTGAGCTACGAAGATTTTCTCCAGTATCAACACTACCTCTCCTGCTCCATCTATTACTTTCTCTCTCCCACACTTCCAAAGTTGTTTTTTCTCTCTTCCTTTCTCTCCCTCTCTCTCCCATTGTTTCTCTTTTCAAGTTATGAACGCTGCTGTCCACTCTGCAGATAAATAAATCAAGGCTCAATTTAATACAGTCTGCAGTATAGAACCAAAGCAGAATACAAGGTGTGAGCTCTGCTAAAAACAGTGTTTGCAAAAGGTAAGCAGAGCGGCCTAGATACACAATGCCTCCAATTAAACGTGCTGCAAATAAACAATATTGTCCTGCATAATGACGTGATCTCTCACCTAATTCCGTCTCATCTCTGAATTATTTTAAAGACCTGTTGGACCATACTGTAGATCTGAACCAGTAGGAACTTCCCTACAGACACCTCTTCAGAGCGAGCCTGTGAGAGGGGTGGGATGTATCAGGCACACTGCACATATTGCCAAGTGTTATGTTAATTTGTGATCTTTGACCTCATTCAGTCACATCTCTGTCTCATTTTAAATACCATCTATACCATAAGATAGGCCTAAGCCTACAAGCAGCGCAGCCCTACAGACTCTTGTTGAGGGTGATTCTGTGGGAGGGGTAGGGTACACTACCCTGAGTGTGCATGTGAGAAAAATTGATCTTGCCTTTCGTAAAGATGTAATCTCTCACCTCATTCAATCACATAGATCTAATTTTAAAGACTCATTTTCATTTTTGTTTTGCAGGTTACCTACGCTCCTACCATTGGAGTCCATCTCACATTTTGTTCATTATACTGGTATGATAAAGTTACGTTTCTATTTATTTATTTTTGTTTTAATAAAAGTTAATTAAAAAAATACTGAGTGTATTCGTCCTCTTTTTCTGACAACATTTCACTAATATTTAGAGTGATAATCATATGCTTAGAGAAGATTTAAAAATCGAAAGTAGAAATGATGTTTATAACTAGAAGTATAATACTGAGGCTAACTCTTTACCATCTCTTTACCAGAGTCTGTAGCTGCGATTAACAGTTCCTATGGAACATTTTAAAAAGTCCAGGACACTTGCTGTTTGGATTACCAACATTGTGTGGTGAACTTGTGACCTGTGTGCTCAGTTAAGTGTTCCATGAACTGTTACTATTGTAACAGGCAGTAAGCAGTTTGGGGGTAGGGTTGAAAGGTACTGGCTGTACAGAATCCGTTATATTTACCCAGGATTCTCTACATGACAGAGGGGAAAGCAAACTGAGACAGCAGAACACTATGTATATTACGAGCAAAAGAAGTACACAACTCTTCGAATTAACCTCAAGAGAGGGCTCGAGGAATAGCCACTGACGTTACAAATCCCCATGTACAATGTGCCTACTCTGTACTCAACAATTGGCAATTCTTTATCGATCACAATCACACACTGTTGCTTCACGATCCGCAGTGTGCACTTCATTAAATACTTTTTTTTAAAATTTATTTTTATTGGTATTTTCAATGTAATTAACATAGGACATACAATGTCCAACATTTGGGCATTTCTGCCACATACAACTGAACTGCATTACAACACTCCTTATCCAATAGGGTACTTCCTTACATACATATTATGTCACATATATAACAGTCTACTTCAGTCTTATTCCACTTGCTCTTCTAATCCTGATAGATAATCCACTAGATAATGCCAATAGTCCTTAGGTCGTGCTCGTGGTGGCAACTCTTCCTCATATAATTTGAAAGTGTCCTTGCAGTATACCATATCACACACCCACTGCTTTATTCGTGGCTTTTTCTTACCGCGCCAACACATCGCTATATTCGGTTTAGCCAATAGCAGTGCCAGTACACAAAATGTACGTTTCCTCGCTTTAACATTCCGTAAGAGACTTAGCAGGCATGTCCGTATAGTACACTATATCTCTATACCCACCATCTTACTCAGCATATCTGTGACCTCCACCCAAAATTGAGCCACCTCCCTACAATACCATGCCATATGTATAAAATTTGCATCTTCCACTCTGCATCTTTGACATCTGGAATCTTCTCGCAGACCATATTTGTGTAGGCGTTGAGGTGTAGGGTATGTGTGATGTAAGTATCTAATGTGTATAAGCTTTAGGTTCCCGTTTGGGTAGTATTCCAGTAATTGTGCCTGCTGCCCCCATTCCTCCTCTGTTAGGGGCGTTTCCAAACACGAATTCCATTTCTGAATCGCCTTACTTGCAGTTTCTCCTATTTCAGCTTGTAACGCCGTGTACAGTCTAGATACTAGGTGCCCAGGGTTAGGTGACGTGATAATCAACTGCAGTGTCAGTAGAGTGTCTGGTTCTGCTGGGTAGGTGGGATAGTGTGCCCTTAGTGCACACTGTAGTCTATAGTACGTACATTTAAATAGCAATTATTTATTTTGTATATAGTCCAGGTCTTCTCATTTTTGATACAGATCTCCCATTGTGTCAAACCCCACTTGTTTAAGTAAGTCCATGCCCACCTTCTCTTGTGTAACCGAGAGTGCTGGGTGATAATGGAGAGGCATTTCTGGTGCGTATATCGGTTGCTTACCCACTTTTTTTCTATCAAGTGCCAAGCTGCTGATGTAGCATCTACTGTATTAATATCCTTTTTATGTAATGGTGGCCTTACGTGTACCAGCACTGCCTCCAGTGGTATAGGGAGGGCGTCTCCCTCCTCCATCGCTACGTGTGTGAGGTAAGCGATGGGGTGGTATCAACATTGCGCATATTGTGCTTGCGCACATAAGTAGTACAGTAGAAAATCCGGGACTTTGAATCCCCCTTTCACGTATGGTAAAGTTAGAGTGTGGAGGTCTATTCTAGCTGTCTTTCCCGCCCAAATTAACTTTAAGGTTGCCGATTTTATCGCCTGGAACACTGGTTTCGGTGGCTTTATCGAAATATTGTTGAACAGATATAGTAATTTCGGTAATAGCACCATTTTCACTATTGCTATCCGATCTGCCATAGATAATGGCAATTTTATCCAACGCTCTATTTTCTGCTCCAGTTCAGTCAATACTCTCCGTAATTTGTGCGAATCACCTCCTCCGGGTCTCTATGGAACCACACACCCAGGTATCGCGCTGGGCCCATTTGCCATTCTAGGGGGTAATCTAGTTGGAAGGGAAGAGTTGTATCAGTAATGGGAATGATCGTGGATTTCGCCCAGTTGATATTTAGCCCAGAGTGATATCCAAATTTAACGAATTCCCTCAAGAGTGGGTTTAAGTTTTCTTTCGGGTCTCTCACATATAGCAGCACATCATCTGCATATAGCGAGATGTGAAGTGGCTGTTGGGGGAACTGCGGTGCCTAGTGTTTATACTCCTGTCTTTTTTTACAGGCTAGTGGTTCTATTGTTATGGCAATTAAAAGTGGGGAGAGTGGGCACCCCTGCGGTGTGCCTCTTCCTATCTTTATTGGTTCTGAGACGTATTTGTTGACCCTGATCCGTGCTACAGGATTAGTATACAGGAGCGCCACTCATTGCAAGAACATTGGTGGGAACCCCATTCTACTCAGTATTGTGCGCAGATATACCCATGCAATGGTGTCAAACGCTTTTGCAGCATTCAGCAGTACCGCTGCTGCTTTCGTTTCAGGGGTTAAATAGTGTGCCAGTGCAAACAAGGTTCTCGTATTGTGGGAGGTCAATCTAGTGGGGATAAACCCTGATTGATCCGGAAGAATCAGTTTCGTCATTAAAATGTGCAGTCTCGTCGCCAGGATTTTAGATAGTATTTTGGTGTCAACATTTATAAGAGATAGTGGTCGATATGAGTCACATCTCTCTGGGTCCTTGTCCGGCTTCAACAGGGCTATAATCCTAGCCTCTCGCAGGGAGGCCGGCAGTGTACCTTTCTCATGTGCATCTCCTAGCATAGCTACCACTTGAGGGGCCAGCAAGTCCACAAAGGCTTTATAAAATTCCCCTGTGAATCCGTCCGGACCTGTCGTGTCATGTCTCAATACTCCATTTTCATCCCCTACCGCTTCTACCACCGGTGGTGGCTTCTGCACACACATTTTTGCTGCTAGTGTGGCCCCTGGTCTCCCTGCCTCCCCGTATGTCCTTGCTATCTGCCGTTTGTGTATGTAATTTAGTTCCGTTTCTGCATGTTTTTGATATTCTATCAGCTCGAGTCTAATTTTACCCAATGTGGCTGGGTCTTTCGTCTCAGCAAATTCTAGCTCTAGTCTCCTAATGTCAGCCTCTTTCTTCTCCAATTGCTGTCTCAGGTCTTTTAAAATACCAGCGTTAGTGCTAATACAGACCCCTCTGATCGTGGCCTTAAAGGCCTCCCAAAGTAAACCTGCGTGGTCTGTTGTAGCCTTGTTAAATTCGAAATACTCCTTTATTGCTTTACTGATCGTGTCTCGGTAACACGTGTCTTGTAGTGCTTTCACGTTGAAGCCCCAGCTAAATGGTGGGGCATATAGTGAGGCAACGTAATCGTGAGCAGCACCGGGTTATGATCGGAAAGTGTCCTTGGTAGGTGAGTGACATCTTCCATCCAATGTAACACTTCTGATGATCCAATCCAGTAATCTAATCGCGACCAACTGTTAAACACCGCCGTTGTGTGTGTAGCCTCTTGTTTATTTGGATTTTTTATTCGCCATAGATCTACCAGTTGCCTATCTAGCATTGTGTCCTGTAGTGTTTGCAACGCTTTTTTATGTGTGCGAATCTTTTGATCTGTCAACATCTACATTCAGAGCCATGTTAAAGTCTCCTCCCCATAATACCGGTACATCCGGCAGTTCAGTTAGTTTCATCCAGATAGTGCTAAAGAATGGAGGCTCGTCTACATTTGGAGCATATACGTTTAGCAGGTTAATCCTATGTGTCCCCTTAGGACGCCTGTGACAATGATGAGTCTCCCTTCACTGTCTGTGTATACTTGTTCTATTTTGAAATGTAACCCCCTACGTATCAATATGAGTACTCCCCTCGAATATGAAGAGTAGGCCGCACTATATGAGGCTTCCGCCCACCTATTACCAATGCGTGTCTGTGTACGTGGATCTACGTGCGTCTCTTGGAGATATGCTATGTCTACATGCATTCGTGTTAGGTATGCCATTACCTGTCTAATTTTCTTGGGGTTTTTTAAGCCCCGTAAATTCCAAGTTATCACTCTTAATCTACTTGCACGCTTATCCTCCATCATAGCGGAACAGTAGTACTAGTATTTTCAAATTGTTTGTATCAGTCTTAGTCATGCTATGTGACATCTTTGGTTTATGCAGTGTATTGAACAGTTCATATCTCCCATGGAATTTGGCAGTGTTTCTCAAATACAGTTCTACAATCCAACTTTCCCCAACTTTACCCCACCTCCCCCTGCCCACTTCAGCACCCCAAACATGCCAAAGATATTCCCTAGTTGTAACATCAACCAATAACATGTCATTGTAGGGAGACACCCTGTGTGGGGGTCCACTTGGGTCACACGACTGCATCCAACATAGTGGATGTGGCCAGAGTATCCTTCATAGAATTAGGTGCCTCAGTTCACCCAGACAGTTGGACTTTACCATGGTTACCCCTAGTATCAGTCTATCGCATTTCCCCCCACCATGCTACCTGTGGGTAATTTCACAGTCTAGAAATAAACAGTGTGATGGGCTACCATTA
Organism: Lissotriton vulgaris; assembly: GCF_964263255.1. Classification (NCBI taxonomy): domain Eukaryota; kingdom Metazoa; phylum Chordata; class Amphibia; order Caudata; family Salamandridae; genus Lissotriton; species Lissotriton vulgaris. The sequence continues at coordinate 61,859,867 of NC_141689.1, forward strand.
GGCCTGATCTGGGTGTCTAAACAGCTCATATGACATTTTATATTACTCAATTATTGCATTAACAACTGCTCGTCGCGGCAGTGGACAGTCTACTTTACCATTCTCTTACAATGTTGCTCACTCAGTCCAGGCGCGGGGCAGCATGTCACCAACACACCACAGTGGCTATTGTCTTCAGCCTACACAGCAGGCATCAGTTCACTATTATCCTTCTCTGCTCCTAGTGCACACATTGATGGGTATCTAACGAATGTCTGTGGTACAACCCTCCATCCGTGCGTGTACTCCCTGCGCCAGGCATGGCATAGTCATTCAGTTCTATACATTTCACTCACAACAGCGTGATGAAGGCTTTTGACAATGTAGTCTGGTGCTCGCTGTTTCCCTTTGACTTAATCCGACTCACGATTCTACTCTTGACGCCTTTGCTCCCTTCGACGTTGTCCCAACCTTTTAATATAGTCGTTCGCTTCCTTGGGAGTGTGGCATATCACAGTTTTACCATCTTTTGTTATTTTCAACCTGGCTGGATATAACATCGCATAGGATATCTCCAATTCTCTCAGTTTTTGTTTTGCCGATGCAAACTCCTTCCTCGCCATTTGTACATTTATGGTGAAGTCTGGGTAGAATTATAGCTTGTTGCCCTGGTGTTCAATCTCTTGTTTTTCTCTCGCCATCCTCAGTATGGCATCCCGATCTCTATAGTTGAGCAGGCGTGCCACTATCGGGCGTGGGGGGGCTCCTGGTTTTGGTCTTGGCGCTAGCGTCCTGTGCGCGCGCTCTACGATAAACACTGTCGATAGCTGGTCGGCTCCAAAGATCGTTCTCAGTAGGTCCTCTACATAGGTCTCCATCTTTCCAGTGTTGGTCGATTCTGGCACCCCCGCTATGCGAATATTATTTCAGCGAGATCTCGCCTCCAACTCCTCAGACTTGTTTTTAATGACCTCCAACACTTTGTCATCTCAGTGCATTTTTGTGTCGTCGCGTGCGATTCATCTTCCACAGCTGACAATCTCGTCTCAGCTTCTTCTAGCCGCTCCCCGTGCTTGTCGAACTTCGCGGCCATGTTGTCGACTCTTTGCGTGATGGAGTCCAGCTTACTATGTACGTCCTGTAAGCTTTTGTGAATGGCCCTGAGGGTTGACTCCATGGTATTTTGCGCCTCGGTATCTACGTCCATGTCCGCATCTGCAGGCGCTGTGGCCCCTTTCGTAGCTTTTTTATTATCAAAGGGCAGCTTTGACTCTACCTTCTCTGGCTTACCCATTTTTCCGGACAATTATATCCTAGCTGTCTCGAGTCGCCGTGTGTTTGGTCGTGCGCAGGGGGATGCTGTGAATATTGCTATTTCATCAACCTCCGCTTACACCCACCTTGTTGCAGTGCACAATGGTAGTGTTGTTTTGCCAGCTGCTCACTCTATTTTCCTGCTGCGCAGCACATGTTACAGGCGCCTTACAACTGGCATGTATGAGCAATGTCTCGTGTGCCAAGAGTTATGCCTCCAGAAAGTGCGCCAGTCCGCACCCCTTGTATTCTGCTCAATCCTATGATATACAGCTCAGTAGTGTTTTTATGCTGGTTGCCCTTTAGCAGTGGGAGCCGATCTTGTTGTGCGACTCTTCACCGCTTTTATTTATTATACTGCCCTTTCGCGCCGTTGCAGCGCGTTGCTGGACACAATGCCTCTCCTCGCCCCGTGTCTGCCGCTGCGCTGCTATGAATTACTCAGTCAGCGCTGTGTTTCTTCCTTTCTCTACCGGCCACTTCCTCCTCCGCACACCGCTACTAGCCGCTGGATGCTTTGGTCGCGCTGCGTCTCACCAGTCTGCGGGCGCCGCCATCTTGTGCCGTCCAGCTTCCCACCGTCACTGTACAATCACTCGGCAATGGTTGCACCAATAGCCCCGCAGCATCCAGTCGTCACCCGAACACGCTGTTCAGCAGGCGACAGAGGCCGTCTCGGCAGCGCTGGAGTCACAACCCGTGAGCAAGGTCTGTGCAGTTCCGTTACATGTGTGTGTTTCGCTCGCTACTCAGACTCTCCTCCAGTCAATTTTATGCAGCCCTACGTTATGCCGCCTATCAGACCCTATGTATATAGCCCGCCGTGCCTCCGCTCACTGCACCTGTCCTCCCGACGTCGTTTCTCGCTTTCCCACAGTTCGTTTTTGCGCGCTCGGGTAGTGCGAGCCTGCTCACCTCCTATGTTTTGCACAGGTCCGCCATTTTGGCCGCGCTCTCAGAACAGCCACTCTGATTTCACAAGCCGATTTCAGGGGTAGCCGCCGTTAGTTTCAGTATTCTTTCCATTGCGACTCCTTCACTACACCTTCCGACTTCGTTTCATCTCGTTTGCAGTGACCATGGCACCAGTTACACGCTGTTTTTCCACGTTATATGGCTCTGGCCGGCGGAGCTGTCTCAAGAGGCAGCCATTCCACTGTGCGCCCTCTAGCGCCCCTTCGCACTTCCTTAAATACTTCCTTCCTATTTAAATGGGAGATGGGATTGTCGACATTCCAAAACTTAGGGGCATATTTACAAGGACAGCGTTAAAATTATCGCCGCTTTAGCGGCAACAAACTACAGCTAAAACGGCGATAATGGACTTCAAAATCCTTTGTTGTCTTACCGGAAAATGTATTCATCACTAGTGTTTGCTATGGCAGGGTAAGAGCCGAGGCTCCTGCCCTGCCATAGCAAACTTGGTATGCATTTTGAAAGAGAGAACACGAAAACCTACTCTCTCTTTTAAAATGCAAAGCAGAATGCTTTTCCCCACTGGGAGCTGCATATTAGCAGGTCCCTGTGTGGAAAAGTAATGGTGGCGAGAAATCGCGAGAAATAAAGCGATAATTCATGTTTGCAAGTGAAAATCTTGCTTATATAAGACTGTGGACTTAACACATCAATTTACCTTGCATAATAAACATGCTTAAGCCTACCTCAGAACCGATGTTAGGATCCAACATAACTGCAATTACCAAGAGTTTTGCTATCGGTCCTCAAATCCAGGGACGCTTTGTAAATACAGCGCTGTTGTCATACCTCCCTTTTCCATGTTATATTGCCACTGGGAACGCCTACGTTACAACTCATTGGAAATACGAGGCGAGCCATTAGCAAACGGGCTGCTAACATGCGTTAATGCATCTTAGCGTCACCTAGTAAATAGGGCGATATAATTTTCACCACATTGTTGGCTTTTTTTAACAATCGCAGCGAAATGGCACTTGTAAATATGCCCTAAAGTTTGCTATGACAGAGCGGGAACCTCGACTCCCGCCCTGCCATAGCAAATAGCAGTGTCCCCGTGGTAGGCACCCCAAGACACAGCAGGAGCTGCTCCTGGGGGGTGGTGTTCGCCAAGGCTTTCGATCGCTCCAGAATGGGGACCACACGGCCCCCCTCCCAACATATAAAAAGACCCGGAGGGTAGTAATCCCCGGGGCTTAGATGGACCTTTGAGCTCCCTCACCCATTTATTTTGTAGCACCGAGGAATGGCGGTCCCCGGGCTACAGGGCCCCTCTGAACCCCCATTAAATGTAATATTTTAGACCCCGGGATTTGGCCCTCCCAGGTAGCTAATATTTAAACAAGCACAGGAGCCCGGACTTCTTTTTAATTATTTTTTTACGGCGAATCCATGTACCCAACGCACATTTCTCTGTTTAAAAAAAAATAATAATAACTTTTGGGGCCCTAGGGTTCCTTGTGGGACCCCCTAAGCAGGTCTAGAGGATCATATATTTCTAACCTGCCCCCTTTATACGTTTTGAACACTTGTTCCACTAATTTCTAGATACTCCCTTCTACCGAGTCACAAATGGCTGGCAACACTTCCTTGTTTCGAATGTTGACAACCACTTGACAGCCAATTAGCATTCAGTGTGCAATCGGGACGGTGCGCGCAGGGTGCGCACAGGATTCACGTATCCACCGAGGCCATAGATATATATGTACTTTTCTTTGTAATTTTCTCAGGAACTACTGAACGGATTTACACCATTTCAGCAAAAGGCACGAGTCTGAACCAGGGACTACCTCTTTGCCAAATTTGGTGTAATTCCGTTCAGCAGTTTGAGCTGTAGCCGCGATGAACGGTTCCTATGGAAAATTGCATGGGGAAAACACGTTTTGGGACATCCCTTTTCTCTCGGACCATGCTTCACGGATCACCCGGAAACTTTCAGGATAGGAGCGGACCGGTGCGCCCCACTAGTTATTAAAATTTCACGGAGATTGGTCAACCGGCACCAAAGTTATTTCAAATAGAATGTTGCAGATTCCCTATGAAATATAGGTCCTATTATATATATATATATATATATATATATATATATATATATATATATATATATATATATATATATATATTTTTTTTTTTATATGCAGAGAACTCCACCAGATACTCCTAATAGCTTTGGAAAGACGAACACGGACCCAGAAACTTCATGCAAGGTTCTTTACTCCATCGATACACCCAGCACTACCATCACCATGACTCGTTTCAGCCTCCGGGAGGCCTTTATCACATGACGTCATGAGGAGAGACCCACAAACTTGAAGTGACAGTGCAATACCACGTGAAAATGATGCAGATAGACATAGAAGAAGTGTTGCTTCTAATCATGTGCTTTTCATAAACATAGCTGTACCAAACATTTATAATTATCAAAACAGTTTTGCAAATAAGCAGACAGTGCTGAATGGAAATGTACAAATACCCAAATGTTACTGAACCTAATTAAAACAATTCAAAATTGCGGAAAAAATTGTTGTATATTACCACAAATTTTAAGACATTGGGTAGCCTCACAGGCAATATATAACTTGTGCAAATAAGCTTTCAGTGCTGCATGATAACGTGCAAATAAGCCAGCATTTATGAATCATAAATATATTCAATTAAAATGTGGCAAAATCCCGCTGAGCTAAACAGAGAAATCTCCTCTTTCTCTTCAATGTTTGGCCTTCCCATTGTATGTTACATATATGCATATAATGCCATGGAAAACACCCTATTGGGTCGCACCTACTGAACTTCCATAAAATATGTTAACCCTATTGATAATATTAACAATATGATACTGCAAAAAATATTTAGCGCAAAGATGGCTTTCAAATGAACTCAAACATATATGAATTCATAAATTTAAACTAGTCTGCGGTTCAATCCAACGTGGGCAGTTACACCAACTACAAACCCACAAATACAACTAGCTATCAAACAAATTCAGCTTGATAAATAATTTTTAAAAAGGGGGCTCCAAAGATACCTAAAATGCTAAAAATCTTAATACATATTTATTGCATCATAAATATCTAAAAATCAAGTTTAATGTGCAAATTATTTGATCTTTTCATGGAAATCGTTAAAAAGTTCTATAAATAAAGTCCTGAAATGATTATTTATCACATCATAAATATCTAAAATCAAGTTTAGTTTCTAATTTGTTTGATAATTTTATAAACAATCAACTGAATTTCATTAAGCCATCAATAAAATACGGGCCTGGTGTCTATTGTGCCATGAACAAAGTGCTTGTGCTAATAAATGTGCTGATTACAAATCTTAAAATAACTAAAGTTACAGATGAGGAGGTCAGGCATACGGATTTCTGTTTGATAAAATGTGCTGGAGTTAAGAAATCTGTTGATAAGCTATTCACAGGCAGGTGAAGAAATCCTCACTCGAGTTTAGCCCATTGGGCGTCTTTCTGTCCAACCCGAGGATGTACCTTGTTTCTAATTTCCTCAACAAGGCCTCTCGGTCACCACCATGTCTAAGTGGCGGAACCATGTCCACCACAAAATAGCTAAGATGATCCAGGCAGCTGCCATGGACCTCTTTAAAATGCATGGCTACTGGATACGATGCATCATTGATTGCCCTCATGTGCTGGAGTATATGCTTGTGGACCTGCAACTTGGTACTATCCAGATATTGCAGGCCACACGTACACTCCAGCACATAAAGGTCAAAGTCAGTTTTGAATGTCAACCTCTTAGGTATTACTAAGGGTACATCGGTGAAAAGGAGTTTTGTAAGATGTTTGCTCCTTCCTAGTTTACACGCCTTACATGCTGAACATTTCATGAACCCTTTGGTAGTTTGTAACCATGCACTGGTGGTTACAACTTCTGGACTACTTTTTACAAGCATATCACTCATTGAGCGTACTTTTCGAAATGTAATTTTGGAACCTCTGCCAAAGATTTGCCAATCACGGGGTCATTGCGAACTATGACCCAGTTTTTATTGAAGAGCTTCCGCAAAGTGCGATGTTGGAGACTGTACGCCATAATTAATCTTGGAGGGTCAGCAGTTGAGATAGGTGCATTGTGTGTGTAACCTGATTTGGGGCTAGGACCTAACGCTACAGATCTGGAAATGGACTTAGTTTTCATAATCGCCTTGTCGACCATTTCAACATTGTAGCCCCTAGCCAGGAACCTTTTCTTACTGTCATTCTGAGCTTTGAAACAGTCCTCATCTACACTGCAAATACATCTGAAACACAGCATCTCACCATAGGGGAGGCTGCATATCAAATGTTCTGGATGATGACTGGTGGCATGGAGCACTGTGTTGCCTGATGTTGGTTTGCGATGCAACCTGGTCTCCAGCCAACCTTCCTGGATGAACACTTCTGCATCCAAGAAATTGACTGATTCCTGGCTAATTTGTGCTGTGAGATTATTGTCATTGATTTCATGAATACACAAAATAGCTGCTACCTCCCAGCCCTTCCAGATGAGAAATAGATCGTCTATATAATGATACCACGCAATTATATTGTCAGTAAGAACTTTCTGAAACCTGGTCTTGAGCACTTGCTCCTCTCACATCCCCATATGCCAGCAGGCATAACTGGGGGAGAAGCAAGCCCCCATAGCCACACCTTTCATCTGTTGAAAAACCTGGCTCTTAAACAGAGGGGAATTATTATTTAAACAAATTAAAATCATCTTTAAAAGCATTGTGTTATGGTTCAACATGCACAAAGGCTTGGTCCTTAAAAAATGTTCAACTGCTTTAAGGCCATCCAAATGGTGTATACTTGTGCATAAAGCAGTGACATTGAGGGTAATTAACAGGTAATCATCTTGCCATATTAGATTGTCAATATTCCTCAGGAAATCCCTGTGCCTTGCAGGTATGATGGTACATTTTTAATATGCTCCTGCAAGAAGTAATCGATATATCGCGAGGTATTTTCCATAATGATGTACCATGCTGATATTATCAGCCTGCTGGGAGGCTTAGATGTATCCTTATGTATCTTGGGGATTAAATATACAACTGGAATTACTGGATGGTTCACCTTGAGAAACTTTAATTCATCCATGCTCAGCAACCCAGCACTCTTCCACGATAACAGCTTTATATGGAAATCGCTCCATGCTACTCTGACGGTTTTCCAGTCACTACGTCTGTCACATTGGCGATCATTCAGGTTTGAGAGTGCTTCTACCAGGTACATTTTTCGAGGCCAAAGGATGACATTTCCAACATTATCTGACTGACGAATGATCACATTGTCGTTGCCCTGCAATTTCTTCATTGGTTGCCCATAACAGCTGCTTTGATACGAATACCGACGCCGTGCATGTAAAGTTGACATATGACGTTTTTTGAGTTGATTGGTCACAAGTTCATTGTAGATGTCAATATTGTAATGCAACATAATTGGATTAAAGTTAGATCTTGGTTTAAATTGTGTTAGACCAGGCATATCCAATTTGGGAAAGAACTCAGTATCTGCGAATCCGACATCCGCACATTGCACATAATTAAAATTGTTGGCTGGACAGTAGGATACTCCGAGTGCCAAGATCTTTTCTTCCGTATTGGTGAGCTGCATTTCGGTGAGGTTGACTATTGAAAGGGGTCATTGGTGGAACAGTTCATTTGCGGTTCCATTTCTTCTGCGTTTTTTTGTACTTTGGTTTGCCTCCGTTGTTTGTATTTGGGGCATTGTCTTCACTTGTGGTGCTTAAGGTTTGCCCTCCCAGTTGCTTTTGAATTCGCGCACGAGGCATTAGGGCTTGTCTTCTGTCCTGGCGCAGGCACTCTACTTCCTGCACCAGTGAACGTTTTGTAAACCCCAACCTAGAGCTTGTTGAAGCCTGCTCATTCTACGACTCACTGCCTGGCACCATGCTTAAATCGGACATTGATGTCGACGATTGGGCAATATCACCAGTGTCTGGTGGAACTGACAGTGTTTGTGCGGTTTGTTGGCTTTCTTGAGGGAATCAAATTTCTTTGCAAAGGTGAAGATTTGCCCGTTCTGGTAGTCCAGTTTGTCCCTCTGAAACTTGAAAGCCATACGCTTTTTAATTACATCTTCTTTCAATGAGCGCGCAAGCATCGCCTCACGGTATTTCTTCTCCATATCAGAAATGCCCATTTTAGTAATTTCATCGTTCAATTAATCTATTTTGGTTTGCAAGGTGACCCGATCACTCTCCGCACATTTCACCAAAATCCTCACTAATTTGCAGGATGACTTTAGGTTGCACTCAGGCCAACGTGATGCACAACTCCCGCAGAATGCGCCCCACCTCCAGATAGCGGAAAAGTGAACGATACTCCCACCATTTTGATTGTTCTGCACGCATTGCTTTCTCCATTTTTTTTAACAGCTCTTTTAAATCATTACTCACAGTTTTGGATACACAGTGATGCACATTTAACGAAGACTCGATGACCAGTAAGTCATCGAGTCTTCGTGATGTTTATTTATGTATTTATTTATTTATTTTATTTATGCGTTTTTATATAGCGCAGACTTTACCCGAAGGCGTCAGAGCGCTACACAATAGAAACAGTAATGATACATGAGGAGACAATTACAAGTGAGCAAATTACAAAAGCAAACGTAAATTACATGAGGCAAAAGTAACAATTGTGAGCAAACAAAATACATGAGGTAGCAAACAGTGCATTACAAGAGGAAAAAGTGACATGTGTGCAGGTTACAAGAGAAAACAAAGTACAATTAGAGGTATAATACTGCAACAAATGGCAGACACTCAAGCACAAGAACAAACGTTACATAGGCAATGGTGGCACTTGTGCAAGTATCTAAAGCAAACAGAATGTGAGAGGTAGCAAACAGTGTGTTACAAGAGAAAAGTGGCGTGTGCATGTTACAAAAGAGTACCAAACACAGGTACAAGGATAATACTGTAAATGGCAAGCACTCCAACCACAAGAACACACTGGGAAGGCACTTCCATAGTCATGGAGAAAAGAATCTTCAATAATGGAAGTTCTTCCTTCAGATAATAGAGAGGGCGTGAATTAAATTTAGAGGTGTCTTTGGAGGAGGAGAAGTTAGATGTTGGAATACCGCTAACTAATACCTACACATGCATACTCCTTCACCGGACTGATAAGCCAATGCTCCTACCTTCACAGACTTCCTAGCAAGGCTCGGTTCCTTGGATGCGAGCACAATTACCTACGGCTGTAGGTAGAAGGATATCCGGCTGTCTGGGGGCTACTGCGGCTGAACCGTTCAGGAACAACAATTACTTCTGGGTCAACAGAAGGGAGTTTCCTGCTGCTCTGCCCTGGGCTGAAGGAGGGGTCTGTGAAACACTGAAAAAGCAACTTGATGTGATGTAGAGAACTCCGCCTGATACTCCCAATAGCTTCGGAAAGACGAACACGGACCCAGAAACTTTGTGCAAGGTTCTTCTTCCATCGATACACCCAGCACCACTGCCATGACGCGTTTCAGCCTTCTGAAGTTCTTGATCACATGACGTCTTGAGGAGAGACCCACAAATTTAAAGATAGACATAGTAGAAGTGTTGCTTCTAATCGTGTGCTTTTCATAAACATAGCGGTACCAAACATTTATAATTATCAAAACAGTTGTGCAAATAAGCAGACAGTGCTGAATGGAAATGTGAAAATACGCAAATGTTACTGAACCTAATTAAAACAATATATATATCCCTTTAAAAGCTTCCATCTAAGCTGTAGCTCCACACGTAGTGGCTGCAAGCGTCCATGAGGAAAGAGAAGATGGGCAATTTGGGGGTCAATATCCATCAATTCATATATATCACACAGAACGGACGAGCTTCACCACTCAGCCTTTGTCAATGTTAGTGAAACTGACATCTTATACACATATCATGATACTCGCAGCATGTAAATAAAAGCAAGCAATCATTTATGGCTAAGAATGAGGTGAAAATACTCAAATATATATGGTGGACATCTTACAATATCTTTACAATAATGTTATATGTATACCGGATTCAAATTTGAGGAACAGAGGAGATAATGCTTACAATATCTTTACATTGATGTTAATTGTACACCGGATTCAAATTTGAGGTAGAGATGAGATCATGCCCAGATTTGGAGTTGAATTTAGCTAATTTAATAATTAAATTGTAAAAATTCTCACACAAAATGAAATCAAAAATATATTTCTTGATATACCCTCCCTCAGAGACTGCAAGAAATATCTCCAACTTAACATTAAAACAAATATCATGCTCTGACAACATTGGAAGAAGAATCAGATGCGATAGTTCACAAAATTCCAACTATGATGCATGCACAATTCTGCTCATAGATGGGCACTGACACAGGAGGAGAAGGAGAGAGCAGATTAAGACCAGGTTCCAAATGTGATCCACAGCTCAATCAATCAATCAGGGGTTTTAAAGTGCAGTACTCACCCGTGAGGGCCTCAAGTCGCTGGGGGAAATCAGCAGTTCCATTCAGTCAAAGAGCCAGCTCTTGAGAACCTTCGTGAGGGTGCTCAGGGAGGGGGCACTTCTGGTGTCGATCGGTAACTCATTCCAGGTTTTGGTTGTAATATAGGAGAAGGCTGTTCCTCCTGTTCTGTCTGTCTCTGCAGATGCGCACGGTTTCGGCAAGGGCGAGGTTGGTGGAGCTGAGGTTTTTTTGGGGTACGTGGAAGGTGAGGTATTGGGGTCCTGTGTTGTTGAGGCATTTGTAGGTGTGGTTGAGCTTTATAAAGGTGATTTTCAGTAGGTGTCAGCTGATGTGCTCATGTCAGTGAATGCCTAGGATGAGTCTGGCTGTGGTTTTCTGTATTGTCTGGAGCTTGCGGAGTAGAGGCTTGTTGATGCCTGGATAGAGGATATTTCCGTAGTCCAATCTACTTGTTATGAGTCAGTGGGTTCATATCTACCTTGACTCGGGGGGATCAATTTAAGTTCTTTCTGAGGATGCAGAGCGTGTTGAAGCAGCTGGAAATGATGGTGTTGACCTGCTTGTTCATGAAGAGTGAGGAGTCGAACACAATACTGGGGTTTCTGGCCTGGTTCATGGGGGTCAGGGAGCTGCCAGGGCAGGGGGCTACCAGTAGTTATTCTATGCTGACGGGGTGGTTTCGAGTACAAGGACTTCTGTCTTCTCCGAGTTGAGCTTCAGGAAACTGTTGCTCATCCAGGAGGTGACGTCCTGCATTCCTTTCTGGAAGTTGAGTCTGGTGGTGGTGGGTCCTTGAGAGGGAGAGGTTGAGCTGGGTGTCATTGATGTAGGATACTATGCTGAGGCTGTGCTGTCTGACGATGACAGTGAGGGGGGCCATGTAGATGTTGAAAAGTGTTGGGCTGAGAGATGATCCTTGGAGTACGTCGCAGTTTATTTCTGTGGGTTCAGAGATTAAGGGTTGTAGTCTGATTCTTTGGCTTCTGCCGGTGATGAACGAGTGGATCCAGTCGAGGGCGGTGCCTTGTATGCTGACATTGTGTAGTCTGGCGGTGAGTGTGCATGTGGGAGATGGTGTCAAATGCTGCTGACAGGTTGAGTAGGATCAGGGCTGCGGTGTGGCCTTGGTTGAGGAGGGTGCGGATGTCATCTGTGGCGGTGATTAGGGCAGTCTCGGTGCTGTGGTTGCTGCGAAATCCAGATTGAGAGGGGTCGAGGATGGAGTTGTTTTTGATGAACTTTGTTTGCTGTGTATTGATGTTCTTTTCAGCGACATTTTCTGTGAAGGGCAGGATGGAGATGGACCAGTAGTTCTTGAGGTCTGTGGGGTCTACTGAAGGTTTCTTGAGCAGGGGTCTGACTTCTGTGCCTTTCCAGTCATCAGGGAAGGTGATGGTCCTGACGGTGGCATTGATGGTGCATTGTAATTCTGATGCAATTTCAGTGGTGGCTCTGTGGTAGATGTATGGTGAACAGGGGTCCATGGGCGCACTCGAGTGGATGCCTTTCATGGTCAAGGTTGTCTCTTTGATTGTGACTAGGGTCCAGGAGGCAATGGTGGGCTGACTGGTGTAGCCAGGGGGGCATGGAGGTTGTGGAGGCCGGTGTGTGTTTGTTGAAGTTGTAGTAGAGGTTCTTGATTTTCAGATGGGAGTACGATCCATGACTCTCCTCCAGTTTCTTCATGGGGAGGATGGAGCGGGTTTGGGTGGCTTGGGTTTGTTGACGAGGAAGTGTAGGCAGTGGTGGTTGGTCCATGGGTGTTGCGTGGTGTGGCTGACGATAGTTTTTTTTCCCCCTACAAATATGGGGTTGAGGGTGTGTTCTGCCTTATGGGTGGGGGTGTTGACAAGTTATTTCAGTCCGATGTTGATGAGGTTGTCGAGGAGGGTGGTGGAGTTGTGGTTGCTGAGGTTGTCAAGGTGCAAGTTTAGGTCTCCAAGGAGTATGTAGTCCATCGAGACAATGGTGTGGGTTGCAATGTGGTCTGTGATGGTGGAGGCAAACGGGGAGTGGGGGCCAGGGGGTCTGTAGGCGAGGGTGCCTCAGAGAATGGAATTCGGGCTGGTCTTAACTTGGAAGTGTAGGTGTTCGGCAGTGGCAAAGGTGTCATTCGAGGTGGAAAGTCGGAGGGATTTTTTGTGGGCAATGGCAAGTCCTCCTCCTGGGTGGTTAGGGCGGTCCTTCCTCTGGGTGTTGTATCCATCTGGGATGGCAATGGCGATGTCGGGGACAGAGGAGGCATTGGTCCAGGTTTCTGTAAAGAAGGAGATGTCTGGTGATAGGGTGTCAAGGAGGTCCCAGATCTGTACATTTGAGATGTCATCAGTGATGTCATCAGTGATGTCACTGACCATGTCATGAATGATGTAATATGTGACATGATCAGCAGTGGATTGCGGGTGCGCGATATATAGTTAGTGCAACTAACTATATATGCAAATTTCAATGGTTTTGTGTGAGTAAAATAAGGTTTTGTAAATGCTAATTCCTAACTATATATGATCTATAACCTATGGTTTTTTCAGCGAATTTCAATGGTTTTTTAATAGCAAATATCAAAAGCTGTAAAATGTATTCTTCTTTTAAAGGAAAAATATATTTTATATGTATTTAATATAATTTTTTTATGTATATACATTTTTTGAGGGAAAGAATTTATCAACTATCATGCTGAAGAAGAGTGTGGGGAAAAAAAACCAAAGAGGAGGACTAAGAGGAAAGAACAATCAGTTCAAAAATACAATTGCTTTAAAGCATGAAGTACTTTTCCACACATTTACATTTAAATAACCCATATTAGAACATACAAAATATCTACAGAGGAGACGGTGTACATTGAATTTTAGACTCTTCATTGGTACCTACATGTTGGTACTTACATCACCCACACAACACAACAGCTCTATTCAGAGCTACCCTACCTCAAAGCACTCTAAAATATTATTTTACTATTTCCCTTGGTTTTCCCCTTGTTACGCTTTCCGGAACGCTACCCGGTGCGCGGACCGGGCGCTAACCGTGCGAAAATCTGAAAAAAAGGTTTTTTTTTTTTACATATATAGGCCTCCTCAGCCACCCTCAGAAAACCTAGGGGGTCAGGATATGTCTCCCGTGCCCCCTTATATCCATTCCCAACATTGTTTATCCTCCATCTTGTGACTAAATTCGTCCGAAACACAAGATGGCGGACTCCCGTTACGCTACCGGTGAGCTACCTGGTTCGCGTACCGGGTAGCGCTTCCACCGCGAAAAATCGAAAAAAAATGTATTTTATTTTTTTGCCCCGCGGGGCCCTTTAATAGCCCCCACATCAATCCTAGGGGGTCAGGAGGGGTCTACCTTGCCCCTTTCCTTCATTTCCCCCTTTGTTTATTTCCACCTCTTGTCTCTCGATCCTACCGAGAGACAAGATGGCAGCCGCTCCGGACTGTTTAGAATGTTGAGAGTCACCGGAGAGCCAATCCTCTTCTCCTCGCGAAGTTCCATTACGCGTCTGGTACGCGAACCGGGGCGCTAACCGGGACGCTGTCACAGATATATATATTTTTTGGAAAGTTAATTTCTCAAAATCCACTGGAGCACATATCTTGAGACCTAGCAAAGGCACATCGGGCAAACAGTCTCTACAATTTTGCCAAGTTTCTTAGAAATCCATTCAGCCGTTCGAGCTAAAAGTGAGTCCAACCGCCCTATGGAAAACTCAATGTTAAAAACACGTTTTGGGACCCCCCTTTTTTCTTGGCCCCCACTTGACGAAACCCCCCCCCCAAACTTTCAGGGGACGCTCAGAAACAAAATGTGCCATTTTCCTTAAAATTTCAGCCAATTCCGTCCATCAACGCCAAAGTTATTCAACATAGAATTTTCAGAAATCCCTATTCAAAAAAATCCTAACTATATATACCTACTGGCGACCGCCAGTAGGTAATATATATATATATATATATATATATATATATATATATATATATATATATATATCACATTTCTATGGCAAAATGGAACCCCTCATTTTGTTCCTTTGCAAATTAAATGTTTTAAGTGTTAACACTTTATTCCAATCAAGATGACTTCAGGTGTGCCATACTTTTGTCATAAGTAAGACTGTTAGCGCTCTAGTAGTTCTTTAGAACACTCTGGGACATTCTGTCACTGGGCTATAGTTGGGCTACATCTGGCTGATATTTGGGCTACATTTGTTTTTTTTTGTCTCTGGTGGCCATCTTTTGGCTACATTGGGCTACATTGGGCTACATTTGGGCTCTAACATATATATAGCCCAATGTAGCCCAATAAAAAATTTTCAAAGTTAATTTTCGTAAAAACCACTGGAGCATATATCTTGAGACATAGCAAAGGCACATCGGGCTACCAGTCCCTACAATTTTGCCAAGTTTTGTGGAAATTCATTCAGCTGTCGTGCTAAAAGTGAGTCCAACCGCCCTATGGAAAACTCAATGTTGAAAACACGTTTAGGGATCCCCCTTTTTTCTCAACCCCCGCTTGACGAAACCCCCCCAAACTTTCAGTGGACGCTCAGAAACAAAATGTGCCATTTTCCTGAAAAATTCTGCCAATTCCGTCCATCAACGCCAAAGTTATTCAACATAGAATTTTCAGAAATCCCTATTCAAAAAAATCCTAACTATATATACCTACTGGCGACCGCCAGTAGGTAATATATATATATATATATATATATAGTAGATAGTAGGTATATATAGTTAGGATTTTTTTGAATAGGGATTTCTGAAAATTCTATATTGAATAACTTTGGCGTTGATGGACGGAATTGGCTGAAATTTTCAGGAAAATGGCACATTCTGTTTCTGAGCGTCCCCTTAAAGTTTGGGGGGGGTTTTGTCAAGCGGGGGCTGAGAAAAAAGGGGGGTCCCAAAACGTGTTTTTAACATTGAGTTTTCCATAGGGCGGTTGGACTCACTTTTAGCACGAACGTCTGAATGGATTTCCACAAAACTTGGCAAAATTGTAGGGACTGGTAGCCCGATGTGCCTTTGCTATGTCTCAAGATATATGCTCCAGTGGTTTTTACGAAAATTAACTTTGAAAAATATATATTGGGCTGCATTGGGCTATATATATGTTAGAGCCCAAATGTAGCCCAATGTAGCCCAAAGATGGCCACCAGAGACAACAAAACCCAAATATAGCCCAAATATCAGCCAGATGTAGCCCAACTATAGCCCAGTGACAGAATGTCCCAGAGTGTTTGAAAGAAAAACTAGAGCGCTAACAGTCTTACTTATGACAAAAGTATGGCACACCTGAAGTCATCTTGATTGGAATAAAGTGTTAACACTTAAAACATTTAATTTGCAAAGGAACAAAATGAGGGGTTTCATTTTGCCATAGAAATGTTATATATTACCTACTGGCGGTCGCCAGTAGGTATATATAGTTAGGATTTTTTTGAATAGGGATTTCTGAAAATTCTATGTTGAATAACTTTGGCGTTGATGGACGGAATTGGCTGAAATTTTCAGGAAAGTGGCACACTTTGTTTCTGAGCGTCCCCTGAAAGTTTGGGGGGTTTAGTCAAGCGGGGGCTGAGAAAAAAGGGGGTCCCAAAACGTGTTTTTAACATTGAGTTTTCCATAGGGCGGTTGGACTCACTTTTAGCTCGAACGGCTGAATGGATTTCCACAAAACATGGCAAAATTGTAGGGACTGGTAGCCCGATGTGCCTTTGCTATGTCTCAAGATATATGCTCCAGTGGTTTTTACGAAAATTAACTTTGAAAAATATATATTGGGCTACATTGGGCTATATATATGTTAGAGCCCAAATGTAGCCCAATGTAGCCCAATGTAGCCCAATGTAGCCCAAAGATGGCCACCAGAGACAAAAAAAACAAATGTAGCCCAAATATCAGCCAGATGTAGCCCAACTATAGCCCAGTTCAGTAAGAACCATCAGAGGTGCAAAAAGAAGCAAGAGGGGTGTACAAAAAGGTAGGAGAGGTACACAAAGAGGCAAGAGAGATAAAGAGGCAGGAGGGGTGCAGGAAGAACCAACAGAGGTACATGAAGAGGCAAGATTGGTACATAAATAGGCAGGAAAGGTGCAGAAAGAGGGAACAGGGGTACAGAAAGAGAAAAGAGGGGTGCAAAAAGAAGCAAGTGAGATATAGAAGGAGGCAACAGAGGTGCAGAAAGACGCAAGAGAGGTGCAGAAACAAGCAAGAGAAGTGCAGAAAGAGGCAAGTGAGGTGCAGTAAGAGGCAAGAGAGGTACAGAAAATGGCAAGACAACAGCACAAAGAGGCAAGAGGGATGTATAAAAGGGAAGAAGGGTGCAGAAAGAAGCAAGATAGGTGTAGAAAGAAGCAAGAGAAGTGCAGAAAGAAGCAAAAGAGATACACAACTTAGTAAAAACTTTTTCTCTCAATCGTCCCTGGCATAAACTGAATTGGGACCAATTTCTAATCCATCTTGCCGCCACCTCTCCTGCCGACCTGGCCGACCCTAATGAGGCCAATTCTGTCTCCTCTAACTGGATTAATCAGCCTTTCGATAGCCTTATCCCAGCCAAACTGTCCATGAATCGTCAATCTAAATCTAAGCCATGGTACAAAACTAAATTAGCTGCCTGACGTAATATCTGTAAAAAGCTGGAGAGAACTTGGAGACAGGACTTTGATTCGATCTCCAAGGATTTCTACCATGCTGCTTTAAGGCGATACCACAGGGTCATCCAAGTTGAGTGTGCAGCATTCTATGCCGAGTAAATCAGCAAAAGCACTAACCCAGCCAAGAACATTTTTTCAATAGTCTTAGACCTTAAAATCCAGATAGACGTCGCATGCTCGCTGATTACCTCTGACCGGCAGTGCAATGAGCAGGCAGCCTTCTGAATTAGGAAGGTAGAAGACAGTTACAAAAGCTTCCCTATGGTCCAGTTAGGCCCTTGAGACATTCCGTAACTATACCAATGGTATTCTTGAGGCTTTCCCCCATCACTCAAGATGTTCTACTTACACTTTGTTCCAAAGTTAAGTTGGTCTCACCTGTTGATCCTCTGAAGTCCGACCTATTCCGGAAAAATTCTTCCCACTATCATACATTCATTGAAACAGGTGATTAATGGGTCCCTTGGAGCAGCGGTTGTGCATACGGCTTGGAAACAGGCCAGGGTAATACCGCTGCTAAAAAACTGTCATTAGACCCCAATAAACCAGAAAGCTTTCGGCCTATCTCCTTGCTACCTTGGACTGCGAAGATTGTGGAGGTCTATGTTAATTCTCTTCTCACGAAATATCTCACTTCTAACCATAGGCTCGACCCTTCTCAAAATGGTTTCCGCCCTGGTGCAAAAGTCGGCACTGATCCTTTTGATCCTGACACCGTGTCCCACACCATTCTGCTAAGTCATCTGGCGGAGGCTGGAGTCACTGGCTCAGCATTGAAGTGGCTGACATCCTTCCTCGTGGACAGGATGTTTCAGGTGATAGCCCTCCCATTCAACTCCAGTACTTTCCCTATAGGTCAAGGGGTTCCACAGGGCTCGTCCCTGAGCCCTCTACTTTTCAATCTTTTATGTTTAGCCTCTGGCCAGAGTAGCTAAGAGCAGAGGGCTGACCATGGACTCTTATGCCAACGGCACACAGTTAGTGGTAGCTCTCTCGAGCCACCCCAAGTGGGACACCACACCATGAAATTTCGGGGTGATCTTGTGGCAGTCGCCGAGTGGATGACCACCAACTATCTCCAGTTGAACGCCAACAAGTCAGAGGTGCTGTTGGTGGGAGGGAACCATGACTGCTGGAACGAGCTCTGTTGGCCAAGGAGTCTGGGCACTTCCCCTGTCCCTAAGCCTGCAGTGAAGAACCTAGGGGTCTGGATGGACGCTTCACTTAACTTTCAGACTCAAACCAAAAAGGTGGTAGGAACCTGCTTTGGTCTGTTGCACGGTCTCAAACCCACCCTGGGCTTCTTTGATGCCCCGATGAGGCAGATCATCATCCAGGCTCTGATCATGTCAAGACTCGACTATGCCAGTTAATTGTATCTGTGAGTCAACAAGTCAGAAATACAAAGGCAACAGAGAGTCCAGAATGCGTCCACAAGTCCCCTCGTTGATCTGCGCAGAACCTGCTCAATGACTAGCTCCATTCGCTGTCGCCACTGGTTGCCTATGGCCAGGTGAATTGAGTTTAAGGCACTGTGTATAGCCTAATAAAATCCAGAAATTGGCCTCTCCGCAAATCTTTACCGACATACTTTCACCCTCACCCCCACGCAATTGCTCCATTCTATGGGACAATGCCTGGTAGTGACCCCGGCGTGAGAAGGGTTTGTGCCAGAGGTCATTCCTTTTGGTACAGAATTGCCATCCTTTGGAATTCCTTGCCAGCCCACATTTGGGGACTCACTAACTACCTCCAATTCAGGAAAGCCATTAAAACATTTATTTTCCCCTCTCTGTAGGCCTTCCTGTGCCTTTCAGTGCGTGGCCATTTTCCTGCTGTTCAGCGCCGGGACGCCTCTTTGCAGGGGCAGTGTCGAGCTTTATATACTCTTAACATAAAATAGCAGAAAGAGGGAAGATGAGTGCAGAAAGAGACAACAGGGGTGCAGAAAGAAGCAAGAGAGTTATATAAATAGGCAATAAAAGTGCAGAAAGAGGCAAGTGAGGTGCAGAAGGAGGGAAGAGGGGTACAGAAAGAGACAAGATGGATGCAGACATTTGTGAAAGAAGTGCATAAAGAGGCAAGAGCAGTGCAGAAAGACCCAACAAAGGTGCAAAAAGAGGTGAAAGAGGTACAGAAATAAGTAGGAGAGGTGCATAAAGAGGCAAGGCAAGTACATAAAGAGGCAAGAGGGGTGCAGAAAGAAGGAAGAGAAGTGCAGAAAGAAGCAACAGAGGTGCTGAAAGAGGAGTGAAGGGTACAGAAAGAGCAAGAGAAGTATAGAAAGAAGCAACAGAGGTACAGAAAGAGGCAAAAGAGGGGCGGAAACAGGTAGGAAAGGTGCAGAAAGGGAACAAGGGTACAAAAAGAGACAAGAGATGTACTGATAGAGGGAAGATGGGTACAGAAAGAGGCAAGAGGGGAACAGAAAGAGGCAAGAGGGATGCAGAAATTTGCAATAGAAGTGCAGAAAGAAACAAGAGCAGTACAGAAAGAAACAACAGAGCTGAAACAATAGGCAGGAGGGGTGCAGAAAAAAGTAGGAGAGGTGCATAAAGAGGCAAGACAAGTACAGAAAGAGGCAGGAGGGGTACAGAAAGAAGGAACAGAGGTGCTGAAAGAGACATGAAGGATGCAGAAAGAGCAAAGTACAGGACGAAGCATCATAGGTACAGAAAGAGGCAGGAGAGGTGCAGAAATAGGAAGGAAAAGTGCAGAAAGGGAACAAGGGTGCAACAAAGGCAAGAGAGGTACTGAACGAGGGAAGAGGGGTACAGAAGGAGGAAGGAGGGGTGCAGAAAAAAAGCAAGTGAGCTGCAGAAACAGGCAAGAGAACTGCAGAAAGAGGCAAGAGAGTTGCAGACACATGCAAACGCCATGCAGAAATAGGGAACAGGTGTACAGACAGAGGCAAGAGAGGTGCAGAAAGAGGGAAGAGGGGTACAGAAAGAGGGAACAGAGATGCAGAAATTTACAAAAGAGGTGCATAAAAAAGCAAGAGCAGTGCAGAAAGATCCAACATAGGTGCACAAAGAGGCAAGAGAGGTGCAGACATAAAAAGGAGAAGTGCACACAGAGGCAAGACAAGAATAGACAGAGACAGGAGGGGTGCAGAAAGAAGGAATAGAAGTGTAGAAAGAAGCATCAGAGGTGCTGAAACAGACAGAAAGAGAGTAGAAAGAGGCAAGAAAAGTGCAAAAAGAGGCAAGAGGTGCAAAAAGAAGCAAGTGGGGCACCAAAAGACGCAAGAGAGGTGCAGAAAGAAGAGAGTGTGGTTTAGAAAGAGGTAGGAGAAATAAAGAAAGTGGCACTTGAGGTACAGAAAGAGGCAAGAGATGTACAGAATGTAGCTCAAGAAGTGCAGAAAGAGGCAAGAGAAGTGCAGAAAGAGGCAAGAGAGGTGTAGAAGGAAGAGAGTGAGGTGCAGAATGAGAAATAAAGGTACAGAAAGAGGCAAAGGAGCTGCAGAAACAGGCAATAGAAATGACACAAAGAGGCAAGAGAAGTGTACAAATAAGAAAGAGAAGTGCAGAAAGAAGCAAGAGCAGTGCTGCAAGAACCAGCAGAGGAGCAGAAAGAGGCATGAGGGGTACAGAAAGAGGCAAGAAAAGTGCAGAAAGAAGCAAAAGAGGTGCCAAAAAAGGCAAGAGAACTGCAGAAAAAGGCAGGAGAGGTGCACAAAGAGGCAAAATGGGTACAGCAAGAGACAAAAGGGGTGCAGAAAGAAGCAAGAGAGGTACAGAAAGAAGCACAACAGAGGTGCTTAAAGAGGCAAGAGGGGTTCAGAAAGAGGCAAGAGAAGTGCATAAAGAAGCAACAGAGGTGCTGAAAGAGGCACGTAGGGTGCAGAAACAGGCAAGAAAGGTACAGAAAGAGAGAACAGAGATGCAGAATGAGGTAAGAGGGATACAGAAATGTACAAGAGAGGTGCAGAAAGAAGCAAGAACAGTGCAGAAAGAAGTAAGAGAAGTGCCAGAGTGGTATAAAAAGGGGCGGGCATCGTGCCACCTCTCAGCAATAACACTATGTGGGGCTTACTGGATCTACCTGGTGGGCTAGTTTCCCCCCAGGGACCATCAGGAATGAAGGGGACTTAATCCCTCAACTTAAAACACGCCTGGGGTTGTGTTTGCAGAGTAAGGCAGGGAGGGGGCAGGGCCTCCGGCGAGATACCAGCTCTTTTTAACAAAAATATTTTAAGAAGGGGAGCTGTGTGGCCCCCCTTCTTTTAGTATTTTTTGCGCCCTGGGACCCCATCACCCAGGGCCTGAGCATCTTTTAAAAAAAATATGCAGGAACCGGCCCTGGGGGGGTGGCGGTCCCCAGGGCCATCGAGGGGCTCCAGGAGGTGGCTGCACGTCCCCCCTCCCAATGAGTACAAACCCCCAGGGAGGTGATGGTCTGGGGTTTTGGGGGTCCGCGATGCCCCCCTCATTATAGAAGAAATCCCAGGGAGGTGGTGGTCCCTTGAGCTTGGAGGGGCCCACGAGACCCCCTATTAATTAAAAATCCCCATGGAGGTGGTGGTCCTCGGGGCTTGTAGGGGGCATATGAGGCCCCCCATTACTTAAAAAGCCTGCAAGGCCCCCCTCATTAAAGAAGGAAGCCCCGGGGAGGTGGTGGTCCCTAGGGCTTGGGGGGGCCTGTGAGCCCCCCCTCATTAAAGAAGGAAACCCTAGGTAGGTGGTGGTCCCTGGTTCTTGGGGGGCCCATGAGGCCCCCCGAGGTCAAATATTTTAAAGGCCGGGAGGTGGCGTTACCCAGGGCAGCATGGGGGAGTTAGAGCCCCCATGCATTTTTAATTCAAGCCAGAGGAGGTTGCGGTCTCCAGGGTCCACATTATTAGGTATTGCCCTCAGGACTTTGCCTACCCGGGGGCTTATAGAAAACAAAGTGCGGGAGCCGGCGCTTCATTTTTGGGGGGGGGGCCAGATTCACGCACCGTACATGAATTCAGCTGATTTGTTTTAACAAAAAGAAGCATTTTTTGGCCCTGGCGGTCCTGAGCAGGCCTAGGGGATCAGGGTATTTCTGCTGTGCCCCTTTTTCTTGTTTTTATCTTTTAGATGGCTGCCAACACTTCAATTCTCTAAATACTGAACTTATTTTAAAGTTTTTATGGTGTGTTTTACTTGTATATCTTTTATGATCTCCAACGATCGAAATAAAGATTATTTGAATTGAATTGAATTGAATTGATTTACACCATTTTAAAAAAAGCACACTTTCTAGACCAAAACTTACCTTTTTTGCCAAATTTTGTGTAATTCCATTCAGCAATTCAAGCTGAAACTTTGTCTAAAGTGTCCTTTGTAAATTATTATGGAGAGAACATGTTTTGGGACCCCAAGTTTTCTCTGCCCCCGCTTGACAAATCACCCCGAAACTTTAGTTTTGAAAATTTTGCGAAGATTTGTCAAGCGGCGCCAAAGATATTGGCAAATCAAAAAATGCTTTTCCAATGGAAACTAGATTCTAACTATAACTACCTACTTGCGACCGCTTCAGCACTCACCATTTGACAACGTTAGTGAAACTGACACCATACGCCATCTTATACACATCTCACGATCCTCACATCATGTAAATAAAAACAAACAACAGTTTATGGATAAGAATGAGGTGAAAATACTCTAATAAACATGGTGGACATCTTATAATATTTTTACATTGATGTTATATGTTCACCGGAAAATACCGTTGTTTTTATTCACATGCAGCACAAATTGTGACATGTATAAGATATTGACCATAAGAGTGTCCGTCTTTTTATTCCTGATGAGGAAAGTTTTTCACAGCTTAGCCCATAGAACATGTTGATGAAGTGCTGGCTATCAAAATGCACATATCTTTATATTTTTTTGCATATGTTCCTTTGTTTACTAGTCCCATGGTACTGTTCACAATGTTTGATTTTAAAGTCAGGCGTCCTGTGGTGTAATTGCTTTGTAAACTATAACACAGTTAAATGGCAAAGCAGAAAATAAGCATTACTTGCTAAGGCAATATCACTTGAGGTAAAATATTATGGTCTCTCATATGCTTTTTAAAATGGTTGGAGAAGAGTTGGCCATCTAGAAACCACCTACTGAGTTCTCTATTTTGTTTCAGACAATAGCACCCCATGCAGGGAGGTTCCTCCTTTATATTTCTTTTTTCTGAATATCAGTTTTTGTATTGATTATAAAAAACAGGAGTACAGGTCGCAGATGACAGGGCTGGTTGTGGTCCAGTAATGGGGGCATTGCTTGTCTCTCATGGTATAGGAGGAGGTCCAGATCTTTCCTGGCAGATTTTCCGGGCAGTACAAGTGAAACCAGGTGTGGCCTTTGGGAAAATCCAAGAGAACACCAGCCCCCTTGTTTGTCAGGCAGAGCAGTATCCTACCTTGGGATACTGCCCCACCTGGCTAAAGATCAGGCAGTCAATAACATGAGCTGGCTTTGTGTTGAATGTTAGTTCCAAAAGAAAACAAAGACTAAATGGAATTGTTATATGTATAGTTTACCCCAAGATTATACTTTTACTTGATTTTCCTTTGATCAGTCTTCGGCATGAAGAGATGTATACTTGAAAGTATGCAGTGAGTTCAACGCTCATACAAGACACCTCACATTCTGCCTTTATGTCATAGCCCAATGTAAAATCTTAAATAGTGTCAAAGAATTTCTAGCATTTGTGTGGCTGATGACAACATTGGCACCGAGCCTGTAGTAAATTTGACACATCTCAAATTTTAGTAGTTTGTGCAATGCAGGACTGGGGATTTTCACACAACACATGCTTGCAGAGATCTTGGTGCCTGCTCTAGTGTTTTAAAAAAGGCAGTTGTGATGTTTATGTCACAATACATAACCATCATTTCAAAAGAGCATTAATGCAACTATTAAAAATACATAGATGCTGAATACATAGAAAGGGTTTAATCGTTTCTACCTAAATGGTGCACTCATACCCTGAGAGAAGGCTCATTGGCTTGCACATTGAAAGGATGTAATCTCTGGTGGATGTGATGGTATGAGGCATTTCACATCTATTGAATCCAAGGTACATTTTTGTTTTTGAGGAAGGGGTACAGAGATTTTGTGGGGCACATAATAATATCTCCCTAGCATAACAGTACCACTGAACACAATCCTATACCCCCTTTTTAAGAACCCCCAAGGGTGGGGGAATAGAACCAAGGAAAAAATGACCTGGTGTTTTTGAAGATGCACTCTGTTTTAGGTATGGTTGAGATCCATTCTCATTCTTGTTCTTATAAATCAGGGTGGGCTTAGCCATATTCCAGGGAGTACTTTCAATGTTCATCAACACAGTAGGAGCATCAGGGTTAAAGAAACTGTCAGGCCGCCCTCACTCAACAATCTATTAACAAAAAAAGGACCTGACTGATATTGAACAAAACCCCTTATCTTTTAAGACACCAGAGGGGTCTGACACTTTTTTGAAGAACTCCCTCAAAGGTAGAGCTCACTGCCACTAATCCAAGTGTCTATATGTTCAATTTGGAACAATGTCAATACACCACAAAAATCCCTGAGCTTACGACCGTGATTGAATCCTCTCCCTTAGTAAAAACAAAATCATTGGGGACCATTTATACTGAGGATAACAATCCCCGAGTTCACAACCAATAAGAAAATTTACAGATGACGTGAGGATTCGCGTTCACCCTGTGGACACGTGACCGGGTGGCGCGTGGTCCTTGAAGAGAGAGTCTCTGTGACATAACAAATATTGCATGTACCAAAAAAACACATTTTGGGTAAATAGCTTGTCTCATTACCTGCCCTATATCTGAAACATGAGGTCAGGGTACCTCTACCCCATAGGTCTTCAATCTGCGGGGTGCGACCCCCAAGGGGGTTGTGGAGTCCTGGGAAGGGGGTCGCAGATTCTGTCAGAGCGTGCAGTTCCTTGAAACACGTGGTTTGCCTTAGTGGCATCGGGCTGATTGAGGGTTCTCAAGGCGGAGGCCTAATTCACACCGAGGGGTGAAAAACAACAGAGCCTCATTACACAAGCAAAAGGTCTTTTAAAGACCTGTGAAGTACTCGGTTGTGGTTTTGTATGTGTCCATGAAGCTGTTTCAGCCGGGCTCACATACACAAGGTGGATGTTGGGTAGCTGGGGGAGGAGGCCGTAGCCCTTTGTGTTCAATGGACGTTGCACGCCTGGATCTGTGGGTCCCGCCAGTAAAGCACGTGAAAGGTCCTCTTCCCCCCTCCGACACGTCCCATAAATCATTGGTTCAAGTTCCACGAGCCCTCATACCTGGCGCCTGTGTGGGAGAAATGTACCCGTGATTCTGTTCTTGAAGGTGAGATGTTGTTACAGCCTGTCTGCCCCCCCCCACCGCCCCCAGCAGGGAGGCACAGAGATGCCCTCCCATGAGAGTGGAAGAAGGAAGAAGACGCAGAGGGATACTGACCCCCCATCCATGAGAGAGGCACAGAGAAGGTGAATGAATGATGGGTCGATGGATGGATGAAATGGTGGATGGATGAATGGAGTATGTATGGATGGAAGGATGAAAGTGTGGATGGATGTATGGATGGAAGGATGTATGGATGGAAGGATGAAAGTGTGGATGGATGAAGGATGGATTGATGGATGTAAGGATGAAATGGTGGATGGATGAATGAAGGATGGATGGATGGATGGGTGAAAAGGTGGGTGGATGAATGGTGGATGGATGGATGAATGATGGATGGATGAAGGATGGATGTATTATGGAAGGATAAAAGGGTGGATGGATGGATAAAAGGTTGCATGGATGAATGATGGATGGATTTTAAGGCAGCCACCCCCGAAGACTACTGCGTGCACAGACTAGACAGCATAAAAAGAAAAGGTGGCGGTCTAGCCATCATTTATAGGAATCGCTTCAAAGTCAACATCACCGATCTTAAATACAAGGACTGTGAAGCTTTTTCCTTTTCCATCAGCCTCTCTAGCAATCAGTCATTTGTAGGCACGCTAATCTACCGCCCCCCTGGGTCCAGATCTAAATTTATCAACAACCTTAATAATTTATTCGAGGTTACTGTTGGAGCTCCACAATACACTATATTAGGAGACTTCAATTTCCACCTTGAATCCCCATGCAACACTGATACCACTGCTCTAATCAACGATCTATTAGCAGCCGGATTCCAGCAAATTGTCGCCCAGCCCACTCATGAGGCAGGCCATATCTTAGATGGAGTATTCACAAACAACCCTTACACTATGATTTCAGATGTGATCCCCCTTATCTGGACAGACCACTCAGCAGTCTGTTTCTCCATAAAAATTAAATCTCTACCTTCTCTAACCGGATTATCTTCTCCCATCTCTTTTAGAGATTGGAAAAACATCAATACTTCCCATCTTGCTTCTATGCTGACCGAGAGCATCATTACCACCAAATTTAATCCGTCACTAGCCTCCAATAACTACCTCAACAGTCTAGACATGTAATGTAATGTAATGTAATGTAATGTAATGTAAGTGCCAATTTATATCGCGCGGCAATCGCTCCAAGGAGCATCTAGGCGCCCAGAAAGGACCACCAGGTGTTAGGTAGTTCCTATGCTTACTTGACCGAGACCCGAATTACACTAGGCTTCTGGCAGTCATATCTTGTAGATTAAAGATCCAGGTTTTTAGATGTTTACGGAAGTCTATTTCTTTATCCAGTAATCTCAACTGGGGGGGAAGAGTATTCCATGCTTTTGCTCCCAGTACCGCCAGGGATTTACCCCCTCGAGTTTTAAGTCTGAAACTTGGGACGGTGAGCAGGTTGGCCGTTGAAGAACGCAGTGCTCTGGTTGGACAGTATCTGCTGAATTGTTTCCTCAGATAGGATGGGCCTAGGTTGTGAACAGCTCTAAAAGTAATTAAGAGTACTTTGAACAAAACCCTTTTTGTAATAGGCAGCCAATGTAATGCCTTAAGGGCTTTGGTTGCAGATGATCTTTTCGGCCATTTTAGAACCAACCTCGCAGCTGCATGTTGCACCATCTGAAGTTTGTGTGTGACAGCTTTATTTGTACCAGCGTAGAGGCTATTGCAGTAATCGATGCGCGATGTTATAAGTGCAACCGTAACTGTTTTCCTTGCTTCAAGGGGCAGAAGATCAAAGAACTTTCTCAGTCCCTTTATTACCTCAAAGCACATGCCTGCCACTCTAGCCGCTTGTTGTCTAAAAGACAGGTCAAAGTCAAAATGCACCCCCAGATTACGGGCCAAGTTGGTTGTATGAGGTGGTATTTCAGCTTTTTCTGGCCACCATAATCGTGGGATGAACTCATTTTTTGGGCCTATAGGCATGATCTCTGTTTTGCCTGTGTTGCATTTCAGATGATTTAGACGCATCCATTCAAAGGTGGCCGTTAGGCAACCTTTGAGATTATCCTCCCAGTCTTGGTTATCCTTATCCATTACCAGGATAAGTTGTGTGTCATCGGCATAGGCTATAGCGTCTATGCCAAATGACGAAATCAGTTTTATCAGGGGTGCAGTATAAACATTAAACAGGGTCGGGCTCAGGCTCGAACCCTGCGGGACTCCCGTCAACAGCGCTTTTTCACTGGAGCAGAATTCCCCCAGGGTCACCACTGGCCTCCTGTCACTTAAAAAGTTTCTTATCTACTCAAGCACTGTCCCTGTGACACCAGATGTTATTAGCCGGTCTAATAGGATGGCATGTGAGACCGTGTCGAAGGCCGCCGATAGGTCTAATAAAATCAGGACGGCCTTCTTGCCTTGGTCTAGGGCTGAGCGGATAGTTTCTGTGGTGAACAGGAGGGCCGATTCGGTGGAATGTTGGACCCTGAAACCTGCCTGGTTGGGGTGCCATACATCATTATCTTCCAGGAAACGAGTAAGTTGTTTATTTACAATTGACTCTGTGACTTTGCACAGGGCCGGGAGTAGTGAGATAGGTCGTAGGTTCGACAATGTGGTGGGGTCAGGGAGTTGTTTTTTTTGCAGTGGTTTCACCGCTGCCAGTTTCCACTCTGGGGGGACTTTGGCTGTGGACAGTGAGGTGTTGACAATGGCATTTATTATTGGGTTGGCGATGTCCACAATGAGGTGTAAGAGTCTAACTGGGCATGGGTCAAAGGGGGATCCGGATTTTGTTGCCAGAATTCCTCTTTTGGTATCCTCCAGGCTAACTGGAAGGAAAGTTGTCAGCTGCGTGGCCCCTTGCCTCACTATATCATCCTCTATTCTGGGCTCTAATATAGGGACATCAAAGTCCTTCGTCAGCCCCTGTACTTTTCCCTCAAAGAAATCTGCGATCTTGTCACAGAGTGCCTGCGAGGGCGGGATATCCTGCGCTAAACATTTAGGTTTATTAAAGCCGTTTACAATTTTGAATATTTCCTTTTGTTTGCTGCTGGCTGTTTCTATTGCCAATGAGAAGTACCTTTTTTTAGCTTGTTTAATTAGCGCATGATAGGCATTTTTTATCCTTTTGTATTTGCTACGTTCTAGGCTAGAGTAATTTTTCCGCCAGCTTCGTTCAGCTCTTCTAAGCTCCCCTTGTTTATCTTTGAGATCTCGATCAAACCAGGGTGCAGATGTTTTCTTTCTACCCCGCCTCGTTCTGTTTTTTTGGCTTGTTCTAAACTAGCACCATTGAAAACCTCACAACGTAATAGAAAGTCTCCTTCTGCTCCATGGTTCTCGGAATCCCTACGTCTTCAGAGACAACACTGCAGAAATTTGGAAAGACATTGGTGCCGCTACTATAACCCTACAGACAAAATCTTATACAAAGCGCCCTTTCTAAATATAAAGACCTCATCACGTCTGAAAAAACTATGTATTACACCTCCCAAATCAATCAGGCAAAAAACTCTGCAAGAAAACTGTTTCAAGTGGTCAATCAACTCTCAAATCCTCCGGCCCCCCTTGTGACCTATCTCAAACCCTTTGCAACTCCCTTGCAGATTTCTTTCAGAGCAAAGTCACCTCTATTTTCTCAGCCTTCATTCAAAAATCTCCTTCCACCACTATAACCAATCAATCCTCACCCACATATGCTCCATCCTTTCCTGTATTCAAAGCTGTCACCGAGGAACAAGTCCACCGCTTAATTTGCAGTACCAAATCAGGGTCACCCCAAGATCCTTGCCCCCCGGCTGTTCTTAACCTTATTCCAGAAGCCATCTCCCCTGCTTTGACAAACATTTGCAATGCTATGTTTACTACTGGCTCATATCCCTCAGTCTGGAAAAAGGATATCATTAAGCCACTCCTGAAAAAGCCCATCCAGTTATAGACCCATCTCATGTCTCCCCTACCCAGCGAAAGTATTTGAAAAAGCTATGAATATGCAACTCTCGAAATTCATAGACGAAAACAATCTACTGGATGAAACCCAATTTGGGTTTAGGCAGGGACATGGAACTGAAACTGCTGTAATAAAAGCGGCAGATGAAATAAGACTGACTCTGGACAAGGGAGGAGCGGCAGTACTAATACTGCTAGATCTTTCCGCAGCCTTTGACACGGTCGATCATGTCATCTTGATCGACCGTGTCTCAGCAATAGATTTCAGCATAAGGCCAAACAACTTCTTGCCTCCTTCTTGGCCAACCGATCACAGGCAGTCAAAAATGGGCCCTTTCACCTCCCCCACTTTCTCTCTTCCTTGCGGAGTACCACAGGGCTCCTCGGTAAGTCCGACCCTATTCAACATATATGTTTCGGACTTGCCGAGAGTGATTAAGTCTTACGGCATTGCCCTCACGACTTATGCCGACGATACCCAATTGGTGCTATCCATACACAACGACGGAGCGACAATTGCTGCAAACTTCCAAAAAGGAATGCTCGCAATCAGTTCCTGGATGTCATCAAACTGTCTCAAATTAAACTCTGATAAGACAGAGGTGATGACATTTGGGAAGTTGGAACCTACCTGGTCCCCTCGATGGTGGCCTACTGAGATGGGACCTCCTCCACAGCCTGTCACCAAGGTTCGTAACCTTGGAGTTATCTTTGATGACAGACTGACTTTTCACCATCATGTTAACTCCATAGTCTCCTCTTCACCCTGAAGAAAATCAAAAAACTTCTTCCATACCTTCCCATTTCAGCTGGCAAAACCCTAATCAGTACTTTGGTTTTTGCCAAAACAGACTACTGCAATGCCCTCCTTCTTAATGCACAGGAGAGCAGGCTCCAGCTAGTACAGAATGCCTCAGCCAGAATCAGCCAGAATCCTACTGGGCATTCCTAAGTTCACTTCCAGTTCTCCGTACATCCAACAGCTGCATTGGCTACCCATCAGGAGTCTCACAAAATTCAAAGCATTGTGTATCGCCTATAAAGCTGTTAACAACTTAGGCCCACAATTCCTCAAGGACGCCCTCTGTCCGCTAGAAAATCTAAGAACACTTCGTTCCTCCTCAGCTCACCTGCTCAAAATTCAACGTACAAAAAAGGTCAATTGGGGCGACAGATGCTTCGTGATATCCACTGCCAGACTCTGGAATGCACTCCCCCTTTCCATTAAAACAGCCTCAACGCTCATTAGCTTCAGGAAGAAATTAAAAACCTGGCTTTTCCCACACTAAATTCTGCCATAGTTACCGCACTGTTTCATTGAGCGCCGAGACACCCCTGGGTAGTTGTGCGCTATAAAAATTGCCAAAAACATAAACATAAACATAAACATGGAAGTGTGAAAAGGTGGGTGGATGAATAATGGGTAAATGGATGGATGAAAGGGTGGATGGATGGAAGGATGAAAGGGTGGATGAAGGATGGATCTATGGATGGAAGGATGAAAGGGTGGACGGATGAAGGATGGATGGAAGAATGGATGTATGGATGGGTAAAAGGTTGCATGGATATATGGATGGATGTGTGAACAGGTGGGGGGATGAACGATGGGTGGGTGGATGAAAGGGTGGGTGGATGAAAGGGTGGGTGAATGAATGAAAGGGTGGACGGATGATGGATGTATGGATGTATGGATGGAAGGATGAAAGGGTGGATAGATGAAGGATGGATGTATGGATGGATAAAAGGTTGCATGAATGAATGATGGATGGATGTGTGAAAAGGTGGATGGGTGGATGGAAGGGTGGATGGATGTATGGATGGATGTATGGATGGAAGGATGAACGGGTGGATGGATGTGTGAAAGTGTGGATGGATGAATGATGGATGGATGTGATGAGGTCTAACAGGCGTATTTATGGTTGTCAATAGTTGTTCATGAGGAGTACCAGTTTCTAGAAACTTTTGTCGGAAGTGGGTCCTTACGCCTAAAAAGGTTTTACAAAGGGGTCTCGGCATCAAAAAGTTTGAAGACCTCTGCTCTACCCTGACCCTTTACACCTCTTTCAGCTTTCAGTTTAAGCCCCCAGGGGCCGTCTCTCATTACAGAATATGGCAGCTGCAACTCTCTTCAGGTTGCGACCAGTTATTCATGGCATTTCTGTTGGCAATTAACTGCAAAATCATCACAAATTATCCGCTGCCACAGATATTAGTAAAATTATCTTCTTAACACCTTCCCTAATTCCCCCGCTGTGCTGGGGGAGGGGGAGCGCACACAGTGCTGCAGTGCTCATGACAAGCCCAGCTCGTCATGCAGCACGGTGGCGATGTGCTCATGACAAGCTGAACTCGTCATGACCATGCCTGTTTCTTTAGAATGCTCAGCACAGTGGGGGAATTAGCCCTGCGTGTGAGC
Source organism: Lissotriton vulgaris (assembly GCF_964263255.1). Classification (NCBI taxonomy): domain Eukaryota; kingdom Metazoa; phylum Chordata; class Amphibia; order Caudata; family Salamandridae; genus Lissotriton; species Lissotriton vulgaris. Next base: position 61,891,948 of record NC_141689.1, read on the forward strand.
GCCGCACATGTCATGACGAGCTCAGCTCATTATGAGCACAGCAGCACTGTGACTCATGATGAGCTGAGCTCGTCATGAGCATGGTAGGGGTTAAACATGCCAACAACTACTGAACAGATTCACACAACACAACTAAAAGCATGATATGCATTACTAAATCTTCCTTTCTGCCGAATTTGGTGTAATTCTGTTGAGTGCTTTGGGCTACAGCTTTCGAATAAAAAAGGTCCTATGGGAATTACCATGGGAAGCGCACCTTTTTCTTAACCTCCTTTTTTCTCTGCCCCCCTTACAGATCACCCTGAAACATCTCATGGGCAACAAGACCCAACTTTGCACTTTTCAAAGAAAATGTCATTATGATTCATCTACCGGCGCCAAAGTAAAAAAAATGCTTTTTCTATGGAAACATGGTCCTAATTATAACTACTTACTCGCGACTACCAATAGTGCCAGCAATCCTAAACTCGCATTTGAAGAATACTCAGACACTACAGTATGCCAAGCAATTCAATTTAATTACTTCTCTGACGTGTTTTGGCATTACGCCTTGTTCACGGTCAAATCACAAAAAGCCAAACACTTCCGTGTTGAAATAAAGAAACAATAGTTTACAAAGAGTTGTGCACAAAACCAGAGCAGCATTGCCCGCCATCTTGAAGCAGACCACCATAACATTAGTTATAATGGTAATACAATGCTTTATATGACAAAGCAGTGTAAACACAGTGTCTTTATGTAAACATTTCTAAAATGGGTATCATTGAATGTAGTGCTAGTGATAACTTATCAACAATACTCTTGTCATACAAATTTCATGAGCAGCAATTGTGATGATTTGCGTAAAACAAAAATTATATACCCAAATGATCCTATTGCACCACTATATGCAAGTGTGCAAGTATCCAGTGCAAGCAGAAATTATCATGCCTTAAAATTGATGAATAATAGATATAACAATAGTTAATAGTCTATAAAACTGTCTTACGCATGCGTAAAGTTCATGTGAAACAAGAGACCCAGCTGATACTGCCTAAGTGGGCAATTCATGTTCAAGCAGGATATTTACCCAATAAATACACATGCATCTACAAAATGAATTACAATATATATATTTATCTAAACAGCATGCTATGGAGTCCAAAAGACTGCTTTTGCCTAAGTGAGCATACCACATAGTTGCATCACAGCCCTAAAAGAGCAAGATTTCTGTGATCATTGAACATAGATGCTTGGACAACTACTCTATATCCCATTAAGTACAGTCATCTACATACAAAATAGAATGGATAAAAATCTATGAAAAGACATTTATGCCTCGTCAGAAAAAAATTAAAAATCACAAAACTGCAAAGTTAACCCTCTCTCTTTAATGCTAATTACCCTACATGTACTGCTAATTCTTCCCTGAAATTCAGGCCCCGCGGGTTTATGGCTTCAAAATCAATGATGTCCCAAGATTCCAACTTGCACAGTTTTTGCTCTTTATTGCCACTTTGTATATCAATTTCTACTGAAGCAATCACAATAATTTGCAGCAGTTTTTCATTCTGCAAATGAGCCAGTGTATAGTGTTTGTCATTATGTCTTACTGACCGCGTATGTTTCAAGACATGTTTGTTCGCCTTATGAATGGTACTGCCAATATACATCCAATTACAAGGACATAATAGACCATATGCACAATATGTCGTGTTACACATTATTATTTTCTTGATCACAAATTCTCTAGTTGTGTTTGGAAATTGGAACATCAAACAATCAGTGCTGCTGCTAGATGTCTTACAGTTCTTACACAAAAATAATCCACCCCTACCCCACTCATTGGTGATGCTTCTCTGGGTGGTTATCATATTCTGACTGAGGTTGTCCCTCAGTGATCAACTTTTTCTGAAAGTTATTTGCGTATAAGGATACAGATGCATGTTTAGCACATCGTCCATTTTTAATATATGCCAATGTTTATTCAAGATAGAATTTAGATGGAATGCCTGATTGGATAATGTGGTAATAAATCTAACATTCCCAGACTCATCCGCAAACTTTTTCTTATAAACTAACTCATTTCTAAAAACCTCATCTACTCTTGTGCTTGCTTGCCATATGATTTTCTTACTACACCCTCTTTCAGTAAATCTTTTGCAGCTAGTCATTTTCTCTTTTTGAAATGCCTCTTCCGTGCTACAATTAGGTTTAACATGTAATAGCTCTCTGTATGGTATACTACATGCTAAGGGGTACATGTATCAACCTAAGGAATCGCGATTTCTTAATAGTGATTTTTTAGAAATAGCTATTTAGGAATCGCAATTCTCTATACATGTAGGAATCGCTAAAAAAATTGTGATTCCTACATATTCCTTAATTGCAAATTGAAAATTGCGAATCCCAATTTAGGAATAACTTCCCATTCATTCCTAAGTGCCTAAAGGCTCATAGGAATGAATGGGGATTGCATGCTCAATTTGAGAGTACTAAATAGGTACTCACAAATTGTGAAATTGCCAGGTGAACACATGTTGCGCACATACATGCCCCAAGGGCATGTTTGTGTGTAACATGGAACTTTGCAAAATGCACTTTAGTGCATTTTTCAAAGTTTTCGCAAATTACTATTAACTTAAAATTGTTGGTAATTTGCAATCCCTAGTTGCGAAATTGCAATTTAAAATTACATAATGCATTGCATTTACGGAATCGCAATTTGCGATTCCTTAAATGCATTTGCAATTTAAGTAATCGCAAATTTGCAATTACTTAAATTGCGAATTTCCATTTGGGTTGATGCATCTCAAATGTAAAAATACTTTTGCAAAGGGGCAGACTCGCATAATCTGCCCCTTTGAAACCGGTATTTAGAATGATGCATGTGCCCCTAAATTAGAGGGATGTACACTACTTACACTGAGTAAGCTGCCCCTTCAGGTTCCTTCTTGAATACTCAGTCTCAAGCTTAATAATAAACACTTAAAAACAAATACACTCAACTGATGATGTCATTAGTGATGTGATTTGAGATGACATCAGTGATGTCATGAGTGATGTCACTGACCATGTCATGAGTAATGTAATATATGAGGTCATAAGCAGTGCATTACGGGGGTGTACATTATAGTAAGCTCAGGTTACAATAACTGCTGAATTTCACTGGTTTTGCATGAGAGAAATCTGAGCCTAACTATAACGTCCTCATAACCTTTATTTTTGTCTGTGAATTTCCAGCTTTTTTTAATTCTTTTTCTTAACTATCCCCTGCATGATAGATCACCCTGAAATTTTCAAGACAGCAGCTTAAGTTTGTGGCAAACTAGTTTTGATAACTTTCACGAAGATCCGTCAAACGATCCAAAGTTATTAGCAAATGAAAAAATGTTCTTCCTATGGAAACAACATCCTAATTATAATAACCTTCTAAGACCCCAAGTGGTTTGCAGAAAGCATTACACCTTTTTAAAAAGTTCTGAACCACTCAGAGTTTTAAAGGAGGAATATTTTTAGATAACCAGTTACTGGAGAATGCTAATACTTTTACCTATCTGGGTGTGTTGTTGCAGAAAGATATGCGATGGAGCTGCCAAATAGATGCCATCACGTCAAAGCTCCGACAGCTGTCAGGTATCCTACACAAAGAGTTCAATGCTTCTCTGACTAAGCCAACTAGCCCAGTTCTACAAATATATGAAAAGAAGGTTGTGAGATCAGTGTTAAAAGGGACAGAACTCCGGGGTCTTGAGAACAAGCCCCAGCTCACTGTAGCTGAAAACTGCTTTCTTTGGAACATTACTGCTCTTCCACAAAGCACTCCAACACTGCCTTTGTTGTTAGACCTTGGCCGTAAAGCTCTGGTTGATCTTGCCAGGTTGAACCCTATTCTGTATTGGCGCAGAATCTGGAGCACACCGGAACTACTACCATACGCTGAAGGCCTTAGGGATATGATTAAGGCAGACACTTTTCATTCGTTGGCTTTGTGAAATTAGAGCATTATTGATAAACATGGGCATGCAAGATTTATGGGATAACCCTATGAACAACCCAATTCCATCTAAATAAATTGTAAAAGAAAGATACTGGAATATGGTCAATTATAATACTTATAACAAATGTGAAAGCTCATCCCAATCAGGACTTTTCTTAACAGTGAAGCCCTGACCTAAATTGGAGATGTACTGGGATATTATATTCAAACCTTATGACCAGAAGCTGTACTTCCAATTTAGAGTGGGGGCTCTGCCCTTGCGAACCTTCACGGCTAAGAAGGCAAGCAAGGGCGACAGTAAATGCTCTTTTTGCGAGATATGTGAAGAGTCCTATGTTCATGTCCTTTTTGTGTGCCCAGCATATACAGCTCCGCACAAAGCGTGGTTTGCCCCAATATGCAGATTGTTGTCTATCAGAATATGTAGCACTGCAATGAGGATATTGCGTAATGATATTCTCTCTTGTATTGCAATAGCTGTAGCCAAGTATCTGAGCTGGGTATGGGCTTTAAGATCAAGATCTCTCCTAACCAATTGCTCTATTGATGTCTGGCATCCATGTCCGTAGTTTATTCTTTTTAACCAATGTATATTGTTGATTACTTATTGTATTTCTAACTAGGACAATCCAATATTTTATTGAATGCATTATTTTAGTAGTTTAATATGATCTTAACTAAGTGTAAGATTGATTTTTAATCATTAATCTTTTTATTGTATTTTTTAAATCACTGCACTGACATTTTCTGTAACAAAAATGAGTTTTATTAGAGATATTTCGCTTTTATGACATTTATTTGTTGAATAAAGCTTTTTTGGATTGGATTGGTACTACCTACTGACGACCGCCAGTAGATAATACATATACATATGTGTGTGTGTGTGTATATATATATATATATACACTGACGAAGCTAGTAGAGCGAAACGCGTCTGTCTGGGCGAGGGGGGTTTGCAATAAATAACCAGTGTGCTGACCATTTTTGCAACTTGATGAAGTTGTTTTGTGCTGTAATATATATATATATATATATATATATATATATATATATATATATATATATATATATATATATATATATATATATTCTCGCTCCAAGGTTGATCCCCGTCCTCACCTACACATAAATAAAGCTGCTGCTCGCGTGCTACTCAATGGTGGACAACCTTGGAGCGAGAATATATATATATATATATATATATTCACCTAACTACGTTGCTTCCTCTGCTGATTTCAGGAAAAACGAAACCGGACCCAATCAGGTAGTTTGCCAAGTTTTATTTGTGCAACACAACCACCGCCATGACGCATTTCGGGCCCTTGAGCCCTTGATCACATGATGTAGTTAAACATACCACCATCTTTTAAAGTGCACTCATGAGTCATATGACCACTGGGCCTAAGAACATAAACAACAGACTACCGCCTGATTTCAGTAACATTTCCGAGGAGGAGTAAAACAAACTATTTACGCAAACAATGTTGCCTGTAAAAAGATCTACCCCCCAATAAATGACAAAACCCCGCTTTCATAAACCCCATAATGCCACTTTTGTTATGCATATCACTATAAATTGCCTTTGCAATACACCTTAATAATATGTGCAAATATCCGCAAATGAATAAATATAGTAAAATCACAATAAATAAATAATCATATATATACATACCTAAATATACATCATTCATATTATGATTTCATTCAATAGTTGTGCAAATCTGCTACTGTAAGTGCAAAAAACGCATTTGGTAAGTGCAAGTGTGCTAATAACAATTGTAAACAATAGGGTTTAGAGACAGCGGTTCAAATACAGCCTATGTGGGCTCTCTATAGATACTTGAAATTGCTGCGTTCCAATTGCCCTTTCAACGTGGAAAAACACTCTATCATGCAATCTTAACGGAGTAAAAGAAAAAGAAAACCAAGAATAAATTTTCCTGTTACCGCTGTGTCTAATAAACCAATAACCACACCATTTTTCTTTCTAAAAAGCAATCTCATGTTTTGATGACTCCCTTTCTCAACATATTAGCCTTCCCCCTACTGAGGTTACTCCACAGGGTTGTTTATAAACATCTTACAGGCCTGGTAAGCTCTTATCACTCATCTTGGTCCGTCATAGGCTCGTATGCAAGTCTTAGGTGTCTTGGAGTTTAACTCTATAATATATCTTGTCTCCAATAACCTTAATTGGGCCTCCCTGTCCCCTCCCCTTCGGAGTGGTGGGACCATATCTATTGCAAAGTAGCTAAGGCACCCAAGATCACCTTCGTGACAGGAGTTGATATGTCTAGCCACCGGGTAAGCCTCATCATGGTTCTTGATTGCCCTATGTGCTGGAGTATGCGTTACCCTGAGGTGTCCTGGCGCTATGCACTGCCTGTACATTAGTGGAGAGAAGGTCAATGAGTAAACAGACAAGTCCTCAGACCCTTTCTGAAGGAGAGGAGATCTGCAGCATTCCTCAGGTTCTTCCGGCAGGTTGTTCCAAGCATGGATGAGCATGTGATGTAACTCCTACCTCCCCATCTCGTTTTTTTAAATGTATGGATTTGGACGTTTTTGCTCCTTTGGACCGAATAGTCCTACCGTGGACATACCATTTGAACCTGTGCCTCAAATGGTCAGATATTCCGTTAAGGGCTTTGAAGGCTGTGCGGAGGGCCTTAAAACATACCCTTTGTTTCACTGGAAGCCAGTGTAGCTGAGTTAATTCTTTTTTCACAGAGACAAATTTGGGTGTGCCTGACAACAGCCTGGCTTCTGCATTTTGGGCTATCTGAAGCCTATTGATGTGCTGTTTTGGGGCATTCAGATAGAGGCTGTTGCAGTAGTCCAGTCGTGCCATGACAAGTACCGTGACCACCGTCCTGAGATTTCCTTCTGAGAGATAGGGTTATATTTAACTTAAATTTCTCAGTATCAGGAAAAATGCAGACAACACAGAACATATATGATCACTAAACGTGAGTCTGTTATCCAATGTTGAACCTACATTTTTTGCTTTCAGGGTAGGGGTAGGGTAATTGCCCAAGTCTGCTGGTCACCAGTCAGGTGTCCATAAATGAGGATTATTTCCGAATACAATAACCTCGCTTTTGCTGGAATTTAATTTTAAACATCCATCCTGCTATGGCCTTCATGCAGTCGTAAAAGCCTACTCCTGTTTCTTTTTCATCTCCATCTTTAAGGGATAACACTATTTGAGTGACATTCACATACGAGGTCACTTGGAAACTGAAAGATCTTATCAGGCCAGCCAAGGATATCACATAAACATTAAAAAGCGTTGGGCTCAATGAGGACCCCTGGGGAACCCCGCAAGGAAGGCAGAACGGCTTGGATGTATTATTATGCAAGTCGACTGTTTGTGTCTTTCAGATAGAAAGGATTGCAGGAGTTTCCAGGCAACACCTTGTACCCCTACATCAGACAAATGGTCCATCAGAACCTCATGATGGACTGTGTCAAAGGCCGCTGACAGATCTAACATAATCAGTATAGCCTTCCCTCCACAATCCAATGCCTTGCTTACCTCTTCTATCGATTTGATTAGGGTCGATTCTGTACTATCTTCTGTTCTTAAACCATATTGAGATGGGTGAAATATATTGTTGGTTTGAAAAAAAGTGCTATGCTAGGTGTTCATAGCCTTTTACGTGATTTTTGCAGGGAGTGGAAGCTGCCAAATTGGCCGCTAGCTGCTAGGGTCTGTGGTATCCAGAGTTATTTTTTTAGTAGAGGGAGGATAGAGGCCTTCTTCCAGTCCTTTGAAAAAACCCCAGTGGCGAATATGTTATTAATCAGGGTTTTTAAAACAGATCCTATGACTTCCGGAATGGATTGCAAAACCGAAACTGGGCATGGGTCTGTAGGGGATCCTGATCGCATGGAGTTCAAGAGCTTAGTGGTTTCTCTATCCCTAGCGGTGTAAAATTATCAAAGACCTGCCCAGGATTGGGTTCAAATGGGACTTTTTCCGGTGGGTGTGTGGATGCAGAGAGAAGAGGCATTCCGCTTTTTGTTGGAAAAAAATATCCAGATTATCGCACAGTTCTGGGCTACTTGCACTCTTAGGAGTATTAGGTGAGACAAGTTTTTTTACGGTTTTAAAAAGTTCTTTAGGGTTGGACATAGATTTCTTTGTCGTTGCTTTTATACCCTTTCCTCCATGCCCATTCAAGTCTTTTACAGGCCAGTTTCTGACGTTTTTAGCTTGTCTGATAACCAAGGGGCCGAGGGTTTGGCCCGCTTGGGGGTCAATTTTTTTATTGGAACCAAGTTTTTGCAAGCTTTATCAAACCAGTTTGTGTAGGCGATAACGGCTTTGTCCACCTCAAGGGGGGGGGGAGGCGGGGGGGGGGCCCCCCCTAGTTGTTACCCATCTATGTCCTTGCATGCTATTTTTTCCAGCATCTTTATGGGCTCAGGTTTAAAATTGGGGGCTATTGGCTCCTTCAACTCAAATATAATGGCACTATGATCTGACCAAGCCAGAAGGAGTACATCTGAAAAAGGGTTTTTAGAATATATCCCGTCTAAGGTGTGCCCTTTAAGATGCGTTGGACCTGCCATAAACTGCTTGAGTTCCCCAGCCTCCATTATTCTATCCAGATTAGTGCTATCTGGCTCAGTTGTGTCCTCAAGATGAAAGTTGAAATCCCCTAGTACTGTGAATGATTCTGAGCACAGTCCATCTTCAAGTAGGGTACCTAGTGTCTCTAGGAACCCACATCTAGGAACTGGAGGGGGAGAGAGTAGTATCCTTTTGAAGATTTTATAATGCTCATGTGTCTTTATTGAGCGACAATGTATACAATTTCAATCCAATACATTTAAACAATACTGTAGTAGAGTAGAGTTGCATTGAAAACCATGTCTCTTTATAACTCAAGCTGTAATTGCATGGGTGAAAGATTCAACCACGTCATGAAAGGCGTTTTACAATCTGCTTGTGTCAATAACACAAATTGGAAAATGTAATTACTAAAAGCGATTTGGGCCTATAGAATTACTGACAATGAGGTTAACGGAGTTTCTCCATTTTAATAATGAGAGAAGGCAGACCAAGAGCAAAATGTAATCCTAATTGGCTATTTAATTCTAGTCTTCAGTCATGGTCTTTGGAAGCAGTCAGAAAAACTATTTCCATTACTCAGGAGAAAAACACAAGTTATTTTAATTAAAAAGATTGTACCAAACCTGTAAACATTAAAGTTGGAGATTGGGTATGTATACTTCAGCCAGGATTCATTCCAAAAGGGGAAAGTATGTTTTCCAACCAGCTAAACTCTGTGAGATTCTACAGAACGCAATTCGGTTAGATAATGGTAACGTTTGGAATCTCAAATGAGTTGCGCTGTGCAAAGATCATATGAATTGGAGCATTGATGAAACCCAGGCAAGAGGAAGAGTAGATTCGGATGAAACAATGGAAATTGATGTAGATATGAATGACAATGTTGAGACTAACGTTACTTCACAAGAGATTAGTACTGACCTCAATGTCTCTTCTGATGAAAGAAATTTTTCAATACATACAAATTTTAACAAAGACAATTCTGTAAGTTCACATTTAAATGAGGCAGTACTTCAAGCTCCTAATATGGAAAGTCCTCAGTCTTGTGTAAATTAGAATAAGTTAAACAAACGCAAAAGTAAACCACTGTCATGGCTAAAGGACTTTATTGTAGAATGGTGTAAGTGATATTTACATTGCATTTTTGTTTCTCCTGTGGGGGAAAGATGTGTGTCCTTTAGTCCATGTTAATAATTATTTTACCAGTTACGTTCTTTTATTCTTAATCATTATATACCTGTTATGTTTTTTTTTTATTCTTAATTTGTTTTGAGGGTAGGGGATGTGTTGTGGCTCAAGTTTGCTTGCCTCACGCTTATGGTTGTCCCGTGCACGCAGTGTTTAGGTTTGTACTGGGTTCCATGCTCCCAGTGGTTAGGGCGGAGGCTGCAGGGAGAAGGGTCAGTTGGCTCCGTGGCTAGGACGTGTTGTCCTGTGTCCGCACTCAAATCCTGTTGGCCTCATCACTTCATCTTTTGCCCCTATTTCTTTTAGGCTAGCATATTTAGAAAAGGTTAACAATAAATGGGATCGATTTAGGGGGTGTAACCTTTTCACTCTTTACCCACTTTCCTATACTGTGATGGTTCGACGTACAACCACAAGTTTCTTCCATCCCTCTTTTCCACATCTGGGGTCCTTCTCTGTCCTCACTCATGTCCTCCATCCAGCTTATTTTCAGTTTCCTCCTACTAGCACCTTGTTTCATCAGATTATCCTCCTTAATCTACTTAAACCACTATCCTGTTTGCTAACACTCCCATCTTTCTTGCTTCTAGATCTTGAGGCCACTGTCCTTGGCCTTTTCACATGATTTCTTCCCTTCATCTTCATACCTCATCCTATTTTCGGGCTCCTTCCGGGTTATTAGAGGGTGCTTTTTCATTTGTACAGTTTCTAATTTCGTATTCCTACTGACAATAACAGTGTCATTTTTTCCAGTAGATTCACTCTCCCCTTTACACTGTTTATCACTCTCCTTGTTCTAAGTGTATATTGTCTGTGTCTAGTTATCTCCCAGATTATGAGCATGGGGTATCTAGAAGCAAATGCACTCTGTCCCCCTGCAAACTGTGCAACTGTGCACTTTTGGAATTGTCGAACCTTCAGTTTCCACATGTGAGTTATTACTTCCCACCGGTCTGACTATAGATGGCATGTGCTCACAGATGTATTTACCTTCACCCCCATTGATATGTAGCTGGTCTTTTTGGACAATCAGACTAAGGTTGTTCAACATGGATACTTCAGGAGTTTTTGCAGTGTTTTTTTGTAGACTCGCCATTACATCTAACCTGTTAGATGATGGAGGTGCCAGGATCACGAGATTAGAGATGGAGTTCTGTGCTGAGCTTGTGGTTTCCTCATTTGCTGTTTTCTGTGATTGCTCCATACTCTTGTTCCACCCCCTCTGATCCCTCTCATTTATCCCTGAACCTGTGCCACAGTCTTCTATCTCTCCAGACTTCTTCTCCTGATTGGCTTAAGTCCAATGAGTTCAGTCTGGGAGACCTAACATTAATTAATTGCCCTAAATCACTTGCCCTAGGGTCTGACAGTAATTATTTTCTTTTAAAGTGTTTCCCATGAAATCCTTGATGTATTTGGTGACTGATGCTCCCTCTTCTCTCTTCGCAGGGGCTTTCGTGTAGTTGCTTGCTGGTAAGCTGATGCTTTGACTTTTTTACCTCTTCTCTAGGGTACCTTACCCTCATCTGGGAGACCATTACCTGTTTTAGCATCCATTTGCAGGTGGCCACCTTGCCCTTGTACCTCTCCCAGGTGCCATCTCCCACTGACATTTTACACTTTTTTCTGAGCGCCTTCACCACCTTATATAATAAATCACTTCACTTACTTATGCAGCACCTGTGTCACTTTCCTGATGCCACCACCCAACAAATTCCCTGCTTTCTCTTCTTTCTCAGGTATTGTTCTGTCCAAAATTATTGCCGATTATATTGCGAGCTGCTGCTTCCCCTCTACTGGCCCAAGCCCTTTGGACTTACAATCAACAACTAGCATTGCCACACTTCTGCTCCTCATGGCTCCCTGTGGGGAGCTGACACAGTTGCTGTGCTGCCCTGCATTCTGGAACTATCTCTCCCAGTGAGCTAAAAGGCAATGTGACGATTGTAAGGGGGTAACAGCCACCTTCCTTGGTATCTTTGAGTGCTGCGATTCTTCTAACCTATCACTGTATTACCTCTCACTTGCTAAACCGTTCCGCCTCAGCGTGGCAGTGGTGATGTAACAGTGCAGCACAATGTGGTGAGATGCGGCGGTGGCGCAAAAGAAGTGCACGAATGCACTCATCGGGCCTCATTCATGAAAAGTGATGCATCGCTGTGTGAAAAAAGCGATGCGTCACTTTTCATTGCGCCCTCCTTGCGACACCAATGATGCGTCATATTTACAGTATGACGCATCATTACGCAAGAAGTTACAGATACGTCAGTATTTTTGACGTATCTGTATGGCGCAAAAGTGTCACATTGCTGGGGTGTGTCACAAAAGTGACTCAACTCCAGCAATGTGTCATTTCACATGGGGCAAGCCCCATGTGAAAGGGCCTGCATCAGTCTTACACCTGCTGTGAGGCAGGCATAAGAAATTGACGCATTTGTGTCCTAGAAGTGGCGCAGTGAAATCTTATAGATTTCACTGCGTCACTTCTATGACCTTTTCTTGCGTCAGAACGCCCCCCTGCATACATTATACCTGGCGCAGGTATAATGTAGCTCAGGGGTTTACAAAGTGACGCATCTACCTAGATGTTATGTTATGTTATGTTATGTTATGCGATTTTTATTTGGCGCACAGATGCTCCAGCTAAGGAGCGTCCTGGCGCCCGACAAGGCAGCTGCACAACACAACTAAACAATAAACAACATAAGTATACAACTAAGGGAATAAAAACGTTTTCACCGCGCGACGAAAAGAAAGCAAATCGCTCATAGCGCGAATTGCCGGGGGTAAGGAGTTCCACAGAGCAACTGCACGCACTCGAAATGAGCGTCCACCGGCCCTACTTCGCTTGAAGCGCGGCACAACGGCCAGTTCGAGGTCTGCCGATCTTAAGGGTCGCGCTGGGATGTACTTGGCCAGGAGGGCCGTAAGGATCGTTGCCGGGGACCCCTTCAAGATCTTATAGGCGACGCAGAGGACCTTAAACTGGATCCGCTGGGCCACCGGAAGCCAATGCAGTGACCGTAGGGTGCTGGAGGTAGGACAAAATCTTGGGAGGCCCACCACCGCTCTCGCTGCGGCGTTCTGAATCTTCTGTAAGCGCCCGATCTCTGCCACATTCAAACTGGCCAGCAAGGAACTCGCATAATCCAGCCTGGAGATGACAGTGGCTTGGATCATGAGTTGCCTGGTGGAGGCATCGAAGAACTTTAGCACAGGACGGAGCCCACGCAAGATGCCGAAGCAGCATGCAGCCGTGCGTTTGGTGTGGCATACAAACGTAAGGGAAGGGTCCAGCCAGACCCCGAGGTTCTTAAGCACGGCGACTGGGATGGGAGCAGGACCCAGCTCCCCCGGCCACCATCTCTCTCCCCACAGTTCCGGCTGTCTGCCAAATACCATGACCTCGGTCTTACTAGCGTTTAGCTGAAGACAATTGGACGTCATCCAGCTGGCGACCGCCCGCAGTCCTTGTTGAAACCTGGGGGCGTCGACTTCGGCATCCCCGCTGATCGTGACCGCTAGCTGGGTGTCATCGGCATATGACACCATGGTCATACCCCATTGTTTGACAACCTCAGCTAGCGGCCTTACGTAAAGATTAAACAGCGTAGGGCTCAGCGAGGAGCCTTGTGGGACGCCCAGGTTCAACGGATGGAATTTGGACTGATAAGGCGGGACGGTCACGCTAAAGGCCCGGTTGGTTAAGAACGACCGGAACCACTCGAGAGCGGTGCCGGTGACACCAGCCTCCTCTAGGCGCAGCAGAAGGATAGGGTGCGAGACGGTGTCAAAGGCAGCGCTTAGATCTAATAGCACAAGCGCTGCCGTTTGTCCCGCGTCAAGCACGGAGCGAAGGTGCTCCACCATATAAAGCAGAGCCGTCTCCGTGCTATGACCTGCCCTAGATGCGTCACTTTGTAAATATGGTGGAACAAGGCACATTTTTACGCCACTGGTGCGTCACAAAAAGTGACGCACCTGCGGCGTAAAAGTGATGCACGGCCTCATAAATGAGACCCATTATCTTTAGGTATCAGACACGAAATAGTTTTTGCTAGCTTTAGGACGCTTTGCACTTCATCCTGGCTAACCAGTGTTAAAAGTGCCTGTGCTCCCCTATAAACATGGTTGAAATGGCGTATTCCTAATTGGCGCATTTAACATGCCTAAAAATCCCTGTTATATGGTGTACAAAGTGCACAAAGTGCCTGAAAGTCAGCGATGGAATAGTCTTTAGGGCAATCAGGCAATGCTTGATGGGCTGGTGTGATGGGACACTGTGTGGGCCTGTTCTGTGTTTGGGGCTTTTTCGTTGTATGTTGGGCTGGTTTTTGCTGTTGATTTCCCTGATATTAAAACAGATATTGTCTGCAGCAGGCTCAAATCCCTGCAGTCATACAGCGTGTTTTTCCAAATTTAAAAATGTCCTCAATTTGCAAACATTCAGAACGTTCAATGCTTCCCTGCACATTTAAAACCTTCCGTGTTTCTACCTAGTCTACTATGTTGTTTTAACTATTAACACCTAATCTTTTTGTCATATCTTGCAAAAGCACATCATCAGGTTACATGGCGATGTTCACTTGGTCAATCGCATTTCTTTGGAGTGATGCGGTTGACATCATGTACCCAATCATTTTGACTCATTATCCAATGCAATTAATGACTATCACCTAATAGAATGGAATTTTTGTAACTGAAACACCAGGGCCTCACCCCTTAAAAGGACATTGATTCATTTCAGCAGATTACAGTATAGTTCTCTGTTCTCGAGTCACACTTAATTTCACATTGCTCCTACTGACCTGTAGTTTATGAGTAAAACCACTAATCTACACTTGAAAAATGCTCCTCATGAACTGTTTCTGGTTTAGCTTCATTTTTATACATTTCACTGTCAACAAACCCTTTCCACAGTTGATTCATCACTCCTTCTTCATGTCTATTCCCCTCATTGTAGTTTTCAATCCTTTCAAAGTCTGCCAAGTAATCTGTAGATCATTAACTAATGTCACAGTGCATTGCAGTCCCATTCAGGACAGACTAGTCCTCAACCTCCCATGTCCAACCCACATCACCCACATCTTTGGGAACTCCACTGGCTTCTGATACACAAGTGCATACGCTTCAAACTCCTCACCCACACACATACAACACTGACCTGCCTATCTGAATAGCCACCTTTATTTCTTCCAACCTTCCAGAAACATGTGCTCTATCACACTCTCACTAGCACACATCCTACGCATACACATAAGTAGAGCAATGCGTTGCACCTTCTGATATCTTACTTCTAAAGCCTGGAGCAACCTCCCATATCACATCAAAGCCACCTCCTCATTTCTTGACTTCAGCAAGAAGCTGAAGACATGGCGTTACAAGTAAGCCCTCCGGGGCTAGCCTCACTCACCAGCTACAAAGCCCCCGGATACCCTCACGGCTGCTAAGAGTGAAATAAAAATATAGGTAGCATAACAACATAACTGTTAGGAGATGGTTTATTACAAGGTGCGGGTAAGCACCAACACCTTAATCACAAATAGCGTCCAGTAAAGTCTAAAAAAATTAGTCGTTGCTCAACCCTTGATAGCTTCGCTCACCAGCAGGCAGGCTACACTTAAGAGGCAGGTGTGTGAAGCATTTAAAAACATCATTAGCAATAAATAAGTAAGACACAACACACAATAAAAATCCAACACGATTTTAACAAAATAGGAATATTAAAATGACACCAAAAAAAAATCTAATGGAGGGAACTGGAGATATGTATTGTTAAAGATGAAATGTAAAAAATTACTTTCTAGTGCTTAAAAACATAAAGTACCAATCAGGGACATCTGGTCATGCTTGACCACAACTAAATCAAAGTTTCAGTCTAACCACGATGGAACGCAGTTCAGATACAATGGAGTGGTTGAGGTCGGTCAAAATGTTACCTTCACACGTAGTAATTGTTTTGATTATTTTTCTCTTGACGTTGAGGGACTTTCTTCGGCAGGCCAGGATGCGATTCGACAATGGCAACTTGCTTCAGCATGATACCTCGGTAATTCTTGCAGGTCATGGTTCTCATTTTCGATAATAAGGAGCTCTGGAGATTTCAGCAGGGCAAACCTAAAGTTCAGGCCGAGTCGTTGTTCAACGTTGCCAGCTTAACTCTTGACAACGGGTCGGTCAACTAATGGAGCTTTTATCAAAAAACTCTCCAAATAATTTCAAACTTCTTCTAGAACGTACTTTTTGGGTCTTAAACAGTCCACAACCCTAGCCAAGCTTCCAAAAGCCCTGAGCTGCGCCTTGGAGCGTAGGGACTATATTTCCCACAATGAACCCGGTCAGATCCTTAACCCGTTTACTGCAGCCCCCATTTTCCTGCAGTGCGGCACTTCCGCAAAACGGGCGGGGCCGCGTCGGACATTGGCCGACGGCAGCACTGGGGAGGTACATTGGCCGACGGCAGCAAGGAAGGGGTTACAATTCCATTGGTTGCCTGGTCATCTGGGATCTTCTTGGTGGAGTTGATGCAGGTGACTTTTTGAAGCTCTTTTGTATGAATATGTCACTTTACTCTGCACGCGTTTACAACATGTGCCATTACCCCACATTTTTTACTCCGCACAATCTTTTACACCGCAGGGCTTTACAACATATTCCATTACAATGCATTATCCATTACAATGCAATTTATTATTCTAACTCCACCAGGGTGTTGTAATGGGGAATGTGTTGTAATGGTTTGTGGTGTAAAGACCGGAATTGTACAAGATTTTGCAAAGTAAAAAATGCAGGGTAATGGACTGTATTTTGTACCTGTTGCCTTCAGGAAATCCACTCCTTATATTCTTTAAAGCAAGGCAAACTTCTTTTTGTGAAGCCCAGGGTGTCCAGCAGGTGCAGTCCTTCAGAGTGCAATTCTCTCTTGGTACAGACCAGGGGTTCAGCAGGGCAGTTTTTCTTCTGTTGATATTTCCAGGCATGAGGAAATAGAAAATGAGGAAATAGAAATTTTATGTGGCCAGTGTGTCCCCTACATGCACCCCATGTATGTCCATGTCACCATGTAATTCCTTTCCCATGCCTGTAATATTAATGTCTCTACATTTCCGTCCAATGTTAGCATGTTAGTTACCAGGCCCTCCATGAAAGAAACGTTAATTCTGCACTGAGGCCTATGTTGCCAATGCATTTACATGGTACACGTTTAAAAGTCGAGATGAACTCGTTTTGTGGCTCAGCCGAGCCAGGACCCGAATTCAGACTCCATGCCTCCTGATACTCTGAAAGCTGCAGTTTAGCTATGTATCCCTGACCTCTCACATATTTCCTGCTCAGCCGAGAGGTGCCCAGCCTGGCCTGCCAAGACAGTATTTTGCCTACAGTTATCTGCTCTGCTCTACAGAAACACATTCCTGCTTAATGAAAAGGGTAAACATATTCCGTCTGCAGAAGATAGGGCCTAGCCTTTCTGTCTCCATTCAAGTGATTTAGAGAACTCGTTTCCATAGAAGACCCATGTCCCACACGCAATGCACGAAGAAATATATGCACACACTAGCATTTAGTGATGAGTGACCTTTTACTTCAGACAATACATCCTCCGAGCTCAAGATATCAGATAATACCAGAGGTGCAGGTCGTCCTGACATTCAAGACTCACGAAAGTCAGCTCCCCCTAGCTTCCCCCAGTTACACGTCAATTCTACGTCATGACCAAGTTTGCGCGCACAAGTAGGGTAAAGGTTCCTGCTGACCATGCAGACCTCCTCCATGTATCCACCCACCTATGACACACCTATGACTCATCAAGTGAACACCCACGTGTACGCCTTCTTACACGCCCTTTTTCACGCCCATGTGCTCTTATCTCTCTCTTTCACTTGCTCCGCCTTCTCTATGCAAGTTAATGTACCTTTTAACTATATATTATGTGTTCTGTGAATAAAGATTCAGATGACGATCCTTCCTGATCCCTAGTGGAGATGGAACCCGATTCTCCTTTAACTCGAGTTACTGAATAAAGCCCTTCTGAATCGGACACCACGGACTCTGTCTCTCATTATATGCATGATCCTTGTTAATGTATAGAAACTCCAACAGGGTAATTATTTTATTTACCACATAATCTGGCGCCCGAATAGGAACCAGTCCCCTTCCCCACGCGCCGGCGATGTAGGTCCAGCCCCCTGCCCCCTTCTACAGCCGTGACGGACTTCAAGTGTACACAACAGCGGGACTTCCTGCCTACTCCCTCAGGCCCACGGAGGAGACGGAGACAGCGACCAGGCATCCACACGAGGCGGTGAGGATTGCGGACCATCCCAACCAGAGCCCAAGCCGAGAGAGCAAGGTCCGAGGTATCCCGAGGCCCACCTGTTCCGAGGCGCATGCGCAGCAATAGCCGCAGCAGTAGCAGCAGCAGTATCGAGTTTCCGAGGCCTTCAAGTTCTGCTTCCCGGTGAGTACCGTTATTGGGAACGCATAGAGACGGGTTCATTTATTTGAGCCCGGTAAAGACGTGTCTGGGTACACAGACACGGTAAAGACGTGTCCCCTTCAGTGGGCACGGTAAAGACGTGTCTCTTTATGAGACCGGTATGGTTGTACTGTTTTGCAGTACATAAAGTAAACAGTTTTTCAGGACCATGTCTTCTCCAATGTACTAGTTAGGATGTATCTGTTTTAATGTATTAATGTTGTTGCATGAATGGTTGTTTTCAGTCTATTCTTGTGTATATTGTGTTTTCGTTAAAGTTAAGTTCCAACATGCCACTGTTTTCGAAATTACGTCAGATAGGGACCAGGAAAGGGATACTCAAAGAGTCAGTTCCCGTCCCGCCTAGAGACACACCTGGTCATTTTATGTACCAGAAACAAGGGCTAGATGCCATACTGTTTTTAGACTTATGGGTAGATTACACGAAGGATCTAGAAGAGAAGTATAGATGGCCTGCCTCAGGAACATGGGAGGCTGAATGCATCATGAAAATAGAGGAAGTACTATGGAAAAAGAAAGCTAGACAGTCCCAGAAAGATGCCATTGAGTTATGGCGTAAAGAAGCGCATAGGAGAACAGAAAAAGAATTCCACAAAGCAGAGAGAAGTAAAGAGACAGCAGAAAAAGCCAGAGAAAAAGAACTAAAGGAAGAGGGGGAACGGGTCAAGGCAGAACAAGCAGATCGAGAAAGAAATGCCCTCATCAAAGGCATGTATCCCGTCCTCGCTGAAGGACTAGCTAAAGTGACCCCCTCAGAAGTACCTAGTAATTTGCCGCCACCACTGATCCCGACTAAGGTACATAGGCATAGACAGACAGAAGCTGAGGCTTTTCTTTCTTCCTATCTAGCGGAGCCTTCTCCGGATTATGTTAACGTAGTTCTCCCTGCTCCCGTCCCCCCCGTCAACAATCCTTTTCTCCCTCCACCCCCAACACAGGATCAGCTTACACAACTGCAGTCCACGGTGAACGTGAAAGACGACTTAGGCCAAGGGGCAGTGGGAGGGGGGGCCCACAAACTCGCCACGAACACCGCCAACAAACAGAGCACTGCAAGAGTTAGGACTACAACGAACGCCACAAACGACAGCATCACCCTATAATCCTAATGTAACGATTTCACATTGTATATATGATCCAGTACCAGGTGTGGGTCCAATGCTCATGTACTCACTATGACTAAGACGCGCTGTAGAGTATCTGATCACATTACCAGGCATGAAGGAAAAATTAGACAAAATATACGATTTCATTAGAACGGGGGAGGGACCCGAGAGTATAGAAGAGGCCATGGAACAAAGAAAGGTAGAGGTTAAGAATATAATTTTACAATTTTTGATTAACTGTCTGATCAGGGAACAAGACCAGCCAGACAAAGGAGTAACTAGAGGTATGACTGATTGGAGTGACAACATAGCTGCCGGTAAACATGATACAGTGGGAAAGACAGAATGCATGTACAGGAAAATACGGAAAGAGATTCTAAACTTACACAGGAAAGAGTCTGACGAGAAAGAGGATTCAGCATCAGATAATGATGAGCACGTAACAGAGGAAGTGGGTAAAATAAATTATGTAGGCAGAGCACGACCATTTGACAGGCCCATATGCCTCGACTACCGCAAAAAGGGACCTCCTATAAAAGAAAGATATTCCCTCGAGAATCTATTCCAAGCTACTGAGAACGCACTGAAAAGACGAGTAGAGTGAGATAGACCCCACACCGTACATGAACAGGAATTAGCATGATCAGCCGTTCAATGGGTGTCTAATGCTAACATATATAACAGTGACATAGTGGCTCAGACCTTTTTGAGCCTTCCACAGAACGAACAGCGGTTGGCTGGTATTTACATGGTTCAACATCTGATCACGTTGTACGAGTCAATGTGCTGATCCCGGTCCCTTGTATAAATTACTGTATGATATATTACTAGATATATGGATAGGCCTAGGTACTGATTTAATTAATGTCATTCTAGACCAACGACATAGGTACTTTACTTTTCTGACTACGTGCATGATTCCTGCCCCACACTACGACAGAAAGGGTTTCCATATAGACCTCCCTACGAGAGGTATATCCCGTTAAAAATGAAAACAATGAGCTTCAACGAGTATATGTTTACACACCCTTGACGAAAATAGAAATACTGGAAATGAAAAAGATGCTGCCCTGCCATGATAAGGACCCAGGGGGGTTCCACCGTGAATTAAAGGATATTCTCCGTATTGGGCATTACACATACGCTGATATCATTAAATTATTGAAGGTACTGTTACCAGCTGGTATTTACGAAAAGCTTAAAGAGAAAGACTGGGAGGTGGGAAAGAAAAAGATAAATTGGACAGAATTGGAAGTAGAGGATAAAGGACGGCTCCCTGGTGTTGGTCTTGGGGAAAAAGCTAAAGCACTACCTGAACTCTTGATACAGGTCCTGCCGAGATTATTGATTACTAAAAAGGAAGATTGGGATGCTATTTCAGACTGTAAACAGAAACCAGACGAAGACACTAGTGATTTTTATTCCAGATTCGAGAAATGTTTTTCTATTAATAGTGGCCTTAAGCCAAGTAGTGAATCATATCCACATCTTTTTGTGAGCAAGTTAGTAGAAAATTCCTTACCCCTGATCAAGAATAGAGTACTGAAGGTTGAGAGTACCTGGCAAGCAAATAGCCCTTCCCAAATGTTGCAAATGTTACAATATCACCAGAACAGAATTAGAGAGGAACAGGAACATGAAAAGAGACGCATGAAAGATACGAAAATGAAAGTGCTAGTTGCACAATCGGTACCAGCTAATGGGAATAAAAAGGGCACGACACCGGTTAAAGGGAACTGTAATTATTGCAAGCAACCAGGTCACTATGTAAACGAATGTGCTGTCCTGAAACACAATATAGCTACAGGCAAGACAAAAGAAAGACCGCATCCTCCTAGACAGAATAGCACCCCACAGAACACGCAACAGACAGTAGCTCTACCACAACCAATAGCTGCCACACAACAAGTCACGCAACAAATGTACCAGTACGCACAGTCAGACTATCCAGAATATCAACAGTACTCATGAAATTGCCTAGAGAGGGAGGTTGGCTTGCCCCTTATTGAAGTTCCTGTGGATCAAGAAGGTCCTTATGTACATAGTCGTGTATTGGGAAAAGACAGAAATTTTTTGATTGACACAGGGGCGAGCAGAACTACCATCAGTCATGACGAGGTTCCAGGGGCACCCCTCTCAGGCTCACAGAATATTTCCCTGGGATTTTCAGGAAAGCCTATTGTTAACGAAGTGTCAAAGCCAGTTTCCCTAGGAGTTGGTCCATTGTCCCGTACCACAGACTTGTTACTTACTAAGTCATGTCCAGAAAATGTGCTTGGTATAAAGACATTGAAAGAACTAGGAGCTGTTATTTGTTGTTCACCGGAAGGAGTGCGATTGTTTTTACGTGATTTTAAAGGACATTATGTGTTGAGAGATTTTGATCCCAGACTCCAGAATGTACCACAGCATTTATGGGCACGAGGTCCGACTGATGTAGGTTACATGCACATTACGCCACACCGAGTTACTCTCAAACCAGGAGTAGTACTACCACGAATCCGACAATACAAGTTACCACCTGACGCCGTAGTAGCATTACTGAAAATTGTTGACGAGCTCATTGCACAAGGAGTGGTAGTAGAAACTGACTCAAATGTATGTAATTCACCTGTCATCCCTATTCTCAAACGAACAGACCCTAATGCACCACCAGTCTACAGACTAGTGATTGACCTTCGAGAGCTGAACAAATGTATAATACCGCAATACCCAGTGGTTCCAGACATTTCTTCATTACGGACTGCAATTGATTCCGAGGCGACGTTCTTCACTGTAATTGACCTAAAGAACGCCTTCTTCAGTGTCCCAATCCATCCAGAGATCCAATACCTCTTCAGATTCTGTTTAAATGGACGCAGCTTCAAATTTACGAGAGCTCCTCAAGGTTTCACAGAAAGTCCTAGTATTTATAGCCAAGCATTGAAAAGACAACTAGACAGTATTCACATGCCTGCCAGCACCGCACTGCTCCAATATGTAGACGATATTCTGATCACAGCACGAACAGAACCAGACTGCGAACGTGCATCACTGACAGTCTTATACTTTCTGGCAGACAAGGGGCACAAAGTGTCCCCTTCGAAGTTGCAATTCTGTGCACAGCAAGTGGTGTACCTTGGACACTTGCTGTCCAAGAGGGGTAGACAGCTGACACAAGACCGTATTCAGTTAATTGCAAATCTTTCGCAGCCAAGACACAAAAGGAAGTACGGGCCTTCATTGGTCTCACTTCTTACTGCAGACAATGGATTCCCTAGTATGCATATCTAGCCAAACCCCTCATACAGCTGACAACACAGGAGGCAGCGTCTTCGACTGTCCTCCCTTGGACACAAGAACATACACTTGCATTTGAAGAATTGAAAAAAGCCTTATGTCAAGCACCAGTTTTAGCGACTCCCTGTTACAGCAAGCCTTTTACGCTTTTTGTCACTGAACGAGATGGAACAGCATTATCTGTCCTTACACAAGATCAAGCAGGGAAACACAAGCCTTGTGCTTACTTTTCTAGTACATTGGATCCAGTGGCCCAGGCTCTGCCTGCGTGCCTGAAATCAGTTGCAGCAGCAGCCCTAGCAATAAGACAGAGTGATTCCATAGTGTTAGGACACCCCCTGACAGTACAGGTTCCACATTCCGTAGAAGTTAAGCATGGGCGGAAAATCCGTTTCGCTCGCGGATTTTGCGGATTTTCGGTAAATTCGCAATCCGCGAGATTTGCGAATCTCCCGCAAAATCCGCAAATCCGCGAGCAGCGGATTTTGCTCGCACTGTTCGCACTGTTCGCGTGAGTTCGCGCCCCGCGAATAAGTGCAAAATTGCAGAAATACGATCTTAGCAAAACTGAAAGTAACTACTTACCAGGTTCAAAAGTTCAGGCTCATCATTAGTAGCCATTTCCTGTAGTGCTTCCTGAGGGGCCCCTCCAGAGTTCAGTTGCCAGTTGAAACTATTATGTGACCCTGCTCTGAACCTCAGAATAGTTACACATATGCCACAAAGGTCCTGAATTACAGCTAAGGGAGACAAGCAGGAGCCAGGCTGGAAGTTCAAATCCATTAATCAGCCCCTAATTCATTATTGTCAGTTGGGGCAGGGCAGGTGTTGTAACTAATTTTGCAACAATGAAAGCACTTAGCAAGTGCAAAAGATCACTAATCAGGAAGCCCTAAGGAAGCAGGTGCCAGTTAAAAAAATATTCTGTGACACATTAATCAGCCCCAAATTAATTCAGGTCACTTGAGGCAGGGAAGGTGTGCTTGCGTTGCCACAATAATGTACACTGACTGGACAACCAGAGGGTGCTGTGATGAAACAGAGGGTGGCATGGGTGGGCCAGAGGGTGGCATGAGTAGTCAGAGAGTGGCAGTGGTGACAGAGAGTGGCAGTGATGAAGAAGAGTGTCCCAAACAGGCTGGACACGTAGAAACAACAAGTTTGCGAAACTTGCGACCCGACAGGTAAGTTCGCAATTTGCGACATTGTAAAAAACCCTCGCGAACTGGCAGAAACCCGCGCAAACACACAAAAAAAAACAAATCCGCAAATTCGCGAGAATTCGCGGATTTTGCGGATTGCGAGTTCGCAAATCCGCATAATTCGCGAACGCGAGATTCGCAAAATTCGCCCATGCTTAGTAGAAGTTCTCTTGAACAGAACACAGACCCAACATCTGACTATAGCGAGACTGACAGGATACGAACTGACATTATTCCAGCCACACATAGAGATCAGACGATGCAATATTCTGAACCCCGCGACACTCTTGCCCTCAAGCACAGCAGACACTACACCACATGACTGTGTGGAAGTAATTAATACAGTGACGAAACCAAGACAAGACCTGATAGACGTTGCATTTCCAGACCCTGACCTGACACTTTATGTGGATGGTTCATGCATGAGAACAAGCACAGGAGAGTTAGTGGCCACATATGCTGTGACCACTGATACTGAAGTCATAGAGACACAAAGAATAGACACACTGTCAGTACAAGCAGCAGAGCTCATTGCTACGACACAAGCATGCATCCGAGCCAAGAACTTGAAAGTAAACATATATACAGATTCACAGTACGCTTTCGGAGTCGTTCATGACTTCGGAGTGTTATGGCAGGAGAGAGGTTTCCTGACCTCTCATGGGGCCAAAATTCAGCATGGTCCCCTTATTCAGGCTCTGTTAGAAGCTATACACTTGCCTACAGCCATAGCCATCATGAAATGCAAAGCACATACAAAAGTCACTGACACCATTTCCCAGGGTAACGACCTGGCAGATCGAACAGCTAAACTTACAGCCCAGACTCCAACCGACATTCTAACAGACACGACAAAGACCGAAGTACCATCACTGACAAACTGCATGACAGTCAGGGATCCCTCACAAGATGTACTCGACATACAGACACATGCCACTCCAGACAAAATAAAGAAATGGACTGAACAAGGAGGGGTCCAGACTGACCAGGGTTGGATGACAAAAGGCAAAGGTACATGGTTTCTCCCTGACTCTATGGTCCAAGTCATCATAAACACAGCACATAGTCCAGCACACTTAGGAGAAAAGGCTATGCTAGACAGTTTACAGAATATTTGGTTCAACAAGCACCTGCATGCAGCAGCAAAACAGAAAGTACGTACCTGCATGATCTGTTGCCAGTTCAATCCAGGCAAAGGCATTCCAGTGGAACAAGGTGGATTTCATCCCCCTGACCACCCTTTTGAAGTCCTCCAGGTGGATTATATCCAGATGGACAGATGTAGAGGATACAAATATGTCCTGGTAGTTGTATGTGCACTATCTAGATGGACAGAAGCGTACCCAGTCCCAGATTACACTGCTGTAACCACTGCCAGGCAGTTGGTTCGAGAGTTCTTTCCCCGTTACGGATTGCCTCGTGTCGTGTACTCAGATAACGGTCAGCCATTCTCCTCTGAATTAATGAAACAAGTATCTCTTCTGTTAGGGTACCAGTGGAAGTTCCATTGTGTACGACACCCAGAGGCAGACGGACTCGTTGAGAGACATAACCAGACACTTAAGACAAAGTTAGCGAAAGTCTGTGCAGAAAAAGGCGTGGATTGGATGGGAGCCTTGCCGGTTGCCCTCTTTTACATGCGTATGGTAGTTCATTCCAGAACAGGACTGTCCCCTTACGAAGTCATTTTTTTTAGACCACCGAATATTTGGGGTATGCTTATGCCAAAGAAGATTAACGATGTTGACAGTAATATGCTGACAGATTACCTGGCTTCCTTGATGTCTGCACTCCTCTCTTGTCGTTCACAGGTTGCAGCCGCCTTCCCCGACAACACCCAAGTTAAAGAACACTCCGTCCTTCCTGGAGATACAGTGTTGGTGCGGAACTTTGATCGTTCAAGTCCTCTCGAGCCCCGCTGGCGAGCACCGAAATTAGTACTGCTTATAACAAAGACTGCCGTCAAGGTTGAGGGAAGAAAGGGCTGGATTCATGCCCAACACGTCAAAAAATTCCATGGACACACTGGAACTGTGATCGAAACTAAGGACTGCCCCGAAACCAGTGACTCAAAGCCCCCTTTGCTAGAAAAGACTCCGCAACAGGAGTATAGGTCAAAGTTACGATCTAGTAAGTCAGACAGCGTTTAATTGTTTAAGTCCACCCTGTGGTGAATCGGTTAGACAGGTTCCTGTCATGTATAAGATCGTAGACCAAAATAGTAGACAGAGAGATAAGAAAGAGAAATACTGCAAGACCATACGCAGCAGATGTATAGTAACTCTGATTATTATGTTTTTTCTAAGTATATCGATTATATGTATCAGCTTGACGCTACATGTTTTCTTTCCTCCTATTGGTTCACATACACATTCTTCCTTCAATGACACTATAGAGCACACATTCAGTGATCTGCCACCCCATGAACTGTCGTATCGACTAGCACTGCGCAACAATACTTTTATTCGAATGTTGCACCATTCTCATCAGGCCAGCAATGTAACGAATTGTTGGGTATGTGGCCGACTCCCACCTTATCAGAAAACGAAGGGAGTTTTGCCCCTCTTTCCTTTCCCGTTCTCGCACAATGGTTCGTGCGGAGCATGGTTTGCTTTAATGTCATCACAAGACAGAAAGTTCACAGATTCCCAGAGTGAATGGACCTGGGGAGACTTAAATATAGTAATTAATAAGGCATGTTACCCAGACAGAGATGGTTTTCCCCAAAGGAAAGGAACCGATCTAGAAAATGAGGTGTACGAACAAGGAAATGCTTCCCTTAACCTTATGATTCTGAATGTCCAGTCCGAGACAAATACAGGACTACCGTTCATAACAGTCTTACCAGTAAAAGGCGAATTGTGCGTTAGAAAGAAAGGGTCCGTGCATTTAGGACACAGTGATTGTAATACTGTAGTCGAGTTCACTGATAGAGGAAAGTCTACTTTCAAAGCTTCCCGCCATTCTTATTTCATTTGCGGTAAGACAGCCTATGTATGTCTGCCCTTAGACTGGGGTGGAACGTGTTATATAGCGTTCCTACTGCCACCCGTTTTTCTAGCCCCATCCCATTATCATCGAGATTCACTACTAGTACATGTTAGACACAAGAGGGAGACCGATTCCCCAGTTGTTGATCAGACTGAGACAGCTTGGATTCAATATAAAGATTTTATTAAAGGATACTTCTGGTTCATAGGTCCCGTCCAAAACAGTAAACTAATACGCAGGTTAACAAGAACTCTGGAAGCAGTAGTGAATGAGACTACTTCTGCCTTAGGAAACTTGACGGTGGAGCAGTCAGCTATGAGACTTGTTGTTCTTCAGAACCGCCTTGTTCTTGATGTCATCCTGGCAGATAGGGGCGGGGCTTGTAGAGTGATTGGCTCCAGTTGTTGCGTGTTTATTCCTAATAACGCGCCATCCGTGTATGCAGCAATAACAAGGCTCCACAAGATAGCTCATGAGATGCATCAAGATCCATGGTCTTGGTCCGGTTGGCTCTGGAGTGTAATATCAGGATGGGGTTGGACAGTGTTGTCATTCCTAGGACTGATACTGCTTATTATATTCAGTTGCTGTCTCTGTCTGCAATGTGGCCCAGCGATTTGCGGCTTGCTTGCCACTGCCTGTATTCCCCATCCACGTATACAAAAGAAAAAAGACGAGCAAATGATGCTGTATGATCAGATATATGGTATCATGAATATCGATGTGTCCTGAAGGGCACAGTAGGGGGCAAGGAGGGAATGAGGAAATAGAAATTTTATGTGGCCAGTGTGTCCCCTACATGCACCCCATGTATGTCCATGTCACCATGTAATTCCTTTCTCATGCCTGTAATAATAATGTCTCTACATTTCCGTCCAATGTTAGCATGTTAGTTACCAGGCCTCCATGAAAGAAACGTTAATTCTGCACTGAGGCCTATGTTGCCAATGCATTTACATGGTACATGTTTAAAAGTCGAGATAAACTCGTTTTGTGGCTCAGCCGAGCCAGGACCCGAATACAGACTCCATGCCTCCTGATACTCTGAAAGCTGCAGTTTAGCTATGTATCCCTGACCTCTCACATATTTCCTGCTCAGCCGAGAGGTGCCCAGCCTGGCCTGCCAAGACAGTATTTTGCCTACAGTTATCTGCTCTGCTCTACAGAAATACATTCCTGCTTAATGAAAAGGGTAAACATATTCCGCCTGCAGAAGATAGGGCCTAGCCTTTCTGTCTCCATTCAAGTGATTTAGAGAACTCGTTTCCATAGAAGACCCATGGCCCACACGCAATGCACAAAGAAATATATGCACACACTAGCATTTAGTGATGAGCGACCTTTTACTTCAGACAATACATCCTCCGAGCTCAAGATATCAGATAATACCAGAGGTGCAGGTCGTCCTGACATTCAAGACTCCTCTACTAGCACGAAAGTCAGCTCCCCCTAGCTTCCCCCAGTTGCACGTCAATTCTACGTCATGACCAAGTTTGCGCGCACAAGTAGGGTAAAGGTTCCTGCTGACCATGCAGACCTCCTCCATGTATCCACCCACCTATGACACACCTATGACTCATCAAGTGAACACCCACGTGTACGCCTTCTTACACGCCCTTTTTCACGCCCATGTGCTCTTATCTCTCTCTTTCACTTGCTCCGCCTGGAGCGCTCCGCCTTCTCTATGCAAGTTAATGTACCTTTTAACTATATATTATGTGTTCTGTGAATAAAGATTCAGATGATGATCCTTCCTGATCCCTAGTGGAGATGGAACCCGATTCTCCTTTAACTCGAGTTACTGAATAAAGCCCTTCTGAATCGGACACCACGGACTTTGTCTCTCATTATATGCATGATCCTTGTTAATGTATAGAAACTCCGACAGGGTAATTATTTTATTTACCACAAAGGGGTTACAATTCCATTGGTTGCCTGGTCATCTGGGATCTTCTTGGTGGAGTTGATGCAGGTGACTTTTTGAAGCTCTTTTGTATGAATATGTCACTTTACTCTGCACGCGTTTACAACATGTGCCATTACCCCACATTTTTTACTCCGCACAATCTTTTACACCGCAGGGCTTTACAACATATTCCATTACAATGCATTATCCATTACAATGCAATTTATTATTCTAACTCCACCAGGGTGTTGTAATGGGGAATGTGTTGTAATGGTTTGTGGTGTAAAGACCTGAATTGTACAAGATTTTGCAAAGTAAAACATGCAGGGTAATGGACTGCATTTTGTACCTGTTGCCTTCAGGAAATCCACTCCTTATATACTTTAAAGCAAGGCAAACTTCTTTTTGTGAAGCCCAGGGTGTCCAGCAGGTGCAGTCCTTCAGAGTGCAATTCTCTCTTGGTACAGACCAGGGGTTCAGCAGGGCAGTTTTTCTTCTGTTGATATTTCCAGGCAGGCATCTGAGTTGTTGGGGGCCTCTCCAATATGTAAACTTCTGGAATGACAAGAAGGAGGTACCTGTGACCAATGGGGTGCAGGTTGCCACCCTCTGTGATCACAACTTACTTTGAAGCGTGGCATATTCTTGTCCCACAGAGCATTGTTCCACAAAAATCAAAATGGAGAAAATATCTCCTGGAGGTTCAGGTCTGGCTAACCCAACCCAATGGTGTGGCCAACCTTTCCCTACACTCCCCTTCCAGCCCCTCTCCTAATTTAATCGCATGGACTCCCATCTGGCTGGGGTGCAGGAAGTAAGGATGTGCCCGTTTCCTGTCCTCACTGTCATTCTACCTTTGAAGATAGTTTGGCTACCCAGCCCTCTTTCTGTCCTGTCATTTGCTGATGCAGTTCTCCTCGCGCCAGATGTTTCTTTTGCCTCTGCTTAGGCCACTTCACACCTCATTAAGGCAGCTTGGCTTAGCCTAACAAAGGCTGTCCAATTAGAAGAGACTGCTACAGGGCTGATTTTAGGTACTCCTGTCAAACGTTAGTCTTTATTATAGTTTAATAAAGCCTTCCAATATTAGCCTATGGTGCTAATCTACTAAAATGGGAAAAACAAAATTGGCAGTTTTTCCCTCACCGGGGCATATAAAACATATTTTATAATATCGCTGCTTATTACTACAATGCACCCTACCCTTGGGGCACCTAGGGTAGACCTTAAGGGTGAAGTACATGTACAAATAAGGTTGTTTAAGAGTTTGTAAGTGCTTTTTAATTCCAAAGTCAAGTTTGGACATAGTGTTGTTTTAAAAGCAGCCTGCCTTTAAAATGACAGCAGGCAACACAGCAGTGCACACTTAAGTACATTAAGTCTAGGGATTTGCTAAACCTACATGCCCTACCATATATTAGGGACTTATAGGATGGTTGTAAGTACCAATTATATTTACACCTAACTACCATATACCTTTTACACAGAGCTCTGGGCCTAGTCAGTAACCACCAGTATCAGTCAAAACATGGGAGTGATCGAGGCAAAAGGACAATTTTCTCAAAATCGACAAAAGGAGAGATTCACTTGAACAAAACTAACTAGACTGAACTAGACAATTAAAATCATTACAAGATTCACGTATGTAAAAAGAATTCTTACAATTTATTAGTAATACATTAAAAGAGTGGACAATGAAGGAACCACTCAACAACAAATAAAACAAGAGATAGACAATAAAATAGATTAACGTTCAATGTTGACCAGCAAAATTGAAACACTAAGACAGAAAGCAGTAAGACATAAAACTCGTGCAATACTAGGTGTATATTCGAACTCTGTTTCTGACACTTGAGTTATGTACTCCACAGTATTGTGTATCAACATAAGTGTCCGAGTCAAGAATTATACTGAGTGGTGCATGGATTAAACCCAGATCTTTTGACTGGGTGTGAGTGTTTGATTGGTTCAGATGCTCTGTCCATTACCACCCCCTTTTGAAGTTCCTAGAGGCCAATCTGCACTAGCCCTATGGGAGTAGTTCAGTGGGTTATCAGCCCTGATGAGTTATAAAAACTGCTCCCCATAACAAAGGCTTGAGTGTGGGGAGGCATGTCCTCTTCCCCTGGCAGGAAGGGCAGTCAGGATGTACCCAGAAACGTAATTTATTTTAGCTGGACCTCAACAAGGGAACGTTAGGTGACACCTGGAAAGGCTGCATCTTTTGTCATCCTAGTCAAGCAGGTACCAAATCCAGGGGTGAATTGGCTTGAAGTGACCACAGAAGAGGGGACTGTTTATCACCCTGGAAACATATCTGTATAGGGACATAGGCTCTGCACAAGGGGAGAAGGTTTCACCTTCTTAGATTTTGGGGGTGAGGGCTACTGTGGGTGTGAGGTGGGTGAATTCTGTAATGGGTAGGGTTACCCCTGGGAAAGTTTACCCCATTGGTTAGGGAGGGTCCATGTGGCACTTGCTAGTCCATCTTTTTTTTACGAAGAGGCCAATGGCACAAAGAGGCAAAAAGATAAAAATAAGTATCTTGGGAGGACAAGAATTAGGGCACCAAGATGATCATTCAGTCAAAGAGCAAGACCGAGGACATGGCCTTGAGACAAGCATGACAGCACCCTAATGTCAAACCTCTCTCAAATAACGTTTGACTACCTTGCAGTTAAAGGTCCTGCATAAGGGGCTAAGTTTTGAACCAACACCAACCTTTGACAGAGCTGGCAGAGCGCTGCGGGAAGAACGAACTTCAGGCTTTTTGCAAAGATAAAACAGAATCAGAAAAAACAGGAGACACAGATTTTCAGACAAAATCTACTTTTTTCTAGGGGAGGGCGGAACTCGCAGAGTTTTACTCTGTGGAATTCCACATAGTTACATAAAAACTCTGTGTGATTCTAAGAAGTTCCGCCCACACCTAACCTCAGAGTAGTACAACTGCAAGACCAGGAACAGCAAAGCTGGGAAACAAAAGCACCTCGCTCTTTGAAGTGTTTGAGCAAACTGGTGTGACACTGCTGCTGTAGTTTCAGGATTTCTGTGATAAACTGCAGCCCGCCAGGCCAGCTGTGCCTGGGACTAGAAGCACAAGGGACCCTACAGACTTCATCTTTCTGCTGACCAGGCCATTCCTCTCTTAGTTACAGCAGATCTCCCAGGTCCACTAGTCTGGCTTCCGCACAGCTGTCCTAACACGTCAAAACAGGCATGTCTTGAGGCAAAAATAGGCTGCTATAAGGGCGCTTTCGTACAATGGTACAGCAAACGGTCGTGATCCATTGCACCATTTAAACTGCCCTGAAAAAACCTCCCTGGGCCTGACCCGGCATTAATGCCTTCCAAACCAGCCTCTCTCCCATGCCCAAGCCCTGTCCGGTTGATGGAAAGGTCAGCATGGTGCTGTCAGTAGGGGCGTTATGCAGGCGCACATAACCCATTGGCTCAAAGGGCTTTAGCCCCTCCTGTCTTGTGTGTCAGCCCAGGCTGAGGCAGCTTCCCGGGCTGGCGACTATCTTATTGCAGCCGCACCCGAGTACTGTCAAGGTCTTTAAAAGACTATTTATTTGTAAAGGAGGCTTTGTCGTTTTTTCACCCCTTTATAGAGCCCCTGCATCGCCACTCTGCCTATTGCTGGAAGAATAAGCCCACCCCAGAACTTTTTATTAGCCCCAACCCCCCCCACCCCCACCCCACCTGAAATTTGGCTCTAGTTGTGCCTCTGGCGTTGACTTCAACATTTTTGCAACAGTGCATGTTCAAATTACGTACCAGCATAACCGTCCCACACTCAGTCATACACTTTTGTAAAACTTCATACTTGTACAGTAAGTGTTGTGTTTTTATTACTCTAGTGAATCTATTTCAAAGTCCTGTGCAACTTTCGGAACTGTGTGTGTCAATGCCATTCGAGGAGCTGTGAGAGCTGTGCGGCAACACACATTACACAAAGTTCACTGCGTTAAGTGCCCGTGTTAATTCCATGTGAAGAAACGTCATTTTAGATATAGCCTGGGACACGTGACACCGGCTCCCCTAGTAACACAGTCAAACTGGCATCAAGGTTCAACCACTGCATAAACATGAACAAGAAAGAAACTTTTAAACTTACAACAGAATGCAAAACTAAACTGATCTTTAAAACAATCTCTGTAGAGTACATCTCCATGTAAACCGACATGCAACATTATCATGAATGCAAAGGTAGTGTCCACCTGCTTTGTAATCCTTAGATTGCTAAGAAAAATACTCAGCTGCCTAACTGCATCAGAGCAAAGAACAAAGATTCATGCTTTGGTCATCTCCAGATGGGACTATGGCAATATTCTCTATCTGGGTGTGTCCAAGGCTTCACTTAAGCAGCTTCAGTTAGACCAAAATGTTGCCACTGGCCTCCTTTTGTGGCTTCCTAGATATACAACTACAGCCAAATTGGTTCATGAGCTCCTTTGGCTACCTACCTAGTTCTTTTGTTACCTGTATGAACTTTTGTCAAACATACGCCCCACTACCTTAACTTTTGGCGTCACCCCACAATCCAAGTTGCCCCCTGCGCTCCAGCAATTCTAACCTTTCCTCAGTTCCCAGAGAGAGGAAAGCTCATCAAGGAGGCCGGGCAGTCTGCGACTTGGGTCCCAGACTCTGGAACTCACCCCCACCTTTTATGAGATCTTGTCATTCTCTTATGGTCTTTGGTGTGCAGCTAAAAACCCGGCTGTTTTGATTCAATGCTAGTGTGAGTTGAGATACTGTGAAGGACTAAACACTGGGAAACACTTTTTGGGTAGGTATGCGCTCTATAAAACTATAATTATAATAATAATAATAATTTTAACAATTGTATGCTTACATTTAAATATTGCTTTGCCACTTTACCCTTCCTCTTTCTATTTCTTCCTCTACACACTTTCTCTTACTATTTATCTATAGTATTGTCATCCTAGCTGGGAACTAATTTGCTGGTTTCCACTGAAGTTGCATTACAATTAACATAGATGAAAATGGGATGTATGACGTTAAAACGCATACTTTTACATCGCATACCATTACAACGCGATTTTTAAAACGCAGGATCCTTTACAACGAATGCCTTTACAACGCATGTCATTACATAGCAGATGCTATTACAACGCATGCCATTACAACGTAAGTATAGGTAAGTATATCATTTTTTTAAAAATGTAAGTAATAAATATTTAATTAATTTAATTTATTTTAAGTAGTTTTTTTAAAAACTGAACCCTTAAATACCCCTGTACCCCTGTACCCCTGTACCCCAAACCTATCCCTAATCACTAAAGCTACCCCTGTACCCCAAAACCAAAACCTAGCCCTTAAACCTAAAAATACCCCTGTACCCCATAACCCAAACCTAGCCCTGAAACCTAAAAATACCCCTGTACCCCATAACCCAAACCTAGCCCTGAAACCTAAAAATACCCCTATACCCCATAACCCAAACCTAGCCCTGAAACCTAAAAATACCCCTGTACCCCATAACCCAAACCTAGCCCTGAAACCTAAAAATACCCCTGTACCACATAACCCAAACCTAGCCCTGAAACCTAAAAATACCCCTATACCCTATAACCCAAACCTAGCCCTGAAACCTAAAAATGCCCCTGTACCCCATAACCCAAACCTAGCCCTGAAACCTAAAAATACCCCTGTACCCCAAAACCCAAACCTAGCCCTGAAACCTAAAAATACCCATGTACCCCATAACCCAAACCTAGCCCTGAAACCTAAAAATACCCCTGTACCCCAAAACCCAAACCTAGCCCTGAAACCTAAAAATACCCCTGTACCCCATAACCCAAACCTAGCCCTGAAACCTAAAAATACCCCTGTACTCCATAACCCAAACCTAGCCCTGAAACCTAAAAATACCCCTGTACCCCATAACCCAAACCTAGCCCTGAAACCTAAAAATACCCCTGTACCCCATAACCCAAACCTAGCCCTGAAACCTAAAAATACCCCTGTACTCCATAACCCAAACCTAGCCCTGAAACCTAAAAATACCCCTGTACCCCATAACCCAAACCTAGCCCTGAAACCTAAAAATACCCCTGTACCCCATTACCAAAACCTAGCCCTGAAACCTAAAAATACCCCTGTACCCCATAACCGAAACCTAGCCCTGAAACCTAAAAATACCCCTGTACCCCATAACCCAAACCTAGCCCTGAAACCCTTAAAATAGCCCTGTACCCCAAAACCCAAATTAAATAAATGTTTTAAAAAAGATAAACTTACCAAATACTTACATTGTAATGGCATGCGTTGTAATAGCATCTGCTATGTAATGCCATGTGTTGTAAAAGCATTCGTTGTAAAGGAACCTGCACTGTAGTAGTTGCGTTGTAAAAGTAGTCCGTTGTAACAGTTGCATTGTACCTGTTGCTTCCCATGAAAATGTGTGTTATATGTTATTGATTATTATTGGGATTGTTCATATATATATTTTTTTTTTGTTATTTTACAGAGTTTTATATAGCGCAAATTAGACCCGAAGGTATCAAGTATCAGAGCGCTTTACATAGCACCAGTTGAGTTACATAAGGAAACATTCATTTTTGTTAGGCACGGGGAGATTGAGTGATTTGCCCACAATCACAGGATGTTCATCGTCATTGCCGAGACTCGAACCTGGGGCCATATTCCCATAGAATTCCGATAGAAGCCCAGGTTCTGGTTTTAACCCTGGCTTCTATGGGAATTCAAAAGGGCATATTATCAAGCTCATTATCGCCGCTTTAACGGCAGTTTCCTGCCAATAAATGCAGCGATAATGTATCGCCCTTTCTTGATAATATGGCCCCCAGTTCCCCAGATTCGAGGTCGACCCGAGCGCCCTAGCCGTTAGGCCAACTCCTATGAAAGCCCAGAAGCAATAAAGACACCTGCATGTTTGCTCCATTACCATGCAAAGCTGGTTAATGCATTTTATGATGTGTATATAAAGCGTACAATTATAAAAATGCCTCAAGCGTTTCTATTTTATTTGTTTCCATCAGTGCGTTGCATATTAATGAATTTTAAGATGCTTTTTTTTACCCTCAATAATAGTCACACGAAGAACTTATGTAGGTGTATAAATGTTTTAATATTGTAACCCTTTCATGAGCTGGCCATGCGGGGGCCCAGACAGGCCCTGTTGTCCCACAAGCTGCAGCCTGGTGAAGAAGATTAGGAAAGAACATCAGAATGCAGAGTGGTGGGGGAAACTGCAACTACCACTTTAACCCAGCACTGAACGTAATACAGGATGTGTAAAACACATTTTTAAATGCTAAGCAAAGTAAGATTTCACTATGCTGAACATAAGGAAATATAGATGGGTAATTGGGAGTTACAGGGATTTTTTTTTACCTTTTTCTGAGTGATATAAAAATAGACACCATACAACTCCAGAGGTGAAAAACATCTCTGGGACTCATAGTCAATTTTATGTTAAATTTGGCCACCAGAATTACCTGCTGCTGCTTAAAACTGCTGGGCTAAGCTAAAGGATTAGCAGGTGGGCCACCCATAACATGGCTACTCCTTCTCCAAAATTTGAAAAACACACCTTACCCTAGCAAACTCCTACCACATTTCAGGCCTTGTTACCCACTCCTGCAGCTGTGCTTTCTGCTTCCATTCAAATCAGAGTAACAGTGTTGCACTTAAAGGCTCTCAGACAGTCGTGTCTGCTTGGCCTCGAAGGTCTTTATGACTTGGAGAACAAGTTTTGTTATCAAATGTTGCTAGGTCATAGCAGTGAGGTATCAGACTCTGTTGTAAACGATAGAGGCCTCGTATGGAAGCCATGTATGACAAATAATATATAAAAATAGCACATATTCATATTCTCTCTCTCTCTCTCTCTCTCTATATATATATATATATATATATATATATATATATATATATATATATATATATATATATATATATATATTCACTGAAAAACCATAGGTTTCAGGCCTTATATAGTTAGGAATTAGCATTTAGAAAACCTTTGAAATTCACTGAAAAAACTATAAGTTTTAGGGGTGTTATAGTTAGCTGGACATTTCACTCATACAAAACCATTGAAATTGCTCCTATATAGTCAGTTGTACTAACTATATTTTGCGCACCCGCAATCAACTGCTGATGATGTCACATATTAGATCATTCATGACATAGTCAGTGACATCACTGATGACATCTCAAATGACATCACTGATGACATCATCCAGTGAATGTGGTTTGCTTCGTTATTTAAATATGCATTATATATATAGCAATTTGCATTGAAGAATGAGTGGATTTATATAAATAAATATTTGGATGGAGGATTTAGTAGCAGTGTAATTGACTGTTTACTTGACCAATTTATAGTGTCTCCCTAAATATAGTGGATAGTGACGAAACTGTGTGAATATCTGTATCACTTTGTCAGTTGTTGTGTAAACTGGTTCTACAGTTGGTTACTAGCTATGTGAAAGTCTATATTAGTTATTGATTAGTTAACTGAGTATTTGTATGGGAGAGTGAAAGTGTGTGTGGTTCGGTGGGGGGGGTGTGACTGTCCAAAGATGTGTGAATAGTTGATTTAGTAGATATATGAAGTTAAAACTACATGTTCTAACAGTTGTTTGGGTGAGTGAATCTCTTTATGAGTGTGGTGATGAGCAAATATATTTCTCAATGGTACATTTCCAACAAACTAGAAAAATAAAAGGCAGTGTATGTGTCAATTATTGTATATAAATAAGTATACATAAGACTCAATGATTGTGTGAGTGACTGTATGGATAACTGTATACTTGTAATAATGATTTTATAATTCACTAAGTATGACTTACTATCTAAATGAATAGATTAAGTGGTGTTTGTATAAGTGTGTAGCTAAGTAAATATATAAGTATGATCCATTGTTTGCATAAGTGAGTAGGATGACTTCATATGTGAATAGGATGTGTGCTGGCGTGTAATGTCGATATAGGTGTATAAGTATTTTTGATAGTATTCTATTGTTCATTGACAGCATGTATGAGCGAATCTACAGGTAAGTGATTAGAAGTGTGTATACATCTATGAATCACTGAGTGGGTTTATAGATACTTGTATTGCTGTGACAATGGATTCAAATATGATACTCTGTATTTTACAAAGGGTGATGAAAGATTTTACTAGGGTATGAAAAGGTGTATGTGATTTTCACATGGATGATGTCATCAGTGATGCCATTTGAGATGTCATCAGTGATGTCACTGACCATGTCATGAATGATCTAATATGTGACATCATCAGCAGTGGATTGCGGGTGCGCGAAATATAGTTAGTACAACTAACCATATAGGAGCAATTTCAATGGTTTTGTATGAGTGAAATGTCCAGCTTCCTATAACACCCCTAAAACTTATAGTTTTTTGAGTGAATTTCAAAGGTTTTTTAAATGCTAATTCCTAACTATATAAGGCCTGAAACCTATGGTTTTTTCACTGAATTTCAAAGCTTTTTTAAATGCTAATTCCTAACTATATAAGGCCTGAAACCTATGTTTTTTTTGTGAATTTGCAAGGTTTTTTTAAATGCTAATTCCTAACTATATAAGGCCCGAAACCTATGTTTTTTCGTGAATTTCAATGGTTTTTGAAATGCTAATTCCTAACTATATCAGGCTTGAAACCTATGGTTTTTTCATTTAATTTCGAAGGTTTTTTAATGATATTTTTTAAATGTATTAATTGTTATTTTTTTTATACTGATTTACTACATTTTTGCAGGCAGGTGTTCAGAGGGCACGCCCCCTTTTTACAACACTCTACAGCGCAGCTCCATGGCGTTTACTGGAGATACCTGTTGGACTAGTTGCCCTTTCGGGGACCTCTGGATTGAAGAAGAATTAATTCCCCAACTTAAAATACGCCACAGGGAAGTGTAATGAAGCCACGCCCCTTTTTACATTTCTCTGCAACGCAGCCCCCGGGCGTGTTTGCAGAGGGGGAACTAATTCCCCTTGCATAATGGGGGTCCCTGTGGGCCAACTAGCCCACCTAGTACCTCCAGTATGCACCAGGGGGCTTCGTTGCAGAGAGGTATAATGAGGCCACACCCTTTTTTACACCTCTCTGCAACGCAGCCCCCGGGCGTGTTTGCAGAGGGGGAACTAATTCCCCTTGCATACTGGGGGTGCCTGGGGCCAACTACCCCACCTGGAACCTGCAGTATGCGCCAGGGGGCTGCATTGCAGAGAGGTGTAATGAGGCCACACTTTTTTATACACCTCTCTGCAACGCAACCCCTGGCGCGTTTGCAGAGGAGGAACTAATTCCCCTTGCATACTGGGGGTCCCTGTGGGCCAACTAGTCCACCTGGAACCTCCAGTATGAGCCAGTGGGCTGCATTGCAGAGAGGTGTAATGAGGCCACACCCTTTTTTACACCTCTCTGCAACGCAGCCCCCGGGCGTGTTTGCAGAGGGGGAACTAATTTCCCTTTGCATACTGGGGGTCCCTGGGGGGCAAATAGCCCACCAGGAGCCTCCAGTATGTGCCATGGGGCTGTTTTGCTTTGCCCCGGAGGGTGGCGGTCCCCGGGGCAGTGTGGGGGGGATTGGCACCCCCACACTTCTTTATCACTATGCCCCCGCGATTTGGTCCCCCTGGGGGGTAATTTTTGAATAAACATACCGGGATTTTAAAATATATATTTTTGGCCTTGGGAGTCCTTGTGGGACCTCCTGAGCAGGCCTAGGGGGTCAGGGTGCTTCTACCCTGCCCCCTTTTTTTCTACATGTTTTTTTTTCTTTTCTTATGCCTCGGTGTGACTAGCACAAGATGGATGCCAACACTTCCTGGTTAGAAGTGTTGACAGGCAATGAGCATGCTGCTTTCTCGGGAAGAAAATTGCAAAAACCACAGTTGATGGACAGAATGTAGAACAATGTCATACATTAACCCCAGTACAAGGATCTGGGCCTAAATCCATCGTTTTTTTGCACTCCACACCACCCTGTGTTAGACACTGGCTATATGCAAATCAGCTCTGACCCTGTGCCTCATGGGAACAGTCCAGTCCGAACTACCAAGCCATGTCTTTCCCAGACCGGAATCAAGCATCCAAGGACCGGTTTCTGGCTATCAGCCTTCATCAGCCTGGATAGCTTGACTCCAGTGGTGTGGAGAGCCTGGGACTCACGTCTGAGCATCCCCAGCACACTCGGGGTGAAAATTGCAAAAAACACAGTTGATGGACAGAATGTAGAAGAATGTCATACATTCACCCCAGTACAAGGATCTGGGCCTAAATCTATCGTTTTTTTGCACTCCTCACCACCCTGGGTTAGACACTGGCTATATGCAAATCAGCTCTGACCCTGTGCCTCATCGGAACAGTCCAGTCCGAACTACCAAGCCATGTCCTTCCCAGACCGGAATACAGCATCCAAGGACCGGTTTCTGGCTATCAGCCTTCATCAGCCTGGATAGCTTGACTCCAGCGGTGTGGAGAGCCTGGGACTCACGTCTGAGCATCCCCAGCACACTCGGGGTGAAAATTGCAAAAAACACAGTTGATGGACAGAATGTAGAACAATGTCATACATTCACCCCAGTACAAGGATCTGGGCCTAAATCCATCGTTTTTTTGCACTCCACACCACCCTGGGTTAGACACTGGCTATATGCAAATCAGCTCTGACCCTGTGCCTCATGGGAACAGTCTAGTCCGAACTACCAAGCCATGTCTTTCCCAGACCGGAATCAAGCATCCAAGGACCGGTTTCTGGCTACCAGCCTTCATCAGCCTGGATAGCTTGACTCCAGTGGTGTGGAGAGCCTGGGACTCACGTCTGAGCATCCCCAGCACACTCGGGGTGAAAATTGCAAAAAACAGAGTTGATGGACAGAATGTAGAACAATGTCATACATTCACCCCAGTACAAGGATCTGGGCCTAAATCCATCGTTTTTTTGCACTCCACACCCCCCTGGGTTAGACACTGGCTATATGCAAATCAGCTCTGACCCTGTGCCTCATGGGAACAGTCCAGTCCGAACTACCAAGGCATGTCTTTCCCAGACCGGAATACAGCATCCAAGGACCGGTTTCTGGCTATCAGCCTTCATCAGCCTGAATAGCTTGACTCCAGTGGTGTGGAGAGCCTGGGACTCACGTCTGAGCATCCCCAGCACACTCGGGGTGAAATTTGCAAAAAACACAGTTGATGGACAGAATGTAGAACAATGTCATTCATTCACCCCAGTACAAGGATCTGGGCCTAAATCCATCGTTTTTTTGCACTCCACACCACTCTGGGTTAGACACTGGCTATATGCAAATCAGCTCTGACCCTGTGCCTCATGGGAACAGTCCAGTCCGCACTACCAAGCCATGTCTTTCCCAGACCAGAATCAAGCATCCAAGGACTGGTTTCTGGCTATCAGCCTTCATCAGCCTGGATAGCTTGACTCCAGTGGTGTGGAGAGCCTGGGACTCACGTCTGAGCATCCCCAGCACACTCAGGGGGAAAATTGCAAAAAACACAGTTGATGGACAGAATGTAGAACAATGTCATACATTCACCCCAGTACAAGGATCTGGGCCTAAATCCATCGTTTTTTTGCACTCCACACCACCCTGGGTTAGACACTGGCTATATGCAAATCAGCTCTGACCCTGTGACTCATGGGAACAGTCCAGTCCGAACTACCAAGCCATGTCTTTCCCAGACCGGAATACAGCATCCAAGGACCAGTTTCTGGCTATCAGCCTTCATCAGCCTGGATAGCTTGACTCCAGTGGTGTGGAGAGCCTGGGACTCACGTCTGAGCATCCCCAGCACACTCGGGGTGAAAATTGCAAAAAACACAGTTGATGGACAGAATGTAGAACAATGTCATACATTCACCCCAGTACAAGGACCTGGGCCTAAATCCATCGTTTTTTTGCACTCCACACCACCCTGGGTTAGACACTGGCTATATGCAAATCAGCTCTGACCCTGTGCCTCATGGGAACAGTCCAGTCCCAACTACCAAGCCATGTCTTTCCCAGACCGGAATCAAGCATCTAAGGACCGGTTTCTGGCTATCAGCCTTCATCAGCCTGGATAGCTTGACTCCAGTGGTGTGGAGAGCCTGGGACTCACGTCTGAGCATCCCCAGCACACTCGGGGTGAAAATTGCAAAAAAACACAGTTGATGGACAGAATGTAGAACAATGTCATACATTCACCCCAGTACAAGGATCTGGGCCTAAATCCATCATTTTTTTGCACTCCACACCACCCTGGGTTAGACACTGGCTATATGCAAATCAGCTCTGACCCTGTGCCTCATGGGAACAGTCCAGTCCGAACTACCAAGCAATGTCTTTCCCAGACCTGAATCAAGCATCCAAGGACCAGTTTCTGGCTGTCAGCCTTCATCAGCCTGGATAGCTTGACTCCAGTGGTGTGGAGAGCCTGGGACTCACGTCTGAGCATCCCCAGCACACTCGGGGTGAAAATTGCAAAAAACACAGTTGATGGACAGAATGTAGAACAATGTCATACATTCACCCCAGTACAAGGATCTGGGCCTGAATCCATCGTTTTTTTGCACTCCACACCACCCTGGGTTAGACACTGGCTATATGCAAATCAGCTCTGACCCTGTGCCTCATGGGAACAGTCCAGTCCGAACTACCAAGCCATGTCTTTCCCATACCGGAATCAAGCATCCAAGGACCGGTTTCTGGCTATCAGCCTTCATCAGCCTGGATAGCTT
This sequence comes from Lissotriton vulgaris, assembly GCF_964263255.1. Classification (NCBI taxonomy): domain Eukaryota; kingdom Metazoa; phylum Chordata; class Amphibia; order Caudata; family Salamandridae; genus Lissotriton; species Lissotriton vulgaris. The sequence goes on from NC_141689.1 coordinate 61,934,430, forward strand.
GACTCCAGTGGTGTGGAGAGCCTGGGACTCACGTCTGAGCATCCCCAGCACACTCGGGGTGAAAATTTCAAAAAACACAGTTGATGGACAGAATGTAGAACAATGTCATACATTCACCCCAGTACAAGGATCTGGGCCTAAATCCATCGTTTTTTTGCACTCCACACCACCCTGGGTTAGACACTGGCTATATGCAAATCAGCTCTGACCCTGTGCCTCATGGGAACAGTCCAGTCCGAACTACCAAGCAATGTCTTTCCCAGACCTGAATCAAGCATCCAAGGACCAGTTTCTGGCTATCAGCCTTCATCAGCCTGGATAGCTTGACTCCAGTGGTGTGGAGAGCCTGGGACTCACGTCTGAGCATCCCCAGCACACTCGGGGTGAAAATTGCAAAAAACACAGTTGATGGACAGAATGTAGAACAATATCATACATTCACCCCAGTACAAGGATCTGGGCCTGAATCCATCGTTTTTTTGCACTCCACACCACCCTGGGTTAGACACTGGCTATATGCAAATCAGCTCTGACCCTGTGCCGCATGGGAACAGTCCAGTCCGAACTACCAAGCCATGTCTTTCCCATACCGGAATCAAGCATCCAAGGACCGGTTTCTGGCTATCAGCCTTCATCAGCCTGGATAGCTTGACTCCAGTGGTGTGGAGAGCCTGGGACTCACGTCTGAGCATCCCCAGCACACTCGGGGTGAAAATTGCAAAAAACACAGTTGATGGACAGAATGTAGAACAATGTCATACATTCACCCCAGTACAAGGATCTGGGCCTAAATCCATCGTTTTTTTGCACTCCACACCACCCTGGGTTAGACACTGGCTATATGCAAATCAGCTCTGACCCTGTGCATCATGGGAACAGTCCAGTCCGAACTACCAAGCCATGTCTTTCCCAGACCGGAATCAAGCATCCAAGAACCAGTTTCTGGCTATCAGCATTCATCAGCCTGGATAGCTTGACTCCAGTGGTGTGGAGAGCCTGGGACTCACGTCTGAGCATCCCCAGCACACTCGGGGTGAAAATTGCAAAAAACACAGTTGATGGACAGAATGTAGAACAGGGGTCTCTAACCAGTAGCTCGTGAGCTACTGTAGCTCTTGAGCTAACTCTGAGTAGCTGACCTGTGTGCAGCCCAGCTTATTACATTGGAAAGATTTTGCTTGGTTGAATTAATATACATATAAAGAAATTGAAATTATACTGCACTAATAATATTAGTAGCTGTTAATGTGTTTTGTTGAACATAAGTAGCTCTCAATACAAAAAAGGTTGGAGACCCCTGATGTAGAACAATGTCATACATTCACCCCAGTACAAGGATCTGGGCCTAAATCCATCGTTTTTTTGCACTCCACACCACCCTGGGTTAGACACTGGCTATATGCAAATCAGCTCTGACCCTGTGCCTCATAGGAACAGTCCAGTCCGAACTACCAAGCCATGTCTTTCCCAGACCGGAATCAAGCATCCAAGGACCGGTTTCTGGCGATCAGCCTTCATCAGCCTGGATAGCTTGAGTCCAGTGGTGTGGAGAGCCTGGGACTCACGTCTGAGCATCCCCAGCACACTCGGGGTGAAAATTGCAAAAAAGACAGTTGATGGACAGAATGTAGAACAATGTCATACATTCACCCCAGTACAGGCGCAGGGTCAGACTGATTTGCATATGGCCATGTCTGAACTGGGGTGGCGGAGTGAGCTAAAGAACGGTGATGGATTAAACCCAGATCAGTTGACTGGGGGTGAGTGTTTGTATTGTCAACGCTCCGTCCATCACCCCCTTTGGTTTTTCTTTGTTCGCCCTAAGTTGGCAGGGTATGCTCAGACGTGAGTCCCTTGCTCACTTTGCCACTGGATTTAAGCAAGCCCGGCTGAAGACGGCTGGAATGCCAGAAACCGGTCCTGGGAAGCTTGATTCCGGTCCAGGGAAGACATGGCTTGGCAGTTCGAGCTGGACTGTTCCCATGAGGCGCAGGGTCAGACTGATTTGCATATGGCCATGTCTGAACTGGGGTGGCGGGGTGAGCTAAAGAACGGTGATGGATTAAACCCAGATCAGTTGACTGGGGGTGAGTGTTTGTATTGTCAACCCTCCGTCCATCACCCACTTTGGTTTTTCTTTGTTCACCCTAAGTTGGCAGGGTATGCTCAGACGTGAGTCCCTTGCTCACTTTGCCACTGGATTTAAGCAAGCCCGGCTGAAGACGGCTGGAATGCCTGAAACCGGTCCTGGGAAGCTTGATTCCAGTCCAGGGAAGACATGGCTTGGCAGTTTGGGCTGGACTGTTCCCATGAGGCGCAGGGTCAGACTGATTTGCATATGGCCATGTCTGAACTGGGGTGGCGGAGTGAGCTAAAGAACTGTGATGGATTAAACCCAGATCAGTTGACTGGGGGTGAGTGTTTGTATTGTCAACGCTCCGTCCATCACCCCCTTTGGTTTTTCTTTGTTCGCCCTAAGTTGGCAGGGTATGCTCAGACGTGAGTCCCTTGCTCACTTTGCCACTGGATTTAAGCAAGCCCGGCTGAAGACGGCTGGAATGCCAGAAACCGGTCCTGGGAAGCTTGATTCCGGTCCAGGGAAGACATGGCTTGGCAGTTCGGGCTGGACTGTTCCCATGAGGCGCTGGGTCAGACTGATTTGCATATGGCCATGTCTGAACTGGGGTGGCGGAGTGAGCTAAAGAACGGTGATGGATTAAACCCAGATCAGTTGACTGGGGGTGAGTGTTTGTATTGTCAACGCTCCGTCCATCACCCCCTTTGGTTTTTCTTTGTTCACCCTAAGTTGGCAGGGTATGCTCAGACGTGAGTCCCTTGCTCACTTTGCCACTGGATTTGAGCAAGCCCGGCTGAAGACGGCTGGAATGCCAGAAACCGGTCCTGGGAAGCTTGATTCCGGTCCAGGGAAGACATGGCTTGGCAGTTCGGGCTGGACTGTTCCCATGAGGCGCAGGGTCAGACTGATTTGCATATGGCCATGTCTGAACTAGGGTGGCGGAGTGAGCTAAAGAACGGTGATGGATTAAACCCAGATCAGTTGACTGGGGGCGAGTGTTTGTATTGTCAACGCTCCGTCCATCACCCCCTTTGGTTTTGCTTTCTCGGGAAGGCATGCTGATTGGCTGCCACTGTCTGTCAACACTCCAAACCAGGAAGTGTTGGCAGCCATATTGTGCCTCAGTAGAACCAAGGCACAAGAAAGCAGTGAAACAAAGGTGGAAAACACGCAAAGGGGTCAGGGTAGAAGCACCCTGACCCCCTAGGCCTGCTCAGGGGGTTCCACAAGGACCCCAAGGCCCCAAAAAATATTTTGCTCGTGCACCGTACGCGTACGTACACGCACTGTACGTGCACCTCCGCTCAGGTACGCGTACGGTGCGCGCACCCCGCGATTTAAAAAAAAATATATATTTTTTTTTGGCCTGGGGGTCCTTGTGTGACCCCCTAAGCAGGCCTAAACCCCTTTTTGAGTTCTACACGTTTGTTTTTCTGCTTTGCTGTGCCTCGGCCAATCAGCATGCAGTTCGCGCACGCGAAGGTCCGCGCACGGTACGCGTACGGTACGCGTACGGTATGCGTACGGTAGGCGTACGGTGCGCGCTTATAGATATATATATTTTTTTCCTTTTGATTTTCTCAGGAACCACTGGAGGGATTTACACCATTTAAGCAAAAGGGCGATCTGCGAATCGAACTCTACCTCTCTGCCAAATTTGATGTAATTCCGTTCAGCCGTTCGGGCTGTAGCCGTGTCTAATCGTCCTATGGAAAATAACATGGGGAAAACACGTTTTAGGACCCCACTTTTTCTCAGCCCCCACTTGACGAATCCCCTCAAAACTTTCAGGGAAGGAGCGGGCCATCTACTTTAAGAAATTCGTGAAGATTCATCAACCAGCGTAAAAGTTATTCCCAATAGAATGTTGCGATTTCCTATGTAAACTAGGTCCTAGCTATATATACCTACTGGCGACCGCCAGTAGGTAATATATATATATATATATATATATATATATATTCACTGAAAAAACCATAGGTTTCAGGTCATATATAGTTAGGAATTAGCATTTAAAAAACCATTGAAATTGCTCCTATATAGTTAGTTGTACTAACTATATTTCGCGCACCCGCAATCCACTGCTGATGATGTCACATATTACATCATTCATGACATGGTCAGTGACATCACTGATGACATCAATGATGACATCTCAAATGACATCACTGATGACATCACTGATGACATCATCCAGTGACTGTGTGTTTCTGTAAAGTTTAAATATGTTTTACATATTGAAGAATGAGTGGATGTATAAGTGTCTGGATGAAAGATTTAGTAGGTACATGACTGAATGTATGAGTGAGTGATTAAATGTGTCTTACTGAATGCATGGATTAGTGACTAAACTGTCTGAATGTGTGCATCAGTATGTCTGTTGTTGTGTAAGCTACTGCACGTGTTGATCAGTAGCTATATGAGTGGCTATATGTGTTATTGATTGGTTGCCCGAGTATTTGTATGGGAGACTGAGTGTGTGTGTGGGTAGCTGGCATATATAAATGACTATACTAGCCACTGATTGTGCGAGTGGCTGTATGGATCATTGTGTACTTGTATCAGTAATTGTATAACAAAGTAAGTATGTGTTAGTATATGTTTGAATAAGTAAGGTGTTGTGTGTATAACTGTATAGTTGAGGAAATGGAAGTGTGATTGATTCTTTGCATGACTGACAAGGTGTGTGAGTAACTCCATGGATGAGTGGCAGTGTGTGAGTGTCTGTATAGGTGTATGAGTGCATATGATAGTGTTGTATTGATGAGTGACTGTATGTATGAGTGATTCTATGGGTGAATGAGTGAATGTGTGTGTAGACCTAGGAATCAGTGAGTGCGTATGTAGTAACTGGTATTGGTGTGTCAATGGTTTCAAGAATGGTAGTCTGTATTTAACACTGGGTGTATCAAAGGTTATATTAGAGTGTGAGGAGGTGCATCGTATTATCACATAAATGATATCATCAGTGATGTGATCAGTGATGTTAAATGAGATGTCATCAGTGATGTCATCAGTGATGTCATTTGAGATGTCATCAGTGATGTCATCAGTGATGTCACTGACCATGTCATGAATGATGTAATATGTAACATCATCAGCAGTGGATTGCGGGTGCGCGAAATATAGTTAGTACAACTAACTATATAGGAGCAATTTCAACGGTTTTTTAAAAGCTAATTCCTAACTATATATGACCTGAAACCTATGGTTTTTTCAGTGAATATATATATATATATATATATATATATATATATATATATATGTATATATATATATATATATATATATATATATATATATATTCACTGAAAAAACCATAGGTTATAGACCATATATAGTTAGGGATTAGCATTTAAAAAACCTTATTTTATTTGCACAAAACCATTGAAATTCCATATATAGTTAGTTGCACTAACTATATATCGCGGACCCGCAATCCACTGCTAATGATGTCACATATTACATCATTCATGACATGGTCAGTGACATCACTGATGACATCACTGATGACATCTCAAATGACATCACTGATGACATCACTGATGACATCTCATTTGACATTACTGATTACATCACTGATGATATCATTTATGTGATAATACATCTTCAGACTCTAATATAACCTTTGATACACTCAGTGTAAACAGGCACTCACAGACTGTCACACATCCATGGAGTTACTCACACACCTATTCAGTCATGCAAAGAATCAATCACATCTCCATTTCCTTAACTATACAGTTATACACACCTTACTTATTCAAACATATACTAACACATATTTACTCTCTTATACAATCCTTGATACAAGTTCACAATGATTCATACAGCCACTCTCACATTCACTGACTCTTATGTTCAGTTATTTATATATGTCAACTCTCACATGGAGTGTGTTTTACATATGTACTTACTTTGAAATGTAGAACTGAGATATCCATTCACTCACCAATATACTCATGCACACAGTCAACTGTCCATACAGCTGTTTCTACATGCACTTTTGAACCCATACACCTAGGGAATCAACCGCTCACACATCTATGCACAGAGTTATACACCTCCCAGCCACCCACACACACACTCAGTCTCCCATACAAATACTTGGGCAACCATTCAATAACCCATATAGTTACTGATATAGCTACTGATTTAAACATGCAGCAGTTTACAGAAGAACATAAATATTGATTGCCAAATTAAGACACTTTAATCACTAACCCATGCACTCAGTGAGACACATTTAATCATTCTCTCATACAGTCAGTCATGCACCTACTAAATCCTTCATCCAGACACTTATACATCCACTCATTCTTCAATATGTAAGACATATTTTAACTTTACAGAAACATACAGTCACTGGGTGTTGTCATCAGTGATGTCATCAGTGATGTCATTTGAGATGTCATCAGTGATGTCATCAGTGATGTCACTGACCATGTCATGAATGATGTAATATGTGACATCATTAGCAGTGGATTGCGGGTCCGCGATATATAGTTAGTGCAACTAACTATATATGGAATTTCAATGGTTTTGTGCAAATAAAATAAGGTTTTTTAAATGCTAATCCCTAACTATATATGGTCTATAACCTATGGTTTTTTCAGTGAATTTTCAAGGTTTTGTAAATGCAAATTCCTAACTATATATGGTCTATAACCTATGGTTTTTTCTGTGAATTTCATTGGTTTTTTTAAAAGCTAATATCTATAGCTGTAAAATATATTCTTTATTAAGTGACGTATCACGTAGCCCGTGAGACGCCTCATGATGCATCGCATAACCGTGACGTATCGTCTCTGCAGCGCAAACCAAACCCAAAACGTAAGCGCGCCAGAACACGCTTAAAGATATATATATATTTTTTTAACCTTAATTAGACAAAATCCACACGTGCACATATCACAAACGTTCAAAAAACACAATATGTCGGACTCCCGTTACGCTGCCGGTTAGCTGCCCGGTTAACGTACCAGGAAGCACCTTTACCGCGAAAAATCGCAATTTTTTTTTTTCACCCCCCAGGGAACTTTAATAGCCCCCTCATCAATCCTAGGGGTTCAGGAGGGGTCTGCCTTACCCCTTTCATTCATTTACACCTTTTTTTTTTCCACCTCTTGTCTCTCGATCCCACAGAGAGACAAGATGGCGGCCGCTCCAGACTGTTTACAATGATAACAGCCAATCAGCTTCTCCTCAGACTCCCGTTACACTGCCGGTTAGCTTCCCGGTTAGCTGCCCGGTTAGCTGCCCGGTTCGCGTACCAAGACGCGTCTTTACGGCGAAAAAATCTGATTTTTTTTTTTTTTTTTGGGTTACACTGCCGGTTAGCTTCCCGGTTAGCTGCCCGGTTAGCTGCCCGGTTCGCGAACCAAGACGCGTCTCTACGGCGAAAAAATCGGAATTTTTTTTTTTTTTTTTGGGTTACACTGACGGTTAGCTTCCCGGTTAGCTGCCCGGTTAGCTGCCTGGTTCGCGAACCAAGACGCGTCTCTACGGCGAAAAAATCGGAAATTTTTTATTTTTTTTTTGGGTTACACTGACGGTTAGCTTCCCGGTTAGCTGCCCGGTTAGCTGCCCGGTTCGCGAACCAAGACGCGTCTCTACGGCGAAAAAATCGGATTTTTTTTTTTTTTTTTTGGGCCCGGCATGGCTCTATAATATCCCCCTCATCAATCCTAGGGGGTCAGAAGGGGTCTAGCTTGCCCCCTTTCCTTCATTTTCCCCTTTGTTTTGGCCTCCTCTTGTCTCTCGATCCTACCGAGAGACAAGATGGCGGCCGCACCGGACTGTTTAGAATGTTGACAGACACCGGAGAGCCAATCAGCTTCGCTTCGCAAAGTTCCGATACGCGAAAAGTTCGCGAACTGGAGCGCTGCCCGGAGCGCTGTTACAGATATATATCTTGATTTAAACGTTAATTTCTCAAAATCCACTGAAGAACATATATTGAGACCTAGCAAAGGCACATCGGGCTAACAGTCCCTACAATTTTGCCAAGTTTCGTGCAAATCCATTCAGCTGTTCGAGCTAAAAGTGAGTCCAACCGCCCTATGGAAAACTCAATGTTAAAAACGCATTTTGGGACCCCCCTTTTTTCTCAGCCCCCCCTTGACGAAACCCCCCCAAATTTCCAGGAGCTGCTCAGAAACAAAATGTGCCATTTTCCTGAAAATTTCAGCCGATTCCGTCCACAAACGCCAAAGTTATTAGACATAGAATTTTCAGAAATCCCATAGGGAAAAAATCCTAACTATATATACCTACTGGCGACCGCCAGTAGGTAATATATATATATATATATATATATATATATATTACCTACTGGCGGTCGCCAGTAGGTATGTATAGTTAGGACCTAGTTTCCATAGGAAATCGAATTTGCAAGGTTTTTTAAATGCTAATACCTAACTATATATGACCTGAAACCTATGTTTTTTTTTGTGAATTTGCAAGGTTTTTTAAATGCTAATACCTAACTATGTAAGGCTTGAAACCTATGGTTTATTCAGTGAATATATATATTTATTATAATATATATATAATTTTTATTTTCAGGTTTTTTTTTTATATGATTACAGGGTCCGCGCACCGTGAGCGCTCCGTAAGCACACCGTAAACGCTCTGAGCTCTTACCCCGACAAATTATTTAAGTTTCTAAAACATAATATCACGTTTTTAACGTAATTTTAAAGGTAGACAATATCTGCTTAAATGTAGAAAATGTTTTTTTAAAACTTTTAACAACAGTATATTACTTTTTTGAGTAGTAACAAATCTCGCGAGGGTACGTCGCAGGTGGACGCAACGTAAGAGCACCATCCGCGCACCGTAAAAGCTTCAAGCTCTTACCCCCGAAAGTTTTATAAACTTTAAATCGTTATATCTACATATTCATTGCACAATATAAAGGTACACATTATCTGGGATAATAAAGAACATGTTAATTTAAACTTTTAAAGACCATATATAACTTTATTTAAACAATTATAAATCTCCCGAGAGTGCGTCCTACGTAAACGCATCGTAAGATTACGTTAGCGCTCCGTAAATAAAGCGTAAACGCAACGTAAGCTTACGTAAGCTCTCCGTAAACGCTCCGTAAGCTTACGTCCAACCATCTGACCTCAAACCAAAAGATTTAATTGGTTTATAATACTTCCAGCTCCAATTGTTGAAAAACCCCTCCCATGTTCATCATTCTTCTTTGGCTTTCAGAGAAGCAACACCTTTTTTCTACAGCTCCTAGCTACAGAAAAATACTTCCAAATGGCTGAACATCCAGACTCTGACCATTCTTCGAATGAAGACTTTGTTGAAGAGGACCCTCACCCAAGTAAGAAGAAGGAGTCCATAGTCTGGAAATTTTTCAGCTTTCCAGAACATCAAAAGAAGGTAAATGCACCACTGGTCACCTGCAAGATCTGTGACACAGTGTTATCAAGAGGAAATCCAAATAAGAAATATTCATTTGGAACCCACAGCATGGAACGCCATGTAAAAAACATACACCCCAACAATTGGAGTAGAGCTGTGGTGCAAAGATCTCAGGAGGAGGACTCTTCTCCTAGTACATCTACAGCAACAACCGGAGTACCACCAATGCCATCTTCAATGGTGGCAAACATTCAGCCAGAACTGAAAAATTTAATGATGCAAGTCATACATTGCAGTTAATTAGTAGCCTTCGGACAACAGTCCATTGAAGTAATTTTACAGAAGAACAGGAACCACAGATGCAGCAAATATTTTTTTTCTTTCAATTTCATAGTTTGTTCCTGTTGAACAATTATTTTGTGTAAAAAGTTCATTTTTCTACCTTTTTCAAGCAAAAAAAAAAAAACTACCTCTACTGGTTAAAGAAAGAACTACATTTCTATGTTTGTATGTAAAAGTTTGTCATAGTGAATGTCAAAGTGCAAAACTATAAAGATGTGGTACAGCATAAACCTATAAAGTGTTTACCTATAGTATACTGTACTACTTCCAAAGCACTGAAATGTAACATATGTATATAAATATGTTACAAATCAATGGGCCAGATGTACGTAATCTCGATTTACCTACTCATAAATACCGAGGGCCCGATATAGGCAATCCCAGATTACCACTTCTTAAATACCGAATAATACCAATTTGGTATTTAAGAACTGGCGTTGGGGTTGTAGGTATTTTTACCAAATTAATTACCGATTCGGTAAAATTCGGTAATTACCTATTCGATAATTACCGAATCTGTATTTGCCATTGATTCCTATGGACTTTGAAGCCTATAGGAATCAATGGCAAATATCGATTCGGTGATTACCGAATCAGTAAATACCGAATCCTGCCAGGGGGAACAGGGTGTCACTTTGACACCCTGTAGCACCCCTGTTTTTGGCTTGTGTGCAATGTGATACACATACATGCCCTTAGGGCATGTATGTGTGCCACATGGCACAGGTGTACATCCACAGATGTGCATGTACACAGGAATTCCTTATTTACCACCCAATTGTATTGGGTGTTAAATAACAAATTCTTAGACGCCTCTAGCACTGTCAACAGTGCTACCTACATTAGAATTTACAGATTTGGTATTTTTACTGAGTCTGTATTTACCGATTCAGTAATTTTACCGATTCGGTAAATACAGAATCGGTAAAAATACCAAATCTGTAAATAAATGCCTCCTACATAGGAAAAGGCATTTACCGGTCAGCAACGTCCAAATTCAGCCGTTACCAACCGGTAAATGCCTACCAACATCGCGTCCCAAATCATACCACTTCAATATTTAAGAGTAAGTAAATGGGATGCAGGTAATTTGTCTTTTGAAATTACCGAATCTGTTTAATTCAGTCATTTTACCGAATCGGTATTTACCAATTCGGTAATTGCCATTGATTCCTATGGGTTTTGAGGCCAATAGGAATTAATGGCAATTACTGAATCAGTAAATACCGATTCGGTAAAATTACCGAATTGTCAAAGGGGACAGGTTGTCACTTTGACAGCCTGTTGCACCCCTGATTCTGACTTGTGTGCCATGTCACACACATACATGGTCTTACGACATGTATGTGTGCCACACCTTTTCAATTGTTAATGAGCTCTCCCTCCCCGATCGCATTACCCTCCCGCCTGTTCCCACCCAGGTTCTGTGTGATGAGCTCAATACCTTTTTTCAGGATAAGATTTCCACAATTAAAAACAATATTTCTCCACCTTCTCCCTCCAAATCATTCCCCCTCCCTTCTGAAAATGTCCATAAATTCTACACCTTCCCTCCCATTTCTATCACCGAATTTCACAGCCTTCTCCATAAAGTCAGTTCTGGCTCCCCTAGGGACTGCTGCCCCCCACATATCTTTAAAGAAATCTTTAGGCTCTGCCCCGACCCCGCCCTGGCCCTCCTCAACTCCTCCTTGACATCAGGAGTCATTCCAGAGGCTTTTAAGCAGGCCATAGTGCTACCCATCTTGAAAAAGCCCAGCGCAGACCCTCTTGTGATGAGTAATTACAGACCCATCTCTCTCCTCCCTTTTTTGGGAAAGATCTTGGAGACATATGTAACTAAGTGCCTAAGTACCTTTATGGAAACTTCCTCTTTCCTTGACCCTCATCAGGCTGGCTTTCGCCCACTACATTCCACAGAGACGGTGATTGCGGCAGTAATGGACACACTCAGAACTGGTGCCGATAATAATATCCCCCAAGCCCTTGTACTGTTAGATCTGTCGGCGGCTTTTGACACGGTCGATCATACCATCTTGATCGACCGTGTCAGCAACGCCGGCATCCGCGGCGTCGCCCTTGACTGGGTTCGATCCTTCCTGCAAGGCCGTTCCCAGGCAGTCCACCTCTCCACCTTCTCTGCCCCTTTTACCCCCCTCACCTGTGGTGTTCCCCAGGGTTCAGCTCTTTCCCCTCTCCTCTTAACTTATATATGCAACCACTCATGGCATCCCTTCGTCACTCCCCAGCTACTATATATAATTATGCAGACGATCTGCAACTGATTTTCCCTCTGGACACTTCACCCTCCTCCCGTCTTAACATCCAAACCACAATGCTACTCATCTCTGATTGGATGGCTCATAGCCAACTCAAGTTGAATCCGTCTAAAACTGAACTTGTTCTGGTGGGCGGCCCTACCAACCCTTGGGATGACAACTTTTGGCCTCCTTCCCTTGGCTCTCCCCCTCGCCCGGTCAGCACTGTGAAAAGCCTAGGAGTGATCATCTCTGAGGACCTATCTATGAAACCTCAGATCTCTGCAGTAACATCATCCTGCTTTTTCCAGCTGTGCAGGATCCGCAAGATCTGTAGATTCCTAACCAGAGAGGCACTCATTCTAACCATACTGGCTTTGGTCATCTCCATGGTTGACTTCTCTAACATCTTGTATGTGGGGATCCCTGCCTACCAGCTTCAAAAAGTTCAGCTAATTCAAAACCAGGCTGCCCGCCTGGTGTTTCACCAACCCAAACACCAGCATGTTTCCCCCCTCCTGAAGAGCCTTCATTGGCTCCCTGTGGCTAAACGGTGCTCCTTCAAACTTAGCTGCACCTTATTCAAATCCCTTCACAATCACGCCCCCGAGTTCATTTCCTCTAAACTCAAGCGATAAATCCCATCCCGCAACCTTCGATCCTCTGACGATAATCTTCTATGCATTCCATTGAACCGCCGCAAAAAACACGGCGGCCTTCGTTTTTCTTTTTTAGGTCCCACCTTTTGGAACTCCCTCCCTTCTTCCTTTCGCCATTGCCCCACCTACGAACTGTTCCGAAAAACCTTGAAAACTCACCTTTTTAAGTTAGCCTTTGAGTAATGCTTCCTGCCTCAGTTCGTTATGTCTGTTATGAGCGCCAAGAAACCGTCTCGGTGTACGTGCGCGGTACAAACTATTTAACATAACATAACATGGCACAAATGTACATGCACAGATGTGCATGTACACAGCAATTTATTATTTACCCCCAAACGTTTTATCGTTATATCTACATATTCATTGCACAATATAAAGGTACACATTATCTGGGATAATAAAGAACATGTTAATTTAAACTTTTAAAGACCATATATAACTTTATTTAAACAATTATAAATCTCCCGAGAGTGCGTCCTACGTAAACGCATCGTAAGATTACGTTAGCGCTCCGTAAATAAAGCGTAAACGCAACGTAAGCTTACGTAAGCTCTCCGTAAACGCTCCGTAAGCTTACGTCCAACCATCTGACCTCAAACCAAAAGATTTAATTGGTTTATAATACTTCCAGCTCCAATTGTTGAAAAACCCCTCCCATGTTCATCATTCTTCTTTGGCTTTCAGAGAAGCAACACCTTTTTTCTACAGCTCCTAGCTACAGAAAAATACTTCCAAATGGCTGAACATCCAGACTCTGACCATTCTTCGAATGAAGACTTTGTTGAAGAGGACCCTCACCCAAGTAAGAAGAAGGAGTCCATAGTCTGGAAATTTTTCAGCTTTCCAGAACATCAAAAGAAGGTATATGCACCACTGGTCACCTGCAAGATCTGTGACACAGTGTTATCAAGAGGAAATCCAAATAAGAAATATTCATTTGGAACCCACAGCATGGAACGCCATGTAAAAAACATACACCCCAACAATTGGAGTAGAGCTGTGGTGCAAAGATCTCAGGAGGAGGACTCTTCTCCTAGTACATCTACAGCAACAACCGGAGTACCACCAATGCCATCTTCAATGGTGGCAAACATTCAGCCAGAACTGAAAAATTTAATGATGCAAGTCATACATTGCAGTTAATTAGTAGCCTTCGGACAACAGTCCATTGAAGTAATTTTACAGAAGAACAGGAACCACAGATGCAGCAAATATTTTTTTTCTTTCAATTTCATAGTTTGTTCCTGTTGAACAATTATTTTGTGTAAAAAGTTCATTTTTCTACCTTTTTCAAGCAAAAAAAAAAAAAACTACCTCTACTGGTTAAAGAAAGAACTACATTTCTATGTTTGTATGTAAAAGTTTGTCATAGTGAATGTCAAAGTGCAAAACTATAAAGATGTGGTACAGCATAAACCTATAAAGTGTTTACCTATAGTATACTGTACTACTTCCAAAGCACTGAAATGTAACATATGTATATAAATATGTTACAAATCAATGGGCCAGATGTACGTAATCTCGATTTACCTACTCATAAATACCGAGGGCCCGATATAGGCAATCCCAGATTACCACTTCTTAAATACCGAATAATACCAATTTGGTATTTAAGAACTGGCGTTGGGGTTGTAGGTATTTTTACCAAATTAATTACCGATTCGGTAAAATTCGGTAATTACCTATTCGATAATTACCGAATCTGTATTTGCCATTGATTCCTATGGACTTTGAAGCCTATAGGAATCAATGGCAAATATCGATTCGGTGATTACCGAATCAGTAAATACCGAATCCTGCCAGGGGGAACAGGGTGTCACTTTGACACCCTGTAGCACCCCTGTTTTTGGCTTGTGTGCAATGTGATACACATACATGCCCTTAGGGCATGTATGTGTGCCACATGGCACAGGTGTACATCCACAGATGTGCATGTACACAGGAATTCCTTATTTACCACCCAATTGTATTGGGTGTTAAATAACAAATTCTTAGACGCCTCTAGCACTGTCAACAGTGCTACCTACATTAGAATTTACAGATTTGGTATTTTTACTGAGTCTGTATTTACCGATTCGGTAATTTTACCGATTCGGTAAATACAGAATCGGTAAAAATACCAAATCTGTAAATAAATGCCTCCTACATAGGAAAAGGCATTTACCGGTCAGCAACGTCCAAATTCAGCCGTTACCAACCGGTAAATGCCTACCAACATCGCGTCCCAAATCATACCACTTCAATATTTAAGAGTAAGTAAATGGGATGCAGGTAATTTGTCTTTTGAAATTACCGAATCTGTTTAATTCAGTCATTTTACCGAATCGGTATTTACCAATTCGGTAATTGCCATTGATTCCTATGGGTTTTGAGGCCAATAGGAATTAATGGCAATTACTGAATCAGTAAATACCGATTCGGTAAAATTACCGAATTGTCAAAGGGGACAGGTTGTCACTTTGACAGCCTGTTGCACCCCTGATTCTGACTTGTGTGCCATGTCACACACATACATGGTCTTACGACATGTATGTGTGCCACACCTTTTCAATTGTTAATGAGCTCTCCCTCCCCGATCGCATTACCCTCCCGCCTGTTCCCACCCAGGTTCTGTGTGATGAGCTCAATACCTTTTTTCAGGATAAGATTTCCACAATTAAAAACAATATTTCTCCACCTTCTCCCTCCAAATCATTCCCCCTCCCTTCTGAAAATGTCCATAAATTCTACACCTTCCCTCCCATTTCTATCACCGAATTTCACAGCCTTCTCCATAAAGTCAGTTCTGGCTCCCCTAGGGACTGCTGCCCCCCACATATCTTTAAAGAAATCTTTAGGCTCTGCCCCGACCCCGCCCTGGCCCTCCTCAACTCCTCCTTGACATCAGGAGTCATTCCAGAGGCTTTTAAGCAGGCCATAGTGCTACCCATCTTGAAAAAGCCCAGCGCAGACCCTCTTGTGATGAGTAATTACAGACCCATCTCTCTCCTCCCTTTTTTGGGAAAGATCTTGGAGACATATGTAACTAAGTGCCTAAGTACCTTTATGGAAACTTCCTCTTTCCTTGACCCTCATCAGGCTGGCTTTCGCCCACTACATTCCACAGAGACGGTGATTGCGGCAGTAATGGACACACTCAGAACTGGTGCCGATAATAATATCCCCCAAGCCCTTGTACTGTTAGATCTGTCGGCGGCTTTTGACACGGTCGATCATACCATCTTGATCGACCGTGTCAGCAACGCCGGCATCCGCGGCGTCGCCCTTGACTGGGTTCGATCCTTCCTGCAAGGCCGTTCCCAGGCAGTCCACCTCTCCACCTTCTCTGCCCCTTTTACCCCCCTCACCTGTGGTGTTCCCCAGGGTTCAGCTCTTTCCCCTCTCCTCCTAACTTATATATGCAACCACTCATGGCATCCCTTCGTCACTCCCCAGCTACTATATATAATTATGCAGACGATCTGCAACTGATTTTCCCTCTGGACACTTCACCCTCCTCCCGTCTTAACATCCAAACCACAATGCTACTCATCTCTGATTGGATGGCTCATAGCCAACTCAAGTTGAATCCGTCTAAAACTGAACTTGTTCTGGTGGGCGGCCCTACCAACCCTTGGGATGACAACTTTTGGCCTCCTTCCCTTGGCTCTCCCCCTCGCCCGGTCAGCACTGTGAAAAGCCTAGGAGTGATCATCTCTGAGGACCTATCTATGAAACCTCAGATCTCTGCAGTAACATCATCCTGCTTTTTCCAGCTGTGCAGGATCCGCAAGATCTGTAGATTCCTAACCAGAGAGGCACTCATTCTAACCATACTGGCTTTGGTCATCTCCATGGTTGACTTCTCTAACATCTTGTATGTGGGGATCCCTGCCTACCAGCTTCAAAAAGTTCAGCTAATTCAAAACCAGGCAGCCCGCCTGGTGTTTCACCAACCCAAACACCAGCATGTTTCCCCCCTCCTGAAGAGCCTTCATTGGCTCCCTGTGGCTAAACGGTGCTCCTTCAAACTTAGCTGCACCTTATTCAAATCCCTTCACAATCACGCCCCCGAGTTCATTTCCTCTAAACTCAAGCGATAAATCCCATCCCGCAACCTTCGATCCTCTGACGATAATCTTCTATGCATTCCATTGAACCGCCGCAAAAAACACGGCGGCCTTCGTTTTTCTTTTTTAGGTCCCACCTTTTGGAACTCCCTCCCTTCTTCCTTTCGCCATTGCCCCACCTACGAACTGTTCCGAAAAACCTTGAAAACTCACCTTTTTAAGTTAGCCTTTGAGTAATGCTTCCTGCCTCAGTTCGTTATGTCTGTTATGAGCGCCAAGAAACCGTCTCGGTGTACGTGCGCGGTACAAACTATTTAACATAACATAACATGGCACAAATGTACATGCACAGATGTGCATGTACACAGCAATTTATTATTTACCCCCAAACGTTTTATCGTTATATCTACATATTCATTGTACAATATAAAAGTACACATTATCTGGGATAATAAAGAACATGTTTATTTTAATTTTTAAACAACATATATAACTTTATTTAAGCAACTTTTAAACAACGTATATAACTTTATTTAAGCAACTTTTAAAAAGCATATATAACTTTATTTAAGCAATTACAAATCTTTTAAGGGTGCGTACCAAACAGTTCTTTTTACAACTACCTCTACTGGTTAAAAATATAACTACATTTTTATGTTTGTATGTAAAAGTTTGTCATACTGAATGTCAAAGTGCAAAACTATAAGGATGGGGTACAGCATAAACCTATAAGGTGTTTACCTATAGTATATTGTACTACTTCCAAAGCACTGAAATGTAACATATGTATATAAATATGTTACAACTCAATAGGCCAAATGTACGTAATCTCGATTTACCTACTCATAAATACCAAATCATACCACTTCAATATATAAGAGTAGGTAATTTGGATGTAGGTAATTTCTCTTTTGAAATTACAAAATCTGTATAATTCAGTCATTTTACCGAATCGGTATTTACCAATTTGGTAATTGCCATTGATTCCTATAAGTCTTGAGGCCAATAGGAATCAATGGCAATTACCGAATCAGTAAATACCGAATCAATAAAATTACCGAATTGACAAGGGAGACAGGTTGTCACTTTGACAACCTGTTGCACCCCTGATTCTGACTTGTGTGCCATGTCAAACACATACATGGTCTTACGACATGTATGTGTGCCACATGGCACAAATGTACATGCACAGATATGATTTTATCAATTTTTTTATTTTACATGTACACAGGAATTTTTTATTTACCTCCGAAAGTTTTATAAACTTTAAATCGTTATATCTACGTATTCATTGCACAATAGAAAGGAACATATTACCTGGGATAATAAAGAACATGTTTATTTTAAACTTTAAAACAACATATATAACTTTATTTAAACAATTATAAATCTCACGAGGGTGCTAAATCATTATATCTACATAATCATTATACAATATAAAGGAACATATTAACTGAGATAATAAAGAACATGTTTATTTTAAACTTTTAAACAATATATATAACTTTATGTAAACAATTATAAATGTCACGAGGGTGCGTACCACGTAAGCACATCATAAGATGACGTAAGCGCTCCGTAAATAAAACGTAAACGCAACATAAGCTTACGTGAGCACTCCGTTAACTCTCCGTAAACACTCCGAAAACTTACATCCAACCATGTGACCTTATAACAAAAGATTTTATTGGTTTATAATACTTCCTACTCTAATTCTTGAAAGACCCCTCCCATGTTCATCATTCTGCTTTGTCTTTCAGAGAAGCAACACCCTTTTCTAGTCTGGAAGTTTTTCAGCTTTCCAGAACATCAGAAGAAAGTAAATGCACCACTGGTCACCTGCAAGATCTGTGACACAGTGTTATCTAGAGGAAATCCTAATAAGAAATATTCATTCGGAACCCACAGCATGGAACGCCATGTAAAAAATATACACCCCAACAATTGGAGTAGAGCTGTGGTGCAAAGATGTCAGGAGCAGGACTCTTCTCCTAGTACATCTACAGCAAGAACCAGAGTACCACCAATGCCATCTTCAATGGTGGTGAACATTCAGCCAGAACTGAAAAATTTAATGATGCAATGCATACATTGCAATAAATTGGTAGTCTTCAGACAATAGTCCATTGTAATTTTGCAGAAGAACAGGAACCACAGATGCAACAATTGTTTTGTGTAAAAAGTTCATTCTTCTACTTCATCTTCAGAAGAGTTTGTTCCCGAAACCCCTAGAACACAGAGAGTCCATAGTACGGAAATTTAAAAAACAAACAGAAAGAGAGAAAAAGGTAAATGCGCCTTTTGTCACATGTAAAATCTGTCACACAGTACTTTCAAGAGGGAATCCACAGAAACAGTACAGCTTTGGAACTTATAGCATGGAATGCCATGTCCAGAATATACACCCAAACAATTGGAGTAAAGCTGTAATAAAAAGATAATCAGAGGAGCAGGTCTCTACTCCCAGCACTTCTTCTCAAGCAACAGCACCACCAATGCAAGCATCAATGATTGCAAATATCCCACCTGAACTTAAGAATTTGATGATGTAATGCATTTGATGCCAAACTAATAACCTTTGAACAAGAGTCCATTCAAGTTATCCTGCAAAAAAACAGGAACCACAGGTGCATTACCAGGAGCATTTTTTCTTTTCTCTGAAGATTGTCTTCTGGATGAATCTTCTAATTGAGTCCTCTTGATTGATAAAACTTTCTTATAAAGTCTTTGTTTGTGGTTCTTGGTAGGCATAATCTATTATGACTCTGTAGATATTTACAATCTGTTGAAAAGAAAAATATGACATATTATAGACCACTACCAACATAGCACATAGCAATTACATTAACTAAACAATATAAACACTAGTTCAAATCTCTCTTTGTGTGTCTCATATCACTCTCTGCCTGCCCCATCTCCGACTTTCCATGCCTCATCTCACTCTCTCCTTCCACCATCTCTCTGTTTGTATGTGTGTGTCATCTCAATCTCTGCCTGCACCATCTGTCTGTTTGTGTATGTCTCATCTCACTTTCTGTGTCTAAAACGAATTACCATACTAAAACATTTTTGTTGAAATGTCTGGCTTTAAGTTTTTTGACAAGGAACACACTGAATGTGTATGTGAATTAAGGAATTATATTTTCATCTTTTTCCATAATGTTAGCTGTGTGTGCCAACTATTTGTATCTTTTAGCTTACAGGGTAGACTTCTTTTTAAAGTATTTATCGTGCTTAAATTCAATGCTGGTACAGAGATAGAGCTAATCGTTTAATTTGGCTTGTAAATATGCTCCTTTTTTAGAAGTGCCTTGTGCAATCTTTAACATGGGTGGAAGCAGTGAATGTATGGAGAGGGATAGGAATAGCAGATTGAAAACCATATGAAATGGTGTGAGAGATGCGTTAAGGATTTTACTAATGGCATCAATTGAAATACAATATACAAAAAAGAGGGGCATATTTACAAGCCTCTTGCTCAATGTTTAACATGGATGCAAGCAGAAAATGCATGCAGAGTAATAAAACTGGCACACAGACAAGAATATACATTACGCAAGGGGTTTGTAAAAATGCCATTGAAACCATTACACTATCTCTCTACCAGCATTAATGTTAAACATTGCGCAAGGGGCTTGTAAATATGCCAATGAAACCATTACACTATCTCTGTACCAGCATTAATGTCAAACATTGCGCAAGGGGCTTGTAAATATGCCAATGAAACCATTACACTATCTCTGTACCCGCATTAATGTCAAACATTGCGCAAGGGGCCTGTAAATATGCCAATGAAACCATTACACTATCTCTATACCAGCATTAATGTCAAACATTGCGCAAGGGGCTTGTAAATATGCCAATGAAACCATTACACTATCTGTATACCAGCATTAATGTCAAACATTGCGCAAGGGGCTTGTAAATATGCCAATGAAACCATTACACTATCTGTATACCAGCATTAATGTCAAACATTGCGCAAGGGGCTTGTAAATATGCCAATGAAACCATTACACTATCTCTATACCAGCATTAATGTCAAACATTGCGCAAGGGGCTTGTAAATATGCCAATGAAACCATTACACTATCTCTATACCAGCATTAATGTCAAACATTGTGCAAGGGGCTTGTAAATATGCCAATGAAACCATTACACTATCTCTATACCAGCATTAATGTCAATCATTGCACAAGGGGATTGTAAATATGCCAATAAACCATTACACTATCTCTATACCAGCATTAATGTTAAACATTGTGCAAGGGGCTTGTAAATATGCCAATGAAACCATTACACTATCTCTATACCAGCATTAATGTCAAACATTGCGCAAGGGGCTTGTAAATATGCCAATGAAACCATTACACTATATCTATACCAGCATTAATGTCAAACATTGCGCAAGGGGCTTGTAAATATGCCAATGAAACAATTACACTATCTGTATACCAGCATTAATGTCAAACATTGCGCAAGGGGCTTGTAAATATGCCAATGAAACCATTACACTATCTCTATACCAGCATTAATGTCAAACAGTGCGCAAGGGGCTTGTAAATATGCCAATGAAAGCATTACACTATCCCTATACCAGCATTAATGTCAAACATTGCGCAAGGGGCTTGTAAATATGCCAACGAAACCATTACACTATCTCTATACCAGCATTAATGTCAAACATTGCGCAAGGGGCTTGTAAATATGCCAACGAAACCATTACACTATCTGTATACCAGCATTAATGTCAAACATTGCGCACAGGGCTTGTAAATATGCCAATGAAACCATTACACTATCTCTATACCAGCATTTATGTTAAACATTGTGCAAGGGGCTTGTAAATATGCCAATGAAACCATTACACTATCTCTATACCAGCATTAATGTCAAACATTGCGCAAGGGCCTTGTAAATATGCCTCTCTTTTTTTGTATATTCTATCTCAATTTATGCCATTAGAAAAACCCTTTAAGCATCTCTCACGACATTTCATATTCTTGTCTGTGTAGCAATTTTATTACTCTGCATGCATTTTCTGCTTGCACCCATGTCAAACATTGCGCAAGGGGCTTGTAAATATGCCCCTCTTTATCTTATATTCCATCTCAATTGATGCCATTAGTGAAATCCTTTATGCATCTCCCACACCATTTCATAAGGTTTTCTATCTGCTATTCCTATCCCTCTCCATACATACACTGCTTCCACCGATGTAAAAAAGGAGCATATTTACAAGTCCAATGAAACCATTACACTATCTCTATACCAGCATTGAATCCAAGCATGAAAAACAATTTAAAAAGAAGTCTACCCTATAAACTAAAAGATACAAACTGTAAGCACACACAGCTAACATTATGGAAAAATATGAAAATATAATTCCTTAATTCACATACACACACAGTGTGACCCTTGTGAAAAATATTATAGCCACACATTTCAGCAAAAATCATTTAACATGATAAATCGATTTAGACACAGAACACAGCCCGTTTCAATATGCACTACATTACATTGCTGAAACTTAACTCATTTCAAAATGTCATTTCTAATATGCACCATTCAGTTAACATTATGGAAAAAGGTAAAAATATAATTCCTTAATTCACACAGACACTCACTGTGATCCTTGTCAAAAATCTTTAAGCCACACATTTTATCAAAAAACATTTAGCATGGTAAATCATTTTACACACAGAGCACAACCCATTTGAATGAGCACTACACTACAATGCAGAAACCTGACTCATTTTCAAAATACAACAGTAATGAAGCCCAATATGCTTGTTATGCTTCCCGATACTGCAAACAGCAATCTCTCTATATTACTCACCTTTAAAATCGCTTTTGAAAATGTAGAACAGTGTGAAACACACACCAAATTTTCTTAAGCAGAATCCCTGAACTGCAGCTCAGACACTGGAAACAGAAATGGCAGTTTCCCACTCATTCTTCTCACTTATTTCTGCTCATAACCAATGAAATGTCTTCCCACACTATTTCAAAACTAAACTAACATTTCAATTGGTTCTACATTTCCACACTTTCAAACTCACATAATATTCACCCAGCCCCCTACTGCTCATTCAACCTGTTACCATGGTAACTCCCACCTAAGGAAGAACAGAGTTTAAAAGTTCATCATACTATGTTGCAAATGAATCCATCAAGGTTGTTAGAGCTTTCAATATAACAGCTAATCATGTGCAATGTTCCATTCAACGACCTTTTCTGAACCATTAGAATTGCTTCTTTTAAAAAACAAAACTATGCACCCTAATATGCTCTTTTGCATTTTCAGAAAGCGCCAATCATTTCTTAAGCTTCAAGTGCAGTGAATGTCCTCCTCTTTTTTTTTAAACTGCAAGCTTTCCAACTGCCATTTCATTTACAGCCCTAATCTGAGTACAACCAGATCTGCCTTGAACATGCTTTCAGTATGGTTTGTAGGACACAGCTTTGTATTCTGGTCTAAAAGGTATGCAACAAACAGAGGAATTTTAAACCTTGATTTACCAAATGTGGATATTTTAATGGTTGGCCAGAGAGGATTGAGATGTCAGCAATTGATACCATTGGTGAAATCCTTCATGCATCTCCCACATCCTAACCTCATAATTGTGCATTGTGGTGGAAATGACTTATGCACTTTGACTGGGGTTGGTCTGGAAATGCTATTGAAGGACATCTTTGGACAATTGATGTCACTTTTTCCTCAAACTGCCAAAGGCAAAAATGGAATTGGTCCAATCAATTTTGTCCGCAGATTGAGAAAACAAGGAAGCATGTAAATAAATCTGTTTCTGCATACATGAGAGACTATGGAATGGGCTGTATATACCACAACAACTTGCGTTACAACATGCAAGGCATCTATAGGACAGATGGTGTACATTTCACCGATGAAGGGAACAAAGTCTTTCTCTGTAACATCAGACTCTGCATTGGTACTTACTTGTAGGTACCAAAAAAACCACAATGAACACAACGGCTCTTTTTAGAGCCAATTAACATGTAAACACTCAAATATGATTTTTAACGTAATTTTTTTAATTAATTTTTACCGAGGTCAGCGCATGGAGCACTTCTCGAGCCCTCCCCGTGAGAGGACCTATCGTGCTTTCTGGTATTTTTTAAAAAATAAACATTATTTTTAACCTTAGGAGTCCTTGAAGAACCCCTTGAGAAGACCTAAGGGGTCAGGGACACTCTACCCTACCCCCTTCCCACGTTTTTTAAGTTATATTTTTCACTCTCTTCTGAAACCACAAAATGGCGGCGAAAGGGTTCGCGCACCGTGCATTCACCGAGCACTTACGGTGCGCGGACCTATCGTGTTTTCTGGTATTTTTTAAAAAATAAACATTATTTTTAACCTTAGGAGTCCTTGAAGAACCCCCTGAGAAGACCTAAGGGGTCAGGGACACTCTATCCTACCCCCTTCCCACGTTCTTAAGTTATATTTTTTACTCTATTCTGAAACCACAAAATGGCGTCGAAAGAGTTCGCGCACCGTGCATTTACCGAGCACTCACGGTGCGCGGACCTATTGGATTTATTTTTTTTTTAAATAAAACTAAATGGAAATGGACATCGTCTCCTCTGTAGATACCTTGAAGGTTGTAATGCAAGTTATTATGGTATATTGAATCCATACTGTAGTCTTTCAGGAAAGCAGAAACATATTTGTTCACATGATTCCTTCCTTTCTCAATGTGTGGTCAGAATTGGCGTAGGGGGTCATGAGTTCCTGCTCTGGTGAAACACACTTGCTGTTCTATATACTTACTTATATTGTAAACTAGTGCATCAGAGACAGTCAGTGACAGAAAGGATACAGGACATGAAGAACACAAAATTGTATCACTTTGCTACTACCTCATAAATTACATTTAAATAAGTATAATTTTCAAAACAATTTTTCTTTACTAAATTAAAATTTATTTATCAGAATTTTCAAAATCCAAAAGAACTTGTAGCATTTTTTCATCAGAAATGTCATCCATCAAAGTGTCTGAAAATGATTCGCCAAACTCAAGAACGTCTACACATTCCATTAATTCCATATCTAGTGTTTCATCAAAAAAACCTGCCATGGTATCTCCTTCATGTTCTTCATGATTTGTTTCATCTATAGGATCAATAAACGTTGCTGTGATTTCGATGTCAAATGACTCTTCATTTTCAACCATTATTGAAGTTAGTGTACTAATAAAAGAAAGAGAAAGACAGTGAGATGTTGCAGGGTAAGAGTGAGATAGGGCAGAGAAAAACTATTAAATTCTATAAGAAGAGTTACTACTGTGTAAAGCACACACCAGAAATTGAACACCAAAAATTCCACACAAAAGTACCTCAAACACTATAGTCACAAAATGGCTGTGTTTCCCTGGACAGTGTATAGTATCAAGCAAGAATTAGAAATATAAAGCACTGCATCTGATGTTGCCCTACTCAATCCATAAGTATAACAGAAAAACATTAAATAACTAACAGAAAACATTTTTCCTATTAACTTAAAGTGAACAACAGAGTTCTCCTTACAAATTAACAACTCACCTTCTAGAAAATTGTTGTACAGTAAAATCTGTCTCAATCTCACACCTCAGAAGTATACCTCAAACACTAAAATCTCAAAATGGCTGTGTTTCCCTCTCATTTTTCATAAATATTCAAATTATAGAGGCTTTTGTAGCGCGCTCTGCTACTAAAATGATAGTATCCTGGCGCGAGAGAAAGGGAGGACAGATCAAATTATATCCAGATTAGAGGGACATCCGTTAAGCAGTGATGTTAAAGAGATGGGTTTTTAGGCCCTTCCTGAACGCCGTAATGGATGAGGAAGTTCTCAAATGGAGAGGAAGGGTATTCCAAGCTCTCGCCGCTCTGACAGAGATGGATTGGCCGCCGAGCCTGCTGTATTTAAACTTTGGCACATTCATTTGGTGGAGATTGGTTGACCTGAGAGGGCGGTTGGGGACAAAAAGGGAAAATCTTTTCCTCAGGTAAACTGGGCCCGTTTGATGGACTGCTCGGTATGCCAGCACGAGGATTTTAAATAAAATCCTTTGAGCAACTGGGAGCCAGTGAAGAGTTCTAAGAGGTTGACGGACACTAGAACTTCTGGGTATATTAAATACCCAGCCAATCACATTTGATCACACACAAAATCAAAACCAAAGTAACATTTTAATTGGTTCAAATTATCAACACATTCAAACTCACATAATCTTCAACCTACGCCCAATGCTCTCTACCAATTATCATACTAACTCTCCACAAAACACCTACCTAAACCCAAAGGTGAAAGAGTCATCACTCAATGTTGCACTCAACCAACATCTAAACACTGAAACTTGTTATTTTAATGTATTTCTTTTTTGTCTTTTTGAGCCGCGGTCCGCGCACGGTGCGCGGACCCCGCGATTTAAATTTTTTAATTTTTTTCAACCTTCGGGGTCCTTTACAGACCCCATGACAAAACCTAGGGGGCTCAGGAACCTCTACCCTGCCTCCTTGTCAACTATTACACTTCTGTTTACAACCACTATCATCTGCCACAAAAAAAAGATGGCGGACAACACTTCTTCATTTCGACTGACTGGAATGTTGACAGACGTCCAACAGCCAATCAGAATTCCGTGCGCGCACGCTAAGGTCCGCGCACGTGCAAGGACAGTGCAAGGACGGAGCATGCCCGTGCGCGCACCGTGTCCCGCCCATAGATATATGATTTGAAAAAAGTTGATTTTCTCAACAATTACTAATGGGATTTTCACCAACTATACAAAATGCACTTCTGCATACCAGGCTCTAACATTTTGCAAAGTTTGCAGTAATTCCATTCAGCCGTTAGGGCTGTAGCTGTGTCTAACGGTCCTATGGAAAATTGCATTGGACTCAATTTCACATTCAATTTTCTCATAAACTACTGGAGGGATTTACACCAAACATACAAAAGGCACTGCTCCATATCAGTCCCTACCATTTTGCCAAATCTGGTGTAAAGCCGTTCGAGATGTACCCTTGTCAGAATGTCCCTATGGAAATTAACATGGGGAAAACACGTTTTGGGACCCCCCTTTTTTTTCGGCCCCGCTTGACGAATCCCCCCGAAACTTTCAGGGAAGGAGCGGAGCGCAACGAGGCAAATTTAAGAAAAATTACAGGCAGATCCCTCAATCGGCGCCAAAGTTATTCCCAATAGAATGTTCGGCATTTCCTATGGTAACTAGGTCCTAACTATATATCTCTAGACATAAGTTTCTCTTTTTCCATCACACAACCATCTTTCACCTCATATGCTCGACCACTGGTGTCAGCTGCATGCACCAAATCAATCAATATATATATATATTACCTACTGGCGGTCGCCAGTAGGTAGTTATAGTTAGGATTTTTTTCAATGTTAAATCTCAAAATTCTATTTGGAATAACTTTGGCGAGTAACTTTTAAATATTGTGATATATGTATCAGTGTTTCACTTTGTGTATAAGTGGCTGCATGGGTTGGTGACTGACTCACTGTTTGTATGTGTTTTGAAGACAGCATATGTGCAGGACTGTATGGGTGGATGAGTGTGTATATGTGTGTGTTAGTGAGTGAATGACTGTCTCACTAGTGTCTTTATCAGTAACAAGATATGTTTTAATCTAGTATATGTGAGTATTGATGTATATAAGTGAGTATATGAGAGAGTGAGAGATTGTAAGAGTTCCTGTTTAAATAAGTATGTGTTTCTATAAGTGATTGTTTAAGTGAGTAAGTATGTGTAAGCTTCCTTAGAAGTAAGGTGGTAGTGTGTGTATAGTTGTATATGCAAATAAATGGATGTTCAATAGTTTATGTGCATGTGTGAGTAACTTTTGGATGACTGTCGGTGTGTAACAGGATGTATAGGTGTATCACTACATATGATGAGTGAGTATATGTATGAGTGACTATATAGAACTGTTGGTGAATGAGTGGATGTGTATATAGATGGTGGAATTACTGAATTGGTTGTTGTAACTGGTATGGGTATCTCCATTTTTTTGAAAATGTTAGTTTCTATTTTTGAATATGTGTTTCAAGGGTTACATTACACTGAAAGGATATCTGTCACTTTCTCACAAGGATGGTGTCATCAGTGATGTCATGAGTGATGTCACTGACCATGTCATGAGTGATGTAATATGTGACATCATCAGCAGTGCATTGCAGGCGCGCAAGTTATAGTGAGTCCAACTAACTATAACGTGGGAATTTCAATGGTTTTATGTCAGTAAAATTTCCAGGTAACTATAACTGGTGTGAAACCTATGGTTTTTTCAGTGAATTTAATAGGTTTTTTAATTGCTAATTCCTAACTATAACTGGTGTGAAACCTATGGTTTTTTCAGTGAATTTCTTAAGTTTTTTAAATGCTAATTCCTAACTATAACTGGTGTGAAACCTATGGTTTTTTCAGTGAATTTCAAAGGTTTTTTAAATGCTAATTCCTAACTATAAGTCTCACTGTATAAGTAAGACTGTTAGCGCTCTAGTTGTTCTATAGAACACTCTGGGACATTCTGTCATTGGGCTATAGTTGGGCTACATCTGGCTGATATTTGGGCTACATTTGTTTTTTTTGTCTCTGGTGGCCATCTTTGGGCTACATTGGGCTACATTGGGCTACATTTGGGCTCTAACATATATATAGCCCAATGTAGCCCAATATATATTTTTTCAAAGTTAATTTTTGTAAAAACCACTGGAGCATATATCTTGAGACATCGCAAAGGCACATCGGGCTACCAGTCCCTACAATTTTGCCAAGTTTGGTGGAAATCCGTTTAGCCGTTCGGGCTAAAAGTTAGTTTGACCGCCCTATGGAAATTAACATGGAGAAAACACGTTTTGGGACCCGCCCTTTTATCTCGGCCCCCGCTTGACGAATCCCCCCCACATTTTCAGGGAAGGAGCGGAGCGGAGCGGGCCACCTACTTTGAGAAATTCGCGAAGATTCGTCCACCGGCGCCAAAGTTATTCCCAATAGAATGTTGCGACCGCCAGTAGGTAATATATATATGTATATGTATATATATATATATATATATATATATACACACACAAATATATTCAATGGAAAAAAGATTTAAGCTTAGTTATAGGGAAACAATTGTACCTATACAGACCAAGTTTAAACTACACAATAGTTATAACTTTCATTTATATTTATCCACCACCTTCAAATTATTGTACATAGCGGACCTCATTGCACTCTCTTTTCAGCTCGCTAACCAAGAACGCTAACTATAGCTCGCCACTATACAATGCACTGTGTTTTAGCAAATAATTAAATTAGCGAAGTTATAAGTGTTGGTATGAATGCTGTGATTTCACATGCTAAAAGTGTATGGAATATGCAAGGGTATAAACAGTGAATGGAAAAGGCATGATTTCTAGGTAATATAACCTTCGACCGTGCATGGTAGCTATAAGCCCCACACCCTGCGGCCAACCCCTCCCCTCTCCGCACCCAACCCCACACTGTGCGCTGCCTTTGGCCCCGTGCAGCAGGGGTTTCTTGTGTACATTTATTTTTATTGTGCTTCAGAACCAAGGATCCATCTCGTAGTTACACTGGGCTGAGTGCTGCAGTGTATCCGCGGACCTGTGAATGGAGCCCCCCAAATAATTGGGGAAATTTCCTGGCCATGAGGAGTCACTCGCGAACCTCTCCATATGTCCTATGGGGTCAGGATATCTGTATCTTCACCCCTTATGTGTTTTCACACTTTATTTTTCCCTCCCCCAGGCCAAGCGGCAAAAAAATGCTGGCTGCACCTTTCCTGTCAGGTTACAACCAGCCAATCAGGCCTATTTTTTTAGCCCGGATCAAAGAGTGGGTCTGCGAAGGATTCGCTCCCCTTAATATACAAATTTATTTTTCCTTTTATAACTCCGAAACTACTGAACAGATTTACACCTAATAATAAAAAACACTTTCTGGACAAAGATCAAGCGTTCTGCTAAATTTGGAGCATTACCGCTCAGTAGTTCCGGCTCATGCTGTGTCTAAAAACTGCAAAATCCTCATTGACATTGCATGGAGTAAAAGCGTTTTGGGACCCTCTTTTTTCTTGGCCCCTGCTTAAGGAATCATGATGAAACTTTCCTGATAACAGCTGAACTAACTTGTGGACTGGTTTTGAAAATGTTGTGAAGATTTGTCAAACTGAGCCAAAGTTATTAGCAAAACAAAAAACGCTTTTCTATGGGGAAAATTGGTCCTAACCCCCAGGCAGCATCCAGCTGGCAGTGACGTCATCGCTTTGTGTCACTCCTTACTGTTCGGGCAGGAGAAGACGCCGTGGGATAGGACGAGTGAGAAGGAATAGAGCTGCTGACCGCTGGAGCATAACAAAGTATGGTGAAATGAGTGATTGCCAGGGGCAAAATTGAAATACAGCAATAAGGGAAGGATGGATAGTGGTGAAGGGAGAAGACTAACCATCGGACGCGGAGAGGGTGGGGCTGCGGCCTGTTTGAGACTGCAGATGCCAAACTCTCACGTTGGTCAGATCCAAAAGGCAAGAGGAATACCAACTGCACCTAAAAGCTGCCAGAACATGCATTATAGATGGGCTGAGGCTAATACACGGCAGCAAGGGAGACATTGGTGTAGACTGGGGGTGAGACAAGCAGGAGTCTCCATCATAGCAGCAGCAGCAGGGGAAATCAAAGAAACCTGGTGCCAGCGCAGGGCACTGAAAGTGCACACCTTATCCTCCCCTGGGGTGTAAAGGGGCATGGAGACTGCAGTCTGAGCACGTGTAAAGTAGCAAGACGCCAGGCAGGGCAACAGAGGACGCCTTTCCCGCAGTTTGGTGGGGCCAGAAACTACGGGTCCCAGCTTTCCCTGCAGCTGCTGCTGTCCATGTGTTACAGCAGTGCCTGGAGACACTTAAAAGCCCGCCAGCACTTCAGCGCTGCGCCCATCAGAGCCCTGACGAGGCCGAGCTGGGCCACCCCTCTAACATTTGACTGATGTAAAGGTCATCAAGATGGTGAAAAAGAATGCCTCAAGCATGGGGAGGAGGAAAGCTGCCCACACCTCGATGGAGGTAAATCTATAATTCCCCTGTATACTATTTTAGCAAAGGCTTCATCTGCTATAGCCCTAGAGATAGATTGGGCTGAGGGGAGATTATCTCTGCGTGCTGACCGTGGCATAAACCGTTGTTTAAGTAATGCAGAGACGACAAAAAGATCGCGCTCACTGCGCTGCCTGAGTGATGGCAACACAACAAAACGGAGGCTGAGCACGAACGAATTCGTATTTTACAGAACCTCAGGCCCTCCTTTTGCCATTACTCAGGCAAAAACAAACCAACTCATGTTAATCTGAGTCGGAATCAACAATAATGTTCATAAAATCCTCTAGCTGTTGCTGCACCATCATCCTAATATTCTCTGTCTTTGGAGTTATGGATTGTGGAAAACATAAAGTAGCCAGTAGGCCACAAACTGCAGGACCACATTGAATACAAATGACAACAAGAGAATATGATGGCCAAAATTGCTCCAAGGAACTTTAGGATCTTCCATCCCCAAGTTGACAATATTCCCCAAAACCATCCCATAAAAGACCAATCCCCTTCGTCCTGATGAATCGACTCGGAGACGGTATGCAATCTGGAAATGGCCTGGTATATTTTCGGAGCATCATCTGGAATATAAATGCAGCAACTAGATCCGATCAATCTACAGACGCCTCCTCGGTCTGCTAAGATCACATCTAGCGCAATCCGATTCTGCAACGTCATAAGACGGTCAGCCTGAAGCTCTGCCGTAATATTACTTAGCGCACCTGCAGTAACATTGATGGTGGTCTCAACCACGTGAACCAATTGTCTGATGTGTCTGCTGTTGGCCATTGGACCCCAAAAGGGAAGGAATCCCTTAAGGAAGTCTCCTCCCTCTTGTTCTGCCATGTCTTTGGCCTCGAATATACCTCGGCTATATCTAATTCTGTGATGGTCTGACTGAGCCGTATATGTAAGGGGAAGGAGGTAAGCTATGTAACAGGTTCCAGAAAAGTTAGAAGGGAGCCACGTATAAGCTCTGTCATTACAGGCGAAATATGTTACTTGAGACGGAACCAACGGAGGGAAGTCAGGAGACGAGAAAATATAAGTGTACCGACAACTCTGTTTGCTGTCAGTCTTCTTGCCATTAACTTGAAGCCAAAAATTACCTTGATGGGGTATGATCCATACTGGGGAAGACCCACCCTTTCTAGTTTTGGCGCCAAGGCTAGAAACATAGTGGGTAACATTCCATCCCTCATAAGCTCTCTTCTCGTCTAATGGAATTTTGTTCTTCTCTACGATCTTAGCCATCACCACTATACCCTTAATTAAAGAGCTGTGGCTAAAATCCAATCCATTCCCAAAAGTTTTAACAGAACTTCTAAGTCTGTTGTGGTATGCGGCCAAAAACATAGCCAGATAGGCCCAAGCTGAACCCTCATATGAGAAAGGAAAAACCAGATATGGCATTCCCTTATGTGTATTGTGTGGCATGAGTCCGCACACCCAGCAATCAGTCATATTAATAGCCAACTGATGATGGTGAACAAACGTATTATTCATATATTCGGCTCTCCTTATCTGTTCATGCGGAGGTAGAGTATGCATTTTATGTAAAAGGACAGAAATATGAGAAGGCAAAGAAGTCGTACAATTAACAAAATTTTTCTGCTGCAGAATGTGTACAATCCAACCTGTGCAGGCTGATAAAATACACAAAAACATAAAAACACACAAAGTTACGCCAAAACGACTACGTAATAATTTACAATACTTCAATCTCATTTCCTGCTTCCTATTTTCCCTACCTACAGTTATTGTACCATCCATCTTTATCTAAAAAAAATGTCGCTCACGGCAATCTTCCTCAATCACTCATCTACTCACTTCTGTATATCCTGAGGCACTAGCCACTTACTAAAAGAACAAAAAACAGGTTACAGTCTGAGTCTCCTACCGTGACCCTGCGACGGAGACAGATGGCACATCTAATACTAAATGTTACGCAAGAAACAAGGGGGCAAAAAGGATCAAAAGGAAATGTCTTTGGGTAGAAAAAGAACAGAAAATATCCAAGTGTTTAGTTCCTCTGGTCAACTTTCGACCTCAGTTTGTAGCGTGTTTTGCTCGGCACTGCCAGGTCCGTAAACAATGTCTCTGGATTGGTAGTGTCTATTCGAAGATGCGCAGGCACAGCGGCTTTAAGAATGTCGTCATCAACCTTCTCAGACTGGGTTCCGTAAATTTGAGCGTCACTGAAAGGCACAAAGCAAGGAATCACTGCAGATTCAGATTCTCTTATGCCACTGCGGATCCACTGATCAAAGGGTAACGGCAGAGGCACTTTCTTACAGTGCATGCCATGCACCCAATTCTTCTTCCCGACCACTTTCACAGCTGTGCGCGTGACAAGCAGAACTTGTCTAGGCGCTGACCAGAGAGGCTCCAAGTTCTTAGTCCGCTAAAAATTCTTGATGCAGACCCAGTCACCGGGCAAGATGGTGTGACCTGGGTCTGTGGAGGCCTCCGGCAAAGCACTTTGCACCAGTTGGCGAATAACACCCAATTTAGCAGTCAAGTCATGCAGGTAGTCAATTAACAAAGGATATGGTATGTCTGAATATTTCCTGGGACGAGGGACACCCCAAACATTAGCTGGACGTCCGAATACCACTTCATATGGGCTAAGTCCCATACGAGAGTGCACAGTAGATCTGGTTGACAAAAGAGCTAGGGGCAAGGCATCAGGCCAGGCAAGACCTGTGCTAGCTTGAATCTTAGCTAGTTTAAGCTTGAGTGTACCATTATAACACTCAACCAAACCCGCTGACTGTGGATGGTTTGCCTCATGGAACCAGAACACACTTTTTGCATAATTTGACCCACAAATTCACTTCCATTGTCACTCCAGACAATTTGCGGCAAACCAAACCTGGGAAAGAACTCTTTCAGTAACACTTTAGCAGTGGACAGAGCAGTGCTATCTTTCAAGGGGTAGGCCTCTATCCAACGGGAAAAGGCACATACCACCACCAGAACTTACTTGAGGTTGTTGCATCGATCCATGTGAATGTAGTCAATCTGCAACACCTCAAAAGGATATGACGGGGGAGCAAAATGACCTGTCGGAGTTGGGGTACCCTTTCCTGGGTTATGCATTAAGCAAACAATACAATGCGTAACCACATTCTCGGCACATTTTGGAATTCCTTCATTCTGCCACACAGGAGCCAAGAGCTCCTGTGCCTTTCGCACTAATGTGAGCTGGAACATGAGCCATAGTCACAACCGGTAACACATAAGCGTCCGGTAATAACCATCGCTGATGTTCCGACAACTCCGTCCAACAACCCATCGAATCTAACATTCCCATACTTTCTTTCCACGTGCTCAATTCCCTCTCAGTGGCCTCTCCCTGAATCGTTTTCACACTTTCAATTGTGTCTTCACACATTCCAATTTCCCTAACCCAGTTCGCAGGACCTGCCACACACATTCGACTAGTAGTGTCTCTGGCTGTAGTTTTTGCTACCTCATCTGCAAACGCATTTCCACGACCAACATCATCTATTACTTTCTAATGTGCACTGCACTTTATGATCGCTATCTGTGTAGGTAAAGTAAGTGACTCAAGAAGATCGGTCACCAACTGACCATGCTGAATCTTTGTCCCGTGAGAGGTAAAGAATCCTCTCTCCCTCCATAATCTACCGAAACTATGTGCAACACCAAAAGCATACTGGCTATCAGTGTACACATTCACTCTCTTTCCCTTTGACAACACACACGCTCTAGTCAAGGCTATTAATTCAGCTGCTTGGGCTGAATTATGTCCGATATGTGCCGTTTCGACAATTGTGCATAATGTGGTGATAGCATAGGCAGAAGTAGTTTCCCCATTTGGAAGCTTGAAACAAGAACCGTCCACCCATAGAATTCCATCCGCGTCCTTGAGCGGAGTATCCTTCAAATCAATCCTACCCTTCGTTTCTTCTTCCGTACGAAGAAAACAATCATGTTTTTCCTGAACGTCTTTCTCATCTGGGAGTGGCAACAGTGTAGCTGGATTGAATGTATTACATCTTTTGATATGCACATGACTCGCTAAAAGTGTCAGCTCGTATCCAGACAAACAAGCGCTTGTGATATGCTGTGTTCTTTTTCTATTCAGCAGGGTATCCACTGTATGTGGAACCATCACAATGAGTGTGTTATCTAACACTAATCCAGCAGACTGTCTGATAGAAATTGCCGCAGCTGCAGTAGCTCTGAGACAACTGGGCAAAGCTTTAGCTACTGGCTCTAGTGTAGCGGAGAAGTAGGCGCATGGCCTCTGCTTATCCCCAAATTGCTGTGTCAAAACTGACAACGCGCAACCCTCTCTCTCGTGAACGTACAGTGTAAAGGACTTACTATAATCTGGGGTACCCAACACTGGAGCAAAACACAGAGCAGTACGTAAATCAACAAAACTTTCCTGACATTCATCCGTCCAAGGGAGCGGATGGGGCGTATCATTCAACGTAAGTGCCAACAATGGTTTAGCCAAAAGTGAAAAATTGTCTACAGTAGGAAGTGATACACAAAAAGGCACGCACTTCTCTCTGCGTGGTAGGTACAGACATCTGAGAAATAGTCTGAATTTGTTCTGGGGTCAATCGCCTTCCCTCCTTCGACAAGAGATGACCTAAATAGGTAACCTCTTGGCCGGCATATTGCAACTTAGAGGGCGACACCTTATGATTTAGAGCAGACAAATGATGCAACAACGCAACAGTCACACTCCTACACACATTTTCCGTATCAGCAGCCACCAACAAATCATCCAAATCATCCACATACTGAATGAGCGTAGCGCCTGGAGGCAAGGAGAAAGCATCAATTTGTGACTTAAGAGCCTTGCTATAGATAGAGGGACTTTCACAATAGCCTTGAGGTGCTCTTTTAAATCGAAAACTTCGGCCACCTAGAGAGAAACCAAAAAGATCGCTACTTTCTTCAGCAATAGGGATACTAAAGAAAGCATTCTTGAGGTCTATTACTGAAAACCAAGCTGCTGAAGCAGGAATCATCGTCAATAAGGCTGTAATGTCTGGAACAACAGGAAACTGTGGCACGACAATTTTATTGACTTCTCTAAGGTCAATAACAAATCGATAAACAGGGGGCTGTGAAGGATCCGTTCTCTTAAGAATTGGGAGAACAGGACTATTACAAACATTGCCTCTTGTTTCTTCGACCACGCCCCTCTGAATAAAATCATCAACAATAGCCAAAAGCGCTCTCTCACCATCGCTAGGAATACGGTACTGAGGAATGCGTGGCATTCTAACCTTTTCTTTAACTGTGACAACATACGGTGGGATCGCAAGACGACCCACATCATTTGGACCCGTAGCCCAAAGACTTTCAGGAAGAGAGAGCAACTCAGGTGGAAACTGATCTCGGGATAAATACATAGAAGATGTCAATTTCTTCCCTAACGTAAGATGCACGCCAGAAGGAGAACAATACAATGTTGCATGTAGTCTTTTCAACAAATCTAGACCCAACAAATTCTCACCACAACCAGTTGTCAGAATAAGTGAAGCATCCAATTCATAGGGACCAATCAAAACAGGCAAGGGACAAGAAACTGGATTCTGAACTGGGGCGCCAGAAAATCCTACAGAAGTATTTATTAAGCCAGACAAAGGTGCCCCAGGGAGTTTAGAATGAATAATAGAACTTCTAATCGCACTAGTATCCAAAAGAAACGGCTCTGAAACACCCATAGCATTGACAGTGACATACGGTCCTTTTTGATCTACTGGAATCGACACAACTCCCTTGCTTCGTCCTTGGCTGTCCTGTTCGGTATGAAAAGCTTCAATCCTATCTTCGACACAATAATCATCATTATAATACTGCGCAGACTGGACTCTCTGCTGATCAAAGAAATTCGCAGCGGATGGAGGAAAAGGACGCTGTTCCTGAGAGGATACACCTCGTCCTCTACCCCTAGATCCTGACTGAAAATTACCACGACCTCGTGGAGCAGATGTCCCATTATTACGCGCAATAAAACCGGACAATTATTCTTAAAATGTCCTTCTTCCTTACCATACGCACATTGATTGGAACCTACCAAAGGTTGAGGTGCAAAAGACTCAGGCTTCTGGAACACCTTCTGAAACTGTGGATGTTGAGAAAACTGCGACTGCGCAGGACGTGGAGGATAAGCCTGTTGTAAAAGAACCTTCGTTTTCAGGTCTTTATTTCTCTTCTCTTGTTTCTCTTTCTCCTCCTTATCTCTATTCTCATAATAATGTGCAGTAGCCAATATTTTAGCAGGGGAAGAAACAGCCCATGCACTTTCAGAACTCTTTAATTTATTCGATAATTCGGGAAGCAAATTATTTACAAACTTATCCACAAACAATCGCTGACCACCCTCTACACTCAGTTCCTGACCACTATGGTCAATAAACGTCTCTTCAAAACAAGTGAAGAAATCCGAGACGCTTTCGTCTTTCTTCTGCTTGCATGCGGCCAGCTTATCCCAATTTACTCACACCGCAGGCATTATTGTCTTCATTAATTCAATTATTCTGCCAGGTAGGGCAGTAATCAGATCATCGGGCTTCGCACCACCCACTTGACCTCTATCAGCGGCTCTAAGGGCGTTCCAATCACCACCAAATTCAGCAAAATGATTTTCTCTACGAATCCGTGCCCATAATGCTTGCGGAACAACATTCCCATATAACATATCAATATCAGCCAAATTCATGATACAAGCCTCAACTGTTTGAGACAATTCTTTATAATACCCAGCAGGATTTTTACGGGGGTCCGGAAGAGTTTGTTTGAGCGCCAATACTTCAGACCTTTTCCAGGGTTCGTGGACCCATATACGCTGGAAATGGGCAGGGATCTGTGGTGGACCAGCTACCGCTTCTCTCCATACGGGAGGTACTTCACGCATCGGGTAATTCTTAATACCCTGCCTATTAACAGAATCAGCCTCAGGAAGAGTCAGGGACAGAAACATAGCCCTAAACGCAATGAGTTTATTCACCGCGTCTCCAACTTTAAGGTCCTACAATAAAACCTTTATCGAAATCAGCTTGTAACTTCAGTAGCTCTGAAGGGACTGAATCTAGCTCCATATCTTCCCATCCTTTAATAAGAGTCTGACACATAACATTAAAAACATATCTTTGAGTGGGCTCCACCCATTGATGAAAAGAACTCATAATGTCCTCTGTATTATATTCTAGTCCTCTCTCAATCCATTTACGAGCAAGAGATCCCAAGACTACTTTCTCGTCCGTAAGAGGAAGTTAGCAATGAGATTGTCGTCTAGAAAAAGCTGGAGACATATTCAAAGACCCAAGGAAAGGGGAAAGGAAGTTCGAGACAGCATCTGCTATTCTCCTATGTGAGGTAGGAGAATTCTTCAAAAGAACAGGAGACATGACAGATGTAGAAGGCAACAGAGACTGAGACATAGCTGATTGAGAACCACGAGCAGGGGATTGTAGAGAAGGTGGGGACTGAATTACAGGATGTGAAGGCGGAGCAGAGACAAGCAAAGGAGCATTAGTGGGCTGAGCCGGCTGCTGAACAACCGGAAATGGAGCAACCACTGGTTGAGCAACAGGAGGGGGTAATGGGGGTACATTAGGGGTTTGGGCATAGGGAGGAGGTGAATTCAATAAACAAGACATTAGGGAATCTTCTTCCAGTTCCCTACTTTTGTCTGCAGGAGAAGTAGGCAACACCGAATAGCATCTATCTATCGCCATGAGATGTTGTCTCTCCAGTATCTCATTCCCACCACCTACTTCATTATATTTAAACTGCTGAGCAGCCTGTATAATTGACATGTCTTGTGCTTTCTTATCTTTCCTTGCTTGCTTCATTTCTTTCTGTTTGGCTTCCTTACGCCAAAGGCGAAAAGAGTCAAACATTGCCGGCCGGACATTCCTTTTAAACAGAATCGCTTCCAAATTATCTAATATGGCGGGGTCAAAACTACCATTTTGGGGCCATCTTAGAACTCCACTATTTTTCGTGTATCTGACCCATGTCTCATTAAAGGTAATGGGACCAATACCATGTTTTGAATAGAGCTCATAAGTGGGAGTTCCAACTGGAGGAATCGGACATGAATCCTCTAACTGGGAATCCCTAGTACACCCTAAGCAACAAATTCTTTTAAACTTACTCAGTCCAGGCATCGTTACTTCTCTAGAATGCTCGCAAACAACAAGGGGTATGAATCAGTGAAACAGCACAAACGTACTTACCCCTTGGCTTCAGGTATTGCAATAACTGAATAAAAACCCAAAAACAAAACAAAGTTTGTGGGAGCGACCCACCAAATACTTAACTAAGAATCGTCCTACACCAGCGAAGGTCCGTCTATCGTCTCGATTTACCAAACATCATCAAAGGGCCAAGGCAGGGCGACAGTCAGGGCAGCAGTCGTCAGTAGCCGTCAGAAAGGAGTAGACGCGCTGTAAAAAAACATCCGGTCCACTTTCAACATACAGGGGTCGATCTTGTGGTGCGCTTCCTTCGGGATTTTACTGCGTGGCTCCTCACGATCCTTGAGCTCAACTGCTACCGCTGAAATCGCCCCACGTTTGGGCGTCAATTGGAGAACCGCAGCCTTAAGGCTCGGCGGCGCAGGGTACGCCTGAAATCCCCTGGGTTCACCTGCCTTGTCAAACACAGAGACACGGACTCTTCGTCTGGCGTAGGAGATGGTATTTATTAGCTGCAGCTAGTACAGTGGTCTTAGAAGTTGTTAATGTAACGAGGTTCAAAAGTGACTGCCACTTAACTCCGTGGCGCACAGGCTTATATATGGTACAATACAATGCAAAATACAAACATACAAGAGCATGAGGTATAAGCAAATGTTATAGACAATGCTTTAAGTTTAAAGTAACTTAAGTTCCCAGCTATGTTTGTCACTCGACCCCTTGAGTAATTTTACAAATGAATCCGCACAATTCACTTTACGAGCAGGAAAAAACACAGTTGTGTGCTCTAGAAAGACAGTCGTGAAACAGGAGAATGCATGAGACGCTTAGCGAAGGACAGCAGATAAGATAACCCACAGGAAAGAATGGTGCGAACCAACAAATAGTCCTGACCGAGATTAATCAGCTCAGACAGGAATTAGTGTACTCGGCCAGACCCTGACACTCGTTAGCAAACAAAGGCAAGAAGACACCTGACACGTAAATGCAGAGATGACAAAAACACCGCGCTCACCGCGCTGCCTGAGTGAGGGCAACACAAACAAAATGGAGGCTGAGCACGAACAAATTCGTATTTTACAGAACCTCAGTAAGGTCACGGATCCTCTTAAGAAAGACACTCAGGGCTGTGTCAGAAGGATATTGGAACAGCTCCTGCAACGCATTACCTTTGCAATGCTGCTCTAACTGGCAAATTCTTTATTTTAACCGTTTTTCTACCGGTAAACTGGAGAAACAGGTGAGATAGTCAGGAGACAGCTATTATTGTTGATATTTCATCATTTTTGCTCATTACTTCTTTACCAATTGACTATTGAAGCTGGTTATGCATTTTGTTTTTTTATTACTGTGAAGACACCTTAAAGACATAATTGAAGGAAATTAAATATATACATATTTACATCCAAGTACTAGTTTACTTAAGTTGTGCATGGAACAAGGTGATCAGGAAGTTCAAGAAGTTGTACAAGTTATGGCACAACAAAGTTTCACCATTAGTCCTCCTCATCCATTTTGGGCAACAGGATCCCAACCTAGTATGAAATTGTTAGAATGGAAGGATTATTTTGTGAATTATATCAACGCTGATCAAATGAAAAGACTTTTACTCCATTCTCTAGGGCCAGTTGGATTAAAGACTTATACTTGAATGCCTAAAATTTCATCTCGTGAAGATAGTAATGTATTTGAATCAGCCTTGAAAGACCTAGACAAATACTTTGCCCCTAAACTATGCATTGGTGTGGTACGTCATACATTTTTCAAAAGGAAACAGAACAAAAATAAGAGGAACTTGTAGATGAGTGGGTGGATGATCTTAGAAAATTGGCCATTGACTGTAAATTCGGAAACGGATACATGACGACCTTATACATGACCAATTATTCATGCATAATAACAATTCTCCTATCCGAGATCGTTTATGGGTCAATGGAGATGATGTTTTAGCCATTATGAGGAAAGCTGAAATGTCTGGGAGATGCGCCACCGTAATTAAAGAATCTGAAAAAGATCCCTGTGGAGTCTTCAAAGTACAAAACACGAGCAGAAATCAATACCAACAAACCGCGGGGCGTGGGCAAAG
Source organism: Lissotriton vulgaris (assembly GCF_964263255.1). NCBI lineage: Eukaryota > Metazoa > Chordata > Amphibia > Caudata > Salamandridae > Lissotriton > Lissotriton vulgaris. The sequence goes on from NC_141689.1 coordinate 61,975,606, forward strand.
TCAACCACAGAAGAACATGTGAAAGAGAGGAAACCAGAGGAAAGGAGATGCTACCACTGTGATAGCAAGGAACACTAGGCTTATAGCAAATATTTCCCTGCAGGAAGGAAGAAATGCAGGGGCAGATTTACAAGCCCCTTGCACCAATTTTGCGTCACTTTACCCACGTTAAAAGTGATGCAAAAGTGGTGCAAGGGGCTTGTAAATCTGCCCCGCAATATTTGCGGGTTTTACTGGTCATTTTAGTAAAATGTGCAGGAGTAGAAAAAGCAATGTTAAATATGTGTGTGAGGAAGAGGATTGTACTGATGGGGAAACAGAAAATGAAAGTATGTATGGAATTGTGTTAAAAGTTTGCAGGGAAACTTTGTGTTGAATGTTTTAGATAACTCAGTAAAAAGGAAGCCTGTATGTGAAATATCTATTGGAGGTGTATCAGTCAACATGTTTGCAGATTCAGGATCAACCTATACAATTATAAATGAGGAAATATAGAAAGAAAAATGTGTAAAGAAAATAGGACACCAGTTGTGCCCCCGGACGCTAACCTGATAAGTTTCACCGGTGAAAAAATCAATATGTTAGGTTTCAGATGGCTGACATTCCAATTTAAAGGGAGGTCAGCAAGGGGTAAATTGTATGTGGCAAAACTTGGTCCATCGGTTCTTGGTTGGATGGACCAGAAGAATTGACATATCATTCTAGACCCCAATAGTAAAGAGAAAGTACTGGTGGTCGATGAAGCCAGTAAGTTGGAAGGTGTCTTGATTAAACGATTCCCAGGAGTTTTGGGGGAAAATTTAGGAGCACTTAAAGGGTTTGACCACACCATAGTACTTAAAAAGGATGCAGAACCCAAAGTCCACAAAGCAAGGGCAGTTCCTATGTTACTAAGGGATGACGTTAATAAGGAGTTAGAAAGGTTTGATGGCTAGAGGTGTGATTGAAGAGGTGGAGAGTTCAGAATGGGTTTCTCCGGTGGTGATAGATTGCAAAAGCAATGGAAAAATCCGCCTATGCATTGACTTGCGCCACCTAAATAATAATATTGATTCAGAAAAGGGGGTGGTGATGAACAGAGTGTCTGAATTAAGCAGACCACTCTTACCCAGTCCAAAGATCAGGGCTTGATCCATCACCGTTATTTATCTCACTGCACCATCCCAGCTCAGAACCTAAATAATAATATTGTCATTGAAAAGTTTCCCCTACCTAAAATCAACTAAATGGTTTGAGCATCTTGGTTTTCCACTATAGATTTATCGGCGGCTTACCACCAGGTCATACTTACACCCGAGTCAAGGAAACTCACCGCTTTCATAACGCCATCTGGCTGTTACCAATTCAGGCGCATGCCATTCGATCTTGCCTCAGCTGCTGCAGTTTTCCAGCGGTTGATGCATAAGCTGTATGGTAAAATGAAGGGTGTATGTTTCTTTCAAGACAATATTTTGGTCTCTGCTGGGTGCAAAGATGAACATGATCGCATTTTGAATGAAGTTTTGGAAGTGTTACAAAGTGTGGGTTTGACTGTAGAATATAGGAAGTTTAAATTCACGCAAAGGAATGTATCGTACTTAGGACATATTATAAGTGAAGAAGGCCTGAAACCCAAAACCTCTTTAGTCAATACCATTGTAGGTGCACCTGCCCCATCTACTAAAGATGAGGTGAGATCCGTTTTTGGGCATGGCAGAATATTGCACCGAGTTCGTACCTAACTTTGCCAGCAAACTATTCAACATATGCTGTCTTCTTAGAAATAATGTAAGTGGTCTGCAGATTGCCAAGCTGAGTTTTCCCAAGTCAAATCTGACCTAGAAAAAGTTAATGCTTTGAGCAGTTTTGTCCCAAACTCAGAATGTTACTTGACAACTGATGCAAATGATAAAGGACTGGGTGCAGTGTTATTGCAAAAAAGAATTGAGGGTGGTGAGAATATAATCTTATTTGCATCCAGATCATTATCCCCAATTGAGAGTAAATACCCTATTATAAAAAAGGGAGGCCCTAGCATGTGCTTGGGCCTTGGAACACTTTTGTGCTTTTGTTTGGGGCAAACCGGCCACTATTCGCACTGATCATCGACCTTGAGTAAGAATTTTAACTACAGATGGAAGTATAGGAGCATCTGCAAGATTAGCTAGGATTTCCATGAGAATGAAAGAATATGTATGCAAACTCATTTACGTGCCGGGGATGGAGAATGTTGTGGCTAACTGTTTGTCGAGGTTGCCATTTCCATTGGAAGAGTTGTGGATGATCCTTGAAGAAATGTTAGTATCGCTTTTATTCATGACTCTGGTGCACCACTAAGGCAGAATGGATGGAGGAACAATTTAAAGACAAGAACTTACAGGCGGTGTCTGAACATATTTGGAAAGGTTGGCCTAAGAAAACAGCATAAGTGAAAAGTTGAAACCTTTTTGAGAGGTGAGAATGGAACTTTCTGTAGACAAAGAATTTGTCATGAGAGGTGACAGTCATTCCACCTAAAAACATGAGGAATAAAAAGTTACAACTGTGTCATGAAGGTCATTTCGGAGTGGTGAGGACCAAATTAGTGGTCAAAAGTATTTTTTGGTGGCCAGGAGTAGACAAGGAGATTGAGAGATTTGTTAGAGAATGTCCAGTTTGTTCTGCAGCTAAAACATCTTTAAAGACCTTCAGACCTCCTATGAGTGAGGGTTTAATTCCTAGTCTACCTTGGAAGGTGGTGGCTGTGGATATTTTTGGACGTGTCGGTGACTTCAAAGAATATGGTTTGGTTGCCACTGATCTATTCTCGAAATGGCCTATTGTGAATATTGTGGAAAAAGTTGGCACGAACAGTGTTCTGGAATTTTTACACAAACTGTTTGTTATGGAAGGCTTACCTGTTAGTATTTTAAGTGACAATGGGGTACAATTTACTTCAAGAAATGCAAAAAATTATTTCGAGAGAATTGGTGTTAAGCACAAGATCACTGCTCTGTATAACCCAGGTGGTAATGGTACTGTAGAATGGTTCAACCGTGTTTTGAAGGGTGTGATCCAAGCAGCCATGAGTAAAGAAATGGATTGGAAACAGGAAATACAAAAAGCTGTTTGGGCATACAGGGTAACCATTCACAGTGCCACGGGTTTATCGTTTTGATGAGGGGCAGGAAACCTAGATGTAAGTTTAGTCCTAGTTGGCTTTTGGAAGGTAAGGTGGAGCAATGCTCTCCTACTGATGTAACAAACTGTTTAGAGTTGGTGCATGAGAAAAGTAAGGGGTATTACGATAAAATTCATAGCACTAAAGATGTCCCAGTTAAGGTTGGTGATTGGGTTCGCATTAGAAGACCTACTAAAAATCAATATGAAGTGCCGCAAGAAGTGGTGAAAGTTCTTCGCAATGCTGTGACACTGAAAGATGGTAGAGTCTGGAACCTTAAAAGCATTGCTTTTGACTTGAGATATCACCGAAGTATTTTGTTTGGTAAAGCCCCACCCACTGACTGTCTTGTCTAAGATTGAGTGGGTGGAAGACTACTTTGATCGCAGAGCCATACAATCTGGGGTTCATGACTATGAACCAAGGGAGGTTAGCCAGAGCAACCCAGAATTTCGGCAGGTAGTCCAGGACGACACTGTCGCCCCAGAAGAAGCTAGTCTTGGTAGAAGTGAGGAGGGGCATTTGGGTGGAATTGAACCTTTTGGGGGATGTGAGGGTGCTGGGTGCTGGGGGAAGTATTGATGCTGGCGACAGTGGAAGAAGGAAAAGATCACTTCTGGGGTGGCTGAAAGAATATGTTATGTAATCTCATGTCTCTATTCGTTTTGTTTTCTCTCTGTTTAATTTTTAATGATCTCATTGTTCATTGCATTGTAAGGGGAGATATGTTGTATTGTACTATGAAAATTGTTTGGTTACTATTGCTTTGGAGCATGGCATGGAATGCACTTGCTGTTTCAATGTGTATTCCAGTCCAGGGCATGAGTTACTGCCGGTGTCCTGGAGTGGAATCCATGCTGCCTGGCTTTCGCCTGTATCATCTACTAGACTTCAATAAATACTTGGATCTACCACTGCGTGACACTTCGTCATGACAGTCAGCTACATCAATACCAGGTGCGATGGGAGGGTGCGTAATGCATAGATAGGAAGGCGATGGGGCTGTCGTTCCTTTTAATAATGGGTTCCGCTTGTTAACTTTCCATTCAAGGTATGCAATAGGTCACATGACTAACAGCAAAGTACCATGTGACCACATTCACAGTCCTTTTCAATGCGAACTGTCCCGACGCCCGTTTCACACCAACGGGTTTCCGGCTTCTGACTCTATCAGTTGCCCAATCCACAGGAAATTATCGGTGAGAGTCCTTTTTTTCCTCTTGTACTCATTCTTTCAAACTTCTGAATTGTAGATTACAAAGTACTTTGTCATTGTTCTCTCATTACAGACAAAGTCTGCAACTAAGAGCGAGTTGACTGGTATTCCTGCTGCGGCGTGCCTATTCACGCAATAAACAGTACACGCTGATGTTTTAAGCGTAAAAGGCCATTTATTAGGACCAGGCTGCACAACATATTCAATAACCAAATAACGACAAATAACCAATAACAAACCCCAACATCAACCTCTTCATCCAATCACTCCCTTCACCCTCTCCAAACTCATCTCTCATTCCACTCCATGAACTATTCTGTTCTTCATCCATTTCTTCACTTCTCTACTAGCATCCTCCCCTGTATCACCTCGCATTACACTCATGCCTCCAGCCCCCTCATCATACACTCTTCCCCTCCCCCCCAGGGATGGGTGCGCACGTCAGTGACTCTCCCACCCCTCCCAAGTACCGCTAACCAGGGAACGCCTTTTAGGACAGTTACCTGCCCCCCGCCCCCTGGGCCTCGCTATGCATCTTTCGCCCCACCTACTCAAGCATCCCTCTTACACCAAATTGCCTCGTTCTATAACTTTCTGACAACATCTCTCATCTCCATCAAATAGTATGCAATCCCCAGCCTCAAAAGATGCACACCGTCATCCCTGAACAGTAGAAGTAACTCCAGTCGCAGTCCAGTATGAGCAATCACTTTAATGTCTTTCTCCCCACAAAAAAACCCTCATTGCTCTGTTTAGCTTCCTCTGGGCTTTCTCAACAGTCCCATGTTTAATTTCCCACCTCCAGACTCTCCGAGGAACACATTCTATCCATGCAATGCAGGTTCCTGACATTCTTTGTTTCATTATCTCCAAATCTCTTTGCATCAGCTGTAAGAGTGTCAAACCCGACAGCCGAATCAGATCATTTTCTCCCAAATGCAGTATTAACAGATCCGGGCATCCTTTCTGAGGAAAAATCTTCGCGAGCTAGGGCAATAGTGCCCCCCATCACATCCCCCCTTTTCCCCACCAATGCACCTCATGATGTCGTCCTTTGAGTCCCAGGTTACGGCCGTACACCTGTTGCTCCGCATACATGGAGGCCCAATTCACAAACGAATGCCCAACGATCCACGTGACCGTCTTGGCCCACGGACACCCCACGCAACCTACGGTGAGAAAAAGGCATTAGTATTATGTCCTGACCCCCCATCACCCCCGTCAGGCAGTGCCCCAGTCCAAGTCCCCTGATATGGAAAGAATACTCCCAAAACATGCGCAAAACTGTCAATAACTGTGCAGCCATCACCTTTGCCCCCGACTCATGACAAAAAATGTCCCAACTTGTCGCCCTCATCGCCTGTAGAAAACTTTGCCATTCAGCCACCGGACACATTCCCTCGCAACCGCTCTCACAAAACTAAACCCATTTCCCTCGACCCAACTGATCCATCTTGGACTGCCCCGAACAAATCCCCAGGCGACCTTCCTCCAACCTGAACTCCCCATATCTCCTTCCGCCTACCCTTTTTGTCCCCAACAATTCAGACACCCTGAAAGCCCCTAAAAACATCCACACCATACATAACGAGAAAACTGCAACCTCAAAACTGTCATAACAACACAGAGGCAAGGCCTCAACCAGTCTGATCAGTAAGTCAAACTGACTTACTGATCAGACTGTTTGCCTCCCTTAACGCCTCTCTCCCCCCTCTCTCTCTGCCGGCAGCTTGGTCTTTAACTGATCTGCTCCTGATGTCAATCACCAGAACCATTGCAACTGCGAACGAGACAAAGCATCTGCAATGTCATTATTCGCCCCAGGACATGCTTAGCTCAAAACACCATATTCAATCTCAGACATTTCAGCTTGAAACTTCTTAGAAAATGCAGCACTCTCAAATCCCTTGCTCTTTGTCGGTTGACCAACTCGACCACAGTCATGTTATCCACATGGAACACTACCGACCAATTCCAAAATTCAGAACCCCACACCTCCAGTGCTACCAACAGGGGAAAAAATTCAAGAAACGCAATGCTCCTCCGCTGCTTCACCCAATGTGCCAGCCAGTCCTCAGCGTACCACCTGCCATCCCAGAAAACCCCAAAGCCCCCTGCCCCAGCCGCATCAGAGTAAATTTGCACTTGTCAAACCATCTTTTATTCCACAAAATCCAGTGACACCCCATTGAAATCAGTCAAGAAAGTCAGCCACGTCCTCAAATCCGCCCGGACCCCTTTGGAGATTCGAATCCTGTCATGTGGTAAGATTGCGCCCGACATGACCATGCAGAGCCATCTGCAGAACGTCCGTTCGTCCCTCACCACCCTGCATGCGAAGTTCAGGAAACCCAACAGTTGTTGCACCGCCCTCAATGCAATTCTCTTCTCCCCAATCGCCCACAACAGGCACTCCTTCATTTCTTTCACCTTCGCGTCAGGGAGCCGGCCCATCAACTGAACAGAGTCCAGTTCGATCCCCAAGAATATCAGTCTACAGCTGGGCCCAACCATTTTCTCAGGCGCCAACAGGACTCCAAAGAGCTGTGTCATCTCCTGAAACTGTGACAGCGCCCTGCCACAGTCCCCTGAACGTGCCCTACCCACATAAAGAAAGTCATTGAGGTAGTGAGAAACTTCCTGATGCCCACTGATCTGTGTAAAATCCCATTGTAAGAATGTACTAAAAATCTCAAACAGCGCACAGGAAATCGAACACCATTCACTGATACCGACGCCATAACATTTACGTGACAGATGAAGATAGGAGGCTTTTATTTCCCCAATGTTGGACTTGGCCCTCTCTGCAGGGTCATCCCTGGACTTTTTGCCTTCCTCCAATATTCTCTCTGACCTGTTTTTGTTGGTTTAATGACTCTGGGCACTTTACCACTGCTGACCAGTGCTAAAGTGCATATGCTCTCCCTATGAAAAGTGTATACATTGATTGGTGTCCATGATTGACTTATTTGGTTTACTGTTAGTCCCCAGAAAAGTGCACCAAGAGTGCCAGGGCTTGTAAATACAAATGCTGCTGGTGGGCTTGCAGCACTGGTTGTGCCACCCACAGAAGCGGCCTAGTAACATGTGTCTAGGGTCTGCCATTGCAGAACCTGCGTGCAGTCTGGTACTGTCATGCTGACTGCGCAAGTGAACCTACTTGCCAGTCCCTAAACCAGTGCTTAATTTGTGCCGGTGCTTTCCGGTGCTTAGCACCGGCACTTAATTGACAGTGTCGGGTCTACGCATCTCGCCCGTGCATCATTGATGTTTACACTTTCTTAAAATTTTATTTACCGTAAAGACCAGAATATTGTACTCAGCGTCAGCGTGTCAATCATCATCATGCAGGTCACAGTCAGGAACGCTGGAACGGACGATTAACAATGACTGTGTGGTACTGTTGCGGGCGGCGCAGCTGTGTGTGAGATCATGACTACTACTACTAACACACAACTTTTCTTCTTAATAAGCTCCCTGCCGCGCACCACACACGGTGCCGTCTGTGTCCAAGAGATAAATTATTGGTGGCGCGAGCGCGCTGGTGATCATCATGGCGGCCGCAGCCCTTCTTCTTGGTTACTTCTTAAATTCTTAATTCACACAACCACAGTGAGTGGGCCGTGCGCGTGAACTGCAGTGCACAATCCACAGAGTTGTTGACTAGTTGCTGTGAGTGTGCGTGCGCGGCGCACCTTGGCATGCTCGTTGCTTGAAGCTGGTGGGCGCGTGCAGGCCTTAGGACCAGTTCACGGGCAGCAGCACAGTTCTGTCTGTCTGACAGTTGGAACAACACACACGGATTTATTGGGGCGACAGGGGCCGACTGGAGGTTCTGACTGTTCTGATAGGGGGTAGGGGCAGGGGCTTTAGGGGCCGCTGTACGCGCAGCGCGTGCAGATTTTGCCACATGACCACGCGCGCCGCCACGCCCCAGCATAACCACCGTCCGCAACCCACTGCTAACCAGCTCAGGGGACAGTGTCTGGTCACAGTGGTTCAGGTTCTGGTAGCATTGTTGGGTACTGGACCGGTAGCAAAAAAACTAAGCAAAGCAAACAGCAGCAGCAGCGCACCAGGCCGGCCGCCTAAAATCAGTTATTCACTAAGGCGCGTGCCCACCTACCACGAGTAACTGTAAGAGATTAAAATAACAGTCAGTTTAGGTAAATGAGGTGAGCTAGGCTAAGTGGCTAAGCCAACTGCAGTACTAACTACTTGTCATTCCAGTACTGAATCGTGCAAAAACCAAAGCTGTATTTTTGTAGTGTCATCCTACTTGACTGAGGCCAGGGCAGGTCCGGTTGTAAGATTACGGGAGGGGAGGGAGGAGGGAGTGGGGGTGAAGAGGCAGTTCCATCCATAGTCCATTCTAATTAGAATAGGACGCTGAATCTGATCCGATGCAAATGCTGCAAACGGGGTTCTCAGGTTGCAGATAATACCTACGCCGGCTGCCAGCCTACTATGTCCACTCCACAAAGCAGAACTAGTGAGTGTAAAACTGTTTGTGCACCGCGCAAAAGTTGCCCTGCCCAAAAAAACGGCCCTCTTTCACGGTGGCTTTTGTAATTAAATGGAACAGCAGCTGCAGATAATACCTAAGCCAGCCTGCTATGCCCAGGAAGCAGAACAAGAGTAAACCAGAACCGGGTTGCAGCCTGACACCTGCGAATAATCCAAACAGTGCCATGATGAAGTGTAGATGAATGGTGCAGCAGAGCATGATTACAGGATAGAGGCTGAGCCAGTACACAGCGGGTGTTGAAAATTGGGCACACCGGAGGTAGAAGTGGGCTGCAGCCTCCTTGGCAGCATTTTCAGCCCCGGCACTTCATTTTTTACAAATTAAGAACTGCCCTAAACCTTCCCTTAACTTCATATTAGTCCCCCCTATGGTAGGCCCAAGGGCAGGGTACATTGTAAGCATAAGGTAGGACAAGCCCTGATGTGTGTGGCATGTCCTAATAGTGAATTACAGCCAATTTCGTTTTTCACTATTGTAAGGCTACCTGTTCTCATAGGCCAGAATGGGCTGCTGGAATTATTACACTCTATAATCCTAGCCAACTCAGAGAGCATGGTAGAAAGTCAAGTTTAGTATGCCTGAACTCAGAATAATAAAATACTTCTTTTAGTAAAGTTTATTTTAATATCCTGTGTTTGCAAATACTACTTTTAGAAAGTTAGTATTTGCTTGCCTAACAATTTCAGCCCGCCTCTGCTCTGATGAGTATCTGCTGTCTGGTTTCTGTGTGTGACAGGGCTGGGGAATTCTAAGGGACAGGCTTGGACTGACAGGTGGTGAATAGAAGGATTACACCAGGATGGGTGGAGGGAGTGCCCCTTGACTCTGAATAGGGCTGTGCTCTGCCACCGCAATGCTGGCTCCGCCCCCTGGGGAGCGACTGATGACTCTGCCCTGCACCAGGTCAAGAAAGAGGGAAGACTGTCAACAGAGTGCTCCTGGACCGTACTTGTCACCACAATGCTGGCTCCACCTCCTGCGGCACGTCTGATGTCCCTGCCCTGCACCCTGAAAGGAGAGACCAGAGTCTGCAAAAGAAAGTGCTCAGGGCCTGAACCGGATTAGGCAAAGGCCCCCCTGGCCTGAAATAACAAAGGATTTCATGTATAAAAGAAGGAGCCCTGCTCCTAAGAAACTAGATCCTGCTTGAGACCCAAGAAGAACTCTCTGCCCGAGGAGGAGGAACCAGGAAATCTGAAGGAGGAAGACTGTCCCTAGCCTGGGGGACTGGCCTGAAGTGGTTGCCTCGCTGTCAAAGGAGAGGGGGAAAGTCTGCAAGAACTTGCAACTTTGAAAGGACTTGCTTTATTTGCTGCTAGAAAAGAACTTGGACTCAAAAGCGATCTCCAAGGGCCTGGAAGTGAGCTGGCCCCCTGACCTGAGTCCCAGGGACATTGGACTCTGCCTGCCTGCACCTGAGCTGTGACGAAATTGCCTAACTCTTCCCCTGCTGCTGGAGCCGACCAGTGCGTTCTGTATCCCTGGACTGCCGCAAAGCCGTCCTGTGATCGCCCGCCCCGTGTGATCCGCTCTGACTTCGAATCGTACTCACACCGTGTCGCTGGGCTGCCCACACCCGCTTCGCCCTCCTCGGAAGGACGCCCTGTACTGCCTGCCGCATCCCCACTGGGGGGAAAACCCTTGAGGAGAATCGCATCACCGGAGACGCCTGGTACGCCGAAGCACACCATCTCCCTGACATCGCGCCCGCAAGGAAAGAGCATTTCCCCGCTCACACGGGCACCTCCCGAAGTACCCTGCGTACGCTAGAAGCGTACCAACCGGCACCGCCTTCTGGAACCCTGCGCGTCGTACTGCCTTGTTGCTATCAGCCAAGTACGCCTCGCACCACATCTGCCCAAGTGCCTTGAAGTACGCGTTGTACGCTAGAAGCGTACCACTTCGCACCGCCTGTGGAGCCGTACTGCTTTGATCGTCTGCCAAGTACGCCTCGCACCCCGTGCCTACCCAAAGTGAACCGAAGTACGCGTCGTACGCCTGAAGTGTACCACTTCGCACTGCACCTTGCCCCAAGACCGCGCCCCACAAAGGAGAGCCGCGCTGTACGCTGTGTACAGGCCGCCTGCGTGCCGCATTGCTGCCTGGGGGGAGATCGGACAACTGCCAGGAATGCCTATGCTTGCATCATCACGTCCCCTCAGCCACATAACCAAAGGTACTGTACAAATTGAATTCTGCCCTGTGCGCACCGGACCCGAGAGTCCGCCTGTGGCGTCGTCCCTTCTTTTGCTGCAATTTAATCCCGCCACGTCCGGCACATTGGAGAAGCGTGGCTCAATGGTTAGAGCGGCAGACCCTGATGCAGAGGTCTGGCCCGGGACAAGGGTTCAATTCCCACCTCGGCGGCTCTTGGACTCAATTTCCCCGGACTTGATAATTCTCACCTCGGTGCCTAGTCTAATCATGGGTCCCACTCTGTGACTCTGGACACTAGCTTGCTTAATCTCCACAACGGCCCCAGCAGCGCTTGGATGCCTGGCTTCACCTTGGGGGTGCCCAGGAGTGGACATCTCACGGGAAGGGTTCCACAGCGGTATAAATACAGCGCTACGAGACCACTGGGTAGAAGGCGCTATATAAATACAAACACATTACATTTACATTTACATTCAATACGACACGCGCGTGAGTTCAAAAGAGACGCTTGGTTATTAAGAAGAATAAACGCTCTCCAGTCCTTTTTCACCAGCAGAGGGGCATCCCAGTACCTGGGAGTTACGTAAACCATGGGCCTCATTTATGAAAAGTGACGCATCGCTGCGTGAAAACAGCGATGCGTCACTTTTAACTGCGCACTCCTTGCGACACCAATGATGCGTCATATTTAATGTATGACGCATCATGTCGCAAGGACTTACAGATACGTCAGTATTTCTGACGTATCTGTAAGCGCAAAAGTGACGCATTGCTGGAGTGTGTCACAAAAGTGACGCAACTCCAGCAATGCGTCCCTTCACATGGGGAAAGCCCCATGTGAAAGGGCTTGCGTCAGTCTTACGCCTGCTGTGAGGCAGGCGCAAGATTTTGATGCAACAGCATCCTAAAAGTGACGCAGTGAAATCTCATAGATTTCACTGCGTCACTATTACGAGGCTTTTTGCGGGGGAACGCCCCCTCTGCATACATTATACCTGACGCAGGTATAATGTGGCGCAGGGGTTTAAAAAGTGACGCATCTACCTAGATGCGTCACTTTTTAAATATGGCGCAACAAAGCGCATATTTTACGCCGCTGGTGCGTCACAAAAAGTGACGCACCGGCGGCGCAAAACTGACGCAAGGCCTCATAAATGAGGCTCCATGAACTTAAGTGTACTTACAAGAAAACTCGTTTTAAGATAACAGTATTGTGTGCATCAGAGATAACACGTGATTCATGATCTAGAGGTACTTTTTAAAGCACATACCCTTGCATAAAAGAAGTATTGGGAGCATTTGAAATGTTATGATAATGGTCTTGTAATTAAGCCTGCATAAGAATTTATATTTTAAATAAAAGCCACGTATTTTTATAAAGCACAGCCTGGGGTCCATTTGTGGTGTTTCATTCTAATTACTGTATGTGTTTTGCAAATGCTTAGCCTATGACGCCCTGAGATTACCCTTGTCTGCTTGCGCCACACTACCTAAAGGGTGAGCAGGGGTTATTTCAAAGGGTGATCCCCTTATCCTGACTAGAGAGAGGGTCCCTGCTTGTCACAAGTTCTTACCTGTGCCAACCAGAGACCCCCAAATCTAACACCCAGATTGCACGCTTATTGAAGGAGCCAGTATATGCCCTTCCGCACGTGCATCCATTTACTTAGAGCCGCTTTCGAGACTGCGAAATTATCATACGCAGACCGCACGCTCCCTGTGTTTAGAAACTACTGTGCTTCGCAGACAGAGTTACTTTGAAACTGTATGAACATAGCTCCCTGCATTTAAAGCCTAGCCATCCTAAAGTGTTTTTACAGTTGAAGATAGGAGGCTTTCACTACCCCAGATTACACACTTATTGAAGGAGCCAGTACATGCCCTCCCGCACGTGTATCCATTTTCTTAGAGCCGCACTCGAAACTGTGAATTTAACTTACGCAGACCGCGTGCTATCTGCGTTTAGAAACTACAGTGCTTCGCAGTCACAATAAAGAGAGATATCACAACGTAATAAGCAGCTATCGATTTCAATAACGGTATCATTGCCGTTTAACCTATCTGTCCAGAACCGTGATGAGACCGTCTAATTGCATTTTCTATAAAGAAAGACATATAAATTGTTTGGTGGTATTTTCCCGACGAAGGCACTTCCAGTGCCGAAATGCGCGTCGAAGAAGCCATCTCCACCAATATTAAAATTGTTGGTTATATTTTTTATGAATCTTATGACATGTACCAATGAAAGTTATTGATTAATGTTTTTAAACAAAAAATGTAATTTTTTACATAATTAAAACTTACTGTTTTTATTTTTAAAAAATTATTTCTTGAATTGTTTGCATTGCACTTGATAAATATTGCCTGGAATTCTCTGTTTTGCACTATATGTTTTACCCTGTCCCAGGAATTGAAATAATTTACAGGGGGTCCTTGTTATTTGCAATTTTCTATCTCCTGAAACTGTGACAGCGCCCTGCCACAGTCCCCTGAACATGCCCTACCACAAAAAGAAAGTCATTGCGGTAGGGAGAAACTTCCCGATGCCCACTGATCTGTGTAAAAGCCCATCGTAAGAATGTACTAAACAACTCGAACAGCACGCAGGAAATCGCACACCCCATGGGCACGTACATGGCACCCGCAAATTGCATGCTGAGGAGGGTGAAATCCGCAGTGTGTATGGGCAGCAGGCGGAAGGCCAACTTCACATCACACTTTGCCAGTTCCGCTCCCCGCCCACACACCTGTACTAGGCGAATCGCATCGTCCACTGAGGCATAGAGCACTCTCAAGTCCTGTTCCTTCTTAGGCACCACTCCCAGTGGAGAGATGATCAAGTCGTCAACCGGCCAGTCGACAAACAGCCCCGCTATCCTGCCTTCGTCCACCTCTTTCTGCAGCTTGGCCGCCACCACCCCCGCCAATTCCTTGGCTGATTTCAGGTTGTCCGCCCATCTCCTCTCTCTAGTGCCCTGATAGCCCACCCATAAGCCCACCGTGAAACCCCACTGAATCTTCATAGCTGCCTCCCTGTCCGGGTAACGTGAGAGCCACAGGGCCATCGCTCTTCTGCCCAGTCTGCCCCCTTCCTTTTGTGGCTCGCCACTGCTCAGAAGGCATGGCCAAGGTAAAACATTGGGTAAGTGCATGCCGTCGTCCACAGTTGGAGCAATAGCCCCTGTTGTAACTCCAACACGCACCCGTGGTGCTGGTGCCCAGCATGGAAGGTGGACCTGCACTCCCTGCACCTGCATTAGTCCCTCCCGCTCCACTATGGGCGGGACACGGCGGAAAGGACCAGTAAGTGACCGGCAGGCTGTTGGCTGTGTGAGTAGATGCCGACGATTGCGTGGATGACATCCACTGCATCCATAAACTCCTGATCCACCTCTCCCCAAGGCTTATCCGGGTTCACGCTAATCCTGGCCCGGAATTCCTCAGCCAGGCAAAACCTCCACAATGCATCTTGACTTTCCTAATGATATCCATATACTTCAAGAGTGCTATGGCCTTGTCCAGTTGTTTCTCGCAATAAATACTTGCATAAATGAGAAACGCTGATGTCCAGTTTTCCATGTTCACCGGAACCCTGGGCCGTCTCGTTAGCTCCCATTATTCTTCTTTGGAGCCCTCCTTTGCTTGTATCTCCTTGTTTAACAGCTTTTATTTTTTTTTGGTCCTCATTTACCACCATAGCTTCGGGTGTAGCCGCAGTCGGGAATACAACAATCTGTCACAGTTTAAAGGACTGGCAGGGCATGGGTGAGCAAAACTACCAATATCCCTCAGACATATTGTTCCCTCAGAGACGAACACCAAAGAAACCAGAAAGAGGGTAAACCACGATTGAGTAAGATACAGGTGGAAGTACAACCTTTGATCCCACCCTTCCAGATAGTTCAGGGCTTTGCAGGTTGAATGAGACCAAAGGTGTATAATCATTGGACCGGGGGAGGACCAGGAAGAGGATAACAATATTACGCCTTAACTGAAAGAGTACTTTGTTAAATATAACCAGCATCATTCCATACCCAACAAAATTCAAATGAAAAATGAGGACATTTTTAGCTTTTTCCCACCACCCACTCCTCCTCCTACCCCTGTGCCCTCCCCTCCTCCCTCCGCCCACCCCAAGAAAAACCCTTGCTCTATCTAACCGGAACAAGCCCAGTAGTTAGCACCCCTCCCCGAGCTCCCGCAAAAACCTCTCCATCGCTAACTCTCCATATAACATGTAGTGACCAAGTGTGCTGAAAAAAAAGACCCCACCAAGTATCTTCAAGGAGATATAGCAAGAGCCTAGACTCCCACTAGTAAAAATCTAATGGGATGGGGTGAGTAAAGCAGGTTTGGAGTCTATTTTCCTTTCTGTTATACATGTGTATTTTTTTCCTTTCTTTTCCTTTTTCCCTTTCCTTTCCTTCCTCCCCTTTCCTTCTTCTCCCTTTTCTATTTATTTAAACCTTTAATTCATTTATTTTTAGATTCATCTTCATATATATTTTTGTTTCTTTCTTTTCCCTTTTCCTTCCTTCCCTTCCACTTTTTTTCCTTTCTTTTATTTGGTTAAAAAACCTCAGCTCTTATACACTAGAACCGGAAGCAAAGACGTAGAAACCGAGCCAATGTTACCCAAATACAAGCCTACTCAGAAACCTTACTGCCAAGCTCCAACAATAACTCATCAGCCGCCTGCACTGATCTTATATTAAACATCTTGTTATTGTGCATGATTTTTGGGCAGCTGGAAACATAAGTTGTGCTGTAGCACCTAGCTTCCTAAAGGCATCTTAACGCCTCCCAAGCTCCCACTGCTTCTCTAAGGTGACCCTCGAGAGGTCAGACCTCATTTGGAAAGTAAAACCCTTCCCCGCCAAAGACCTCTGTTTCAGGGCCAAATTGAGGATGTGTTCTTTCAATGAGTATGTATGAAAGTTTGCCAGAATTTTACGTGGTTTAGACCTTTGGGGGTTACGTCTGAATGGGTCCCTATGAACCCGCTGGATATCCACAGCCAGTTCTTCCGCAGATTGATCCAGACACAGTGACTCCTTCAATAGATGGGTAATAAACTGCTTAATATCCGACCCCTCTGATCCTTCAGGAACATTAAGGATACGGATATTACTCCGTCTTGCGTTGTTCTCTAAGGTTTCCATCCTGTCGAACAAGTCCACATCCGCCTTTCTGAGCTTGGTGATATCTTTTTTAGCCTGATCCAAGTGGATAGATAGTACTGCTACTGTCTCCTTCAATTTCCCTGTTCTTGAGGTAAGACCGTCTATTTTGCTATCCAGGGATTCACAATAATTCCTGATCTCAATCTGGTTGGCAGAAGATTCGTCAAAGCCCTTTTTTATGTCAAGCGACAAGGAGGAAAACATTGCTTCCAGTGAGGCAACAGAAATGCCAGCTTCAAGAGGCTTAGAAACAGAACTAGAGGGCATAGTAAGCACCCCCTGTTGGCGCTCCTGTAAATCATCCCGCGCATCGGCCCCTTCCGGACCCCCTAAATCGCCCTCCAGCCCAACAATTGAAGTACCAACTGTGAGAAGTTGGCCTGGTATATGATGCTCACTAGTTCTAGTGATCACCTTGTACCATGCCAAGCAACCCTTATGGTGTGGGTTGTAAGTCAACCTTATTGGCCAGCTATCCTAGTGGTAGTGTGGACAAAGCAGTCTTAGGCTAAACTCTGTAAAGGCATGTGAAGCAAGCTGTTTTACCATATACACTCTCCTTGAATACCAAATGAAAGGACACCACACAGATATATATTGAAAATATATATATATATATATATATTTATTTACTAAAAGTACCCCCTATACTCTTTATGAGCACAGAAGAAAATTCATTAAAACAAGACAGTGTTTAAATATACAAAAGTTGCACAAATATGGATAGGACCTGGTGGCCGCTCAAACCATATACTAAAATAGTGGTATAAGAACCACTATTCTGAAAAGGAAAAGGCCTAGGGCCTGGGGAATCTCTGGGACTACAAGGAGGTAACCACAGTTAGTGACCAGGAGGCCCACGGAATGCGTGCGCAGTGCTGAAAGTTACACGCGGGCGCCCATAGACTTTCAATGGGTGCGTAAAAAGTACAAAGTTACTGCAAAGGGAGTCTTCCGGATGGACTAGAACCTAGCAATGGGAAACCTAGACACTAGAGATGTTTCTCTACACAGGAGCACCGGAGTGCCAGCGTTACCTCACCCACAGGAAGCGGGTGCATAGGTGTGAAAGTGCGTCGGGTTTTGTCGTGCAGTTCAATGGAGCCTGAAGATGAAGATGCTGCAGGCGGCCAGCTCAGAAGAGTTCCGGTGGATCCAAGGGTGGATCGAAAGAGGTGAAGACCTGAAAGCAGAGGGGACAATGTTCAAAGTCACTAGCCAGTGACCGGCGTGGAACCAGGAAGGAACCAGGCGATGTCGGGTGTCAACAGGTGAAGAAGTGAAGCTTTTCTCTGCAGCCACGTGGACACGAAGAGGTCAGCGACGTCCAGGAGTCGATCATGAGCTGTCCCACAAAAGGCTCTAGTTGATGGCGGTGTCGGCTTCTTGATTGGAGCATACAGGCCTTGGCTAATGCAAGCCACGCAGGAATCGAAGTGGGCTTCTTTCTCTAACCAGCAAGGTCAGAGGGGCTGCTTCTTTTCAGGAAAGCAATGGCCAGTCTGGAGCAACCAGACCAGCGGTGTTATTTCAAGTTTTTGTCGCCAAGATGGCCACTAGCCAACGGACCAGTGACCGGGATGACGCGTCAAGTGGCAAAATGCAAAAGGACCCACCCAGATCTCGTGGATGCAAGAAAGCTCAACTTCGGTGCAGATGCTGCTCGGTGGTGGGGCTTCTCAAACCCCTGAGAACAGCATTGAGGATGCCGCAGGTTCTCCGCAGTCAGCTTCTCGTGGATCTTCCAAGATGGCCGGTCCCACGTCTCTCGGTGCCTCCACAGGTCTCTTCTTTTCAGGGACTGTAGATCGGGCTCTGAGATGTCTGGGAATCCAGGTCTTGTCGGGCTTTGGGCTCGGGCTCCGGCGGGAGGCGGCGGCAAAGCAGACGTTGAGTTGCTGGGTGGTGCCTGTGTTCACAGGGTGGTCACTCCTTGGCCACAAGGGAGATTCTCTTCAGTCTTCTGTGCAGCAGAATGTCGAAGTCCAGTTTTCTTCTTAGTTGCAAGTCGAGTTCAGGATGATCTGCAGTCTATGGACACAGCTCCTACTCTTAAACCAAATCTAGGGGCCGGATCACCTGCTAGGTCCCTCCTCTGGGTGGGACCAGGAAGGGGGGTGGTTACACCCCCCTTTCCTTTGTCCAGTTTCGCGCCAGGACTGGGGCTGGAAAGCCCCAGCTCCGGTTTGAACTGGCATATGCGCAGGGACACCTTGTGTGCCCCAGGCATGTCTCAATCTATTCAGCCCTCCCTAACCCACTACACAAAATCCTGTCTGGGGTGGTGTGAGCACCTCCCCTGACAGGAAACCCTTTGTCCAAGCCTCCCAAGCTGGAAGGACTCCCAGCAGCAGGAGGTAAGACTCGTGTCTGTGGTGGCAGCATCCATTTTGTGATGCTGAGGCTCATGTTTAACTTTACCAGGGTTTCAGGTTAGGTATATGTCGTGTCGCTCTAGAAGGGTGGAATGCTACTCCCGTAGCCAGGATTGGCGAGGGGGTAGTATTCCAATTTGTATGACACCTTACTCGACATGTTTTGATGAAGCCAAACCAAAGATAGCATTTAAGCGCGAGGTTCATAATGCACTTAAGAGTATATGGTATGGCAATATCATGAAACAGCTAAAGGACGTAGTTCCGAAAGCTGCAGACAGGCTCAGCTCATGCCAGAGCACCATCTCACATGAAACCAAGCACTCTGCCTCCAGGATTGTTAAGGTCTGCCATAGGAGTGACTTATAGGTTACCATGTGTCCATATATAAAGTAGATATAGATATACTATACCTAAGTAAGAGGTGATTACACCAACTTACCCCAGATGAGTGATCAGCCAGTTGTGTCAAATATGGAGGCCAGGGGTGGCATAATACATGCTTCAGCCCCTGGTAGGCCTTGGATACACCTATGCCCTGGGTACCTAGTGTACACTGGTACAGGGACTAATAAGGTGACCCAGTTCCAATTGGTAATGCACCTAGAGTGCATTGGAGTCCATTTTAAGGAGAAAGCAATTAGACTGGGGCCCTGATTAGCAGGATCCCAGGCCGACTAAGTCAAAAACCAGCTAAACACTAGGCAAAAAGTTGGGGGCAACCATAGTCAGATATCCACTTTCCTACACCAACCGGCTGAGCAACGGTAACAGGTGGATCTGGCAATAACACAGCCTTTTCTAAGATGGTTGTTAAGGCTGGACCTGGTAAATCCAACAATGGCTCGACATTAGTACCATTATAACCAGAAGGAACAGAAGTAGAATGGAGGGCGGGGGAAAGGCCACTTACTGGGATTGACATTGCCCGATTCTCTGAAAGATCAAGAACCTGTGGAATACCTTTGAAGTAAGAGTGGAGAGAAGGAGTTATTTTAGACCCCAAACTCAGCACCACTTTGAGGTTCTTAGTAGGTTTAGATGATCTCGCCGTTTTTGACTTCACCTCATTAAATAAATATGATGAGGGCTTCTTCCTTACAGGTTTAGGGCTCTTAAGGTCTACAGAAGATTCTTTGGTTACAGTATCAGCCTTAACTAACACCTCTTTCTTTTTCCTCCCACTTTTGTTCTTTGGTTTAATTTGGTGCAGGGAGGGCTGGAATGGCTGGGGTGGCTGGGACAGTTGGGGAAGGTGGATAGACTCCAACTGCACAAGTGAATCCTCAACCCCCTCCTTGCCGCTATTTGCTGAATCTGCCTCCCCACTTCCCTCCACAACTGCGGCAAAGACTGGCTGGGTTGCTCTCACCTCCACCTCGTCCACCTCGTACCGATGTTTCCCAAGGTAGTCGCTGCCACAGGGAGCACGCACGAGGCTTCGTGCCTTCCTCCCCCTTCTTAACTCCAGGGCGGCTGTTGACCAAAGCCGCAAACCCAACAGAGTCGGGAGCGTAGCGGGAGACGTTCCAGAGAAGCGGGATCGAAAAAGCGCAGAGCCGCGAAGTCCGCTAATCAGGTCAGGCATGTGGAGAGAAGACAGACTTCGTGTACAGGAGATAATCGAAGACGCCGCCCGTGCCTTACAAAACTCAAAAACGGCTTTACTGTTTCTATCGTTCTGGCACAAAATCAATACGAAGCACACCCAGTCGTACATTCAGGCCATATCATGCCATATCACCCTCATCAGGCGGACGGAGCTGTTCAAAATGGGAGCTCGGATGCGGAGCGCGGCTGCAGCTCAGCAGGCTGCCGCCATGTTTTCCTCCTTGTTTAACAGCTTAAACAGGTCCACATATTCGTGTTTCCAAATTCTGTTCCTAATCTTATCTGACAAATGTGATCCCAGTGGCATAGCCAGACCCAGACCCATGTACGGCAGTTCTTTATGGTGTTTGTCCTCGTCCTTGTCTCCTTTGTCCTTTGTCCCCTCTGTCTTGTCAGTCTGTACTCCCACCACTGACATCTTCTTGCCCACCCCTTCCGTTTTGTTACCCCCACTTGGTCCGCCCTGCGGTTGCACCACAGCTTCCCTCACAGACCCATCACCCACACCCACCGACCAGCAGGCTTTCTTCCTCACCCCTTTTGGCCCCCCGTCCCAAGCTGCCCACCAAGCCCCCTCACCTGTCAAGGCCGTCTGTGCCTCTTCTGTCCATCCTTTGGCGCTGATGGCTTTGATGGTATCAGCTTTCGCCTTGCCCTTCGTCTGCTTTGCTCCCTGCAAAACACCAACTCCGCTGTTGCTCTTTACCCCCTCCGTCCTGTCATCGTCATCCCTCACCTCCCCTTCTTCCAGCTCCTCACTCTCTGTGTCATTATCCAACTCCACTTCAGGCACACCTCTCGCACTGCTCTCTTCACACCCTTACTCGTCTTTGTACTCAACGCGCTACCACTCACCACACACAACGCCCTCGCCCGCGCTGGAGGGAAGGCCGCCATGGACCCCCCTGCTGCTTCAAGCCGGCGTCCTGATGTCGTCTTGCGCCCTGCCATGCCACCCAGCATTGGATGCCCCCTTGTCCCCAGGTCACTCCAACCTGGGTGGGCCCCAACACCATCGGGCCTCAGAGTCGTCCTGGCTGTCCCTGTGTTTGGCTGCGGACCCCCCTTGTTACATGCCCACTCCCACCTACCCCTGGCCTCCCTGCCCCTCTCCTCCAGTTCTGCCCACCTTTTCTCCTCAGAGGTAGGCATGTGGGGCCCCACTGCCTCCTCCTCCACGGCCTTCGCGCGCCGTCTCCTTCTTCATCCCACCCCACCCCCTCCCAGGCGCACTTCTTCCAGGCGGTGGTGGCTCCTACATGCAAGCTACCACCGTCGTCGCAACACCAGCTGAGGCCACGCGCGGGGCATGAGACAGCCCCACCCACGCCTCATCCAGCACGCCAGGCCGGAGGAGATCGTCACGGCCAGCGCGGCCCAGTATCCTCAGGGCTTCCCTCACCTGGTGGGCAGACATGTCTGCCATTGCGCTCCGCCCGCGTCGATCAACGCACGCTTCTCGCAGCCAAAACACCACTGACCAGTGGGTCCGCCTCAACCGTCGCCCGCCTGAAACCTAGACCCTAACTAGGCCCCACAACGTTCCCCTTTCCTAAACTCGACCCTCCCAATTGTGCCAGAAAGCAGGAAGAGAAAGTCACCTTATTCCCCTGCATTCGTATACCCACCGCCCAAACCCCACCCCCTGACCCCAGCCTGGCCTTCCTGCGAAAAAGACCCTGTGGGAGACTAGTCTGAGACTCTCCTTCCCCCGGGGCCCACCATTATCATGTAAGTTCAGGCAGCAAGTAGTGCCTTGTCGACAATTCTTGGCATGGTAGAAGTCTTACGCCTGCCCTTTATACTGCCCTAGAAGCTTTGCCATGATCACAGAAGGCAGCTATAAATATGGGGACAGGTTCATGATGGTTAAATAATGGACGATGAGTACTGAAATTCTCGCCTCTGGGCGCCTATCATGTAGGCTCGTGTAGCAAACAGTGCCTTATCCAGCATTCTGTAACAGGGGGGTTTTAAGGCATGTCCTTTACATTGTCCTAGACCCGTTCACAAGATCACAGACAGAGTTTACAAGTATCTGGGCCAGACTTGTATACATGTTTAATTAACCGGTGATCACAGCGCTGCGATTTATCATGAATGTTTATGCAGCAAGCTGTGCTTTGTCCAGCATTCCTACAAAGATAGGAGTTTTAACACATGTCCTTTACATTGTTTTAGAAGCTTTTCTATCGTCACGGACGGCGCTTACAAGTATGCGGGTCAGACTTGTGCACATGTTCAAATAATGGGCGAACCTTAGACCTTTGGGTACAGGTGGGCAGCATTGCTTGTAATTTGTAACTGGGTTTTGTATCGCGCCAACTCACCGACAGGTCTCAAAGCGCTTCTGACCAGGTACAGCAACAAGAAACAAGATGAAAGTATAAAAATGTCTAGATGTGGCAACTTAACTACGGGGATGTAAACGCGTCTTTGAAGAGTAAGGTCTTCAGGGATTTCCTAAAGCGGAGAAGGTTGGATTCTCTACGGAGCGCCTCCAGTAGCTTGTTCCAGATGATAGGAGCCTGAACTGAGAAGGATCTGCCACCTTTTGTTGCCAGTTTAAAGCGAGGGCAGGATAGCAAAAAGGAGCCGGAAGATCGCAAGGCGCGCTTAGGTTCGTATATTTCAAGCCTATCTTTTATATAGGCTGGCGCCTGTCCATGGATTGCTTTGTGGCAGATGCACATACTCTTGAATTCGACTCTTTGTATTATAGGAAGCCAATGTAGCCTATAAAGCAAGGGGGAGGCGTGGGTCCGCCTCGGAACTCCAAATATCACACGAGCTGCGTCATTCAAGATGACCTGAAGACGGTTAGTGGAGTTTTTTGGGAGGCCTAGGTATAACGCGTTACCGTAGTCGATTCTAGACACTATTGTGGCTGAAACAATGGTTCGAAGCATATTCCTTAAGAGTAGAGGGACGAGCTTACGTAGTTGCCTGATCAGGTTAGTACAGGAGCCAACCACAGCGGACACTTGGTTGGCCATCGAAAGTTCCTGATCGATTTTCATGCCGAGGCTCTTTACACTAGGGCACGGTTTTGGGGTAGGTCCAAGTTCTTGTAGCCAAAACAAATCATTCCAGGGGGAAGTGGAGGTTGAAACTACGAGGACTTTCGTTTTGTCTGGATTGATTTTCAATAGATTGGACGACATCCAATTTACTGTGAACCGTAGTATATCTTGGGCCATGGACTGAGCCGATGTTGTGTTGTCGATACTCAGCAGCAGCTGAGTATCATCGGCATAGTTAAAAACTTTACAGCCCATGTTTGCCAGGGATTCTATCAGCGGCTGTAAGTATAGATTAAATAAAAGTGGAGAGAGCGCGGACCCCTGCAGGACTCCACAAACTAAGGTGCCCACATCGGAGACCTGATCTGCTAACTGGATCCTCTGCGTCCTCCCTGATAGGAAGGCTGTTAGCCATTGGAGAGCTTGTTCTCTTATCCCGGACCAGGCTAGTCTGTCCAGGAGCAGTGCATGGCTGACAGTATCAAACGCCGCTGAAAGATCTAGTAATATCAGGGCGCTTGGCTTTTTACTGTCAGCCATGCTTCTGAGCTCATCTAGTACAGACAGCATTACTAGTTCCATGCTATGGAGGGCACGAAAACCAGCTTGCCGCTCCTGGAGAAGGTGGTGAAGTTCCAGAAGGGGTGACAAAGATTTAAACACGTGCTGTTCTAGTACTTTTGATAAAAATGGCAGCTGGGAAATTGGCCTGTAATTCTTCAGGCTAGTTGGATCTGCCTCAGGCTTTTTTATCAGGGGTCTGACGCGTGCCTCTTTAAAGGTGGTTGGTAGTGATCCAGTAGCTAGTGAAATGTTTAGGAGGTCTAAGATCTGATCCTCTAGAATCGGAATTGCTAATCGAAAAATATCGGGCGGGCAGGGATCGGCGGGGGAGCCTGACTTGGTGGATGCTACTAGTTGTCTAAGGGTGGTAGAGTCGATTTCGGGAAATCTAGTGATAATAGGGGTTGAGGAGTTTAAAGGAGGCAGTGGTTCGGTGTGTATGACTGGATTATCCTTCTTGATATCTGACAAGATGGTCGCTACTTTTTCAAGGAAGTATCCTTGAAAGGTATCACAATCAGAGTTGGCTATTTGTGACATTCCTCAAGTCTGGAGAAAATAAACCAACATCTTGCGAGTAGAGAGGTGTGGCTCACTGGTTAGAGGCGGCAGACCCGGAGGCTGAGAACGGCCCGGGACCAGGGTTCGATTCCCGACGCGGCAGGGTCGAGGACCAGGGTCAGCGGACTGATAATTCTCGCCTCGGTGCCCACTTTGGGCAGTGATCACACTCGGTAACTCTGGGCATTAAGCTTGCCTCATCTCTACAACGGCCCCCCACAGACGCCGGGGATGCCTGGCTTCACCTTGGAGATACCCAGCTTGGGACCATCTCACAGGGAAAGCCAGGACGGGTTCCCCAGCGGTCATTCGCGCCAGGATACTCCGGTAGTAATTGAGCGCGCTACAAAACACCTTACATTTACATTTACATTTGCTGTGACAAGAAACACACAAAAGAATCTGCTTCCGTTCATTAATTCTCATCAGTCGTTGTACTTTTTCTGTGATAACTTATTGTAGTTGCGAGAGCATTGCTTTGTAATTTTGCTTAGTCTTTTGACTTTTTTAGATGGTTAAGGGTGTTTTCCGCCTGCTCTTCACGCACTACACATCAACCATCTACATCACACTCTGTAACGTAAAAACT
This sequence comes from Lissotriton vulgaris, assembly GCF_964263255.1. Taxonomy (NCBI): domain Eukaryota; kingdom Metazoa; phylum Chordata; class Amphibia; order Caudata; family Salamandridae; genus Lissotriton; species Lissotriton vulgaris. The sequence continues at coordinate 62,000,552 of NC_141689.1, forward strand.
GAGGCAGTGCGCCCTTGAGTTCTGAATCTCCTAAAAACCCCCTTTCAGTTGATTTCAAATTGTGTCAGATTGGGTGCCTCCACGTTACTACCTTTACTATCAGATCCAACCCATTTCTCATACGTGTCCATCACACCATGGACAGAGACAAAGCAGCAGCAGATCTCTTTGACAACCTGGCCAAAGGCATGCCCACACACCAGGCATCGGCCACAGCAGGTCCTGCACGCATAGAGGGTTTAAGAGACAAGTTCATCAAATTAGAAAAACTCAAGAAACAAGAGAACTCCCGTTGGTGGGATGGAGCAACCCTAAAACACTATCTGAGACTCAAACTAGTTCCCAGAGGACTACGGTCCCACATCTTCCCGACATATGATGATCTAGACCGTGATCTCATGATCAAATGGGAAGACTCACTGAATCAGAATTCCATTACACTCATGGATATTCTCATTGAGAGTGCTGACCGAAAAACCGCCAAATTACAGACAGAAATCTCCACTGTAGAACAAGAGATTAAAGATCTTAATAAACCTGAGGCCACTGTGAAGAATTACACCCTACTGGATGAAATTCTTATTAAACATCAAGCAGAAATCAAAAACAGAAAGGCACGTCAAATCAAAAGGGATGAGGCAGACTATAAAAATGGTAGAATCTACACCTTTGATCGCAAATATGATTCCCTGATTCCCAAGCCCAAGGCTGGCTCAAAGGCGGGTAGACCCACTACCACCAATTCCGCAAATTCCAGCACCACTTCACTGAGTTCTACTGGACTCAGCGATATTGAGAACGATATTCTAGCTAACACAGAGCCCAACAGTTCAACCTTTTTTTTAGAAATGGAACGTGTGAGGAAGGGCAACAGGACCCAGCCACCAAAGGTCGCTGTAGACCTAAACCCCACAGGGGCAAACGCAGGAACAAGCGAGGGATATCGCAGGAAACTGAGATCAGGAACACAGAGGAACTAACCACACTAGTTGACACGGTACAAGTCATCAATCTTTCCTCATTTCCACTGACACCGGAGATGGTCTCCTTACTCAGCAAAGGCCTGAACTTTAATCCCTATGCCACCGGCGACATATGCCAAACCAAAATTGACATTTTTAAGTTTATACGTAATCTTAAACTTAAGAAACATTTTGCTGGATCACAAGTAATGCAGAGGCAGCCTAGACACATTCCGAATGTTTTTGACGATGTACCTTTGACCATTAAAGATGTGCAAACCACACACTTGCTTCTTTCTTTAACAGACAGGGAAGACAGTCCACTTGAAATCGAGAGGCTACTTGAGGAGCTTGATGTTGAAACTGATTACAGCATGGCGAGTGGCTTGAAAAGCAAATCCAAATGGACACCCACGTTATCAGGGGGTAACATGATTGACAATTTCCACAGACACGTTCTTGAGGATCTTAACAGAACCAATACCAAGAACCTAAACACCAAATTTAAGTACAGAGACAACCTGACCAAAGGGGAACGGCTAGCACTTTCCACTTTAAGCGAGAACCCCAATATCATCATCAGGGAGGCTGACAAAGGGGGTAATGTGGTGGTCATGGATCTTATTGACTACAACAGTGAGATCCTTGGCCAACTTAGTGATGACTCATGTTACGAGTTACTTAACCATAACCCTATGGGTCCACTAACACTACTACTTAATGGACTCCTACTAAACTGGAAACAATCTGGTCTTCTGGATGACAATGAGTACCTGTACCTCAAAGTCTTCAGACCCACGTATCCCTGGCTGTACACTTTACCCAAAGTCCATAAAGATCTACCATTTCCACCGGGTAGACCGATAGTATCGGGGATTGGAGGTCCCACTGAAAGAATCGCGGAATATGTGGATCTCTTCTTGGGACCTCTAGTCAAGAACCTTCCATCTTATATACAAGACTCCAAACATATACTGAATATCATGTCAGACATGGAATGGCAAAAAGACACCATATTAGTAACTATGGATGTGGTGTCTCTTTATACCAGCATCAATCCCGAATTAGGCATCTCAGCCATTACCAAACTTCTATCTAATAGACCGGCTTCACTATGGGCACATACCAACATGCTATTACACATGATGAAGATTATTCTTGAGAATAATTTCTTTATTTTCGATCGGAAATGGTATCGACAAAAAAAGGGAGTAGCCATGGGCTCCAAATTCTCACCCTCCTTCGCTAATCTCTTCATGGGGGCCTTGGAGGCTGATCTTATCTGGGGCACCAAAGGAACACAGTATATCGACTCCATAGTCTTTTGGGGTCGATACATCGACGATTGTTTTCTCTTATGGTCAGGATCTGAGGAACTTCTTCTCTCTTTTTTTGAATATCTTAACACCAACACGTGGGAAATTAGCTTCACTATGCGACACAGCCTTACCAATATGGAATTCTTAGATCTAGAATTTTATGTGAAGGACAACCATCTACACTCTAAATTGTTCAGGAAACCCACTTCCTGTAACTCTATACTCCATGCTTCTAGCTTTCACCCTGAGCACCAGTTACGTTCCATCCCATATGGAGAATTCCTAAGAGCTAAACGTAACTGTAGTGAAGCCAGCGAGTTCGACAACTTCATTGCCAACATGAGAGACAGATTTCGTAAGAGAGGGTACTCTAAGACATCCCTCAAGAAAGCAGAATCAAAGACCAGAATCATCCCGAGACCTGATTGTTTGAAGACACGTACAGAGGTAGAGTCCTCTGGTCAACAAATCAGACTTATTACCGAATTCAATGCACTTAACCACATCACCAAAAAGAGTTTCAACAGACATTGGAAACTCTTAACAGAAGATCCTGTACTCAAGGAATTTCTTCCAGACAGACCGCCCATCACATATAGAAAGGGCTTTACTCTGAGAAATAAATTGAGCCCCACAGTTCCCCCTAACACCACAGCACGTGACTGGCTGTCCACACGAGGCCTTGGATTCCACAAGTGTGGTTTCTGCTCCATGTGCATCTGGGGGAAACATGGCACCACAGCTTTCAAAGGTCCGGAAGGGACTGTTTACAAAATCAAACATAATATTACTTGCCTGAGCAAGTTCGTGGTGTACATAATTGAATGCCAATGTGGCAAGATCTATGTAGGCAGCACAATCAGGGCTCTCAAAGAAAGAATCTCAGAACACATGAGAGCCATACAGAAAAGAGACCCCAGATACCCGGTAGCCCTACACATAGCAGAATGCCAACCTCTGGAGGATGACATCAAAGTACGTGTCTTCGGGATTGACATGATTCCTCTCAATATCAGAGGGGGTAACCGTGAATTGACACTCAGACGTAGAGAAGCCACATGGATCATGCGCTTACAAAGCGTGGAACATGGGCTGAACTACGATCCTGAGCTTCAATACTTTCTGGGTGACTAAATAGTCACCGTGGGGACCCATCATCTGTATACACTAACTGAATTATCTCTGTAGTAATAGTCAGAGATTCACAGCAACAAACTGAGACACCGCTAGAGAGGTTCATAACCTTTTGGAGTTGAATGATGCTACCGACTGTATGTACTGTGTGATATAAAACTTAAGATGTACTGTTTAATATAATGCTTGAATCACACTGTAATCTGGCACATGTAATTATCCATAACATTTGAGAACTTGTATTGAAATGAATTTATGTCAAAAACATTATAAATGAACTCACAAATATGTGGTGATAATAGTGCACTCACACCCTTGTGGTAACTACATCATCTAAATCACTCTCTTTACACCACACCACGTTTATGGGCACTGGCTCAAAATTAGCTGCTGGCATGTATCCCTTCTATATCACCTAAGCTACAAGACACTACTAAATCAGTTGTCACTAGCCACTGAACAGATATAGATAAAATAGCCTGACAGCCGCCAGATTCCATTAATAATTTGTTCTTGACCAAACAGCCGAAAATACGAAACGAAAAATCCTTTGTAATAACTATGGGAATGACCATGCCCATACATTTCGTGTCGATATGCATCGCCTCCTTTGCTAAATACTGTAAGACAACTGCACATTTTATCCGGTTAAAACACGAGAATACCTCGTTATAGAACAATTTTACAAACCTCTCCCCTCTTAATAATGGCGCCCATGTTTTTACAGCGAACATTTCGACATCATCGATGTCTACTACCTCTATATAACAACACCTCCCCCCGGGTCACGTGTTCGTACACGAGAGACAACCACCGGGAACTACCAGAGGAGGGATACCATACCACGGGTAAGTCGTTAGGCTTCCCCCATCAACCATCTAATCATCTTTCCCCTTCAACATTTAACTTTTGAAGCCCATAAAACCGGGCTCTCACGTATCTAATGCGTGCGCTTATAATCTTTTCCATCTATAGCACACCGCCACAGAGGAGACGCACCCGTTCCCCTTTAAGCAGCACAACGGATGGATCCCCTCCCGGCTTCCGCCTGATACGCACCCGTATTCAGGTATTCCCTTACTCTCAACCTATTGATTTTTACCGCAAACAAGATTACTAATGCTAAAAGGAACGCCGTGTTATACAAACAATTCAAATCGTATCAACTTTTGCATGTTATGATTTTCTGTCTTAACAGAGTGCTAACACTCGAAGACTATTATCTAACCAATAAGGCGGAATTCAACGAGATAAAGTGCTTCTTGCACGTGACCCACTGGATATACACTTCCATACCAGTTACAAATCTGATTCTGACTAACATAGTGGTAAGGACAATTTCCACCCTGTCCTCAGTCATTTTGACTATTTTAACGGATGTCCAAGGACATTCCCCTTTTCAATGCCTCCTTTATGAGTTTTTTCCTTTCTCTCTCCCCCATTTACCTACATAGAACGCAACCACGAGGTCCAGACTAATTTCAACCCATACATTTGGAGTTGAACTTTAAGGTAATAGAATTCACTATGTAGAGAGAGTCTGTCTACGTATGGAGATAGTTTGTTTGCCCTTAACTTGTAACAAATACCGCCGTTTTTTCACGCTAAACTATACGTAGACACTCCCGTTAGATTCTATCACCAATAATTTCACGAATCACTTCACGTTAGAACACTTCCTCTTGGATGCCCAACCACCTCACAAACCTTCAGATTGCAGGAGCACTGTGTGCGTGCGAACAATGACCATACACACAGACGTTATATCACCGTACCTCACCACCTGTGCACCACCACTCAAGGCCAACCACCCACTTCCTTGTAGTGGCACACTTCCTATGTCTTGAACGTCATCACCAAACACAACTACTATGTGCGAATGAACACGCACGTCACAACTGCATGTTGGATGCACTTCTGTCACCATATGCAGTATGTCACAATGATATGACGCAAAAATGAATATGCATACGTTATTTTTGTACCACAAGCCCTGAAGAGTCGTGTTGACTCAACTGTACACGACGAAACACGTGTCGGCTATTTGTGACATTCCTCAAGTCTGGAGAAAATAAACCAACATCTTGCTGTGACAAGAAACACACAAAAGAATCTGCTTCTGTTCATTAATTCTCATCAGTCATTGTACTTTTTCTGAGATAACTTATTGTAGTTGCGAGAGCATTGCTTTGTAACAATCGATCAGTATGTCTGCCTTTTCCTCCTTCTTGCTTAGCTCTTTCAGAATTTGGAAGGTTTCTCTCTGGATGTTTGTAGCGTTGTTCATGCGTGTCTCGTAATAATCCTTCTTAGCGAGTACAATAAGCTTTTTATATATTTGGAACGATGTTCTGTATGATTCCCTATCAGTGTCCTTTTTGGATTTCCTCCAGCATCTTTCAAGATAGCGGAGCTTTCTTTTTTGGTCTCGTAGACTTTGGGTAAACCAAGGGGCTCCTTTCTCTGCACCCTTTACTTTTTGTGTCTTTTCGGGGGCTATCTCATCGATTGATTGCCTAAGGGTAGTTATTATCGTATCATAATTTAAGTCTAGGTCCGTACCATCTGATGGAATTATGGATTGCTAATACCTTGCCCCTTCTTTCTCCATGAAATTCCATGATTTCTTCATTAATAAGGGCCCTTTTTAATTTCATTCCAGACACTGTGCTGTCCAAGTGATCATCATTGAATAGTCTTTTTTGAAATAGTGTTTAGAGCACCACCACAAAAGGAGGAATCAAGGGCCGTGCTTTTAGTGGGTCCTTTTAGTTGTATTCAACAGCACATCGTAATGAGTACACAAAGGCCAAAAGATGCTTCCATACTCTTTATTCCAAGACTTCAACTTGGGCAACAGCTGAAACGCATTCGTCGTGAAACGACTTTTTCAAGGCTTTTGGAAACAGTTCTAAGAAATTGTCACAGCGTAGTAAAACGGTATATTTTTCCTCTGTTGGTAAAAATCAGTCCACTGCGCCCTAGCTGCGCACAAATCTTAGTGCAAGAATCAGGGTCTTCAATCCATGAAGGAGTATCAGATTTTGGAGCCAAGACCTTGATAAGTCTCTAGCACTCTCGATATTGTCAGCTTCCTTGTGTTTGTTGATCAGTGAATAGTATTCTTTTCTGTATTCGCTGCATTTCAAGGCACAGATTACTGCAATATTCAGGGTATTCTATTTAATTTAGCGTATCAGAGTTTTAAATACACTGGGTGTCTTTCGGATGTTACTCTTATGCATGTAGGGGATTCTCCTCTTTTTTCTCTTCTTTGGACACACTTTATTTTAATCTGAAGCCTGGTATCCACTTAGATTTAAGTACACAAGCAAATTTTTGGATTGCGCACTTTCAGTGAAGCTGTTGGTAGCATGAACTACCTAATCAAACGGGACTTGAATTTCTTCTGCACACATATGCTACAGAATTATTAAGTTAATTTATCAAATTAGTCAACTATTAATGCTTCCAAGAAGGAACCACATGTTCGGTCTTTTTACATCCACAGGCTCCAAATCCTTTTACCTGGTGGCTTTTCCTGATGAAGGCACCACCCGTTGCCGAAACGCGCGTAGATTCCATCGGACTTTGAGCCACGTTCTTGACAATCGGTGTCTTGCCCTAGATACAGCGTGTTTTCAGTCATATACTACCCATCGTTTTAGTGCTGAATGTACCAACTTGAACTTTGATGAAGAATATTCATGAAGCAGTCTGATCAGCAACTGTGGAAATTATCATTTGAATTTGCCATTTTTTTGTTACCATCAATTTGACTGTATGTCAAGTATGAAAGCGAATGAGTGAATCCAGACATGTTTGGTGCGAGCTTCGTAATCAATGCAATTATTGAACACGGCAATTGATATAATTATCAAGGGCTATTGTAGTGTTTTTAAGATAATAATAAAATATTTTTTGTATAGTTGTATACCTTGGTTCCTTCGATGTATCTATTATTACAGTTGGTGTAAGTGATTGGAGTTTCCTTAGGACTTTACATTTACTTGATGTAATCAGTGATATCATTTGAGATGTCTTCAGTGACGTCATCAGTGATTTCACTGACCATGTCATGAGTGATGAAATTTGTGATGTCATAAGCAGTACATTGTGGGTGTGTAAGTTATAGTTAGCTCAGGTAACTATAAAGGTTCTTTTAAATGTATTTCCTAACTAATATGCACATGTAACCTTTGTTTTTTTCTTTGAATATATATTAATAAATATTTTTGTGTGTGTGTGTGCATGTAACCCTATCAGCTATTAATAATGTATTAATTATTTCAGTTTTGGTTTACTATTTTGATTCTTGAAAACGTCTTCATTGAACTTATGATTCTCCTCCACCCAGGGCTCCAGAGGGGAGGCAATGCTACCCCTGTCTTGTCTGGGGAACTCAGAGTCACATCTTTCACACTTACAAGCAGCATGATAAGTTTCTGTTTGAAATCCCGAATACGGTGTGGAATGTGTTGAGATAACCTGGCAGAGGTGAGCAGGTGCGCAGCCCTGCTGATAACTCAGAATTGAGTGATGACGGACTGTGGCGTCATTTGTCTCGTTGAATGTTCATGGCCTTAGAGCTCCCCCTGGTGATGGAAAAGTGGATGTCTGTTATACTCAAACCTCCTTGCTTGAACGTTCTTACCCACACTATCTCCGCCAACCTCTAACAGTATCTCTCTTCAGGGCAAATCACCCACTCATTTAGAAGCCGCGGATATTGTTTGGAAACCTTAAAGTGGTTGTTAATTGGGTTACTGGTCGATCTTTCCTCTCCGCGTCATTATGAAACAATATTAGCAAGAGACGTTTGTGAGCAGGAGCCACAAGGAGGTACAGGACGAGAGTTGAGGTTCACAAGGGAATTCGATAAAAAAAGTTGGGAATTCGATAAAAAAAGTTTTAAAGTACATATGTCTTCATATAATGTCTAGCTGACCGAAATCACACTTTGCAGGTGGAACTCTACTTTTAATGTCGCTGCATTGTTTATTTTTGTATCTTTATTAACAGCATGTTAAATAAGAATGTATAGTACGGTTTAGTCCCTTTCCCACCCCCTGCAAACTCGGCTGTTCTGAAAATAATGCAGACATGTTAGCGTGGACTCGTGTGCTAGGAGAAGAGAAAAGTCATGCGGCTGGATCCTATCACAGCAGCTAAACTGATCGTCAAACTGACACGTGAGGCACAAAAACCATCAGTATCGGGATGCCTCGAGGCTGCACTTCCTTCAAGTAGCATTCCATAGAATAGTAACATTCCAGAGAATAGTGCAACAGCAATGCCTCTAAAGTCGTCGTGCTGGGGCAGTCTGCGCTCTGTTACTGTGCTGGGTCATGATAAATTACCACGCCGCCGATCTAGCGCCTTCCAGTGGCGGCTCCACAGATTGCCACACCCATTAATATATGCACCATATAATAGCCCTACATCGGTTCCTATGCCACAAACAGCTGTATATTGGATCCTATGCAGTGAATGCCTGCCTATGAGTTCCTATGCCACAAACAGCTGTATATTGGTTCCTATGCAGCGAATACCGGTCAGTCAGTTCATACCACGCAAATACCTGTCCATATGTTTTTGTGGCAGAATGTACCTCCCCTTGTGCCCCTCTCTTTCTAACCAAGCAAAACCAAAGGGGATGATGGACGGAGTGTTGAACAATGCAGGCACTCACCCCCAGTCAGCTGATCTGGGTTTCATCCATCATCATTCTTTAGCTCACTCCGCCACCCCAGTTCAGACATGGCCATATGCAAATCTGTCTGACCCTGTGCCTCATGGGAACGGTCCAGCCCGAACTAACAAGCCATGTCTTCCCTGGACCGGAAACAAGCATCCTAGGACCGGTTTCTGGCTAATCAGCCGTCATCAGCCAGGCTAGCTTGAATCCAGTGGCAAAGTGAGCAAGGGACCCACGTCTGGGCATACCCTGGCAACTTAGGGCGAACAAAGCAAAGCAAAAGGGGATGAAGGACGGAGTGTTGAACAATGCAGGCACTCACCCCCAGTCAACTGATCTGGGTTTAATCCATCATCATTCTTTAGCTCACTCCGCCACCCCAGTTCAGACATGGCCATATGCAAATTAGTCTGACCCCGTGCCTCATGGGAACAGTCCAGCCTGAACTACCAAGCCATGTCTTCCCTGGACCGGAAACACGCATCCTGGGACTGGTTTCTGGCTAATCCGCCATCATCAGCCAGGCTAGCTTGAATACAGTGGCAAAGTGTGCAAGGGACTGACGTCTGGGCATACCCTGCCAACTTAGGGCGAACAAAGCAAAACCAAAGGGGATGATGGACGGAGTGTTGAACAATGCAGGCACTCACCCCCAGTCAACTGATCTGGGTTTAATCCATCATCATTCTTTAGCTCACTCCGCCACCCAAGTTCAGACATGGTCATATGCAAATCAGTCTGACCCTGTGCCTCATGAGAACAGTCCAGCCCGAACTACCAAGCCATGTCTTCCCTGGACCGGAAACAAGCATCCTGGGACCGGTTTCTGGATAATCAGCCATCATCAGCCAGGCTAGCTTGAATCCAGTGGCAAATTGAGCAAGGGACCCACGTCTGGGCATACCCTGCCAACTTAGGGCGAACAAAGCAAAACCAAAGGGGATGATGGACGGAGTGTTGAACAATGCAGGCACTCACCCCCAGTCAACTGATCTGGGTTTAATCCATCATCCTTCTTTAGCTCACTCCGCCACCCAGTTCAGCCATGACCATATGCAAATCAGTCTGACCCAGTGCCTCATGGGAACAGTCCAGCCCAAACTACCAAGCCATGTCTTCCCTAGACCAGAAACAAGCATTCTGAGACCGGTTTCTGGCTAATGAGCTGTTATCAGCCAGGCTAGCTTCAATCCAGTGGCAAAGTGAGCAAGGGACCCACGTCTGGGCATACCCTGCCAACTTAGGGCGAACAAAGCAAAAACAAAGGGGATGATGGACGGCGTGTTGAACAGTGCAGTCACTCGCCCCCAGTCAACTGATTTGGGTTTAATCCATCATCATTCTTTAGCTCACTCTGCCACCCCAGTTCAGCCATGGCCATATGCAAATTAGTCTGACCCTGTGCCTCATGGGAACAGTCCAGCCCAAACTACCAAGCCATGTCTTCCCTGGACCGGAGACACAATGGATTTAGGCCCAGATACCTGTACTGGGGTGAATGTATGACATTGTTCTACATTCTGTCCATCAACTGTTGTTTTTGCCTCTCTTTCTAACGCCATCTCCGCGTCTCCAAACTTCCCAGACCTGTGCTCAGACTCACTCTTCGGCCCTTATTACAAGTGACCTGTAAATTCTGATGGGCCAAGTAACAGGGATGACCAGGCGCTTCGTAATTATACATTTCATGTGTTTTTACAGCGATTTGAGGTGCTTAAGGCAGAAGAAATCTGCTTCAACAGAACTCTCTTTTACACTATCTTTCCCTCTAGCGGTCACACTAGCTCACTCTGCCTGTCTGTCTCACATTCCCTGTTTGGTCATCACTCCCTGAGTCAGTCTCCCTGACGCTACCGCGCCCTCTCAGGCTGGCTCTCTAGTTCCTTCACTCTCACGCTCCCGCCATTTCTCTGACCAGGGTCACTGCAATGACGTCATGTTACGCCTGCATCCCACAACGTGCTGATTTCACTTCATATTTTGCCTGTTTTTTTTGCCTCATAACTTTGTCACATTGTGCTGCATAATTTGATCCTCCTCTGCCACATAATTCCAAAGGCCATGGCGTACACAAACACTCACCTCCTCACACCTTCACAAGTTCTCTCTCTCTCTCTCACTTACAGGCAATCAGAAATACATGCTGCAGTCACAAAACACACCATAACATGTGTATTTGTAAAGCACACGTTTACTCCAATGTGGTCTCTTGGCGCTGAATAACAGATGTCTATTGTTACCCAACTCAATGGTACTCATTTTATCGACCTCAGATGGATGAAAGGCTGAGTGGACCCGCCAGGATTTGAACCTGTAACCGTGAGGTCGAACACAGGCCCCTGAAGTTGATGCAATAGTCCACTGAGCCACCAGACCCGGCTAGCACAGACACCGAAACTTGAGAGGCCAGTACTATGAAGGCAAATCATTTGTTGAAAGCTGGTCTGGCACACTTCAGAATAACGCAGTGGGGCAGAACCATCCCTGCAGATTGAAATACCACATGCTGTGTGCGCGGAGAGCTCCATAATAATTGAGGGTCCGATTCACAGTTGCTTGGCCGTGAATGGAATTTAGGTGAATACAAAACTGATGTGAGGCGAGATAGTTCACTTGTGGACAATATCCACCCGGTAAACACACTAATTTATTCTAGAACAGAACCTGAGAAATCTGGCCTTGCACAGTTGCACGTGGGCAAGGAATAGGTACAGAGCTCTCACATTTGCTAGAATGTAAACTGCAAGAACAGTGCAGGTTTATTTCTAGGTCTGGTGTTCAGCAAGACCTTTTGATTTTACTAAGATGACATATATATATATATCTTTTTTTTTTTTTTTTTTTTACAGAGTTTTATATAGCGCTCACTTGACCCGGTATCGGGTATGAGAGGGCTGTATATAGCACCAGTTGCATTATATGAGGACACATTCAGTTTTGTTAGGCACAGGGAGACTGAGTGATTTGCTCAGAATCACAGGATGTTCAGCGTCATTGCCGAGACTGGAACCCAGTCCCCCAGATTCGAGGTCGACTGACCTAGCCGTTAGGCCAACTCCTATTATATATATATTTTTATATATATTTTTATATATATATATATATATATATATATATATATATATATATATATATATATATATATATATATATATATATATATATATATATATATATATATATATATATATATATATATATATAAAGGTAAATTCTGTCTGTAAAGGAAGAAGCAGGAACCCAGGGGGACAGGTAGAAGAGACTTTAATGATGAGGAAACTGCTCCAGTGGCGGCAAATGCATTTCGGACATTTCCTTCTTCCGCGCCCTGCCCCGGACCCAAGAATCACCGTGAGTATCCTGCTGCAGTTAAGAATAGTTCCAACAGGTCCGCTCCTCCCCCTTGATGATCGCATTCACCTGTTGCAGTTTTTTCACATCTTGGAACTGCAACTCCCACAATGCCGTGTGGCAGCAAGGTTGGTCGGTGAAAATAACGGGGATGGAAGGTAAGTTATTTGTAGCGGTTCCCAGTAGCTGGCAGGCACAATGACACCATCTGCTGAATCCTCCCACGTCCGGTCTCCCCTCGATTCCCCTTTACTACCACAGCCCCCAGTGTCAAGAGTCAATAAGGCAGGGACTAGAATGCGCAATGCAAATTGTCCAAGAGAGGAAAATTACCTCAACTGCTTGCTTACTCTTTCAACCAGGGCGGGTGCCAGGAAACTCCGTATCTGGACAAGTAGAAAAGCCGTGAGGCGTGCCAGTAGAAGCCTGAACCCAAAACGTGGCAGGGGTGTCCTGAACTGCGCTGCTGGCAAACCTAGGAAATATATGAAGGTAAATTCTGCCTGTAAAGGAAGAAGCAGGAACCAAGAGGGACAGGTAGAAGAGACTTTAATGATGAGGAAACTGCTCCAGTGGCGGCGAATGCATTTCGGACATTTCCTTCTTCAGCGCCCTGCACCGGACCCAAGAATCCCTGTGAGTATCCTGCTGCAGTTAAGAATAGTTCCAACAGGTCCGCTCCTCCCCCTTGATGATCGCATTCACCTGTTGCAGTTTTTTCACATCTTGGAACTGCAACTCCCACAATTCCGTGTGGCAGCAAGGTTGGTCGGTGAAAATAACGGGGATGGAAGGTAAGTTGTTTGTAGCGGTTCCCAGTAACTGGCAGGCACAATGACACCATCTGCTGAATCCTCCCACGTCCGGTCTCCCCTCGAGTGCCCTTTACTACCACAGCCCCCAGTGTCAAGAGTCAATAAGGCAGGGACTAGAATGCGCAATGCAAATTGTCCAAGAGAGGTAAATTACCTCAACTGCTTGCTTACTCCTTCAACCAGGGCGGGTGCCAGGAAACTCCGTATCCGGACAAGTAGAAAAGCCGTGAGGCGTGCCAGTAGAAGCCTGAACCCAAAACGTGGCAGGGGTGTCCTGAACTGCGCTGCTGGCAAACGCAGGAAATATATGATGGTAAATTCTGCCTGTAAAGGAAGAAGCAGGAACCCAGAGGGACAGGTAGAAGAGACTTTAATGATGAGGAAACTGCTCCAGTGGCGGCGAATGCATTTCGGACATTTCCTTCTTCAGCGCCCTGCACCGGACCCAAGAATCCCCGTGAGTATCCTGCTGCAGTTAAGAATAGTTCCAAAAGGTCCGCTCCTCCCCCTTGATGATCGCATTCACTTGTTGCAGTTTTTTCACATCTTGGAACTGCAACTCCCACAATGCCGTGTGGCAGCAAGGTTGGTCGGTGAAAATAACAGGGATGGAAGGCAAGTTGTTTGTAGCGGTTCCCAGTAGCTGGCAGGCACAATGACACCATCTGCTGAATCCTCCCACGTCCGGTCTCCCCTCGAGTCCCCTTTATTACCACAGCCCCCAGTGTCAAGAGTCAATAAGGCAGGGACTAGAATGCGCAATGCAAATTGTCCAAGAGAGGTAAATTACCTCAACTGCTTGCTTACTCCTTCAACCAGGGTGGGTGCCAGGAAACTCCGTATCCGGACAAGTAGAAAAGCTGTGAGGCGTGCCAGTAGAAGCCTGAACCCAAAACGTGTCAGGGGTGTCCTGAACTGCGCTGCTGGCAAACGCAGGAAATATATGAAGGTAAATTCTGCCTGTAAAGGAAGAATCAGGAACCCAGGGGGACAGGTAGAAGAGACTTTAATGATGAGGAAACTGCTCCAGTGGCGGCGAATGCATTTCGGACATTTCCTTCTTCAGCGCCCTGCACTGGACCCAAGAATCACCGTGAGTATCCAAACTGCAGTTAAGAATAGTTCCAACAGGTCCGATCCTCCCCCTTGATGATCGCAATCACCTATTGCAGTTTTTTCACATCTTGGAACTGCAACTCCCACAATGCTGTGTGGCAGCAAGGTTGGTCGGTGAAAATAACGGGGATGGAAGGTAAGTTGTTTGTAGCGGTTCCCAGTAGCTGGCAGGCACAATGACACCATCTGCTGAATCCTCCCACGTCCGGTCTCCCCTCGAGTCCCCTTTACTACCACAGCCCCCAGTGTCAAGAGTCAATAAGGCAGGGACTGGAATGCGCAATGCAAATTGTCCAAGAGAGGTAAATTACCTCAACTGCTTGCTTATGATCGCATTCACCTGTTGCAGTTTTTTCACATCTTGGAACTGCAACTCCCACAATGCCGTGTGGCAGCAAGGTTGGTCGGTGAAAATAACGGGGATGGAAGGTAAGTTGTTTGTAGCGGTTACCTAACTCGATTTAAAACCAAGACCCCGTTCGGCCTGAATGGGGACGAAGAAAAGTACATTCACCTATGAACACATGACAGCAACCATGAATTGGGTACTAAACCCTTTATGATCTCAAAGGACTGTCCTCATGCATTACATGATGGGTCTCAAAATGACAACTGAGGTACTATACCTCAAAAATTCCGACCGGAAGTGCAGTCTCATATATACCAACATATCACTGAGATTTAAATAGTCTTTCGGTCAAACACATCACCCAAAGGAAAGCATAGACCCTTAGTAAAGAGCATTAATGTGAACTGCCGCTTGATAAAGTTTTAATTGAAATGTGCAAGAAAGTTGAAAACTGTGAAGCCACAATTACCAGAAGACATCGCGCTGGTTTAAACACTGCACTACAAAAGGGTGACACAAAAAACGGACTCACTGCACCGTGAGAAAGAACATTTCTTGTTCCAAACGTTGGTGGGTTGTGGGTGGTGGATGGTGGCAGGGTTCATCATGCTTGAAAAAAAACAAGCATCACAAGAGTTCCTGTTTTCTGGAATGCGGTCTTTTCAAAAATGTGTTGCTGAATTTAATACGAGGCTTTGTCTGGCCTCGAGACCGGCACCCGCTGAAAGAGCGCACCAGCCTCAGACTGTTTGTTTTTCATATATATATATAATGTTTTTATCATTTCCGCTTCCGTCAGTATTTATCCATATTTAATATGGGTTTTGTGAAAAAAGTAAAGATGAAACTAGTATATTTCCACATTTATTTAACCAATAAATATGAAGTCATACATGAATGCCTGGCAGACTTCAATGATAGGAACAACTGCAGAAGATAAATCATGGGACTTATATGAAAATATGCACATTTCAGTGTCAGCCTTGTGCATATCTACGGCTGTTTAAGCTTCTTTACTAAAATGTATTTATTGTGTAACCCCCTTACCTATCAATCCACACAGTTATTGGCCTGGCAGTCTTGACAAAGTGTATTTAGAATCATTCAAAAAGCACCAAATTTCCTTTTTTTATCTAAATTTAAAAGTAAATACAGACAAGAAATTAAATGGTTTTCAGTCTGTCTTTATCTGTAAAAATCAGTAAAAACGGGAAACAGGGAGCCTTAATTATAGGTAAATATAGGGGCTTATTGCCTGCCCTCTTCACCTGTTGTTCCTTCTGCCCGCTCCAGCATGGGGCACAGGCAGGGGCGGATTGGCAATGCGGGCATTCGGGCATCGGCCGAAGGGCCAGTATCTCCGTGCCCTCTGTGGGCCGTTTTTTTTCTCCCCTTTCCCAGCCGCACAGTGAAGCTGCATTAATTTCTCTGTCTCTGTCTCCGTGATCTCTGTGGACTAGGAAAGGGGAGAAAAAAAACCAGCCCACAGAGGGCACGGAGACAGAGACAGAGAAATGAATGCATCTTCACTGTGCAGTGATTATCCGCTGTGGCCTCTCCTTCAACCCCTGCCCAGCAAAGCAATCAGGCTGCCCAGCAAAGCAATCAGGCTGAGGGTGGCTGGGGAGGGGGTGACAGTTTGCAAAAATCGGCCTCCCTGAGAGCCAGGTGTTGCTCAGGCCTTTGAGCCATTTTCACCTCGGCCCCCCTGGGGCCCACGCAGCACATAAACAGTGTTATTTTTTTTGTTTTTAATTTAATGCGATTTTATATAGCGCAAACTTTACCAGAAGGTGTCAGAGCGCTTTACATAAGAATCAGTTGCGAAACATAAGGACTTAGGATTACATGCGTTACATAAAAGATGCAAGCAGAAAAAATTGCAAATGTACAAGATGTTAAGTCACACAAGGAAGAGATACAAACAGATTGAAAAATTGCACATGTACAAGTAGTAAAGTCACTCAAGGAAGAGAAACAAATGGATATACTCTAAGAGTCACATAGGAATGGTAGAGAGTACAAAGGTCTACTGCATATACTAGTGATTAGAGTTATCTCTAAATACCTAAGGAAGGGATACGAATGGATATACTCTAAGAGTAACATAGGAATGGTAGATAGTAGAACGGTCTACTTCATATACTAGTGATTAGAGTTCTCTATATACATATATATACACACATAGTAGATTTTCTCAGGCAGAGTTCCATTAAGTGGGGTTGGAGGGGGGATGCAGTCACAGCACCGAGGGTGGGAGGGATACAAGGGTATGGAAAAAAGGCAAAACAGAAAAGGGAAGAAACATTTGAGGATCGTCAAGGGGGAAACGAGGGAGAAGGGTACAAGACGAGGGAATGGACAAGATGGCGGGTCGGGGTCCAGAGAAAAACGGCTGAGGGAATAGTGGGCGAGGAAGAATGGGTCTCGCTGTGGGGGCCAGTTGATCTTTGCAACTTGCACCATCTTCACCTCAGCCTCCCCCTGGCTACCATGGATGACCCAGCAGCTGTGTTTTGTGCTCCCCTGCCAGGACATTGCCCTGAGGCCTGGAGGGCTGGAGAGGGCTGATTAATTTACTAATTGCAGGGCCTTACTGCTGTTCATGTGCTCCTGAGCTGAAGGTCTGGGGAAGGCTGAGTAGGTTAGTAATAGCAGGTGCTTCGCTGCTTATTAGGTGCTCCTTCCCTGAAGGGCTCGAATAATTTTGTGACAGAAAGGGGCCTTGCTGTTTTCTTAGTTGCTCAGCATGGCCCAATTGTCACCTTTCCCCTGTGTCTCCTGTGCAAGAACAGTATCCTCTCACTTTAATTCATTTCTGTGCCAAACATCTTAAGGATTTTGGGGGCCCTGGGCCAAAACTATTTTTGGGCCCCTGTTCGGAACAGATTTGAATTTATAATCCAATTTCTGATCTTTGATGCCCTCTTTCAGCTGGTCACTGGACAGTGCACTACCATACTTGTCCAAATTCCTAATGTAAATGTAAATGTACAGGAATTTATATAGCGCAAATCACCGAGCGGTTTCTAAGCGCTTGCATAGGGAACCCATCCTGGTATTCCCCTGTGAGATAACCCCGGCAGGGTATCCGCAAGGTGAAAGCCAGGCATCCCGACGCGAGGGGCCGTTGTGGAGATTAAGCAAGCTATTGCCCAGAGTCACAGAGTGTGAACCCGTGAATCGAGTAGGCACCGGAGCGAGAATTGTCGAGTCCATGGACATTTTAGGACTCAAGACCCCACCGAGCTGGGAATTGAACCCTGGTCCCGGGCTGACCTCTGCTTCCAGGTCTGCATCCTCTAACCAGTGAGCCACACTTCTCCACTAACAACATGTATTTACATCTAATATTCAAGGACATTGACTTGTGTAACCAAATGGTGTTTCATGAAAGGGCACGTCCCTTGAATGTGGGCCACGCCCCTTGAATGTGGGCCACGCCCCTTAATTGTGGGCCCCACCCCTTGAATGTGGGTCACTTTTTTCGTCAGTGCCCGGGCCAAATTGTGATCCCAATCCGACCCTGGGCACAGGGTCGACCAGCTTCGGCCATTGGCTGACTTTAGTGTGAGTGGTCAGGCTGCTCTTTACAAGGTGCACAGCCACTTACAAAGTAGTTTGCCTCAGTGCCGAGGGCCACTAGCGCTATGTATAATTTTGTAGACCAGAAAATATATTTGATTTTAGCCAAAAAAAAAAATTCTTTAAATTGTCGAAGGCCTGGGAACTCTCCTAAAAATAAAGTTTTACAAAAACTATGACAAAACAAGCATTGTTGAAATTAAAATGGTAGCAGCTAATGTCACTCTTGTTAACGTTGCCATGTTTTTTTTATCTTTGCCACATTTTGTTACCATGGCCCTGATTTACTAATTTTCAGGCCCATTCAGAGGCGCACTGGAAAGGGCTGCGAGCGACACCCAGTGGCGGAAGCTTACAGTCCGCAGTGACTTGGCTCATGTTAGCATCTAACCACATGCGTCTGCCCCTGGGCTGTGGGCTGTTCAGCTCATGTTATTGACATTTTTAATAAGTGGATTATTTGCACAGGCTCAGATAATTCTTCTTAAATGCAGCCTCCCCGGTCTAATCGGCACCTTTCCTCCTCTAGTGCCTCCCCTCGGTGACTGCCCTGCGCCTGCCTGGAAAGAAAGGTCTGAGAAAGAAGCCTGCCAGCTCCACACGCAACATGGCAAGACAAGGTAAACCTATACATTCACCATCTCTTTTCTGATGTTTACTTCTTTTTCATGAAGCCTTGGAAATTAAAGTTCACTTTGTGTTGCATACTGCTTCATTATCCACTCGGTGAACGAAAGCTAACCAAAACATTGCCTATTAAATATCGGTTTTCCTAGGAAGTTGCAGGTTTTACTGATCGATTCCCCCTTCCTAACCCTAATAGAAAAAGCTACCAAGATTGATCGAAATCTGGCATTTTTACTATGGCTGATCTGCAGGGACGTTTGTGCAAAAGGCAGTGGGGCAGATTTACAAGAAGGTGCTGCAGCGTGGAACTGCAAGCCCTTTGGTTGCGCCACGCTGCGGCACTTTCGGAGCACAGGAATGCGGCATATTTACAATGATATGTCGCATTCCTGTGCTCTCCCCTGCGCTGGTGCACAAACAGCTGCCATGCGCCGGTGCGGGCACCCTTGCACCATGGTGCAAGGGTGTCTGCGCCGTGGGGAGATGTTCCTTCTGCAGGAAGGGGGACCTTCTTGCAAGAAAACAATCACTACAGGCATTGTCCTCTTTCAATGTGTGCTGGATAATGCAGCACGCTTTCAAAGAGGAAAAAAACAAAGGAGAAATGAAAACATTTCTCCTTGTTGCGCCTCCCTATGCCTCCCCTGGGTAGACGTAGCATACTGACGCATTTCCAAGTTTATGATTCCTCGTAAATCTGGAAATGTGTCTGGTTCCATGGATGCTGAGTGGGAACACCCCCAGCAACAACCATGGAACTTCCCTTCAATGCAAAGTGCTGCGTGTGAAGGGGACGCATTTACAAGGACAGGAAAAGCCACGCATGGTGGATTTTCCTGTGCTTGTAAATATGGGGCAGGGCAATTTGCTACCTGTACGCCACAAAAAGTGACATACTGGCAGCGCAAGGGGCTTGCAAATCTGCCCCTTTTTTTGTAGTGAAACATATTTAGTGCACTCACAACGTGCAAGTTGCCGACACCTACGACTACAACCCGGATGTCCACTCCCCATATTCAGGAGCAACCACGAGCGAGAGTCTGACTCCCGTGGTGTGGTCAAACCACGACGGAGCCCTTTCATCCAATGAAAGATCAAAGCAGGGCAGTTACATGCACAAGGGAAATGGAGGCACAAAACCGCACAGCAAGTGGTCATTTCAAAATGCTGCAACATAGATAAATACAGCAGTGATTCAAGATCCAAATTCTCCATTACACATGCTCATAGCTGCCAAGTTTTGTGTTTATATATGTGTGACATTTTCATATTTTTAGTGCTGGCACTTATGAGTGACACTTCAGGACCTTATGCGTGACACTGAGTGACACATTTTAGCCTGTAGAACAAACAAGTAATTTAATTATCTGACATGACCCTGTCTGCGGAATGTAATGACACACCATCGCATTTCTGCAGGTAACACTAAAACCAGGGGAGAATCCGTCAGTGGTATTTCCTTCACCGCTCTGCCTGCTCATATTTTAGAAGCAGCTCATTTTTCTCTGTTTAGAAAACATCTTAAAACGTGGCTCTTCTCTCTGTAGACTTCGCCTAAAGTGCTTCTCTTGTCTCTGTTGGGATTGTTGTCTTCTGGCAAGCGTTTTATTTATTTATAATAAAAAAAAAAAAAAAATGTTGTCCTCATCTCACCAAAGACTCTGGCAGTTTTGACAAGTCGACGTACACTTAACTGGGTGCCACTCGACTCACTGCGTTTGTCTAGCCTACCACGGCCTTCCTCTTGATCCCGATGACTGGTGTAATCATTGGACGGATCCACAAAGCCAGGATTTGTTAACAGTTTATCAAGCGCAGGCGGCGACCCCAGATTAACAGGGGAGACCAGATGTTATCAAGCGGTTCCTCTTGGTCTAAACTAGCCATGAGCAGTGCAGCTTTCAACCAGCTTTCTCTAGTGGGGGGAGCCGGATCCTTCCATCTGATACATATCTCCCTTCTAGCCAGGATCACAAGGTAGAGAAGCAAACCAATATGTGACTGTGGAAGCGACCTTTTTACATGATTATTTATACCAAAAATCGCCAGGTGGAGATCCATCTCTAAATGCGTTTGAAAAATGGCTGTCAAGGAGTCCCCCACATTTTTCCAAAATATGGCTAATTCTGCACATTCAAAAAACATATGGATGTCCTCCACCTTACTAATAGAACACCTCGGGCATACTGGAGCAGGAACAGGTGCAAATTTGGCTATTTTGGCAGGGTGTAGTAAAGCCTGTTTAATACGAAAAAGTGATTTTTCTTTAGCCTAGCAGGCTTAATATATTTATACAGTAGCTTAAGGGAGATTTAAAAAAGCTTTCTATATCCTGAACAAGGGGGGACCTCGTGATCTTCTGCTTCAAGAAGGCTTAAATACCACAATGATATTTCTTTTTTTCCTTGGGCGTGCATCTTGGAATAATGTATATATACACTTACCTTCTGCTCTCGCGCTGCGCCTCTACTCCCGGCACTGCAGTTCCATGAGCACAGACTCCCAGCTCACCACCCAGTCCCAGATCTTCTCTCATGCTATTACTCCCAGCATGAGAGAAGCACAAAGATTGGGTGAAGCGGGCGGTTTCACGTTCCCCCAAGGACTGGGAGACGGGGCTCCTGAGCCCTGCAGATATCTCCAATGAATAGCCCGGAGATATCCAAGTGCGCATGTCGGTTTGGCCAGCCGAATACGGCCAGCCAGTTTCAGTGCCCACTACTCCTCCTCCCCCTGCTGGTGTCTCTGCAACCTGGCCCCGCACACGCCCCAGAGTCGTGAACTCGGCAAATTCGGCCAAGTCAATGAAAAATAAAATGATAATAAAAGTGTTTTAATATTGTTTTATTTGTCATGTTCTGCCTTTAACAGTGGGGGGACGCTCCTCCACCTTATCGGAGTAGCCGCCACTGCATTTCATACTATCCCAATGGTGATGGAAACTCCACTGGTGGATTTTCTCCAGGAGTTAGCACTTCATCCAGAAATCAGACGAGTCTCCAATGCCACTCGCCTCTGAATCAGGCTGGGCTGCAGGGCAGCCGAGATACTGCTTCGTACAGAAGATCTGCACTCATTTGCTGTTAAAGACCAGGAAACCAGTGACGCACTCCACTGCTCACAACGCCTTCTTTCTGACAGATATTCTTCTTGATTTGTTGCCTTCCTCTTCTCCATTTTGCTTTCCACCATTTTTCCTTTTATCCTTTTATCTCTCTCTTATGTCTCTCTCGTCTCTCATCCTACCTTTCCTCTCTTTATGACCCCTCTCTTGAGACTTCCCCTTCAACCTACAATCTTACTCCATCTTTGCGACTCTAATTTTACTTTCCTTTGTCTCCTTTGTCTTCTTTTCACTCTACGTTCTCACCCCTCCTCTTCTCATCTTTTCTATTCAGCCTCCTTCTCTACTATCCCTCCATCTCCTTCCTTTGTCTCTCTTCACTCCCCTCTTTTAGTTCCTAAAAAGACTAATAACTCAGGCTCCCTGAGGTTAAACTTTAATCCACCAGGAATGATAAGTATATTGATAATTAAACCTGTGATTAGTGGAAAACCTGAAAATAGAAGTTGGACAAG
Organism: Lissotriton vulgaris; assembly: GCF_964263255.1. Taxonomy (NCBI): domain Eukaryota; kingdom Metazoa; phylum Chordata; class Amphibia; order Caudata; family Salamandridae; genus Lissotriton; species Lissotriton vulgaris. The sequence goes on from NC_141689.1 coordinate 62,023,087, forward strand.
GTAAAGTGCCAATGTGACCCTGGACTGGCTTCAAGTGTCAGGACAAGAACATTCACATTTCAGAGGTAAGTACCCATTGAGTGTTCTCGCAGCACCTTAATTTGCACAATATAATACTCATCATTCAAACAACAATGCTTTTATGTTTTCAGGTACCCGGATAAACAATATTTAAACATTCCCAATAAAGGTTGATTTTAAAAAAAGGCCACGTCACACTGACAATCCAAAAAACTGTGTTATAAAGTGCATTATGAAGGGACCCCTCCTTCACAAAAACAACCCTCGCACCATCCCTGGGGTGACACAACCCTTGCACCATCCCTGGGTGACACAACCCTCGCACCATCCCTGGATGACACAACCCTCGCACCATCCCTGGATGACACAACCCTCGCACCATCCCTGGATGACACAACCCTCGCACCATCCCTGGATGACACAACCCTCACACCATCCCTGGGTGGCACAACCCTCGCACCATCCCTGGATGACACAACCCTCGCACCATCCCTGGATGACACAACCCTCGCACCATACCTGGATGACACAACCCTCACACCATCCCTGGGTGGCACAACCCTCGCACCATCCCTGGATGACACAACCCTCGCACCATCCCTGGATGACACAACCCTCGCACCATCCCTGGATGACACAACCCTCGCACCATCCCTGGATGACACAACCCTCACACCATCCCTGGGTGGCACAACCCTCGCACCATCCCTGGATGACACAACCCTCGCACCATCCCTGGATGACACAACCCTCGCACCATCCCTGGATGACACAACCCTCACACCATCTCTGGGTGGCACAACCCTCGCACCATCCCTGGATGACACAACCCTCGCACCATCCCTGGATGACACAACCCTCGCACCATCCCTGGATGACACAACCCTCACACCATCCCTGGGTGGCACAACCCTCGCACCATCCCTGGATGACACAACCCTCGCACCATCCCTGGATGACACAACCCTCGCACCATCCCTGGATGACACAACCCTCGCACCATCCCTGGATGACACAGCCCTCGCACCATCCCTGGATGACACAACCCTCACACCATCCCTGGGTGGCACAACCCTCGCACCATCCCTGGATGACACAGCCCTCGCACCATCCCTGGGTGGCACAGGGTTTTGACGCGTTCCCAGATTTACCTTTCTTGTAAATCTGAGAATGTGCCAAAAACGGTGGGTGTTGAGTGGGAAAACCCACAGCAACGCCCATGGCATGCCTCCCGGGGGCAGTGTGAGGCAACGCAGCGACTTGCACTGCTTTGCCTTGCACCATATCTACAACGCCTTGAAAAGCCACGCAGTGTGGCCTTCCTTGGCCTCGTAGATATGGGTCTGCACTGGGCGCAGCAGGAACTGCAAAAAATGTGTTGTTCCAGCAGCTCACTGGGCTTGTAAATAAACCCCTAATGGCCTCATGTACTATATTGTGGTGTAGGGCAGCACCACCACCCTTCCTGCTGCGCCATCTTACATCAAAAGAAAAGGGCAGAACGCTCAATAGAACGCTCCGTATCTATGAGATGCCGAGCGTTCCTGTCCTCTTCCACAGCGCTGGTAACAAAATGACTGCCATGTGCCAACGCAGGTACCCTTGCACCATGGTACAAGCGTGTGTGCTATGAAATCAGATTCTTTTTGTGGGGAGGGGGCACCTTCCCTCACACCCTTACTCCACCCCTGGGGAGAAGTAAGCTTTTGACGCATTCCCAGGCGTGCTGCTTGTTGTAAATCTGAGAATGCGTCAAAACCCATGGGGGTTACATGGAACACTCACCGTAACGCCTCCCCATTACAAAATATATCTATGCAGCCATGCAAAGACACTCAGGGTGGCTTTACTTGGCCTCGTAGATATGGGTAAGCCCCGTGCCCCGCTAGAACGTCATAAAAAGTGACGTTCCATCGGCGCACTGGGCTTGTAAATAAGCCCCTCAGTGTTCTTGGGTGCTACAACGATACAACACGTGCCTCTCGCTTGTATTGCAACCAGGCAGCTTTTTTTTTCAAACGTCCTGTGATTCTGGGCCAATTTTAATCTCCTGTGCCTAAAAATGAAGGTTTCCACCTGTAACGCAACTGGTGCTCGTGTAAAGCGCTCTGATACCTTTGGGTGGAGATTGCGCTATATAAAACTGCAACAACAACAAAATCGCTCTGAAGAAAAGATTGCAAAAAAAAAGCGCTCTGGAGAAAGGATTGCGGATCAGAAACCCATCCTGAATTCGGCATGACATACATTTCTCTGTCTCTGATCCCAAGTAAATGATAAAAGAAAGGCTGTTAGCATTAGTCCCGGCAAGGCTAAGATCAGCAAGGCACTTTACTGTGGGCTCCAGGGAGTGCAGAATTCGAAGCACCCACCAACCGAGCACGAAGGATCCCCCTTTACAAAACACATTGGGCTGATCCCATTCAACACAGAATTCATCGTATTCTGAAACTGACTGCATTGCACAACTGCCCGCCCTCCACCCAGGGTCGGACTGGGAACCAAAACCGCCCTGGCAACCTGCTCGGTCGGGCCCCCTTGGAGGGAGGGGGATGCAGCCGAGCTGTTTGCTTGGGCCGGTTTCGGCTGATTTTGTTACAGTGGGCCGATATTGCCGACCCCTGGAAACAAAAACGGCCCCCAGGGGCCTAAAACTGGCCCTCCCACTGGGAAAACGCCCGGTGCCCGCACGGCCAGTCCAGCCGTGCCTCCACCCCCAACTAGGAGGCCCATTAGGTGGGAAAGAGGCTGCCCAGGGCTTCCCCTTCGGAGCACAGCGCAAAAAAAGGCACTGCCCAGGTTTGCCAACTAGCGATCCTTCGCTGCAAATTATCTTTGCGCATTCCACATCCTCCAGCCCCCTCTGCTGGCTCTGTGTGGTACTGTAGCATGTGGTACAATGTGGTGTTACTAATAAAAGTTACATTTCGTGCAAGTACTACAACTATCCACTCAGGGGAAACGCCCATTGGGCTAAAAGTGCTACAGCCCCTCCGTCGTGTGTCTTGGCCCTAGCTGCTGTAGCTTCCATGACACACTCAAATCTTTATCTGATCTATACTGGACTGGACTGCAATGGAGATATGGGCCTAAATGACAGCCCCATAATATGTGGAAAGTATTTGAAGTGCATTTAAAAAATTGTGGGAACTATGATCCCCAGTGTAATGTCCCTGTGGACAGTGACACAAAATATTCTGCAACTGTTTTGCGGCTCTTTCGTCTTCAGGCAAAAGATACAGCATACCTTAATTTAAAAAGAAATGTCAAAATAATCTGTGAATAAATGCATTCTTTTAGGCTATGAAAGCTGGCTTTGGTAATAGAGTCACTGCAGATGTCTGTGTGTGTAACCAGACAGCCACATAACTGAATCCTGGTTTGGGCATGCTAGTATAGTGATCTGCAGTCAGGGCACGAGTCGAGGGTACACACAGGTACACAGCATCCACCCGCTATTTTCACAGGGTGGACACCGTCCCCCCTCCCAAGAAGTTGGGCCCCACACAAATATGTTGGTGTCCCTGGGTAATTTTCAGACACCGGGACAGGTTCAGCAGCGCCTGCACGTTGCCTGCTTTCCATTCCCAACAGCGATGTGCAGGCAGCGAGGGGTCTTTTTTTCCACCTCCAGCTGGGCCAAAGTTAAGGGGCCATCAGGCCTCCTTTAGTTTGTATATCCTGACTGGAGGTGCCCTGGAACCTCACACTTAAATGTAAATGCGACACAGGGGAAACAAAGGCACACAGCTTGTTATCTCTTCACAGATACTTAAGAGAGGCAGTTTTGCCTTTCTTCAGTCCCTGGATATAAGAGATGCATGCACCGTAAAAATGTCAGGTGTGTTTGTCTGTCCCAGTATTTACACAAATAACAATTCCAATAGCACAATTTAATTTCTTTTATATCGCTACATAGCACAATGCAGGGTGTCAGAGCTCTTTACATGAGATACACATTATAGATTGACAATAAATCATGTGATGTGTTAATCAATGTACAAGATGAGTTACACGAGACAGTGAGGGTTACAAGGTGTAGGAGTCACATGTCCTTCATACCTCACTGTAGTCTATTAGAAGGATTACAATTTATGAACTGCAGGTAACAAAAGTATCTCTGTCTTAAAAGCAGTAACCCACTTTACTACCTACATAAAATTAAAATCTGTCATCTGTATGTTACTGATGTGCTTTGCAGAAGACAAATTAACCAGCTATGCTACTTTGATTTAAGCCTGGGACTTCACAAAACACACATATCTCTAACAAACGCGTTCACCCCCAGAGTTATCTCAACATTATTACTATTCCCTGAAATTTACTGGGCACCTTTAAAGCAAATGCCTTAACCCAATCACATGTTTCAAAATGCAGACATTGCAACCAATAAAGGAGACTAGATCTACTGCCATGCTTCTCCTTGTTACCAATTTCTTTGTGCTAGGGTTAAAAAATATATAAATATATTAGTTGAGGCCCAGATTTTGCCTCTGTGTTGCGCCACTTTATTTGCACAACCCCAACACCAGAGCTCGTAATGTGCTGAAATGTATTAATTATATACCTGATAAACATGTATGAGGTCTTAATATCTGATGCCACTTCTTGTGATGTCAGATCCAGTGAGGTACAATATCACGCGTTGTGACATCATGCGCTGTGATGCCACGCGCCATGATTTCACTTTCATACTGCCTAACCTGGTTAGTTCCCACCCTCTTCTTTTTTTAGGACTTGTGCCCTGTCTGTATTTATAGCGCTACGCTGTCCCAGCCTGCGACTGAAAGCGCTGGCAATATGCAAGATTCTGTATTATATATATATCACACACAGTAAGAAAGGCTGCTGTAAAATGTGCAGAGATTATGAGGCAAATTTACTCACTGTTCATGTAATGTAGCGAGCAACCAAAGTTGTGCTGTGTTGCGTGAAAAGTAGAGATAAGAACAGCACAACATCTAATAAATTATGGCGAATATCGCCATATCTACATAGATTTGGCGCATTTTTCTTCTCTCATTGTGTTTCCACACTTTACGCTAACATGAGCCAACACACACACTGGCCCTTGAACAAGGGTGTGTGTGTTCTGGCAAGCATAGGCTTTGCACAAGGAAGGTACTCTTCCACTGAAAGATATTCAGCTTAGACATAGTTTAACACTTTTCACACTTTATATATGTGTTGTACAGTGCAGCATGTTTGTAAAGTGGGAAGAACTTGGAGAAAAAAAATCCTTTCACCAAGTCAAAGCCAGCCTCAAAATTGTGTAATTCTCCTGTGCAAAGCCCTGTCCACAAATGTTAATATAGGCCTTTGTGTTACAAACAATGGGTGAGTGCATGAGAACGCCCATGTATCACCCATGCTAGGCCGCCTTGACGCAAAGCAGCACTGCGCTACTGGTGTTACTTTAGGCCTACTTTCCAGTGCAAATAAAGTTCTGCACTAGAAAGTAAATCCAAAGTCAATTGTTTTTATTGGCTTTCAGCACTTTTATGACGCCAACCCAGAGCAAATTGTTAGTAAATCTGCCTAATGTGTTTAAAATAAAAAGCAAGTGTGTTAAAAAGTATATATTTTTAATAATACACAGACTGTGCCCTGCACAAACCTTTTTTAATTCGTTTCCATTAGAAGGATGCACTCAGAACGCAGCTGATAATACCCTCCATTAGATCTCAGAAACAATACACCTTTGTCACCATGAAGCCTCAAATGACTCCATCAATTAAAGCCATATACTGCCTCCTAAGGCCCCTTTAGAATGGATGATTACCCATCTGTACAAGTTTACATTTCTTTCAGGTTGCTAGCACCAGGCAAGTAGATTTGATTCTTATGTTGCTGCATGGCTCTCACGTTGCTTCACAGAACAGGAGACCGATGCCCCCACACCTTTGCTTTCAGTCGGGGGCACCTGAAGGTGGTATTCGTTCTGCAATAGTGGTGGGGTTTTCTTTTACAAAAAAAAGTATGGAAACTGATTGCAAACATCATATAAGATTGGGAAAGAGGTCCCCAATAGATTCCGCCCACTTCAACCAATGAGTTCACCCAAAATCCTGCTGGTAGAGGAGGAGTTGTTTGATTTCATGCCTCTCATGGCTCATGGTGTTGCATTCTCTCTGTCTACTCAGCCTACCTACAAGATGCCCATAAAAGGCATGGACCCTAACTGGAATCTGAAGAGCAGAATTCCCATGTGGAAACCCTTTCCACACAATTATTTAAGGTCCAGTGTTCCAGCTCCCAGATTTACTGGGTGGAGGAACAACAAATCCAGGTTTACTAACAGGACAATGCAGCAGCTACAAGCACTGTCAGAAAAGGATGCATTGTAGTGAGGGTCCAATTTATGTCTCCTTCCCAAACCTCAGACGAGGCACAAGGTGCTCTCCTGCCAGCCAACATTCTCCAATCCTTCCTGCACCCTGCACGCTTTTACCACTAGCTGGAGGCAGTTGGTAAATGTGTGCATTAAACCCAACTGAAAAGGAGATACAATGTGCAATACTTATAGATAAGTTTGGGTCCTAATAGTAGTTTCCTATTCTGTGGGGTTTAACTTGCATGATATGGTTGGGTTGTTACCGCCCAGAACTGATAATTACTGACGCAGAGTTTGCAGACCATAGTGCATTCCAACTTGTAATTGGGACTATGTTGGTACTTAAATTGCCTGGGATGGATCATCAGTGTTAAAAGGCCTAGTTATCACATCCCACCACATCTACAAATACATAGTAGGATAATCCATCACATGTTAACTTCAACAAAAAGACAGAGAATGTCAATCATATCTTGCGTGTAGTGTTTCAGAATTTTTAGTGGGTGCCGTCAGGCACTATACACATGGCAGGTGGTACATTTGAGAAGAAATTGATCAAAAATGAGGAGTTGTGGCTATTTTCCTTGGAGATAGCGCTTTCTCATCTGAGGAAATCCTCAGGTGACGGGTGCCTGACCTATAGGTAAACTGGGAGATAGCTCAGCTATGGGAATCCTCAACATATCATGTATGTCTAATGAGAGGCATACCACTACCCCCTAAAGAACACACCTCCATGAGCAGTTTCTCAGGCTACATGGTAAGACAGATGTAGAATTTGCTTTAAAGTATGGTTTGTGCATTTTTTTACCAGGATGAGTTGAGTTGATAACAAAGTTTATTTAGACAATATTCTATAAACCATACATAGAGCAATGGATTACACATAGTGATAAAAGATATTTAAAAGCACAATTCATTTTACACATTTACAACACTTGTAAAACCATAGCATAAAATTGGGAAACACTGTACTTTTTAATCTCTCCCGCCCTCCTTTGTTACCTCCGTTATATATTCTCTTGTTGCTTTCAGAAATTTCCCCAATGCAATTGTAATATCCAAAAAAGTCAGTTCTGTAAGGAGGTCAATGGCATCTGCACGGGAGGTCACCTCATATTTTATAAAAATTGGACGTAAAAAGGCTTTCCGAATTGCTAAAATCCATGTACAATCAAACAGTATATGTAAAATATCATTTCTTACTCCTAGGCCACATTTACAGGTTCCGTCCGGGTGGATCAGACCATTCTTATTTTTCTTTCAATCTTCCATGGATTTAGGCCCACCCGAACCTTCAAGATTTCCTGTCTTAGCCATCTATTGGGCAGTAAATCCAAATATGGGAATCGGACCTCCTTTTCCCATTCATTCTTTACCCAATTCCCTGATTTTTTTAACCTCAGATAGTCCATGTCTTGTGATCTGGAAAATTCAAGCCCTTTGTCTCTAAGCATTTTTTTAGTGCAGGCTATATTCCACATGGTGGAGAGATGCTCAATTTCAAGCGCGCGGCTACAGTCTGGAGAGTTTTCTTCACATCTCGCGCCCAGTGTAAGCTGCTCGCTTGAATTTCCTCTCTACACCAAATCGATACCTTCTCTTCACCATCAGACTCCTGTCGGTTCCAAAATCTTATTAAGGACGTTTGAGTCTTTACATCCCATGATGTCAATCCCACCTCCATTCTGATAGCTTGTATCATGGAGCTATTTGGTAAGGCCAACAACATTTTCAAAATGTTACCTTCTTCCCGGTCCCACCCTCTTTTACCACTCAGGTAAAGCACCTCTGCACCATAAAGTACTTGTGGGGGGATCATCACTTCAAATGCCTTTAAAAGCGGTCTGTGTGACATGTCACCGTAATCTTTATTAAATTTTTTCAGACCACAGACCGAGGAATAAGCCTTAGCCGTTTGTGCCTCCACTTGGGTATTCCACTTTAGTGTGCTATTAAACCAGAGGCCTAAATATTTGTATTCACCTACTACGTCTAGTTTATCCTGTCCTAAAAACCAATTAAAATTATTTACCCTCTTTCCAAAGCATAGGATCTTAGTTTTTTCCATATTTACAGTTAAAAACTTTTTATCACAATATTCTTTAAAAACATTTAATTTCCTTTGGAGGCCCATTTCGGTTTGATCCAAGATCACAAGGTCATCGGCATATAAAAGGCATGACACTTTATTGCAATTCATACGTGGACTCGCACTTCTTTCAACTTCCAAGGCAGCGGGGAGATCTGCCAAGAAAATTGAAAAAAGCAAGGGTGCCAGAACGCACCCTTGTCTCAAACCGTTCCTTACTGGGATTTTTTGTGTTAGTGAGCCCTTTGTGTCTGTAATGACCTGGGCCCAATTGCCACTATGTAAGTCTTTTAAGATGTTTAATATACCCTGTGGCATTCCATAATTTTCTAATACTTCACAGAGACTACTTCGGTCCACTGTGTCGAACGCCGCCCGGAAATCGACGAAACAGCAAAATAATTTGCCATTTTGTTCCATCGATTTCCTAGCCAATGCCCACAGTGCAAAACAATGATCTATCGTCGAGTGGCCTTCTTTGAAGCCACCTTGTTCGACGGGGACGATAGACCTATGTTCCACCTAAACTTTTAGCTTTCCTAGGATTATTTTAGAATTTTTTTTTTCACCTATATCCAATACGTTTATTAGCCTATAATTCTTCGGGGCATATACATCCCCTTTTCACATGTAGTGGTCTTATTATGGCTCCCTTCCAGTTTGGAGGCATAATCCCTTGGTCTAAAATTAAGGCAAACATTTTCGCAAAGAATTCCGTCCACCAGGTCTGGTTTGAGTTTAGTAATAGGGCTGGTAAATTATCTGGGCCTGCAGCTCTAGTTAGATTTAATGTCCTTATTATCTTATGGACATTTATTATTGAGCATTCTTGTTTTAGGTCCTCTACTAGGCCTTTCCAATCCCCTGGTACCTCATTTCCAGTCCCCCTCCCAGGGGCGTATAATTGCTCTATGTATTCTGCCCATGCCTCTTCTTCCACTACGCAAGATATAGGAGCAACCGAAAGTCCCGTTGCTGACTGGATTAGCTTCCAGAACTGCTGTGTGTTCTTGGTTTCGATTGCTTCTAATAGCTTGCTCCAACACATTTCGTTATAGGATCTTTTAGCATTGCGAATTAGGGCAATATAATCTCTTTTTATTTTTACTAGGTTATCTGCCCTCGATTTCTCAAATTTTTTCCGTAGGCTACGTTCTTCTCTCCTAACTTCTTTTTTCTTTAGTAAGCAGTCCTGGTTAATCCAAGATCCTTGCTTTGCTTGTGCCCTTCCATTGTTCTTATTGGGGCATTCACCATGCCTTAATTCTACACTTATGCTTTTCACTACTTGAGTTATTTTCTCCACGTACCAACATAAATTTTGGCCGCACAAGTGACCTAGTTGCACCTTATGTTGCAGACTAGTTAGCCTCTCGATATATTTTTCTGTTAACCGAGTGGCTATCCGCTTAGGATAATCCATCTCTTGGGGCATAACTCTATCGCATACAATATGTTGGGCACTTACAAGCTCTAATTTTAAAATTTTGTGATCGCTGCAATCCGCGGGGTCAATCCTAAAATCTTTTACCAACTCAAAATTCCAAGCCAACATAAAAAAATAATCTATCGGGCAATTTTGTGACCCATATTTAAAAGTTTTCTTCGCCGGGCAGTCCTGAGTTGTCCTTCCATTTAGACAAAATAAACTTTTTGTTGCCAAAAAATTGCCCAAGTTGGCCGCGTTAGGTGGTATTTTATTTTCCAGAAATACGGCTTTTTTTACTTCACATGCCTCTAGGATTTCTGTATACAACTGATCTGACAATTTTGGGTTTAGTTTATGGTTAAAATCTCCCAATAACAACATCAAGTCATTTCCATACTTATCACATAGTGTATCCATATCATTCTTAAAATATGACAATTCGACTCCATATTCTTTCCGTGAACTCCACTGTATATACACATTTAGAATCAACATATTTTCATATTTTTTATCAATAATTGATGTTTGAATTCTACAAGCCAAGAGTCACTTGGATGTCACGGGTATCTGAAGGGCCGTACGTAATAAACAAGTTGAGATCAAAGTCAGCAAGCCACCGGCTGGGCGGCCCGAAGTAGATTTTTCTGCTGGGCGATAAATTTGTTTAAACCCTTCCACAACCGGGGGTTCACCACAGAGCCAGGTCTCTTGTATACAAATAATTTCACACTTTTTTGCGAGATCATTCAAAGCTTCCCGTTTTATTTGGGTACCCATCCCATTTATGTTCCAAGAGACCATGCATGTGCTCCGTGGCTGCCCCTTAACCTATTCTACATCACTTAGGTGGTCATAGATTATAGATTTCTCCCTATAACTTTGTGAGGGGCCTGCCCGACTTTCAATATTGCTCCAATTTTTCCAAGACTCCACTAGGTCTGTTTACCAGGATGGTGCCAGAGCACCAGCACTCCTCATGTGCAGTCTTGGCATAGCTGGGTACTGCCTCTTTAAACTAATGTAGCTTGCCAGCAAAATGCTTGTGAAACCATATTCTGCTGCCAAACTAAGCCTAGGTACTTTTAAAGCAGCATAACTTTGATATTCGGTGTAATATGTTACCAGAACAAAACCGCTGCACAATTAAAACACTACTTTGCGCACTGCTTGTTCCTGTGTTACCATAAAAAACTGGTAGCCATGTGGTCTACTTGATTTACCTATTGTGGGCCATTCAAGGTTGTCTTTTCTTCCAAACAAACACAAGGAGATGATGGACGGAGCGCTGAAACTTTTCAGACATTCATCCCCAGTCACAGATCTGGGTTGAATCCATCATCGTTCCTTAGCTCACTTCGCCACCTCAGTTCAGACCCAGCTATATGCAAATCAGTCTTGACCCTGTGCCTCATGGGAACAGTCCAGCCTGAACAGCCAAGCCAGTTCTTCCCTGAACCGGAAACAAGCTTCCTGGGACTGGTTTCTGGATAAAACCCTTAATCAGCCAGGCTAGCTGGAATCTAGTGGTAAAGTGAGCAAGGGACCCACATCTGGGCATACCCTACCAACTTAGAGCGAACAAAGCAAACGCAAGGAGATGATGGACAGAGCGCTGAAACTTTTCAGACACTCACTTCGCCACCCAATTGCAGACCCAGCCATATGCAAATCAGTCTTGACCCTGTGCCTCATGGGAACAGTCCAGCCCAAACTGTCAAGCCAGGTCTTCCCTGAACCGGAAACAAGCATCCTGGGATCGGTTTCGGGGTAAGGCAGGGCTGATTGCTATAATGAATATATACTTTATGGACAACCATTATAGAGAATATGAATATGGTCAATCTTTTCAAAATAATTTTGAAGAACTTTGTAATAAATGTTACATTTTATGATGCTCATTGCCTCTGAACAATATTGATGGTTAGTGGGTTTCACACTTTGCACTAGGGCTTTAGAACAAAATTAGAACATTAGTTTAAGTGGCACGATTTCTGTTTCTGTTGGAATTACCTCTGTTGGACGTTACCCATCTGCCAAACTTTCTATATGTTCTGGAGCTTGAAGGAAGACATTGAAAATTGGCATAAAGGGTTGAAATATCTTTGCAAAAATTGGCTCTAAAGTGTTTTGGATTGAAATTTATGAAAGATGCTTTTAGGTTGTTTTACTCAGGCCCCTTTTTTTATAGACCTCTTTCTGTAGCCTATAATCATTGCCAAATCCACTAAAACAAGTTTGTTATAATCCGACCACATTTGATCAATATATTTAAAATGCACAATTTACCTTTCTATTTTCTTGCATTGGCTCCAAGGATAGCTCCGCCCCATTGCTTCAAATGTTTGCCCAGCCTCCATTGGTTGACTTGTTGGTCCCTCCAAAGTTCAGGTCTAGTTGCGACCCTGTATCTACTAGTACAGTATATTAATGTAAGGCAGAAACAATCCGCCGCAAATATGGTCTGCAGGGATTCACCGGGCACAGGCATTGAGGATAAAAAACAACGCTTCCTACCCAGGCTTTCTAGAGATGCCGGGAATTGCCACCCAGGAATTCGTACACATACAAAATTGCACCAACCAGGGTACCACCTTCATTATGTCTGCACTCCCCTAATCCTCTCAGACTCACCCTGTGATATTTGCCACATGGGGCCACCTGACCAAACAGAACAAAATAGGAAGCTTCGTGTCCCATCATGCTTTAAAGCCTCCAAGGTGTCTGTGGATGATGTAACCATCTGAATGCGGGGCGCTTGAATTTGAGATGCCTCCTGACAACTGGCTGAAGCGGGCAAGTAACTACCCTTCCCTCCCTGCCTTCACGAATACTTGTGCATGTTGGCAAATGGGAGTTTGGTCCAGAAACCCCCGAGTTCTCCAGGGCCCATGTATTGATAGGTAGCATTATGTGGTGTTTAGAGGAATTCTGACATATTTTGGCCTAGTTGCTGCTAGATAACTGCACTTGTGGTTACCTGTTTATAAATAAAATATAGCAATATTGGGTATTTAGTGGGGTGCCTGAAGCTTTTGGTCTACTGGAAAAAATCAAAGGTTACAGGGATGTTATAGTTAGGTAATAGAATCTTTAAAAAAAAAACCTTCTAACTATAATGTCCCTGAAAACTTAATTTTTATATGAATTTAGAAGTTTAAAAACAATATATATTTCCTAACTGTAACCCGTAATCTTTAAAAGTGTGAGTGGCTGTGTAGGTTGGTGAGTGGGTGTGTGAGTGGCTGTATAGGTCTGTGACTAGGTATGTGAGGGGTTTTGTGGGTGTGAGTGGCTGAATGGGTCTGTGAGTGGCTGTGTAAGTGGCTGTATGTGGATGTGTGGGTATCTGAGAGGGTCTATGATTTGGTGCATGAGTGTCTAAGTTGGAGTCTGAGTGAGTACACAAGTGTCTGTGTGGGTGTCTGAGTGGATGCCTGAGTGAGTGTCTAAGTTGGTCTGTGAGTGGGTGTGAGAGTGTCAGAGTCGGTTTGTGAGTGCCTCCATGAATGTGTGAGTCATCTGTGAGTGAGTGCATGGGTGTTTGATTGAGTCTGCGAGTGGGTGCGTGAGTGAGTCTCTCAGTGGGGGTGGGTGTGTGAGTCTCAGAGTGGGTTCAGGAGTTGATGCATGAGTCTCTTATTAGGTCTGTGAGTGGGTGTGAGAGAGGTTGAGTGGGTATGTTAGTGAGTGCATAAGTGCCTGAGTGGGGTTTTGAGTAGGTGTGAGAGTGTCAGAGTGGATCTATGAGTGGGGGTATGAGTGTCTGAGTGGGTCTTTCAGTGTGTGTGAGAGTGTCTGAGTAGGTCTGTGAGTGGGTGTGTGAGTGTCTGAGTGTGTCTATGAGTGGGTGTATCAGTGTCTGAGTGGGCCTATCAGTGGGTGTGTGAGTGCCTGAGTGTATGAGTGGGTGTCTGTGTGGGTGTATCAGTAGCTGTGTGAGCGACTAGGCCACAGGGAATCACACCTGCCCCTTTATCAAACAAGAATCCACAATTTAGCACAAGAAATGTACTCAAGTGGAGTGATTTGTTCTGGTTAATTTTTAACAGCCACCTCATTGAGTAAATGTCCAGTGCGTAATATATCTATTTAATTGGCCACAAGGAAATCTCTCTAGTGACATTGTGTGCATTTCAGCAATTCAATTTCGGCACCAGGGACCCCATCCCCGTGGCCTCACCACATCTTTCTGGGTGCCCTGGCCCCATCCAGGACACTCGGTTTGCATATTAGGGACCGCAGGGGAAGCTTACAGGCCCCGTGGTCCTAGCAGGCTCCCCACCTCCTGAGGGACCTGGCACTGCTCTTGCACACAGAGAGCTTCTCTAAATGCAGCTCTCTGCATGTAGAAGCAATGCTTTAATCTCTTTCCCTGCCCTCATGTCGGTGGGCAAGGAAAGAATTGAAAACTCCACTTCCAGGGAGCTGGAGCATTTTTACAGCTCCCATTTTCTGGAAGTGGAGTGCTTGCTTCTGCCTGGTGGGAGCTGTCAGTTCTTCCGCCAAACAAAAGCAACCTGCTATCTCCCATGGCTGGGCACCTTGTGAAATAGCAGGAGCCGGCCCTGAGGGGGCGGTCCCAAGAGCTATTACTGGCACAAGGAGGCTGGCAGCACGCCCCCTCCTTTAATTGGCACAGGCCGGCCCCGGTGAGGTGATGGCCCCCCAGTTTCTGAAGTTATTTGGGCCGGGGAGTCTTTGCGGCCCGCACTAGATTTATTTGAGCCCCGGGTAGGGGGTGGTCCTGGGGGCTTCAAACAGTCTCAGGAGGGGATTCCATGCAGCCACCCTCCATCAATTAAATAAAGCCCTGAGGAGGTGTGTAAGACTGATTGCAATCTTGACTTCACTATCTCTTTATGATTCCACTGCTGTTTTGCCCTGATTGAGAATGATGGGGTACCCCGTGTGCACCAACTCTGAAAGGATGCTATGTCTGACCGGCAAATTCAAGAATGGAACCTGTGGTGTTGGATTTACCAGCCAGAAACTCTGCATGTTGTCTGTTTGCACAGAGTTCTTTTTTATGTGGCAATATCTGGTAGTATACATTGTGTGCAAGTACAGAACATGGAAATGACATTCAAAAACAGGATAAGTACAATATTCAGTTGCCACTGCCATCTAGATCCATAATACAAAATATAAGTGTTCCTTGCGTAGCCTTCTGGACACATTATTCACTGCAGAAAGCTTGCTTCTACTTCTTTGGCATCTATGTCTGAAGTTATAATTAATTCCTATCTTTTGTCAATAATAGTTGTCCTTACTAGGAAACAAGGCTTTCTTCAAACATGGCCGCTTCGCGAATCAGAAAGGTTACATTTAGTGCTAGTTGTTGCACAAGAAGATGTCATGAAAGAAAAGATGAGCGGAGGTGCATAGGGTATTTGGTGCACAAACTAGTAATCATGTGGGAGCTAGGATATGTCAGCCCGTTACCCAAAATATCAAGGCAGTATCTTCACCCCCTGGGCAGCGGACAACAGTAATAACAATAATCAATCAATCAGGATTTATAAAGCACAGCAAATCACCCATGAGGGTCTCAAGGCGCTTGAGTTGCTAGTGAAAAATTAGACAAAAGCATGAGAAAGCACTCAGAAAAACAGGTAAGAGGAAGGAAAAAGCAGTACAATATGAAACAAAAGCAAGAGAAAGTGCTCAGAAAAACAGGGACAAAGGAAGGGGAAACAGTAAAAATAAAAAGAGGAAAAAGCATCAGAAAAGTTGGGAAGTATTAGAGTGGTGCAGCAGCACAGGAGATCTTGGCCTGGGGCAGATTACAAAACATTAAACGTCATGTCCAGTAACTTCTGTTAAAAACACAGATGTGACAATCTAGTCACTAGATGTGGCCGAGCACCACATTTCAGCCTGAGTCCATGGGAAGAGCAGATCAGGAGTTTCATCACCGCATAAGCGTAGGGGTGGAGCAGGTGATCCAGTGCCACTTATGCATAAGGCAAAGACAAAATGATGTGACGTGGCTATTCTTGAGGAATGCATGTCACATCAATGACCATTGGACATATGTAATAAAATGATTGAGGGACATTACATGTAGATTACCCTCATTTTAATACACATCAAGCTATTGGCCCAATTACAAGTTGTGCAGAGCAAAATTCCTTTGTGCCACTCTGCTCTGCCCAATTATAATACAATTAGTGCTCCATATCTGGGCTTAACAGGTGCTGCAACATTGGGCACCATTTTAACAGCTAGAAATTTCTGCCCCTAAAATGGGCTTAGGGATTGGACTGCAGCCCATTCCCTAAGCTCCATTCCCTCCACACCCTGACTCAAAGCAAAGGGGAGCATTTAATGCACCTCCAGTTATGCAACGATTTCCCCTAGTACACCCTTATCGTTCTGTCTCTCTCGCTCCACCCCACATAGGGTAATATATGCAAGGGAATGTCGGAGTGCGGAGCTGCGCCAAATTTGGCAGCACTGTGCTATGACATTTCCAAAATGCAGGGATTTGCCTTATTTACAACAATACAGCGCACCCCTGTGTTTTCCCTAGCGCTGGCTCTAAAATTAGATGCCTAGCGCCAACAATAGTGCAAGAGCGCCTGCATTGCAGGGCATGATTGTTTATTTGCAGGTAGGTGTCCCTTCCTGCACATAAACAATCCATAATGGCGTTTTGCTCTTTCTATGTTTGCTACAGAATGCAGCTCACATAGAAAAAGCAATAAATAGGAGAACTAAAAGTATTTCTCCTCGTGTCACTATTCTAACACCTGCTCTTTAAGGGCGTTAGTGTTTAGCACTGCCTCAGATTTAAAGATCTCTGTAAATCTGGGGCGGAGTCAAAAACCAGTGGGTGTTGCAGCGGAACGCCCACAGCATCACCCATTGCATGCCCTTTTCATGCAGATATCTACGTGAAAGGGTACCATATTTACAACGTGGCTTTAAGCCACAAAAAGGGGCTTAAAGTCATTTTGTAAATATGGAGCAGGGCATTTTGTTAAAAGTGACCCTTGTAAAAATGCCCTATAGGATCCCAGCAGACATTTACCATCTGCCCAGAATAGGTTGTATATTTCTGTGGTGAATTCCAAGGAATATGGAAGTTCCCCGAAATTTCACTAGATTGCCTGGGGTATGTGCAGCCAGTGAAGACGCGAACCATAGCATAATAGAAAGCAGATCCCTTTCCTATTAGTCCCCAAAAGACTTCATCTTCCATTCGAAGGTGCACATTTTAATACACGTCCTTGGATATAGCACCTATGTGAGTGGTTCCCACCTGTGGTCCGGGGACTTCTGGGGGTCCGCAAAGCATCCTAAGGGGTCCACGACTACTTAGAAAACTGAATATTAACTGATTAATAAAGTGCATATAAACAAAGAAGCTAAATGCACAATTACATTTTTTTAAACTTACTGCAAATGTAAAGTTATTCAAAATTGGAGGCTAAAAATGTAATTAGTTTCCTCAGATTGATTTGTAGGAGCAGTGCAGCTGCATCAAACAGAATATGCTATGGACGATGAGTGGCCTCAGTTGAATTTAGAAAACCTCCAACCTTTGTATTAAATTTAGATTTAGATAATTTTTTATTTATATGTGTTTGCAAATTAAACAAAATGTGTCATCATTTGTGTATTTGTTTGATGAATGTTTTGTCTCTATTTTTTTGTACTGTTTTGGGGTTCACATCATCAACAATACTTAAGCTGGGGTCCCGGGCTTCCAGTAATGATTCAGTCAGTGTCCCTGAGTTCCAGTGGTTGATAAGCGGGGGTCCCTAGAAATCACGTCATGCATCTCTAAAGTTGCTACTGTGGCATCACTAAAGAATGCACTACAACTTGCAAGTGACACAGCTCAGAAGGATGCAGAACAGCCCTTTCCAAACCGTAGACCACCACCTGCAAGAAAATCTAAGAGAAGGAAATCCATACAAATCACTGCTGACATTTGTTTGTCAGACACAACAAGAACTCACACAACAGGAATCCCTCCCCATGTCAAGACCACCACAGGGCCATGATTTAACCAACATGGCAGGTCACACCAGAACTTGCAGCCTGCCTACCTCGGTTCCTGTGGCAATTGTAGCTCCCACACATGCAAGTACAACAACAGAATAGGGCATAACTGCTACAGCAATAGCTGCAGCTGCTGTGACCCAACCAGCCCTTGCAGCACAACGCAGAATTCTATTGACAGGCACTAGAGCCCTTACATTTTCAATTATCTCAGCTTTTCTTCCACTACCATCTGCGCATAAAACCACAGAGCAATGAGGTGATTAGGAAGAAGAGGCTATATCAATGTCAGACCATAACCTGATCCATCTGTCTGGATCCCACAAGCAGAGGAAGAGGCTTAACCCCCACAGCACAACACACAGACCCTAGAACACTTTTCTATTCCTACAGGATCACTGCATTGGAACCTGGTCATGTGCACCTATTGTTCAGCTCCTGAGAGGGCATGGAGATCATTCTGGAGATGGGAAATTATCTGCATACTCTGTCCTACAACATTGGACAGTTGGTTACAGCCAGCAAAGAGAATTTAGGTCTGCTATGTGCCACTGGATCCAAATGTGCTGCTTCATGCACTCTTCCCAAAGGCAATATGATGGACTTGGTGGAACACAGACCATTTCGATGGGCCCGATGCGGTGTGATTTATGTTAATTGTTTATGTGGACTGAGATTTTTAAAGTGCTCACATGAAGCTCTCATGGTCCTGGGCTAGTTAGGAGGGAAGAGTCAGGACGTAATAAGTTAATCAAATATAAACAGTTCAACTTCTTCCTAAATTCAATATAGGAAGCATTAGTTTTAGATTCATTAGGTGATGCCATGGTTGAGACTCTAGGACAAAAATAAACCACCGCCTGAAGGTGTTTATCAAAAATAAAGATCATGAGGAAGAGAAAGATGAGAGGAGAGTAAAGAGTGATCTCGAACATGTCTAGAGATGCTGTGGCTATAAAGTCAAATAGTGACTTAAAAAATACATGAAATACTCTATAACAGATGAGGAGACCGTGGAGCTAAGCCAGAAGTTGCTAATCTCTTGCAAATGATGCACTATCAAATTTAGTTATGCATTTATTTGGTTAAAGTCTCCTTGGTGGGGGAACCCTTAGGGTTTTTAGAAGAACCCTCACCCACCAACCTATTGGTGGCATGCTTCATCATTGGGTTCCCATCCGGAAGGCCGAATGCCTACCAGGTGTTCTTCGACACCTGATTACAGCGGCACTGTTGTTTTCCCTTTTTTGTGTGTGGGGTGAATTTTGTAATTGTGGAAAGTTAAAACTACCTACAGGATACCTAGTCCTTCAATATATGGTCCCTGGGGTAGGATAAAAAAACTAAGGGTTTCCCCACCAAGGAGACTATAGCCAAATAAATGCAGAACAAAATTTGATAGTGCATCATTTCACTGAAACCAAAAAAAGGTTTTCTAGAAGCATAGCTCTATGCTCGTTCTACTTGTTTATGTACATTTCCAAGGGGCCTTCTAGCTTCCTCCTTCGACAACATTGTTTCAGTCACACCGGAAATGACCTTAGCAATGTCCTGGTGGGCGATTGGGGATGATCTATCTCAAGGTCTGTCCTTCGTCTCAGCGAAGCTGTGTATGGTATTGCAGTCAGACTCTTCTATGGAGGGATGGGGAGTTCACCTTCAGAAATTACAGGTCCAAACGTTAGTCAATCAGAGCATAGACCCAGAGTATCCATTCCCTGCAGGGCCACCATACCTCAGATTTCTTACCGCATGTTGTGTGTTAGGGAGTCTCCCTGAGCTCTGCTCAGTCACAGTGTTTCTACTCTTACCCTTTTGAACTGCAGTTAATTTCTACGTCTATCTCTTCAGCCGGGTCTGGTGCCTCAGTGGAATAATTCCTCCACTGCGGGGGCCTGTGTTTTTCCTCATGGTCACATGTTCAAATCCCGGCGGGTCCACTCAGTCTTTCATACATCTGAGGTTGATAAAATGAGTACCATTGAGTTGGGTAACACGCTTTACAAATACACATGTTATGTTATGTACAGTTCGCGAGTGAGTGTACCTTTTTGGTTTTCTTCAAAATGTCTGAGTCTTAAAAAGGGTTGTTTAGGCCCTGTAAGACTTGTGGAAGGTCCAGACTTTATTCTGAGGACCCACATAAGGCATGTCTGCAGTGTCTGTATCCAGAACATGAGCCCAGAAACTGCAAGTACTGTCATACTTTCTCCCCAAAAACCCTCAAAGACCATGAGGGAAGGCTGCTTCTCTTGCTACAAAATAGGAAGTCTGCTACGGAATCAGACTCTGAGAGTGAGGAGAAGACACATACTTCCTCCAAGAAGAGAAAGGAAGAAAGATCTTCTTTTTCCCAAAGAGATCCTAAAAAATTCAGATCTCAGAGTAAGGAAAGTAAAGAGGGCTAAAAAAGAGCAGCCTGCTCCCTCTCATGCACTTCAAAGAGTTGGCTCTGCTCCTCCACCTGTGCCGCATACTCCATTCAAAGAGGCTTCTTCAGGTAA
Organism: Lissotriton vulgaris; assembly: GCF_964263255.1. Taxonomy (NCBI): domain Eukaryota; kingdom Metazoa; phylum Chordata; class Amphibia; order Caudata; family Salamandridae; genus Lissotriton; species Lissotriton vulgaris. The sequence continues at coordinate 62,043,477 of NC_141689.1, forward strand.
AATCTGCCCGTCGACGAGACACTCTCTGTCTGCGACCTCGGTCTCCACCAGAGGTCCAACATGCTGGTGAAGACATTTATGAAGGGCTTCTTCAGGGTCTACCCACCGATAAGACCTCCTCCAGTTCTCTGGCAGCTGAACATTGTCTTTGTCTGGAAACATGGCGGAAGGCAGATATAACGGTTGGATACGCGGCCCTGTGATGACTATTTGCATATGGTATGCATGTTTTCGCTAAGGTCTATTCTTTTTCCTATAGTACTGTTTTGTGGTTGTCTCTTTTTCTACATTTACATTGTCTGCCTTTGATTTTTATTCTCGGTTTCGGGTAGCATGGTAGGATGGTTCTCCTTTTCCCGCTTTCTTTGTTACTTGCAAACTGCTTACTATTCTGATTCAAGCATATGAATCTATAAAAAATACAATACTGGAGAAAAAATAAGTTACTAACATGTAAACTGTGGTTCTCCAGTATTGATATCTTTTATAGATTCACATGTGGCCTGCCGTCCTCCCCTGTCAGGTTCACCAATACATACCTCTATTATTCTTCTAATTGCACTTGTGCTAGAAATCTGAGGTATGGTGGCCCTGCAGGAGATGGATACTCTGGGCCTATGCTCTAATTGGCTGAAGTTTGGATGTTCTAAAATGATGATAACTGGTTACTGAACACTATTGAATTTCAGAGGGAATTACGTTTAAAGCATAGTACTGCTGTTTTACTGTTACTAAGGGACTCCCACCATGATGACGGGGAAGATTTAAGCATGTGAATCTATAAAAGATGTCACTGTAGAACCACAATGTACAGATAAGTAACTTGTTTTTACAGTAATCAAGATGTATCTCTATTAATGCAGAGATGGTGGATCTCCTGCCTTCAGGCGTGAGGAGAGTTAGAACAGGCCTGAGTTTGCCATGTCAACACACAGGGTTAGGAAACAATTGGCAACCATCTGTAATTTGGCACCCCCTCCACCCAGGGCACAATAACCTTTGCAGATAATTGGAGCTTGCTCTCAGTATTTCCTCCCTCCCTGGGGAGGAGCAGAAAGCTGAGGCCTATCCAGGAATCGGACCATGCTCCCACCCTATCATGAACCCAACATCAGATTGGGATGTTTACACCGAACATGTCCCTGGGTGTAAATGTAAATGTAAATGTAAATGTACATGTATTTATATAGCGCAAATCGCCCACATCGCAGGCATCTATGCGCTTGCTTAGGGAACCCGTCCTGGTATTCACCTGTGAGATACCCCGGCAGGGTATCCACAAGGTGAAAGCCAGGCATCCCGCCGCGAGGGGCCGTTGTGGAGATTAAGCAAGCTACTGCCCAGAGTCGCAGAGTGTGAACCCGTGAGTCGAGTAGGCACCGTGAGTTGAGTAGGCACCGGAGCGAGAATTATCGAGTCCGTGGAATTATTGAGCCCAACCCCCGTCGGGGCGGGGAATTGAACCCTGGTCCAGAGCCGATCTCAGCTTCCGGGTCTGCCGCCTCTAACCCCTGAGCCACACTTCTCCACAGGGTGTGAAAGAAGGTGCACTAAACAATAGAGGAAGAAGTAAATAAAGAATGAGTAGGTCTGCCCACCCAGCATTGGCTTATGCCCCCACCCCAATATGGGGCCTGAAGTATTTCTCGCCCCAGTAGAGGGAAGAATGGGAGGTTCATTTTCCATTTACACCTCCCTGGGAGATCAAAACACCCGATGGAAACCAGGGTAGAAGGTAAAATTAAGGGTAGAGGAGGGAGTTCCACCCAGGCACTGGCAGTGTCCCACCCCAAAAAGGGTCCAACAGTTTTTTGCCTTCCCAGGCTTTACTTCTAATCTGAACCCTGGAGAGGGGCCAGAAGGCAAACTAGATACAAGGCAAAAAAGATCAGAAAAAGGTAGGGCTAGGAGTGGCACTCAGAGACATAGGGCCATGACCCCAGAATGGGCCCGGAAAGTCTTTTAGCTCACCCTAGAGAAGATTGCCGGATTTGCCCTCTAGTCTCCCCCTGGTGGGGGCAGATATCCAAATGGATGCTGAGGACATTAGTTAATAAAAAAGAATGGGATGATGGGATGATGTATGGCCACTTCTGGCATCAGGTCGCATCATCACCCTAAAGGCCCAACATCATTCTGTCACTCTAGTTTCTAGAGTACCCCCATCTCTTTACAAGCAAGAGAAAATTTGGATTATTTCAGGTAAAATCAGATGGAGGCCCGGCCGCGCAGCGGGCGCGCCGCCGGCGCATCGAAGGCGCGCCAAAGGCAAGCCCGTCTGCGCCCGTCTGCGACCCGAACGCGGCCAACGCCAGTTATGCTGCCGGTGGAGGTGGGGAGGTGAAGACGATACGCTGGAACCGAGAGGAACTGTAGTCCTATAGTAATGCAAGTTGTCCTGAGCTTCACCAGATAGATCCTGCTGCAACTCGAATGTCAGATAGCTGCCACTCGTGTGGGCAAGGGCTAAACGGTGTGGCAAGACTGCATAAAATGATCTATTCAGGGACATCTAGCCCACAGGGCATCTTGCCAAAGCACACTGACACTTTTCAGGCATGTCTAGCCAACTGTAGATCTCTCCCTAAACATGCTGAAGATATTTGGCTGGCCCTAATGGAGTCCTCTTGGGACACCATGTTTTTAACAGAAACCTGGCTCAATGCGGATACAGTGGCAGCTATTACCCTAGCCATCCCGTCAGGTTTCAAAATGTGTTTCACTAATAGGGAGGGCAACAAAAGACGGGGTGGGATTGCTATTATTTTCAGGGATTCATGGGAATTGGTCTCTTCTAGCCCACTCGATCTACAAGGCATCGAAGTCCTTAATTTTGGCTTTCAGATAAATCCTATGGTATCCCTAGCAGGCACCCTAATTTATAGACCACCTGTTTGTGCCGCAAAGATCTGCCACGATCTTTGTAACTATAATGTCCAAAAATCGCTAACCTATGCCAACTATATGGCCCTCTGCAATTTTAATTTTCATGTAAATGATCCCAATTGTTCTCAAGCAGCCCAGCTGATCTCTTCTCTAGCGGCTGCCAATTTATTGCAAATGGTTTCTGCTCCTACGCACAAGGCAGGCCACACTTTAGATTTAGTTTTCTCTAACAACCCCTCAATGGTTATGAAAGTTCCCCGCCCCCTGGTCTGGCCGAATCATAATCTGATTCCTTTCTCAGTGATGCCGTCTAATACCGACCAGGCCAGGGGTAAGCGGTCCATCATGAAGAGAAAGTGGAAAAGTCTGACTGCTGAAGCCTTGGGTCCTATTTTAGAGAACAATCTCCCCTCTCTTTCTTCAGACCCTAATATAGATGCCTTGGCATTAATCAATGGATCTCCTCGGCGGTGGAGATCGTCACCCCTGCAAAAATGATGTTATCTTGCAGACTTTCCCCATCGGCCCCTTCGTTCAGAAAAAATGAGCTGTAAGAGATTAGAATGCCCGTGGAGAATAAATTACTGCGACCTGGCTAAAGGAATTTACAAAAATGCCTTGAAAAAGTTACATAAGTCATTAAAAATGGTCAGGAGAAACTATATTGCTGCCTGTATTCAAAAGCGGTACAAAAGGGGGTGGTGATGGACGGAGCATCTGAATCAATCAAACACTCACACCCAGTCAAAAGATCTGGGTTTAATCCATCACCGTTCTTTAGCCCACTCTGCCACCCCAGTTCAGCCATGGCCATATGCAAATCAGTCTGACCCTGTGCCTCATGGGAACAGTCCAGCCCGAACTGCCAAGCCATGTCTTCCCTGGACCGGAAACAAGCTTCCGAGGACCGGTTTCTGGCATTCCAGCCGTCTTCAGCCCGGCTTGCTTGAATCCAGTGGCAAAGTGAGCAAGGGACTCACGTCTGAGCATACCCTGCCACACTTATGGCGGCCAAAAGCGGTACAAAAGGGGGTGGTGATGGACGGAGCATCTGAATCAATCAAACACTCACACCCAGTCAAAAGATCTGGGTTTAATCCATCACCGTTCTTTAGCCCACTCAGCCACCCCAGTTCAGCCATGGCCATATGCAAATCAGTCTGACCCTGTGCCTCATGGGAACAGTCCAGCCCGAACTGCCAAGCCATGTCTTCCCTGGACCGGAACAAGCTTCCGAGGACCGGTTTCTGGCATTCCAGCCGTCTTCAGCCGCCGTTCTTTAGCCCACCAAACTAAGCTTGTTTCCGGTCCAGGGAAGGCATGGCTTGGCAGTTCGGGCTGGACTGGAGGCACAGGGTCAGACTGATTTGCATATGGCCATGTCTGAACTGGGGTGGTGTGGAGTGCAAAAAAACGATGGATTTAGGGCCAGATCTCTGTACTGGGGTGAATGTATGACATTGTTCTGCATTCTGTCCATCAACTGTGGTTTTTGCCTGTATTCAAAAGGCAGATCATTTCAGTAAAGATGTGTTTAAGATAGTTCAGACCTTCTTCAAGCCTAAAGCAATAGAGACTGAAGTGAAACCTTCACCAACTCTGTGCGCAGACATTTCTAGTTTTCTTTTAAATAAGATTCTAAAGGTCTATGACTCATTTTCAGTACCTAAGGCAACAGAGAAACCGGACTCTCCTTTGAGAGGGGTGGAGGTTCCTCTGTTTTCTAACTTTCTACCAATCTGGATGCATCGTTAGAAATTCAATAATGTAGATCAGGGGTCCCAGATGATCCTTTCTCCCTAAACTTTGGAAAATAATATCCCATTCCCTTACCAATACACTCACCCATCTCTGGAACACATCCCTTGATACTGGTGTCTTTCCTGACAATTGGAGGACTGCTACCCTCCTCCCCTTGAGAAAGAAAGCTACCAGAGATCCAGGAGACCTTAACAATCTCAGGCCAATCTCTCTACTGCTCGCACCAGGTGAAATGCTGGAGAAGTTGGTCCAGAGACAACTGATCAACTTCATTGAGTGTAATGCCATTCTGCATGAAACACAATCTGGTTTCCGGTCAGGCTCTAGCACGAGACTGCCCTCCTTGAGGTGGCAGAGTCTGTGAGATGGGCATTAGATTCAGGGGCATCAGCATTGCTGATGCTCCTGGATCTGTGCGCAGCATTTGACACTGTCGCTCACGCTAGGCTGGTTCAGAGATTAAAAGATATAGGCCTAGAGGGGAAGGTGCTGACCTGGTTGCAATCTTACCTTAGCGGCCGCTGGCAAAGAGTCGCTCTACGCCCATTTTCATCGAAACCTAAACATCTCTGGTGTGGCGTCCATCAGGGCTCTGCGCTGAGCCCTCTACTTTTTAATGTGTACCTAGCGCCTCTCTTCTCCTTGATTGCCAACTGAGGTGTTAAGGCAATCTCTTACGCTGATGACACCCAGGTGGTTTTCTCGTACCAGGAGCAGATGGTAGAGACTTTCAAGAATTTTAAAGGATGTCTGCGTGATATCGCCCTCTGGATGAACACAAATAAATTAAAACTTAATGCGGGAAAAACCTAGGTGATCTTTTTTTGGAAAGTGCCCAATGCCTGCGCCAGACTTGTGGTGGCCTTTAGAAATTGGTCCTCCACCTTCCCCCTATTCTAGCATCAAAAATCTGAGAGTGAGATGGGAAGCCGACCTCTCTTTCTCGGCCCAAATTCAACATGTCTACGCCAGTTGTTTTAGCAAACTAAAAACCCTTTGTAAAGTCTTGCACTTGCTACCAGAAGATTGCCGTAAATCTGTAGTCCATGCCACAGTGACATCCAGGCTGGACTACGCAAGCAGCTTATATCTTGGCCTACCTAATTATGCGATTAGACGATTGCAGATGGTGCAGAATTCAGCTGCGAGGCTGATCAGACTCATCCCCTTTAGGCATCATGTCTCTCCGCACCTGCAAGATCTGCACTGGCTTCCAATAGCAAAAAGAATACAATTAAAAGCTCTTACTTTGGCCTACTGCGCACTGAAGAGAAAGTGCCCCAGCTATCTCAAACTAAGACTTTGCTGCTACAAGCAGGTTCGGTCTTTGCGTTCAAACACTCAGAACCTGCTTTATGTCCCCCGCTTCGTGAAAGCCCGGCTGGGCGGTAGAGCATACTCTGCTAGAACAGCAAAAATGTGGAAGGCCTTGCCGATGTTCCTCCGTCACGTAAATACAGAGTCCTGCTTTAGAAAATCACTAAAGACATGGCTTTTTAAAAACAATTAGGTATGCCCCTGTTTTTTTCTGATACCATTCTGCATGTGCTGCTTGCTGTTTGAACGCCGGGACACCTTTGTTGTTGAGGTAGCGGTTCGCGCTTTATAAAACTTCAGTATTATTATTATTATTATTATAGTTTTGACAAATAGGTGGCAGAGAGCAGGTAAATCCCAATTTCTCTCACTTGCCATGGTAAATGGCTTCACTATTTGAGCTCTGCATCAGCCAGCAACCAGGGAGCCACACTAAACCCATTTTCAGAAAACAATTCAGGGGTTCAGAGTGGGGTGATATGCATGGAGCCCACTACATTTTCTTACCTAGAATGACCAGCATACCTCATTCTTTGTCTAAAATTACTAATTTCCTCACATTTCTGTGAGAGAACATTACGGAATCTGCCTTGATCCACAAAATTCCTACATCCAGCACGTCCACATATATACTATGCAAACGTGTGCGGTTGGGTGGCTGGGCAATTTTTTATGTGAGAAAACAGAATAATGAATCAATTGTTAATATCAGTTGAATTGTTCTCCAGTTTTGGCTTCAAAATTAAGGCAGTGCGCAAGAAAGAGCACTTTTTATAAAATGCTCTCTGAATCTCAAAATAGTGTCTTGACCTCAGTATCCACTGCATAGGTTTTCTTCTTACCCACTGCATGCATGGCCAGTAAACAATAACAAATCATTCTAAGCTGCAGTTCAGTGATTGTCCCATATGTTTCTCAGCAACAAACAACCTATATATCCCTGTGCACAGAACAGTCTGACAGAAGTGACAGTGTATTGCTTTTATAAATCAGACATCAGGGCAAAGAAATACAGCTATTTCAACTCTTTCCTACTTTTAATTCAACAATTAGTCGCTTTGGAAAAACTGTTAGCGACCTACACAAATGACCATTGTGAAATTCTGAATTTTGTCTAGTTTTCAAACATGTATAGCTTTCTGTGTTCATCCATGAGCTTCACTCCTGTGTACATCATAAACTGCATGTAGGTTGAAACCACAATAAATAGGAAAAAAATGATTATCACTAAAAAAAAGGAAAAACTGTGGTTCAAATCATTTGTTTTACAACTTTGCTTGTTCCTGAAAGCTGGGAGGATGGTGATGTTAATGGAAAATATAGGTTCTTGCACAGCACTTCAAAAAATAAAACCACAAAATGTTGTTACATTTAGACTATTTTCTCAGTTCCCTCTAGGAGACAAACCCTGGGTACCTTTAGGTTCTGCAAAATGTGTGAAACTAAGGATGTAAATTTGGCCTGGATCCTTTTGTGGAAAACAGTTATGGGGCCAGATGTAGGAAGCCTAATTCCGGTCGGTAACGGCCAAAATTACAGAATTTCGGCCATTACCGACCGGAATTAGGCTTTTCAGATGTAGGTGGCCAAATAGTAGGATTCGGTAATTTACCAAATCGGTAATTAAGGAATCTGTAAATTAGCATACCGATTCGGTAAATTACCGAATGCTTAATGTAGAGAGCACTCAAGTGAGTGCTTTTTACATTTAGGGATTCGTTATTTACCACCAACTATTAGTTGGTGGTAAATAACGAATACCTTTGAAAATGCAAATCTGTGCATTTCCAGCAGTGCCATGTGGCAGACATTCATGCTCTTAGGGCATGTATGTGTGCCACATGTGCACACAAACACTTTTCAGGGGTGCAACAGGGTGTCAATGTGACACCCTGCCACCATTGAATGTTTCTCTATTTTACCGAATCAGTATTTACCGATTCGGTAATTCACATTCATTCCTATGGGCCTCCAGTGACCTCATCCAGCAGCCTCTCCAGCCAAAAACAAATGCACCATAGCCGCCCTGATAATCACTGTGGCGTGGTTAGAAAATGTAGCTCCATATGAAGCGTAAGTTTTGTTTACACATTTAGTGGGGTTGTTTTAGGGGGTCCAACGCTGATGCCAGGGATTAGGTTAAATTAAAGATTGTGTGAAAGTCAGGTATTGTAGTTTTAACAAAGTTAGAATTCGTGTTTGTATGGCATGAGCACGGGAATGGTGGTGTGTGATTGGGGGTGGGCTCTGGGTATTTTTTTTGTGGGTTAGTCTTCGTTGTATTATGTGGGGTATTTGGTAAGTGCTTTGTTGTTCGTAGAGGATGTGAGAAGAAAACACTGCTCAATAACATTGTGAAATGGTGCTTATTACATGACACGTGTTGTTCAATCTGTTTTTTTCGTGCATGGATGCTTTGTCAATCACATTTGTTGGTTTTTGGGGTGTTATATTGGGCAAGACAGTTGGTGCCAACTCCTTCTTGTGGGCTTGGCTACAATGCACTGTTTGCCACTGCTCCAGACAATGTTTCTGCGTGCCATCTGCACTCACACACATTTACCACTCAAAATATCTTCTTGGGAAAACCACATAGGGAAAAGGTGTTACTACACAGAGCGAAAATAACCTACTGAAGCTTGCAAAAACTCTCTGAAAAACGTGTCATTGTGGAGGCCTCCTGGTCTTGTCGATAAATCAAATGGATCTGAATGTCCTCATGAGCTTTGGGTGTAAATGTGGCTGCTTTGGACCTAACCATAAAGCCATGGTTTATGGAATGATGATACTCCTAATGCAAATTCCTGCTTCCTCCTAAAACTAATGAAGTATCTGTCATTCCTATAAGAATTTATCTTTTAAAGATCATAGAGGGACCAGGAATTAAGATGTGTCTTTTCTCTTGCACCCTAGAAACCCTCCTGTTCACTATTGACAAAGCCAACAACTGCAGGATTGGCTTGCCTCCAGCAAATGTTCAAGACAACTACACAGCAAGATCCATGTCCTTGGGCCGGCTGGACAATGCCAGCCACGTCTTTTTCAACCCAAAAGGAGACATGTTTGTTGTACGGGGGACGGATCTGTACAAAGGACCCACCCCTTCGTCCCCCTGGAAGGACTGGTTCGCGAGTGCGACATGTGTAGGGAGGGTGAACTGGGACCAGTTCAAGTTCCTTTATTTCAGTCGCTCCGGGAAGTTGTTTGCTGTGACCAAGGCGGGTGCATGGTACAGAGGCCCAGAACCATACAATGAGCATGTGCCCTGGCTCTACAAGCAAGCTACTAAGATAGGCGGCAGCGACTGGCAGCACTTTCTGGCACTGTTTTTTGACCCTGAAAATATAATGCACGGGGTTATAGAAGATAAGCTGGTGAAAGGCCACCCTTTCTCGACAACAGATGGAGCTTGGTACGCCAAGAGCATTGTAATTGGACAAGGGCTGTGGAATTCACTGACCTACTTCATCAATTTCAGTCATAACGGCGACCTGTGGTGTGTCCAGCATGGGGACGGAGTCGTCTTAACAGCACCACCGCCCACCAGCAAGTCGGATGCTTGGTTGTCGAGAGCCAGGACCATGGGCCGCAACTACACTATCTATAAGTGCCTGGCATTCACCCATGATAAGACCATCAAGAAGATAAAGAGCGTTGAATTCCTGGTTGACATTGGCAAGATTCTCGCCATGGAGCCCTACTTTGTGAGCGAGAAAGTCTACGACAACAAGGGCAGCTCCACTCCACTGAAATCCACCTTTGAGTAAGTAGCTCACTTCACCTGTCAGTATCATTGGCCATCAAAGTGGCATCCATCTGCAAAAGATTGCTGCTTTCTTCTGCAGATGGTCCAATGTTGTCACACAGCAGCTCTTCTAGCTCTCCCCACAAGCAGCCCTAAGATCACTCCCACTGTACCTTATGGCCGACTCACCACCTTCTATTGTCCTACACACTCGCAAGTCTCAGGTCTAAAGCCTGAGCTCCATAGGGCTGATCCTTTGCACCCACATACTTCACCTTCCAATTCCTTCATTTTGCAGCACAGCCATGGCGCTCTGTAGTGAGGGATTTGAACATCATATATGTTAAACATCACATAATCTTCCTTTAATCCTCTCCTTTACCCTTAAAGTTCTTAGCTGTTTGAATTATTAATTTGCATATGAATAGCTAGTTTTCTGCACCTGCTGGGTAGATTCATACACAAATTTCACATTGCTTATACTGTTTCAGAATTGTAGGCATCCTACAGCAATTAAGTTAGAAGCATTACCATGTTCAACCCCCTTTACCCTACACCACTCTATTGGGGTTGTTTTTGCTTTAAATTTCTTGACCCACCCCCTGTGCTTATTTCTCTTCAGAAGGTGCATGGTACCTCATACATATATAGATCTTGACCAAGGTTGATCAACAATATATCTGGAGATCTACAGGGCGGTAATGGAGTAGGGAGAAGATATGTCAGTGTCTCTGATTAAGGGCACCCAAGACATTTTTAAAGAGGGGCATCTGTTTGAATGGAGATATTCCAGGCCTCTGGGTACACTACCTGCAGATATTGTGCATGAAATGATATGTGCTGAACTGATGAAGTGTGATCCTATTTCCAGCATCTCAAGAATGTCTTTGGAAACAACAGGTAAACTTTCGCAGTGGGTAAAGGTCCAAGCCTACCCCACTGAGGTAGTCCAGTGGGACAAGGTTTGACTACCCACTCACCCCTGAATCCCTATATTGCACATTGAGCCTAGATGCCTCTGCTCCAACTCAAGGTCCCCCCGCCCCCACTCCCACTGCACAGACGACTTGCAGGAGGACAGATACCACTGTAGCCAGGTCCATTCCCTCCAAGTGCTCTCTTGCCATCGCGTCCTCTGGTCCAATCACTTCAACCTGGCAAACGCGCGAACATCGTGGTTAGGTCCAGCCCCAGTTGCAAATACCCTTACAGTTGTATTGACTTAGATAGACACTGCAACAAACTCATCTATGTCCCCCCTTCATTGAAAGTCCTTTTGAAGGCTTAGAGCCTGAATCAGAGTTTGGCTAGTAGGTTACTCTGTCACAAAAATAGGGACTATTCTGCCCACCTTATTACAAGTGACGTCCAAGAGCTGGGTTTGGTCGGGGGAAAGATGGCGGCCGGCTGTTGAGACCGGTCGGGAGCTCCGTGCCTGAGCTCCGCGTGCAGTTATACCTGATGAGGATGCTCGTGAATATGCTGAATTAGGAGCGATTCTATTTCTTTCATCATGGCATACTAAATATGAGTGCCAGACCTACTCTTTAGCTCTTTAAAAGTTCAGTTTAGTGGAGGTGCTGGTAGACGCTGTTAGACGCGGAAGACGCCGTTTTCCTACCTGCCGGGTGATTCTTTTTTGCCCATGTTGATTCCGCTCAGCGCTAGCGTTCAAGATCCTCCCCCAGCCCCCGCTGGTGTGTCAGAGAATACCGGGAAACGGAAACTGCCCATCGGTGACTCGGAGCTCGATTCAGAACCCTTCACGAACTCAGACGCTGGAAAGTGGGAGGCTGCCCTGCGTGCACGGCGGAGCAGCAGGAAAGTAATAAGCCGATTTTCATTCAGTGTCAGAGGTAAGGCGGGGGCAGTAGAAGCGTTTAGAACCCGGACACACTTCTCAGGGGAGTCCTTTAGTTCTGAGGTCCAGGTAAATAATAGGAGAATCACGAAGATATACCAGTCTCAGCCTCAATCCAGTAGCACTCTCCCAGTAACTGACACACCAATTTCGGGGAATTTATTTAAACTAAGCAGCCCTGACTACCTGCCTCAGCTGATTTATCTGGTAGGAGCTTGTGAGAGCAGTACATTGTCACAATATTTACAGATACAGGTACAATTACAACATACCACTTTAAGGAGATTGGGTGGTGTAAAAGTGGAGGGGCAGAAAGAAAGCACAGTTTGCTCCACCTCACCCCCAGTAATCCCTGATCTATTAAAGCAAACAAGAGTTTTAGCTAGCTCCAGTGCTACAGGTATAGATACAATTGATAAATTTGATAAATTTGATACCATAGTAGATAAATTAGATCTGGCTGCTAATCCCGAGACTGATCTTGATTTGAATCGACAGGCAAAGTCCACTTACTGCTTAAGGAACAGGCTATTTCTTAAATAAATCAGCTCCTCTGGCTCTTAAGCAAACTGTTATTCCGCGAATCACAAAGAGAATTTCCCGTAAAGCCCCTAAAACAGATAAAGGAATACCAGTAAATAAGAAAGGAGTGTCAGAAGGGAGGCTGGAACTAGATGAAAAGAGAAGAAAATCTGCATTAAAAATCACACCCTCTTTGAGGTCTTACTTTAAAGTGCAGGACAAAAACCAAGACAAAACCCTCTCTATATCTGTAATGGATAAGCCCGCCTCACCAATGTTACCTCAGCCACTAATGGGGGATATAAGCAATCCGGGCAACTTTTTGACAGAATTCTCATTGAGGGAGTTAGAGAATCAGGATCTTGAGGAACCACAGACGATAGTCCATTCCCAGGACCTACCCATCAGCCAGACTCTGAGTCAGACAATAACTACACCTCAAGTCTCCTCTGGAAATGAACTTACCCCTAATTGTTCTACTATGCCTTCTGCTCCAGAATTGGAGAATGCTATAAACATCGTATCCCCAGACATCAACACCTTAGATATATTTAACATTAATTCTAAATCTGGTAAATCCGATAAAATGCACTGTGAGTCTAGTAGCAATATGGAGGTCCTTATGGAAAAGATGTTTGCAGAGATGACATCCAGATTTAAGATATCAGAGGATAACCAAATCAAACTCCATGATAGATTTGAATCTCTGGACTCAAAGTTTTTGGCGTTGAATGAGAGAATCTCTACAGTGGAAGCTGTAGCTGTGGGTCTGACTAAGAGGGTGGAAGCATCAGAAAAAAATATAAGAGATTTAAAAGCAAAAGACAAAAGTATGGAGGAAAAACTGGAAGCCTTGGAAAACCAGTCTAGGAGATCAAACTTGAGAATTCTTAATGTGCCGGAATGGCGAGAAGGGTCAGACATAAAGAAATTTATAATATCGCTAATAGAGGAATATTTTCCGTGGTGTAAAACCTTAGACCTGGAAAATGATATTCAGTGGGCTCACCGTGATCCTTTTGGAAAACCTAAGGAGAGAAAGAATCCAAGGAAGATCCTGGTGAATTTTAAATCTTACAACATCAAAGAGAGGATCCTGAGTGAAGCACTAAAAACTGGAACATACAACAGGGACGACTGTTCTTTTAGGATTCGATCTGACATTGCGAAAGTGACACAAGACAGGCAATGGGAGTTGGGCCAAAAAATGCCCGAACTAAAATCACTCGGGCTACAGTCCAAATGAAGTTCCTGGCTTCACTCAGGATTATGTGGAGGAATAAGATGTATACTATTAAAGATCCTCTAGAAGTTGATAACGTATTAGCACTGATGCGGGATCAAATTCAAATTCAATCCCAAGCCCACTCCTAGACTAAACATATTTGTTCTCAGCGGTATATACTTATAATGAGCAATGAAATCTAGTATTAAGACTTACTTTTAACACTAGCGTCCTTATCTATCCCTTTTTTTTTTTTTTTACAGGCACGGGGCTCAAAGAGGGCCATAATTAAGGCCCAAAGGAAAGGGAGGCTTTCCCAGGGAGGACATGTGTCTCCCCGTCCCTCCTTTTCTCTTTTCTTTTTTTTTTGAGTTTTCTTTGAATAACCACAAACACAAATGGCTTTCAGCCATTTTAAGAGGGAAAGAGGGGGAGGGAGGGAGCACATGGGGGTTGGGAGCAAAATAGGGAAAAAAAAAAAAACGTCCTCATTTCAATCCAGGGGAGAGAATCAGGAACCAATTGATTAACAATGAGCGCCAAACACTTTACAGAGGGAGATAGAAAAAAAACCTGAAGAATATTAAAATAATTACCTGGAATGTTAATGGGTTAAGAATCAAGAGCAGAAGAAGGAAAATCTTTGAATATTTAAAAGCTGCCGATAGCGAAATTTTAATCTTGCAAGAAACACACCTTATGAAAACAGAATGGGAAGAGATCATTAAAACTCTTCATTGGGTTGAGGATTATGTTTGTACTGACCAACAGTGCGTCACAAAAGGGGTTGTAATTCTCATAAAAAAATCTCTGAAAGCAAGAATATTATTATCCGAGACAGATCCTAAGGGTAGATGGGCGCTAGCCAAGATTACTTTTCTCAATAACATCTTTTTTTTAGCTGGGTATTATGGCCCTAATATAGATGATCCTACCCCATTACAATCATTATACTCCCATTTGATATCGGTAGATTTTCCTGTGATCCTAGGCGGAGACTTTAACATAATTTTAAATCCAAACACAGATCGGATTCCAAAAGGAAAACAGAACAGCCTGCCTAAAATGAGAGAATGGTGGGAATATATAAAAGAGATCTAAATCTTCTTGATGTATGGGATGAAAAGGGCTCCAAACATGATAGGTTTACCTTTAACAATAAAAAGCTTGGAATTCAATCAAGAATCGACTATCTCTTAATAGATCAGGGACTAGTAGAAAATATTCATAAATTGACCCACCTTCCCGCTCATCTTTCAGACCACTCGGCTGTCCAAATGACATTAAAAATAAAGGACGATTCAACAATACAGAGATGGACTCTAGACCGTTCTGTCCTCCTAGATCCCAAAATAATTGACCAACTTACTCAGGAGACAGAACTATATTTTCAAGACAATGATGGGAGTGCCTCACCCCAAGTGGTCTGGGATGCATACAAGGCAGTATCAAGGGGCAAGATCAGTGGCTTGGCCATTCATAAATCAAGAGACGAATAGAAGAGAACATAAAAACACTGGACCGACAGATCTTGATAGACACTTCTCTTCTGAGATGTCAAGATTTAATTAGGGAAAGGCTCAAATTGAAGGAAGATTTATCGACTTTATTAGAAGGCAAAATTAGGGAAAGATGGGAATGTAGTAAACTTGCCCATTATGAGTATGGAGAGGGCTGCGGGAAGATGCTCGCATGGAAGCTCAAAACAGACCGAGCTAGAAATAAAATAAATTATATAGACCCAACAGACAGCTCTAAAAATGGGTTTGAAGAGAAAGTAATAAAAGAAGAATTCTTGGCCTTTTTTACTAACCTCTACTCAGAGGATTGTAATCCGAAAATTGAAGAAATAACTAATTTCTTGCAAGCACAAAATATTCCAGCCTTAACCCCAGAGGAAAAAGTAACTTTGAATAGTGATATAAAAGCAGAGGAGGTTGCCGAAGCAATAAAAGAGCTAAAGAGAGGAAAAGCTGCAGGGCCTGATGCCCTTCCAAATGAATTCTATATAAAGCTAAAAGATTCGCTGGTTCCCCATTTAACAATCAGACCCCCCAGGATATAGCGGCATGGATTAGCAAATTTAGCGGCACAAAAATGGAAATTTAGCGGCATAAATATGGAAATTTAGCGGCAATTTTGCGGCATTTTATTTGCCCATTTTTCCTACAACAAACACAGATATCTTAGTTTTTTTAGTTATTTAACAACATGAAGCTATGTATATTTGGTTTATTCAGTGTGTAAGAGTCAGAGTGAGATTGTAGCAATTGTTCTTCGGAAACTCAGGGCCTATCGGCTCATTAGTTCCATACCATCTCCAGTCACAAAACACAAGGAGAGGTCTTTCTTTTGTGTATTTTCTTCTTTCTTCCTTTTAAAAATCCATTATAGCATAGGAAACATTGCTTTTACATTAGTTCTCTGTTTGTGCCCCAGAGATTTAGTTTGCACATTACTGGCAAGCACACTTAGTTAACTGAAAACAATAATGGTGAAACACCAGGTCAAAATAAGGATTAACCAGGGGTCTCTGCCCAACAAATTTCAGAGTAGGGTAACATTTGTGTTACTACCTGCTACAGAAACTTGGTTGGAGTGAACACAAGCACTGGCAGTAAACAGTAGGGCACTGGGCAATCTACTGGCACTGAGTAGTGCACTCTCTGCTTTACCTGATGTCACTCCCTTCCCCACCCTGTTTACCCACCCCACTCTTTCTCCTGCCCTGTGCTTCCTTCCTGATTCGCACGAGCTCTTTCTTTGCCAGTCCCTCGCCACCTCACAGGGTGGTCTCCACATGGCTGGCTTATCCTGTGGCTCCCTAGCCCCCACTCTGACTCACCACCCTTTTGCTTTTTCCCTGGCCCGCTCACACTTCCCAACATACACTCTGCAGTTGCTGTGTTATTTACTCATTGCCTACTGATTGAATTTGTTTAAATTGTAAAGAATGTTTAAAAAGTAAAATGCAAACCGAATGCTCACAGTTCTGGTGACCGAATGTGTGCCTCTTTTATTCTGGGCATCCGAGCCATGTTCAAATCTTGTCTTCTAGAGCGGCTCATTTGAAGGTTTATTTAGTTTTCATGAGGTTTCTGGGAACCTCTTTCCAAAGTGCAACATTCCCCCCGCAGAACAATATTGTGCATTTGCACCGTTATCGATAGGAGGCATTTTAAGGTTGAAAACACCAGCAGACCTTAAAACATGCCTGGGAATCTTGATGTAACTGCAGCTTTGAGAAGCCTGCGGTAGAAACGTGAAATTGCACCAACAGTGAAGCCAAATCATTTGACGACAAAGAAGGCATTCTTTGAAGCGTGTGTTGTAGATTTCATATTTGCACTTTTCTGCCATCTAGTGCTGGATTCAGGGTATTGTTTTTCTTCGAAGAATGCTTTGTTTCAAGCAGGCAGTAAATGACTCGTGATTACATCCACGAAAGTAACTCACTACAGAATGCGATTTGTGTCGGAAAAGAACTAACAGACCCCCAAGGATATAGCGGATTTTGTCAAAATGCCACAATTTCTACAAAAGTGCCGATTTCGCGGGCACTTTCGTAAAAATCGCGGCTTTTTGACAAAAGTGCCGATTTCGCGGCAAATCGCGAAATCGCGATATCCTGGAGGGTCTGAACAATACTATTTAACAAGATTTTTATAAACAATGTTAAAATTCCGGAGTCATGGAATGATGCCACAATCTCTATTATACTTAAACCAGGTAAAAATCCAAAGAAATGCGAATCCTATCGCCCAATATCCATCCTAAATTGCGACTATAAGATTTTTACTCAAATCCTGACAAAGAGATTAGGGAAAATAGCGGGAACATTAATAAACTCTAATCAAAAGGGCTTCATGGCAGGAAGGCATCTTCAGGACCTCACACATGAGTTAATTGCAGTAATTGATATCGCTATTGTAGAGAAAATCCCACTATCAATAATTACGATTGACGCTGCTAAAGCATTTGATAGGGTAAATTGGTCCTACCTAAGTGAAGTATTAAAAAAGTTTAATCTGGGGGACAACATCATAAAAGCTGTGGAAAATATTTACAACTCGCCCAGAGCCAAAATACTAATTAACGGTCACTTAACTAACAACATCCAGATAGGTAGAGGTACACGCCAGGGATGCCCTCTCTCCCCCCTACTTTTTAACTTCTATATTGAGCCTATTGCAGAACATCTTAGGAATCTCCCTTCAATCTCCGCATTTTCCTATCAAGGGTGGCACAAGAAAGTTGCTTTATACGCGGACGATCTCATGATCTTTACTTCAGACCTAGAAGAGGCTCTTAAAACAACAGAAGAGACCTCGATAATCTTTGGGAGGATATCTGGTTATCAGATAAACCAGACAAAAACTGAAACTGTAAGCTGGAATGAAAATTTCGTATCCCCCTTTAGTAAAGAAAAAATAAGATACCTGGATATTGATCTGGTAAAGGAGATTGATAAAATTACCCAAATAAACTTTCATAGGGTAGAGATTGAAGTTAAAAAATTACTGAAAGTCTGGAGAGCGCTGCCCTTAACATTCCTGGGTAAATCGAACATCATAAAAATGGCAATCTTACCAGAATTCACCTTTATTTTTAACGCGATCCCGTTAGAGTTCAACAGAGAAAAGATAAAAAAGATGCAGGGAGACCTATCTAGTTTCATATGGTCTTCTAAAAAACCAAGAATTGCATGGCGTAAATTAAGAAGATCTAAAGAGCAAGGGGGAATAGCAAGCCCAGACCTATTAGAATACTGCAGGGCCTTCCAATTTAAAAGTAGTAGAGTGTTGTTGGGTCCTTATGAAAATTATCCACTATTACGCATTTTAACAAACAATACCAGTCACTTTCTCTACAAATTTGGTCATCCGAAGTTCTTTAAAAAAATTAAACTAAAGGTCCTCAAATCAGCCGCTAGAATATGGTACTGTATTAGATCTACAATGGATATTCCCTTTTATAGTGATAAGGCCCCGATCAGGGATTCTCAGACCACACCAGACTGCCTTAAGGACAGATTAGCAACACAGCTAAGATCAGCAGGAATAACGGAATGGGGTCAGCTTCTGTTTCAAAACAAACTGCTCGATTGGGATATATTATCTCAATGCACGAACTCCACTCTTTCGAAATTTAAATATTATCAACTACTGAGTTGGAGTAAATCCCTCAAAGAAACTAGAAAAGGAAACACCGCCCTGGAGATAAAGATGCAGACGCCTAAACCATTCCGGAAAGAAACTTCCTTCTGGTACTGGGCCTTAATCTCGGCTGGGGAGGACGACTTCCGAATTCCAGAAAGTACCTGGGGAAAAGACCTGCCGACGCTGGATACAAGCAATGCATGGCAAGTATCTATGAGCATATGCTGGTCAATTGTAACTTCTGCTGCTCTTAAAAGAAATCATTTGCTCACTGTACACAGAGCCTACTGGACACCGAAAAGATTATCCAAATTTAACGGGGCCACAGTGAAGAGCTGCCCAAAGTGTCAATTACAGATGGCTGATGACCTACATATGTTCTGGCGTTGTCCCAGCCTGGACGCCTTTTGGAAAGAAGTGGGTACTACTTTAGAAGGGGTATTTGGAAGACAACTTTCTGTAAGTATGGACCTAGTTATTTTTGGGGTCTCAATTTCAAGAACTAATGTAGGAAGACCTTTTTCTGAAGCTCAAGAGAACTTACTTTTCATTCTGATCCTTCTGGCAAGGAGGGAGATTTGTGTAAAATGGATAACTCCTGTTCCCCCTACTCATAACGAATGGTTGGCCTCAGTCTTGAGAGTGTTTAATCTAGATAAAAATAAGAAATACGCCTCTAAAAAATATAAATTCTGGGACTTGTGGGAAGAACACCATAAGAGGTGAATTAAGTGAAGTGGTATAGATAAAAAGTGCATGTAACATGATGGTAACATTCCTGGTTTTCCCTTTACTTCCTCTTTGAACTGTCCAATGATTACGCTATCGCAACAACGTCGAGGAAGGCTTGCAAGAGTAGCAATGATGGCTAGCTCAACCTACCATACTTAATCAAGCCTCCCCCTTATAAGTACATGGATGTAAGGGGTCTCTTTCTCTAGGGGCGCCACGAAGTTGAGAATGGTCCCTGAAAACTCCTGACTTTAACTGTTGCGTAATGAGGACGTGAGAAGAAAAAGAAAAAAAGAGCTGGGTTTGGTCGCCTAGTGGAATAATGCGTTCTCTGTAGGGACCTGTGTTCAGGCTCATGGCCAAAGGTCCACTCAGCCTTTCATCCCTCTGAGGTCGATAAAATGAGAGGATGTAGCCTAATGGCTAGAGCGGTCGACCTCAATGCTGGGGAACCAGGTTTGAGTGTCGGCAAGGGACGATCAACATCCTGTGATTCTGAGCAAATCACTTAACCTCCCCGTGCCTAAAAAAATGAATGTGTCTATCTGTAATGCAACTGGTGCCAATGTAAAGCGCTCTGATACCTTTGGGTCATGTTCGCGCCATATAAAATCCCGAAGGGAAACAAATGAGTACAATTGAGTTTTGTAACAATAAACATCTGTGATTCAGCGGCAGGATACTCTTGGGTGAATGTGCACCTTACAAATACACATTATGTTATATACTCCAAGGCGGAGAGGATCTCCTCCTTGTCTGTGATGCAGTCTCCTCCTTGTCTGTGATGCAGTAACCCGTCCCACAAACTCTAAATCGACGCCTCAGTTACAGGTCCTTTTGGCAAGGTTCTTACACATGAACCTTGCATCTTAAAATGTTAGTTCAGTTCTGAAAGATGGAGTCTAAGCCATCATCCAGTGCTTGGGATGCTGTCATGAAGGTTCTGCAACTTAACAGGACAAGCATTGGCAAAGCCAATAGATCTGGCATAGGGTCTCCACTTTCCTAACGTTACCAATGCTCATTTTCTTTTGGAATGGTTGCTGTATAAACACTGGTGGGACACATATGTCCTGATAGTAATGTTGGGGGTCTTAAACCTCTCTATTGGCTTAGGTGTGTCCTTTTGTTTGTTGTGGAAGGCATAAGGAGCTATTTTATACCTAAAAAAGCAGATTCTGCCATCACATCTTTGTTTATCTTATTCATTGATTGCATATACAAGGGGTGTTTGTTGTACTCTGTGGCCTGAAGGAACTGCAAGGTCCATAATCCCGCTTTGTGTTCTCTGGAGATCATACCACATCACACTTCAAAAGCGCTTCACCTGTCCCGCAGCATGGGGGTGCTAAAAGCGCTTTGCCTGTCCCGCAGCACACAGGTGCTCAAAGCGCTTTGTCTGTCCCACAGCATGGGGTGTTTGCTGGGCTCTGGGGGCTTATGTCAATCTTAAATCTGCATATTACTTGTCTCGTACAGTGTTCTGATGCCTTCAGGTCCAGCGAGTACTATATGAAACTCTCCAATGAAAACAAATTAATAATAATGATGGAATTGGGACTTGACTTTTCCCCTAACCTCTGCTGGAAAGGCATTCTAGTCTAACACCCGCCCGCCCCAAAAAGGGATTTCAGCCAACGCTTAATTGAATTTATAGCCCCCAATGTACTTTAAACTGAACATTTTCTCTTGTTGGGTGATTTCACCTACCAAGGGGAAGACCACCTGAAGGTAGAAACTTACCACCTACTATCCGATTTAGAAACATTGGGATTACGTCAACTAGTTTCAGGACCAACCCATACTGCAGGCCATGCCCTGAACTTAATTTTTACGAACACTCCAAAACTCAGTTGTGACCCACCTAAACCTGTACTTTGGACCGATCATTCACTTATTGGTTTTCGTATCCCCTTCTACAAGTCGAAATGCCAAGCACTTACCTACCAAAATAATCCCTCCTGACAATGGCAGAAAATTAACACACTCACCTGGTCCAAGGAAAAACTGCCTCCCTTTAACTTTGAACATGCAGATGTAGACCTAGCACTTTGTAATTTTAATAGGGCTCTGAACTCTGTATTTGATAAAATAGCCCCTCTTAACACTTTAAAAAGAGTCCACACAGACCTCACGCACCCTGGTACTCTTTAGATTTAAAGTCCGAGAAAGCTTCCTGCAAAAGACTTGAAAGGAGATGGCATCTGACCTATCTTCTTGGGGACACAAATACCTATAAATTGGCTCTAACAACGTACCATCATAACATCAAGAATGCTCGTAAAGCTTACCTAGGGAAGCAAATAGATGAGGAGAGGAACTATTCCAAAACTCTTTTTAAAATACTCAAATCCTTCTCAAATCCAGCGGCTTGCTCCCTGGTACTAAACCCATCGCAATCTCTGTGGAATGCTTTGGCCAACCACTTTGAAGGAAAAATCAAAGCGATTTACCAAAAGTTCCCCACCATCGCTGTCCAGTCGGAGGAGAGCCTAGAAGCCCCTGCTCCTTTCCCTAATGTCACTATCAACATATACAAATTTGAAGTATATCTCTCCAGAAATCACTCACAATCTTCTGATGTCTGTAAAATCGGGCTCTCCAATAGATGTCTCCCCACCCAGAGTACTGTTACACCTTGCTCCTAATTTGGCCTACTTATTTTAAGAACTGCCTGCTTTGCCCGTTGTCCATCATCCCGCCCCGTACCGAGATACCCCTCTGGGGGTAATTCGAGCGTGTAGTAAATTAAAATAACATAACATGACTAGGACCAGTGATGCTAGCCATGTCTTTCATATGCCCCCCAGAGCCTCTGGTTCTCACATCTGGCAGAGGGATGGGTCCTCTATGGCCAGGCTGGCTGGATGGCTTCAAAGACTTTTTTAAGGGGTCCCGAATCACCGACCCGACCAGTAACTCTTCGCCCTGCGCAATCTGATTGGCAAAGACATTGGTCCACTCATCAAAGAACTGCCAGTCGCCATGTCTACCTCATATCAGGACATGAGAGCTATACTAAACAGAAAATGTCTCCACAAATGCAACCTACTATGAAAACTATACCTTCAATCTGGCATCCCAAGAAAAGGACGAATTGATGGGCGACTTTATCACAAGTCTCAAATGCCTAGCCCGATACTGCAAATTTGACAACTTCACCAGGGAAGATGCCCTTAGTCTAAGAATCATAGAGGGATGGCAGTCAGAATCACCACGCCGTAATTTACTGAATTAACATTACTCACTAGACAACATAGAAGAACTGGCAAGGCTCAATGATAAGGCCAAAGAACATGCCAAGAAGATAGAAGCAGGAAAAACAGAAAAAAGCAAACAAGCATTCTGACTTCAGTCTCAGATGAAAACAAGACATCAGTCAGTTCAAAGACGAACTTCCAAGCCCACAAGCCAGACACACAGTAGGACCAGGAATGGAAGCAGCCAAAAACTAGAATGCTACTGCTGTGGTCAAAAATACCCTCCTGCGGGCCCCTGCCCTGCCATGGGGCAGCAATGTTACTGCTGTAGAAAAGAAAATCACTTTGAACTGGTGCGCAGAGCATCTCGCAAGGAATTAGCACAACACCAAAAGAACTTTGTATCTCACCACAATGTGAAAGCAGAATGTGACAGGCGAGAACACTCAACCAGCTCATCAAGATCCAGCGTACAATCCCATCTCATGCACCAATCTTGACGCTCGTCATCGAGGGAGTCATCATCCCTCACTCCCATCTCTCAGGACAGTGATAAATATGTGTGCATGGTGGCTGACCCCGACAGACTAAAGAAATATCAAAGGCTGCACATTAAAATGGGAAACCACCCGGAACAATTTGTACTTGACACTGGAGCATCCCTCAACTACATATATGCCACTGAATACAAATAAATTAACCCAAAACCCAAACTGCAGAAGGCTGCTGTGCGCATCTTCACCCAGATACCCTAAGAACCCCTACCAAGCGTAGGATAATTTTGCACATCTTTGACATACAAAGACTTAGCGGTCTATTCCCAAATCCATGTCATAGAAGGACCTGAAGCAGCTGATTGCCTTCTAAGCTTGCCCACCGCAGAATGCCTAAACCTTGTAGAGATACTATACAAATTAGATGACTCACCAGACATAATCAGAAAATTTCCAAAACTATTTACCGTACTAGAAAATGTACCCCTCTTTAAAGTCGAGTTAGACATCAATGGACAGGTAACACCCGTGGCCCAACATCACCGCAAAGTGCCATTTCACCTTCAACAAGCTGTAGATGAAATGTTACAAGATCTATTACGAGCTGCCATCATTGAGAGGTCAACTGGACCAACTCCTTGGGAATCACCAGTGGTGGTCGTACCCAAACGGGGGTCAAACAACAAAGTGCACATCTGCGTGGATATGAGAGCCCCAAACAGGGCAATAGAAGGAGAACGGCATCCAGGCACCCACATTAGCGACATGATTACCCGGCTTAATGGGGCGATAGTCTTTTCTAAATTGTATTGAAACAAAGGACATCATCAGCTCGAGCTTCATGAGAGATCCCGCTACATGACCACATTCTCAACTCAAGGCCTCTTCTGATACCAACGCCTCAACTTTGGGATATCATCAGCCGCAGAAATATTCCAAGAAGCAGTGAGGCGAGTCATTCATCACATTCCCCACTCATTCAATTACAGTGATGACATCCTGGTGTTCGGTGACACCCTCAAGGAACATGAAAAATCCCTGAATTTAGTGTGTCATGCTCTCCTAGAAGCCAGCCTCACACTCAATTGAGATAAATGTGAGTTTCACAAATCCACATCCTTCTTGGTTTTTTGATCGCAGCTTTCATGCATTTCCAAGGTATTGTTTGATTGGTCCTTTTTGGTTTTTCTGCTTTCTTTTTGTGATTGGTCATTTAGGTGGCGATATATAACTTGCACAAGGCCTACTTGATTCTGCGCCTCCAGAGATACATTTACTTTGTTCTAATTATTGACGCCTACTACTAGGGTCTGCCTATATTTAAAGGGGAGGTACGGAGAAGCAGAAAGCTGCCAGCTCCAAGGGTGGGACGGGACCGTACACACTAATCTTGCACACATTCTTAGCCCATGCAGTTGGAGTTATTAGTGAAGATATTGACCTGGCAGAGAGATGCCTCTCACTAGATATAGGCAATCTGCCTCTCCCCGTTTTCTACCTTGGCCGAAATCTGTTCTAATAGATTCCACCTGTGTGAATAGGAATTCTGCCCAAGAGCCTGCGGGACTTATAAGGGCACACCCTGGCAAGCCGTCAGCCACAGGCAAAAGGAGGACTAAGTGTGCTTCCTATTACCCAGAGCTTCTTCCCTCATTAATCTTGTTTCCTCATCAACATTGGCCCTGAAACCCTTAGGCAGGTTAAGTGATGACTCCTAGGATATTTTAAGTGATATGTTAAAATTATAATGCAAGTATCACCCCTTGCGTTATAAATATTGAGTTTCTAGAAACTGACATTTTTTTACTTTCAAAGTGTATCCAACCATCAGCCACTCCAACTTGCTCTGTGCTCTTACCATTAGCAGCACAGCCACTTTTAGGTACACCAGTCACTGTGCCCAGCAAACCTCCAGTCGTTATTGCCTTGTCATCTGGCACTACCCATACAACTCCTACAAGGTCATTATCCTACTGCAATCCAACCTGTGTTCCAGCTGTACCATCTCACAAACCAGGGCAATCCAATCCAGTATCTCCTTGTGCTGGTGGGTCTAATAATATTCACTTTCACTTTGGTCCACCTGAATGAAAGCTGCCTATTCATTTTGATTATGGCCAACCTGCTGGAGCTAGCTGGTACGCCACTTGAGACAACTTCGCTACTTAAACACAAGGTTAGCCGGGATTATGACAGTATTCTCTTTGTGTGGAGAGTTGATTGGATTGGTCTCTTATCAAACGGGTTCAGGGCAACTCTGTTAATCTTAATTTCAGATATCCAGGAATAGCTAGGCGTGTACTTCCTCAGCAACCTCTGTAAGTGAATGAGAAGGAGAGCATCATACTCATGCCCCTTGGTTTCTTCTGTAGACATCTATACCCCAGGCAAACCAGTGGCGTAACATAAGCCCCTGCACCACCTGAGGGTGTGGGTGGCCCGAACTCCAGGTGGCCCCCACAGCACGGTACACTGACTGGGTCTAGGACCGACGTGGTAGGTGGTGGGCTGGGGGAGCCCCCAAGTTTTGTTACACCACTGAGGCAAGCTCCAGTTAATCATGGCCCATTACCAGCCCCTTTTCTGAACCATTACCAGTCTGAGCACTCCAGGGCGGGGGGCTGCATTTTGGTAACAATTGTTTGAACCTTTAACAGGGATATATGTCGTTACAACGCGTGCGTTACAACGACCTACCATTACAACGCGGTTGTAACAACGCAAGTTGTTACAACGACTTGCGTTGAGGGGGCGCTAATTTAAAACATTTAAATTACTATTCCAACACCAGTCCCCGTGGATAGCAGGGAAGGTGTTGGGATAGTAAATTAAATGATTTACTATCCTCGAGCGCCCCCCAGCGCAATGCGTTGTAACAACTTTCGTTGTTACAACCGCGTGGTAATAGTAGGTCGTGGTAACGCGCGCGTTGTAAGCGTTGTATACCTTTAACAGATCTGTATGAATTGGATTTACACGAATGGTCCCAGGGATCTATAGTGGGTGTCTTTTTGCAGGTTGTGCAGGACAACCTCTTAGAGAAAATCCCTCTTCTGGGGAGTACCAATATGGGCACCACCATCACCTCAGTCTCTCCAGCCAAACTGTCACAAGAAACCTGGCTACTGGAAATATTAGCTTGGGATTGATTTCAGAGCTTCTGCATCTCTGCTCACAGGTTGGAATTGGCAGGGCTAGGGTGGTATGCTAACCATTTGGCTGTGTATCTAGTGATTATGATATTGCTCCTGTACCCATCACCCTTCCTGGCATTCTGATTTAATAACATTTCTTTTCAGTCAAATGTAATTTTTTTTATTATTAATTTCTACAGTGCTGTTTTTCAACAGACATTGGTCCCAATGTAGATGCTTTATTTACTGTTGTACAGTGTTGAAGGGGTAGGTCCTTCCTTTTGTTAGGTGGATTAAATATTCTAATGGGAGGGTTAATGCCCATGCCATAGAGTTATTTGGTGATACCGGTTTCCAGCCTATTACCTTTATTGGATGACAGAGAAGCATGATAATTAACTATGTTTTTGTCTTCCCCTAATAGGTGAATATGTGCAATCACTTTCTGTCGTACACACTGCCTATAGTTATCATAATGCTACTGAACTGGTTTTCTTTTTCCCCATTCCTGCTAATCCTATCCCAGCAAGGGGTTCAACCAACCTAACAATGGCTGATGGGAGGGTTTAGGATTAGATGGCGTAGTGTGGACATCCGTTCCTTGCTGACCAACATGGTGCATTCCAAGTTTGCTATGATTTACCTTTTATATGTACGTCAGCCAAGTGATTTGATCATTGAAACTGTTGTAACACTGAACGATAAAATGAAAAACTGTATTCTGAGTCCAGTATAAGCTCATAAGAAATGTAAACATGGGTGGTTCACTAAGGACTGCAGTGTGGCTAAGATCAGGTTGTGGAAGGCGTTCAATAGCAATCCCAGGGATATTGCATTAATTGTGTAAGATGATTAGAACAATGTCTTAATCTAAATCTGTTTATCAACAAATACACAACTGTAAAGGGAGGCATGGTTTCTCCTTGTAGGACATTTTGTCCAAAATCTGGTGGGCAATTTTCTTCAGCCTAGAGAATGTCATAACCAAATGTTTGGTTCTCCCAAAAGAGAACGTTAATGGTGCAAGTTATATAACCTGCTATTTGGAGTTGTAAATTCATATACTCTGCCTGAAAAACAAACTCTCTAATCTAGTGTTTCCACCTGAACAAACTCATTAGTTGCTCTTACCAACAGAAACTCTTGAAGATTCAGGTGAACTATTGTGACATCTGCCATGCTGTCTGGCAGAGTTAGAGCCCACTCCTTGTTCAGAAGCAGAGTCCTCAATATGTGTGGCATGTTTATGTAAGATTCCAGCCTCTTTCTTCTTTTTAAATTGAGGCTTTTGTTATGGAAGCTTTTCTTCCTTGTTTACTTTGAAGTCAGAGGAGTGTTGTAAAGTATAGTAGATCTGCTGCTGTGTGGGTTGCTAATTAAGGATATTGTGTGTAGCCGGCTAAGACTGGCCATGTTGCCCTGTCATTGCGCACAGGACCCAGTCCAACAATAGCTAATGAATATGGAAGAGTACCTTGAAACCAGTTTATGTGTTCCTGATACATTAGTGCTTTTTCAAAAATTGTATATGGTCTGTAATTGCTCGGCACTACTGCTATAGTGTATGCGTGAAAGTTTCCTGTGTTGGCATCAGCTACCGGAAATGTTACCCATGAATAGAATACCTCTGTTTTATACTCTTCAGATGGCTCTACCATGAAGGTAACATCCCCTCCTGCTAGTGGGAGCCCATGTTTTGCAACATCTGTGTTACTACATGTCTGCAGTTTAGTAGTATGTCTACTAGAACTGGATTAGTCTTTGAATATGTGGAATTCAGAGAGGGTGACTATAGAGAGGTGATCCTTTGAAAGGTTTAAGCTTGAACAACGTACAGGCAGAAATAAGGGTGCCCTATTTTGCTGAGGAGGATTTTTCCCTTACACAACAAACGTCTCTGGTTAAGTGACCTAAAACTTTGGTGATACCTTGTCATCCGGTTCCTAGTATTTCAGTAAGGCTGTGCATTTGGGCAACTTAATTGTCAAAACTATGTGGGACTGAGTCTGAGCACACCATCAGAACATGATGACCTAATTCCGGGCTTGCTCACAGTGCAGCATTTGGACCTCTAAGCCTTACAAGGTACCGGATGGTGTCTGCAGCTTTAGAACATGACAACCCTGAGTCCTCAGGGAAATAGGGGAAACCGACCCACCCTTTCGTTGTTAACTCAGGCATGCCCAAATGGAGACACAAGAAATGCACACATTGGCACTTCAAATGTTTATTGAAGCAACTGGACTTTTGTGTAAAATATGTGTGCTGCAATGATTAATAGAATGAAGCAAAACAATATTACCAGTGTTACAAGAATGATGAACAGGATTAATCATTCAACCTTTGTGCATTTTCATTTAATTATATTAATACTTATAATTGTACTCCTACCTAGCGCTGCCTATCCAATGAAGCCTAGGGTGTGCAGGTCTCCCAGAATACCTTAGAGTGGTCTAACTCCTCATTTGTCTGTGGGTGTATGTCATCTGATGGCCAGTCTTGGTGTACGGCACAATGTCATTCTCAGGATAGTGATAGACTCAGCTGGGCCAGAATTTCTACATGGGGTGACCTTGACAACCCATCAACATGCTCCTCTCTCTAAACAAGGGCTTGGTGCAGTTTATATAATGAACGGGCCCATTTGTTCTGTGCCTGGGCTCTGCTCCGGCTACCATTGTTGATTCTACCCACCCAGAGCTGTCGCCAAACAGACAACAACAAATAACATTTTGTGCGGTGTACCTAGCTCTTGTACAGATGTTCAAAGGCCTTCTTAATATACCTACGAAGAAGTTTAAGTGTACACAAACTATTTGTGTTAGAATTAGGTCAAACCAAAATCTAGTTGACGTCACTGCGGGGTCAGTGCCTCAGTAAGGTTTGGTCCAGCCGGAGATTGCCCTTGACCTTTTGTGTTACAGTGGGGTGCTCAACATGGCTGTGTCCTTGATCCAATTTTGTTTCTATTGTATAAAAGGTTAAATACTTGATTGCAAAGCTCTAGAAAAGACCTGTCAAAGTTTAATTCTGTCCTTGTGCCTGCCTTGCTTAATGCAGACAATTACGTCTTGCTTTCTAATACATCTAACGGACTGAGAACTTTAGTTGAAAGTTTTATGTCACTAATGGAAAATGTATATCTTGAGATTAACACTTCAAAAATTAAGCTCATGGTTTATGGACCCAAACAGTAAAACAGGAATTTTCAGAATCAAGGGGAAATGTATTGAGACGGTTAATCATTTCTCATAATTCTGAATTATTTTTGACTCACTTACTATTTGGTCGGCTTGCTCTGCAAATAGATTTAATTAAAGCTGCTCCTCTGTTGCTATGGGTTTATGTCTGGGCAAACAAATGTATTTGCTTTAACGAGCCATTCTCTGACATTGTTTGGCCTAGGATAAGATATATCTGAATCCTTGGTTCAAGCACATCAAAGCTTCCACCAAAGCCATCAGCAGCCATGACTTGTTTACCTTGCCTCACAGGCTAACTAAGACATATATTGTTCAGGTAAAAAAGCTATTTCTGTCCTGTTTTGAATTATCCCGGTAACAGCAGGGATTGGGGAACTATGCTACTGTTGAAACATCATTAACCCTGGAACTGTATTTGGCCTGGACTAAAAATCCCTGGGGAAGGCAGTTCTTGTTAACATTTCAGCGGGGGCATATAACATATTAATCTTTGCTTGGGAAATATGATACTGCTTCCTTCTTAATTTGTCCCTGCGATGAGACTTTAGTGCAAATGCTAAAGCATTTGTGTCTTTTTCTGCTCTTTTTATAAACCTTTCACAAGGGCATTTTTAAAACCGATTCTTAAACTTTATGGTTTAAAACCGTACAAACCGGCTCTGTAAATTAATTTTGTTGTAATAGTGTTGAAAGTTTTCTAAAAAAAAGAAAAAGCTGTGCAAAATCGAATTTTTATATTTCTTTTAAAGTTTGTCAACTTGTACAATGTTATTATTTGTTGCATCTGATGCTTTTATGATTGTTTTTAACCCTTTCGATGCTGATGACGAGCTCAGCTCGTCATCACCCACGGGTGTCGTGTGCTGATGACGAGCTGAGCTCGTCATGGTGCCACTAAAATGGCATTTTCCAGCACACAGCGGGAAAACGCCTAGCAGCCAAGAGGTTAATAATCGAATAAGACTATTTTGAAGATTGTGCAAAGCAATATTTTTGCTTTGCACTTCAGAAGAAATCTCTTAGGTGCTTTTGTCATCGGTGGACTAGGAGATGGGTCTCCATTTAATCTAAAGATGTAAAAGGCAAGCCGTACTTTTTCCCGATGAAGATTAGAGATTCTAAGAGAAGACTACAATGGCGAAGGAAAGCTTTTGCACTATACTGCCAATAGAAGTCCTCCTAGAAAGCATAATGGCTTCATAGCCCTTCCTTGCTTTCAAATTACACTTTGGAAGCACAAGTTACGCAAAGGGCACACAACAGTGATATCTTGAGAAAATACGTCCAGAACAGCTTTACAACTAGGTTCAAGTTTTCCTATCAGAAGTGCAATAAACAAACATGTTAACTTTTGCACGTTCACTTTTCTGATTTCCCATGAACAGACTTCCTCCATTAAACTTGTCCTTTCTTTTTAGGAATTGAGATGTGCACCCCTATGGAAAATGGCAACTGCACAACTTTTCTAGGAGGACTGTAACATCCTGTAATGTTTGCACACAATGAGTATACATAACAGCAACACCAGTGTATTGGCATATGCGCAAAGGATTCAAATCCACTGTAGTTGCTCAAGTTGTTACTTGAGATCTTTCTCACATGAGATATAGTTGCTTAAAAGTATTAATCACAAAGCTGAAGTGGTGTGGATTGAATAAAACAAATGGTATATGCACTCATACTACTCCAATGGCTTGTGCTAATTGTTCTCAAGGATTAAAATGATACCAAAGTTGGTTGGTAGTGATGTGTCAATATTGCAACTTACCAGTAAATGCCTTAAATGTTATGGCAATAGTTGATGGCACCTTACTATACATAGTGACTAGCAATCCCTGAGGAGTACAATTGTCCTAAAGTATAGTTTGTGAGGAACTATTCGTCAGTCGCTGAGGTGTGTGGCTTCAAACTAGAAATGTGCCAATCCACTTTTGCTACTTTCGTTATTTTAAAAAGAAGAAAATATACCAAAATGTATTGATTTGTGACAAGTCAACACTGCAACTTTTATTAAATGTAAATGTTTGTTATGAAAATCATTTATGAAAAGCTACTATACTTAGGAATTAGCAGTCAGTGAGGACAAAAGTGTCTCAAAGTTTTATTGTTGGCAAGTATTTTTAGGTGTATTTATACTACACTGCCAACTGAAGTCTTCACGGAACTGCTGGAAAATGTAGATGGAAAACGTGTTGCACTCTACTACCAAGAGAGGTCCTCACAGAAGAGTAAAATAGAGATGGAGATGGAGACTGAAACGGAGATGGTCATGAAGAAGTGGAAGGAGACAGAGATGGAGACAGATTAAGATGGAAAGCAGCAGTTTCTCGATACTACCAAGAGAGGTCCTCACAGAAGAATGCAATGGAGATGGAGAAGCTGCTGCATTAGCTGCATACTATGAATAGAGGTCCTCACAGAAGAATGCATTAGAGATGGAGAGGGAGATGGACATGAACATGGAAAGCAGCAGTAGTGATATACTACCAACAGAAGAGCTCAAAGACTAGCACAATAGAAATAGAAAGCTGCAATTGTGCTATACCATCAATAGAGGTCCCACAGAAGAGCACAATAAAGATTGAAAGCTGCAGTTGTACTATACCACCAATAGAGGTCCCACAGAAGAGCACAATAAAGATCGAAAGCTGCAGTTGTGTTATACTACTAATAGAGGTCCCACAGAAGAGCACAATAAAGATTGAAAGCTGCAGTTATGCTATACTAACAATTGAGGTCTTCAGAAAAGACTGCAATGAAAGCTTGTTGCACAATTCCGCCAGCAGATGTCCTCACTCAAGAGTACAAAGTAAATAGAAAAGTTGTTATACT
This sequence comes from Lissotriton vulgaris, assembly GCF_964263255.1. Lineage (NCBI taxonomy): Eukaryota > Metazoa > Chordata > Amphibia > Caudata > Salamandridae > Lissotriton > Lissotriton vulgaris. The sequence continues at coordinate 62,075,548 of NC_141689.1, forward strand.
CTACTACCAACAGAAGCCCTCACTGAAAATGGAAAGCTGTAGTTGTTCTATTGTGCCAAAAAAGATCGTCACAGAAGAGTGCAATAGTGATGGAAAGGGGTGTGGCTGCAACCGAGAAATTTGCATATAGAATCTTGCCACTCTAATGTCTTGTGTTTGTTTCTGAAAAGGATCAATAGATAGTACAAAGCTGGTTGACACTGATGAATCAACATTGCAGCTTACAATAAATGTGTTGAGTGCTATGGAAATAGTTGATGACACCGTCCTTCACAATAGGACTAGCAGTCACTGAGGTAAACAAGTGTTTAAAAAGTTGAATTTGTGGTCAACCATTTGTCAATCAGAAAGTGAGGGGCATGGCTTCAAATCAGACTAGCATTTACTGGGGAGTGTGTGTCTAAAATGTTTTATTCATGGGTAACTCTTTTTTAGGTTTACCCTAAGGTTTAGGTTTAGGTAGACAATTCAGCCCCTCAAGGTGAGGATATTCAATGACTAGAGTAAGCTGGTCCATTGACCTTTATTTGAGCCTCTGTTGGAAAGGAACCTTTTTTGTGTAAGAATGAAAAGACCAATGGTGTAAGACTATTGACTGAGAGCCCCATATATGTATGTGTTTTTGTATGATATTTTTGGGAAACACGACAGCTAACTGTGTCTTTAGGCCATACCTAAAAAGAGGCTTGTGCATTGAAAAGGGTTTCAAATTGAGGGAGTATCCCAACCAAAATACATAAACTGCCGCTTTGAATGGACCCGAAACATCCAAAAAAACAAAATTCCTTCAGGACCCACCAATTTGAAGTTTAAAATAAGCTAACCAAAAGGTGAGTTCTATAACGTCTATTGTTCAAAAACAATCAAGATGGATAATAGGTAAAGCAAGTGTGTCCTGAATATGCAAATACATAAGCCTACTGCATGGACGATTCACCAATACGCCCTGGGTAGTGAAAGTGAAAGAGTGCCCTTTAAATCCTGAAGATTTCTCCTCACCGTCTCGTATTTGTTACTAGAAATTCGTCAGAGTCTAGTCAGAGTCTAGTTTGCCTGATTTCTTCTCTAAACCCAAGTGGTAAGTAAACTACTTGGCCAGTAATTATGTCCTTGTGAACTTTTGGAAACTCTGCAGGCCTGCAGATGTGAAGAGCAAACGATCAGTGACCTGTGCCAGCCTCTTCTGCTTGTGATATCAATGCATTTAATCTGTCCATGAATAGAAACTAAGGCTAAGGGATGTACCATGTTACAACGCATACCGTTACAACTACCTACTATTACAACGCGACCATTACAACGCATACCATTACAACGCATAGCGCTTTGAGGTGCTGGATAGTGGTAAGTATAATTTACTATTCTAACTCCAGTCCCCGTGGACACTAGGGAAGGTGTTGGATAGTAAATTATACTTATTCCCTATCCTAGAGCGCCCCCCAGCGCAATGCGTTGTAATGGTATGCGTTGTAAAAGTTGCGTTGTAACAGTATGTAGTTGTAAAAGATGCGTTGTAACAGGTGTATACCAAGGCTAAGAATCACTAAGGGCTTGCATAGCCCTTGCATCACGCAAGGTAATGCAAGGGCAGCGCAAGCCCTTAACACCTTGCGTGCGGCGCCGATTCCCCCCCGGTGCTGAACATTCCATTCCATTCGTGGGTGTGGTCGTGACAGAACCATTCCGTCATCCGCACAGCTGAACCGTGAGGCATGACGGAATGGTTCCGTCACAAGCATTGAAGGGGTTAAGTGAAATTAGCTTTACCATGCAGAGTCGGCTGTCATGGCTCTGCGCGACACTGTAAATCTGGAGTAACCCACGGCAGAGCAAGTTGCTGCTTGGCATTACTCTGCAGTGGGATGGCATTCCAAGGGTGGAGTGTGAATTTTCTCCCGCATCCACACTTGGTTTTTGGCGCATGCCCAGATTTACTACCAGTAGTAACCCTGGGAATTCTTCAAAATGCTGCACCTTTCCAGAGGAGCCGTTACAAGGAGAAAAAAGCCTCAGAGGATACATTTTGTGCAGGAAGGTGTCCCTGCAACATGGTGCAAGGGTCCCAGCACTTGTGCTTGACAGGCACTAGTGCACCAGTGCAGAGGGATGGTAGGAATATCTTATAGGGCAGGAATTCTTAGTAGAGATGCATGGGGCATATCTTAGTAGAACTAGTTATGAGTCAATGTCTTGTGGAGACAAGCATCTCGGATCACTTCCGAAAGGCTCTTGTATATTTTGACCTCAGGTGTGTGGAAATGTGCTGCTTTTTCAAGCCCTGATTGTGCCCCCTGATGCCAGCACAAATCCAATCCTCAGCCTTATATTTTTGCTACTGAGCGGCTTGGGGATAGGAGTGAGAACTACAGGAGTGTGAAAAGCCATGGTGATTGCAAAGGTGCATGCTGCACCGGGCCCCTTGCCTGGCCTTGCCTTACTTTGCTAGCCTAGCCCTAATGAAGCTCTTGTGTAGATCAGGTATTCACATATTGTGTGAGCTTTCACAGAGTCTGAGACCACCTTGATAAACCAGCGTGTGTCAATTGCAGGACTCTGGTTATGAGGGTCAACTGGCTGCTGTTGTTGGCTGATGGAAAGAATTCGTGAGTAGAATTTGATTGAAAAGTTATAGAGATGTCACTGAAGGATAATGTTATCCCGCCATCAGGTTCGTCAGTCTCAATCCCACAGTATACAATAATGTGTGTAAGACTTTTAGGAATGTTATCAGTTATCTACTTGTTTTTGCATTGTATATTTTCTAAAGTTCTCTACTACCCAATTGACATCAAATTAAATGTAAAATGTATATCTTGCCCTATGCCTTCCAATACGTACATCTGAAGTTCTGAATCGCCCTCTGTACATGAACTAAAAGTCCATGCTTCCCTTTGACTTTTTAGGGTTAATAAGGTAGAATGTGTGGAGAGCTCATTTACCCATGAACATGGTTTTGACTTCAGTGTTGAAGCTGAAACAACTTTTGAATCTGGTCTCCCCATTGTGGGCAGAGGAAGCATCCGTATGGCTGCAACCGCCACCACAACTAATCGTTGGAGTTTTACTGGGGTTAATACAACTGAGGTAAGATATTTGTCTCTTTGTGTATTTCTTTTGCGGTTTTGCCACTTACCGATATACTTTGTTGCAGTCAACTCATGCCATAATCTATTTGTTTCTCCATTCTGCCTCCTACTAAGTACTTGCATTGCAATGCGTGAGTGACAATTTCATATCTCAAAATTACACTGTATCAATACACATTGTTATGCTAGGTCGATTTGTATGGCATGACTTATCACCCGTGAGGATATCCAGGTGCTGGAACGTAGGCAAGGCGGAACTCCTAGTTCCTAGGTCCTTCTGCAGATGCGAGGACCCATGGAAAGGTGATCGAGGTTTAGCGTAGCTTTCTAGATGGATGGAACATTTGAATTTGGCCGCTGAGGTATTGCGGTTCTGCAATATGGAGTTCTTTGTAGGTGTTGGCGATCAGTTTGAATTGGCAACGTTTCTGGATGGGTGGCCAGTGTAGCTCAGTGAGGTAGGGAGGGGAGTGCTCCTAGGCACATCTAAGAAGAGTCTAGCAGCTGTGTTTTGGATGGTCTAGAGTCATTGCTTGAGCTGGTTGGAGATGCTAACATAGAGTGTGTTGCTGTAGTCAGGACTGCAAGTTATAAGGGCCTGGGTGAATGTGTGTCTCATGTGCATGGCGAGTCCGTTGAAAATCTGGCAAAGCATTCTAAGAATGAGGCAGAAGGATGCGTCACAGTTTGTCGTCTAGGATGATGCTGAAGTTTCAGGTGTGGTCTGTGGGGTGGATGTGGGTCCTAGTTTGGATGGCCACCTGGAGAAGTCCCATGAGCACCTAGTCCTATCTGACATTTTCTGCCCCTACTAGTTCTGCCACCTTCAGTTTAGCCTCAGCGCAGGAACACCCCCGCAGGGGTTTGCTGTGCGCTTTTCATATCCCACAAATAAAAATAATAAATGGGGAGCTCTTGTTTCTGAAGATCAGGAGCTCAATTTTGTTCTTTTTGAGATTCAGGCAGTTTTTCGTCACTAATTTGGCCATGTTGGTCATGCAGGAGGGGAAGTTAGTTCTGGTGGTGTTCTCATCATTGGGGAAGGTGATGAGCAGAGTGTCATTAGCGTCCCATACCTTGGCCAGTGTACAGAGGCCTATTCTGTCCCTCCCTGAGAAGCCCTGAAGACTAGACATCCATCTCAGTCTAATTCCCTCCCAGTGGGGCATATCTGGCTTGAGTCTCTTGTACCACTTCATCTCTCTACAGAGGCTGTTCCATGTGTCCAGCATCGTAATTGTAGCCAGACATGCTCGCTCATGTAGACGGCCGTCATACAACACATGCATATGGCTATGATCTCCCATTCTCCATCTGTCTATCTGCACTGCTGGATCTTCTCTTTACAAATACACCCAGTCATTTATCACTGCAACCTGCGCTGCCTCATAATTTCTGCAGGTTTGGTAATGCAATACCTCGGTCACATTTTGCTCATTGCAGGGTCTGTAGTGCAATACAGGGTTGTCCCCCACCAAGAGCTGCATTCTCTGTAAGTTTATCTATGTGCAGCACAAATGTCTTCAGTAATTTATAAGTGCAATTCTGCAGACCGTACTGCAACAGCACTGCCCATCAGCAACAGGGCAGAGTGCCCCAGTGTCTGACGTCCCTTTCTAGACTTTGAAGCAGCAGTTTAAGATTAGCTCGAATCCGAGACTCTGCGATTTTAGTTATCGATGTGCCCAGGAACTTACAAGTATGGTGTTCCACCCATACTGGTAGGAACATCGGGCCCATTCGTCTCCATCCCCCCATGGGAAACAGGAGTGACTGTTCCCAATTAATGGAAAAGTCTGAGATCTCTACAAATATTTGGAATATTTCACTAACTTGGGCGAGCTATTGATCCGTGCAGGTCAGGTAAAGTAGGATGTCATCTGCATATAGGGATATACGTTCTTCCTATCCCGTGGTTCACGTCCAGCCCCATATTCGGGCATCTATCCTCATGAGGTGCACCAATGGCTCTATTGCAAGGGCGAAGAGCATCGAGAAGAGAATGAATGCCTGTCTGGTTCTCCTCCCAATAGGGAAACTCCCGGACATGCCGACATTATTCTTTATTCTGGTACAAGGGTTCTGCAATAGCAGTCTAATCCAATTAATGCAAGAGGGGCCAAATCCCATTCTTGGGAGAAGCTGAAACAGATAAGGCCATTTAACCAAATCAAATGCCTTATTGATTTCCAGGGATAACAATTCCCAGAGTTCACCCCCAGTATCTGCTTGCACTATAACATCATGAAGGCACCCTAAGTTAAGCCTGGTCTGATTTTTGGTGAAGTGACTTATGTGCAAGAGAAGTGAGACCCTGTGGGTTCCTTGCTGGACTCCTCCAGAAGGGGAGGTTGGATAGCTCTCTGTTCGACCGAATGAAAACTATCTGAACTAAAGCGCAGTCTCCATGATAAAGCAAGACGCCTAATGTCTACCTCCCCGAGTCTGAAAAAAAGAAAGAAAGAATAAATGAAAGAAAATAACTGCAACGAAGAAAATATGGAACGCAGCAAGGAAGGCAGCAAGTAAGAAAGAACTGGAAAGGCAAGGAAGGATATTTCAATTTTTAATTTACCAAAGTACCTTTGCTAAGAACTTTATATCACATATCCTATGATTTGTAAAAGGCAATAGGAGTTTTTACAATAACGTAACTATAGAAAGATAAAATGCTGTTTTTCCACAAGTGCAAAAACAGCATTATGTTCCAACAATAATAATAATATTAAAAAATATATATTGAACAATAGCTTTGTAAAATGATTGAAATACTCGATTTCACTTTGGTCACATCAACAAATTGACTGTGTAACAATGTTCTTCGGGTACCTAGGAAAGGGGATCATGGAGTAGTTTCTACTTGCACTGCAGAGGCCATGATGTGAAATGTGCTGTGTTTAGGTCTTTCCACTGACGGTCACTTTTGCTCCATCACTTTGTTTTGCAGACACATTTCGTTCTCAAATCTGAGTTTGAAGTAGAGCCGGGAAAGGCTGTCCGTCAAATCGCCAAGGCCACGAAAGCCACGGTTGATGTTCCATACAGCGCCAACATCATCACCATCTTCGGTTGTGAGACCACAATATCGGGCACTTGGAAGGGGGCCTGTTTGTTTGACATCCAAATTAGGCAAGAAGATGCCTAGATACACCTACAACATCCATGTGTATGCAGCATGCCTTGTACCCATGCATACAGGTGGCCACACGTCACCTTGAAGTGAAGCAACTGCAATGGAAACCAGATTGTCAAAAGGAGATGGTTGGAAGTGAAATTAACTGCTTACAACACGTGTACCCAGATTAACTGATGCAAAATAAAAATTATCTTAAATTCTCACAGGTATTCTATTCTTTACTGTTTTAACATGTATTTGAGATAAGCATCTATGTAAGATAATGTCAGTTTATTTATTTCATTGTTTTATTGCATTAACTTTCGGAAGGTTGAACCTTCAAGAGCTTGTGAATAATAATCAATCAATCAATCAATCACTGAACTTGTTAAGCGCAATACCTACCCGTGAGGGTCCCAAGGCGCTGGGAGGGGGGTTGGGAGGGGTGCTGCTACTGCTCGAAAAGCCAGGTCTTGAGGAGCCTTCTGAAGGTGAGCAGGTCTTGGGTCTGCCGCAGATGGGTAGGGAGGGTGTTCCAGGTCTTGGGGGCGAGGAAGGAGAAGGATCTGCCGCCGGAAGATGTTCGTTGGATACGTGGGACGGCGGCAAGGGCGAGGCTGGCGGAGCGGAGCTGGCGGGGGGGTATAGAGGTTGAGTATGTTATTCAGCTAGGCTGGTCCGGTATTGTGGAGTGCTTTGTGTGCGTGGGTGAGGAATTTGAAGGTGATCCTCTTGTTGACGGGGAGCCAGTGAAGGTCTCTCAGGTGGGAGGTGATGTGGCTGTGGCGGGGAACGTTGAGGATCAGTCGGGCGGAGAAGTTTTGGATGCGTTGTAGTCATTGCAGGTGTTTGGCCGGGATTCCTGAGTAGAGAGCGTTGCCATAGTCCAGCCTGCTGCTGACGAGGGCTTGGGTCACCGTTCTTCTGGTTTCGGTCGGGATCCACTTGTAGATCCTGCGGAGCATGCGGAGGGTGTTGTAGCAGGAGGAGGAGAAGGCGTTGACCTGTTTTGACATGGAGAGGGAGGAGTCGAGGATGAATCCTAGGTTGCGTGCATGGTTCGTGGATGTTGGAGCTGCTCCCAGTGTGGTCGGCCACCAGGAGTCGTCCCACGCAAAGGGGTTGGGGCCGAGGATTAGGACCTCCGTCTTGTCCGAGTTCAGCTTCTGGCGGCTGTTCCTCATCCAGCAGGCGGCGGCCTTCATTCCCTCGTGAAGGTTGGTTTTGGCGGTGTGAGGACAAATACTAGAAAGAAGGGGGAACCCCAATTGTTTAACAGGCAGGTAAGCAGGGAAAATATATAGTACTAAATCAGAAAAGATACCTGCCTATAGACATTTAATCATATTGCTCACTCAGAGGTCAATTAATAAACAAAACAACAGCCCCCAAGACAGACAAGGAATCTTTCATTTAACAATATATAAACATTTTATTAAGTCATATTGATCTCTTTTTTTTTTTAAATACATAAATATCCATCACATGCTGAGTTATAAAGATCGAAATATCAGAGAGATAGTCAAAAACAGTCCCACACATGAAATGTCAACTATCATACTATCATTCATACAAAGGAGTAAGATACACACCATATCAAATACACACTACATGTCAAAAAATATACATAACAGCCTTGGACTGATCACAAGATGACAAATGAAAACAAATCATTGGGGAGGTGGAAAGAAGATCAGTCGCAATATCCTCAGTGAAAAAACAGAGATGTACAAATCATGTGGGACACAGAATCTGCGAACAAAGACATATTTTAAAATTTAGCAATGGATTTGGGATACAAAGCTGTCAGGGGGACAAGGAAGACATGAATCAAATGATCACAGACAAACAAAACAACCTGGAATATACAGTATAGGGGAAAATAGTGAGAAAACAGAACGAGACTTAAGACAAAAAAAGTGTGCCTATAAAGTTACTTTAGTAAGAAAAAGTGCACTATAGAAAGCCCGTGAAAACAGAACCAAGTGTGGAACTCATAAGATAAGACCAAAATAATTTTTAACACCAATGAAACCAATAACAACTGGCAAGAGACTAGAGTGATTACATGCCACAGGGAACAAAAACATACATGAGTGAGCATTAATAAACGTTACAAGGAATTTTTTAACCATGTGACCACAGCCCATAACAAAAGTTATCACTAGGTCAGGGAAGGGGTTTCTTACCACTTCAGAAAAGTGATGGATCACTTATCAGGAAGGAATGAGCCCCCAAGGTGTCACCTAACTAGTGGCCCTTCAGGTGGTACTTCAGGGTAATTCTATAAGAAACTGGGGAGAAATTAAAATAGGCCAAGCTCCCTACGAGCATAGGGGACTATAGATGTCCGTTTCATAGAATCCATGGTCAGGATTATTAATACCTACCAAGGTTTCAAATCCAATGGCCGTGTTAGGAGGATATATCACGCACTTGGTTATCTGGTAATAGAGCTTGAAAGCGGAGAGCGAGGGGCTAGGGGCACTTGCCCGTAATCTGTTGGGCCCGCATCACAATGTAGAGTCTCTAGAAGAAAATAACATGTACACTCACACACAATTCAAACAAAGATAATAATAATAATACAGAGTTTTGTAAAGCGCCTGCGGTTACCTCAACCGGAAGTGTCCCGGCGCTAAGCGTACAGTACGAGAGATGGAAGTAGTGAGGGGAAGTCCATGGCTCTGATCTAATGGGTAAAAAGCCAGGTTTTCAGGCCCTTTCTGAAACCAGCCTCTGAGGGGACTAACTGTAAGACAGGTGGCAGAGTGGCAGATGATGACAAAACATCCACTTCATCCCATCTAAGAATATTAGCGAGATAGAGGCAGCCCAGTCTACCCATTCAGATAGTTAAAAAACAACAACCTGCTCAAGAAGAAATACGGGGTATGGAGGGCCAAAGTAACAGGATGTCATCTGCCAATTACATCAAGATGACCTTAGTGGATGCTTAGATGGGTTCAAAGAAGATATAGACCCCGAAGATGATGAAGGAGTGGTCGAGATGGATGAGCCACAAGGGACAGGCACATATCAGAGCTCGATCCCCGCAAACATGATAACATTAAATGTGAACAATCTCGGTATAAGCGATCGTTTGTTGAAGGCTTACGTTATAAAACCGAGAGAATCACATGCCCGCAGGCCCACCATTACTTCCCGGAGGATATGCTGTTAAAGAGCCCCCTCTGCGCGCTTCCTCTTATGACCGGTTCTTATCCCTTTCCCCTTTGTCCAGAGATCGATACCTAGGAAAACGGAATTCCCGCCGTTCCTCGGCGGAACTCGCACTCCATTGGCAGGACCTGCCACGGGCATTGGTAAGCCCTCTGATTTGTAGCCCCCCACGCCCACCTTGTCTCTCACCTCCGCAATGCCTTAACTACCGGTTCTCTCCACAGACCCGGTCCATCCACCGCTGAACACCGGCTCATTCACTTAACCGCCGGTTACCTGGGACTCCAGGACCTTCCCCACCCTGATCTCGTGGCCACAGCCACTGTGACTCACCATGGGTCCCAGCCCTGCCTACTCGCAAGGTATGCCACCTTGTTTAGGCGCCCATCCCCTATATTAGTTCAATGGAAGGCACTGTTGCCCGATCCACCCCTGCTCCTAGGCAGGTTCACCCTACCTCCCTGGCCTTTATACCACCGATCACAACTGTCACTTACCCGTTTTGACTGAGTGACACCACACACAGTTTCACTCACGTATGGAAGGTTTTCACCTTAAGCATGGTTTGCCATCAGGACGACAAAACTATGCTGGTATGCACATTCCTTACTTTTTAACCCTTATTCCTCTCCTTTTGCCTTCCTTTTTACTTTTCCACAGGCTTGCATAACCAAGACTCAAGCAATGTAACGTTAGTCCTGATGATGATCCTTCATTTTTACAGGATCGAAACGCCGTCAACTGTTTATGTAGTTGTACACTAGTCTTTCCATTGTGTCACTAACGTGTGTTTACTACATGGGGATAGCTAGACTATTCTCAATTTCTTTAAGTAAGCGTCCCCCCGCTTAAAATTGCCTGGAATTATTAGGGCTCGGCCTACGTCACCACGAAGTGGGGCGGAGCTCCGAGCTCCTATTGTTAACAAAAAAAAAAAAAGTTTCTTTAGGGCTCGGGCCAGAAACATTCCTTAGTGCGCGAGCTTTTTTTATGGCATCTGCATAGGGATTCGTCTTCGCTGTGCTGTCTTTTTAGTAGCCTTGACGTAATAGGCTATATGTAATTTTCGCCCGCCATTTTTGGCATTTTCTGTGCGGTTTCGCGCACTGCAGTCCATTAATTTTAATTAGGAGCTGTCAGGGTGCCCTTGTAATGCACTCCAGATGGTGGGAGCGCGTTCACCATTCTGCATTGCATGTATAGGGCGCGCGTTCGTCTGCAGCGTGTTTGGGGCTGAAAAAGAGGCAGTATTTAAATACAGATTACCGAATGAGTTACACAATGATTGTGCTCGGCTGTAACTGCAGGGAATCACTTTGTATTAGCATGAGTAGTCTGCGCGCGGTATCCAGAGAGGGGGACGTTTTCACTCAGGCGTGTCACAGACTTGACATGAGCATGTTGACAGGAATCAGATGCCCTATTGATTGTCTATATTTGTAACCCGTCCTTTCCTTATTTAGTGTGCCTCACGTTACACAGTGGCTTGGTAGCATGATGTCGTCTAAATGCACTCCGATTTCACTGCAATATGTGGGCTGCACAGTTAATTTAAATATGTTGATTCTCGCACCTTTCTTGTAATTGGGCGGTGAATTTATTATTCTCAGTTGAGTATTATTAATTGTTTTTTTATACATGATTATGAACCGGATTTGTGATATGTGGCATTTGTTTTCGGTTTGTAGCCATGAGGAAGTCCGTGGAGAATATGACGACAAAACATGTTGGCTACTTGTGTGTAAGTGCAGAGTGCAGAGTGGTAGTGCAGAGTGGTAGTGCAGATTGAGAGTGCAGAGTGCAGATTGGTAGTGCAGAGTGGTAGTGCAGAGTGGTAGTGCAGAGTGGTAGTGCAGAGTGCAGAGTGGTAGTGCAGAGTGCAGAGTGGTAGTGCAGAGTGCTAGTGCAGAGTGCAGAGTGGTAGTGCAGAGTGCAGAGTGGTAATGCAGATTGGTAGTGCAGAGTGCAGAGTGGTAGTGCAGAGTGCAGATTGAGAGTGCAGAGTGCAGATTGAGAGTGCAGAGTGGTAGTGCAGATTGAGAGTGCAGAGTGCAGAGTGGTAGTGCAGAGTGGTAGTGCAGAGTGGTAGTGCAGAGTGCAGAGTGGTAGTGCAGAGTGCAGAGTGGTAGTGCAGAGTGGTAGTGCAGAGTGCAGAGTGGTAGTGCAGAGTGGTAGTGCAGAGTGCAGAGTGAGAGTGGAGAGTGCAGATTGAGAGTGTGAGTGGTAGTGCAGAGTGCAGATTGGTAGTGCAGAGTGCAGATTGGTAGTGCAGAGTGGTAGTGCAGAGTGCAGAGTAATAGTGCAGAGTGCAGAGTGGTAGTGCAGAGTGCAGAGTGGTAGTGCAGAGTGGTAGTGCAGAGTGCAGAGTGGTAGTGCAGAGTGAAGAGTGGTAGTGCAGAGTTGTAGTGCAGAGTGCAGAGTGGTAGTGCAGAGTGGTAGTGCAGAGTGGTAGTGCAGAGTGCAGAGTGGTAGTGCAGAGTGGTAGTGCAGAGTGCAGAGTGGTAATGCAGAGTGGTAGTGGAGAGTGCAGAGTGGTAGTGCAGAGTGCAGAGTGGTAGTGCAGAGTGGTAGTGCAGAGTGCAGATTGGTAGTGCAGAGTGCAGAGTGGTAGTGCAGAGTGGTAATGCAGAGTGCAGAGTGGTAGTGCAGAGTGCAGAGTTGTAGTGCAGAGTGCAGAGTGGTAGTGCAGAGTGGTAGTGCAGAGTGGTAGTGCAGAGTGCAGAGTGGTAGTGCAGAGTGCAGAGTGGTAGTGCAGAGTGCAGAGTGGTAGTGCAGAGTGCAGAGTGGTAGTGCAGAGTGCAGAGTGGCAGTGCAGAGTGGTAGTGCAGAGTGCAGAGTGGTAGTGCAGAGTGAGAGTGCTAGTGGTAGTGCAGAGTGCAGAGTGGTAGTGCAGAGTGAGAGTGCGAGTGGTAGTGCAGAGTGCAGAGTGCGAGTGGTAGTGCAGAGTGCAGAGTGCGAGTGCAGAGTGCAGTTTGGTAGTGCAGAGTGCAGATTGGTAGTGCAGAGTGGTAGTGCAGAGTGCAGAGTGGTAGTGCAGAGTGCAGAGTGGTAGTGCAGAGTGGTAGTGCAGAGTGCAGATTGGTAGTGCAGAGTGGTAGTGCAGAGTGGTAGTGCAGAGTGCAGAGTGGTAGTGCAGAGTGCAGAGTGGTAGTGCAGAGTGCAGAGTGGTAGTGCAGAGTGCAGAGTGGTAGTGCAGAGTGGTAGTGCAGAGTGCAGAGTGGTAGTGCAGAGTGCAGAGTGGTAGTGCAGAGTGCAGAGTGGTAGTGCAGAGTGGTAGTGCAGAGTGCAGAGTGGTAGTGCAGAGTGGTAGTGCAGAGTGCAGAGTGGTAGTGCAGAGTGCATAGTGGTAGTGCAGAGTGCAGAGTGGTAGTGCAGAGTGGTAGTGCAGAGTGGTATTGCAGAGTGCAGAGTGGTAGTGCAGAGTTCAGAGTGGTAGTGCAGAGTGCAGAGTGGTAGTGGAGAGTGCAGAGTGGTAGTGCAGAGTGATAGTGCAGAGTGCAGAGTGGTAGTGCAGAGTGGTAGTGCAGAGTGGTAGTGCAGAGTGCAAAGTGGTAGTGCAGAGTGCAGAGTGGTAGTGCAGAGTGCAGAGTGGTAGTGCAGAGTGCAGAGTGGTAGTGCAGAGTGGTAGTGCAGAGTGGTAGTGCAGAGTGCAGATTGAGAGTGCAGATTGGTAGTGCAGAGTGCAGAGTGGTAGTGCAGAGTGGTAGTGCAGAGTGGTAGTGCAGGATGCAGAGTGGTAGTGCAGAGTTCAGAGTGGTAGTGGAGAGTGCAGAGTGGTAGTGCAGAGTGGTAGTGCAGAGTGCAGAGTGGTAGTGCAGAGTGCAGATTGGTAGTGCAGAGTGCAGAGTGGTAGTGCAGAGTGGTAGTGCAGAGTGCAGAGTGCAGAGTGCTAGTGCAGAGTGCAGAGTGGTACGGCAGAGTGCAGAGTGGTAGTGCAGAGCGGTAGTGCAGAGTGGTAGTGCAGAGTGCAGATTGAGATTGCAGAGTGCAGATTGGTAGTGCAGAGTGCAGAGTGGTAGTGCAGAGTGCAGAGTGGTAGTGCAGAGTGCAGAGTGGTAGTGCAGAGTGAGAGTGCTAGTGGTAGTGCAGAGTGCAGAGTGGTAGTGCAGAGTGCAGAGTGGTAGTGCAGAGTGAGAGTGTGAGTGGTAGTGCAGAGTGCGAGTGGTAGTGCAGAGTGCAGAGTGGTAGTGCAGAGTGGTAGTGCAGAGTGGTAGTGCAGAGTGCAGAGTGGTAGTGCAGAGTGGTAGTGTAGAGTGGTAGTGCAGAGTGCAGAGTGGTAGTGCAGAGTTCAGAGTGGTAGTGCAGAGTGCAGAGTGGTAGTGGAGAGTGCAGAGTGGTAGTGCAGAGTGCAGAGTGGTAGTGCAGAGTGCAGATTGGTAGTGCAGAGTGCGGAGTGGTAGTGCAGAGTGCAGATTGGTAGTGCAGAGTGGTAGTGCAGAGTGCAGAGTGGTAGTTCAGAGTGCAGAGTGGTAGTGCAGAGTGCAGAGTGGTAGTGCAGAGTGCAGAGTGGTAGTGCAGATTGCAGAGTGGTAGTGCAGAGTGAGAGTGCAGAGTGCAGATTGAGAGTGTGAGGGGTAGTGCAGAGTGCAGATTGGTAGTGCAGCGTGCAGATTGGTAGTGCAGAGTGGTAGTGCAGAGTGCAGAGTGGTAGTGCAGATTGCAGAGTGGTAGTGCAGAGTGAGAGTGCAGAGTGGTAGTGCAGAGTCCAGAGTGCAGAGTGGTAGTGCAGAGTGCAGATTGTGGTAGTGCAGAGTGGTAGAGCAGAGTGCAGAGTGGTAGTGCAGAGTGCAGAGTTGTAGTGCAGAGTGGTAGTGCAGAGTGCAGAGTGGTAGTGCAGAGGCTAGTGCAGAGTGCAGAGTGGTAGTGCAGAGTGGTAGTGCAGAGTGCAGAGTGGTAGTGCAGAGTTGTAGTGCAGAGTGCAGAGTGGTAGTGCAGAGTGCAGAGTGAGAGTGCAGAGTGCAGTTTGGTAGTGCAGAGTGCAGATTGGTAGTGCAGAGTGCAGAGTGGTAGTGCAGAGTGGTAGTGCAGAGTGGTAGTGCAGAGTGGTAGTGCAGAGTGGTAGTGCAGAGTGGTAGTGCAGAGTGGTAGTGCGGAGTGCAGATTGGTAGTGCAGAGTGCAGATTGGTAGTGCAGAGTGCAGAGTGGTAGTGCAGAGTGGTAGTGCAGAGTGAGAGTGCAGAGTGGTAGTGCAGAGTGCAGAGTGGTAGTGCAGAGTGCAGAGTGGTAGTGCAGAGTGCAGAGTGGTAGTGCAGCGTGGTAGTGCAGAGTGCAGATTGGTAGTGCAGAGTGGTAGTGCAGAGTGGTAGTGCAGAGTGAGAGTGAGAGTGCAGAGTGGTAGTGCAGAGTGGTAGTGCAGAGTGCAGAGTGGTAGTGCAGAGTGCAGAGTGGTAGTGCAGAGTGCAGAGTGGTAGTGCAGAGTGCAGAGTGGTAATGCAGAGAGCAGAGTGAGAGTGCAGAGTGCAGTTTGGTAGTGCAGAGTGCAGATTGGTAGTGCAGAGTGCAGAGTGGTAGTGCAGAGTGCAGAGTGGTAGTGCAGAGTGGTAGTGCAGAGTGGTAGTGCAGAGTGCAGAGTGGTAGTGCAGAGTGCAGAGTGGTAGTGCAGAGTGCAGATTGAGAGTGCAGAGGGCAGATTGTGGTAGTGCAGAGTGCAGAGTGGTAGAGCAGAGTGCAGAGTGGTAGTGCAGAGTGCAGAGTGGTAGTGCAGAGTGCAGATTGGTAGTGCAGAGTGGTAGTGCAGAGTGGTAGTGCGGAGTGGTAGTGCAGAGTGAGAGTGAGAGTGCAGAGTGGTAGTGCAGAGTGAGAGTGCAGAGTGCAGATTGAGAGTGCGAGTGGTAGTGCAGAGTGCAGATTGGTAGTGCAGTGTGCAGATTGGTAGTGCAGAGTGGTAGTGCAGAGTGGTAGTGCAGAGTGCAGAGTGGTAGTGCAGAGTGGTAGTGCAGAGTGGTAGTGCAGAGTGCAGAGTGGTAGTGCAGAGTGGTAGTGCAGTGTGCAGAGTGGTAGTGCAGAGTGGAGTGCAGAGTGGTAGTGCAGAGTGCAGAGTGGTAGTGCAGAGTGAGAGTGCAGAGTGCAGATTGAGAGTGCGAGTGGTAGTGCGGAGTGCAGATTGAGAGTGCAGAGTGCAGATTGGTAGTGCAGAGTGCAGATTGGTAGTGCAGAGTGCAGAGTGGTAGTGCAGAGTGCAGAGTGGTAGTGCAGAGTCGTAGTGCAGAGTGGTAGTGAAGAGTGCAGAGTGGTAGTGCAGAGTGGTAGTGCAGAGTGGTAGTGCAGAGTGGTAGTGCAGAGTGGTAGTGCAGAGTGCAGAGTGGTAGTGCAGAGTGGTAGTGCAGAGTGCAGAGTGGTAGTGCAGAGTGGTAGTGCAGTGTGCAGAGTGGTAGTGCAGAGTGGTAGTGCAGAGTGCAGAGTGGTAGTGCAGAGTGCAGAGTGGTAGTGCAGAGTGAGAGTGCAGATTGCAGATTGAGAGTGCGAGTGGTAGTGCGGAGTGCAGATTGAGAGTGCAGAGTGCAGATTGGTAGTGCAGAGTGCAGATTGGTAGTGCAGAGTGCAGAGTGGTAGTGCAGAGTGCAGAGTCGTAGTGCAGAGTGGTAGTGAAGAGTGCAGAGTGGTAGTGCAGAGTGGTAGTGCAGAGTGGTAGTGCAGAGTGGTAGTGCAGAGTGGTAGTGCAGAGTGCAGATTGGTAGTGCAGAGTGCAGAGTGGTAGTGCAGAGTGGTAGTGCAGAGTGCAGAGTGGTAGTGCAGAGTGGTAGTGCAGAGTGCAGAGTGGTAGTGCAGAGTGCAGAGTGGTAGTGCAGAGTGCAGAGTGGTAGTGCAGAGTGCGGTGTGGTAGTGCAGAGTGGTAGTGCAGAGTGCAGAGTGGTAGTGCAGAGTGGTAGTGCAGAGTGCAGAGTGCAGAGTGGTAGTGCAGAGTGCAGATTGAGAGTGCAGAGTGCAGAGTGGTAGTGCAAAGTGCAGAGTGGTAGTGCAGAGTGGTAATGCAGAGTGCAGAGTTGTAGTGCAGAGTGCAGAGTGGTAGTGCAGAGTGGTAGTGCAGAGTGCAGAGTGAGAGTGCAGAGTGCAGATTGAGAGTGTGAGGGGTAGTGCAGAGTGCAGATTGGTAGTGCAGCGTGCAGATTGGTAGTGCAGAGTGGTAGTGCAGAGTGCAAAGTGGTAGTGCAGAGTGCAGAGTGGTAGTGCAGAGTGCGAGTGGTAGTGCAGAGTGCAGAGTGCGAGTGGTAGTGCAGAGTGCAGAGTGCGAGTGCAGAGTGCAGTTTGGTAGTGCAGAGTGCAGATTGGTAGTGCAGAGTGGTAGTGCAGAGTGCAGAGTGGTAGTGCAGAGTGCAGAGTGGTAGTGCAGAGTGGTAGTGCAGAGTGCAGATTGGTAGTGCAGAGTGGTAGTGCAGAGTGGTAGTGCAGAGTGCAGAGTGGTAGTGCAGAGTGCAGAGTGGTAGTGCAGAGTGCAGAGTGGTAGTGCAGAGTGCAGAGTGGTAGTGCAGAGTGGTAGTGCAGAGTGCAGAGTGGTAGTGCAGAGTGCAGAGTGGTAGTGCAGAGTGCAGAGTGGTAGTGCAGAGTGGTAGTGCAGAGTGCAGAGTGGTAGTGCAGAGTGGTAGTGCAGAGTGCAGAGTGGTAGTGCAGAGTGCATAGTGGTAGTGCAGAGTGCAGAGTGGTAGTGCAGAGTGGTAGTGCAGAGTGGTATTGCAGAGTGCAGAGTGGTAGTGCAGAGTGGTAGTGCAGAGTGCAAAGTGGTAGTGCAGAGTGGTAGTGCAGAGTGCAAAGTGGTAGTGCAGAGTGCAGAGTGGTAGTGCAGAGTGCAGAGTGGTAGTGCAGAGTGCAGAGTGGTAGTGCAGAGTGGTAGTGCAGAGTGGTAGTGCAGAGTGCAGATTGAGAGTGCAGATTGGTAGTGCAGAGTGCAGAGTGGTAGTGCAGAGTGGTAGTGCAGAGTGGTAGTGCAGGATGCAGAGTGGTAGTGCAGAGTTCAGAGTGGTAGTGGAGAGTGCAGAGTGGTAGTGCAGAGTGGTAGTGCAGAGTGCAGAGTGGTAGTGCAGAGTGCAGATTGGTAGTGCAGAGTGCAGAGTGGTAGTGCAGAGTGGTAGTGCAGAGTGCAGAGTGCAGAGTGCTAGTGCAGAGTGCAGAGTGGTACGGCAGAGTGCAGAGTGGTAGTGCAGAGCGGTAGTGCAGAGTGGTAGTGCAGAGTGCAGATTGAGATTGCAGAGTGCAGATTGGTAGTGCAGAGTGCAGAGTGGTAGTGCAGAGTGCAGAGTGGTAGTGCAGAGTGCAGAGTGGTAGTGCAGAGTGAGAGTGCTAGTGGTAGTGCAGAGTGCAGAGTGGTAGTGCAGAGTGCAGAGTGGTAGTGCAGAGTGAGAGTGTGAGTGGTAGTGCAGAGTGCGAGTGGTAGTGCAGAGTGCAGAGTGGTAGTGCAGAGTGGTAGTGCAGAGTGGTAGTGCAGAGTGCAGAGTGGTAGTGCAGAGTGGTAGTGTAGAGTGGTAGTGCAGAGTGCAGAGTGGTAGTGCAGAGTTCAGAGTGGTAGTGCAGAGTGCAGAGTGGTAGTGGAGAGTGCAGAGTGGTAGTGCAGAGTGCAGAGTGGTAGTGCAGAGTGCAGATTGGTAGTGCAGAGTGCGGAGTGGTAGTGCAGAGTGCAGATTGGTAGTGCAGAGTGGTAGTGCAGAGTGCAGAGTGGTAGTTCAGAGTGCAGAGTGGTAGTGCAGAGTGCAGAGTGGTAGTGCAGAGTGCAGAGTGGTAGTGCAGATTGCAGAGTGGTAGTGCAGAGTGAGAGTGCAGAGTGCAGATTGAGAGTGTGAGGGGTAGTGCAGAGTGCAGATTGGTAGTGCAGCGTGCAGATTGGTAGTGCAGAGTGGTAGTGCAGAGTGCAGAGTGGTAGTGCAGATTGCAGAGTGGTAGTGCAGAGTGAGAGTGCAGAGTGGTAGTGCAGAGTCCAGAGTGCAGAGTGGTAGTGCAGAGTGCAGATTGTGGTAGTGCAGAGTGGTAGAGCAGAGTGCAGAGTGGTAGTGCAGAGTGCAGAGTTGTAGTGCAGAGTGGTAGTGCAGAGTGCAGAGTGGTAGTGCAGAGGCTAGTGCAGAGTGCAGAGTGGTAGTGCAGAGTGGTAGTGCAGAGTGCAGAGTGGTAGTGCAGAGTTGTAGTGCAGAGTGCAGAGTGGTAGTGCAGAGTGCAGAGTGAGAGTGCAGAGTGCAGTTTGGTAGTGCAGAGTGCAGATTGGTAGTGCAGAGTGCAGAGTGGTAGTGCAGAGTGGTAGTGCAGAGTGGTAGTGCAGAGTGGTAGTGCAGAGTGGTAGTGCAGAGTGGTAGTGCAGAGTGGTAGTGCGGAGTGCAGATTGGTAGTGCAGAGTGCAGATTGGTAGTGCAGAGTGCAGAGTGGTAGTGCAGAGTGGTAGTGCAGAGTGAGAGTGCAGAGTGGTAGTGCAGAGTGCAGAGTGGTAGTGCAGAGTGCAGAGTGGTAGTGCAGAGTGCAGAGTGGTAGTGCAGCGTGGTAGTGCAGAGTGCAGATTGGTAGTGCAGAGTGGTAGTGCAGAGTGGTAGTGCAGAGTGAGAGTGAGAGTGCAGAGTGGTAGTGCAGAGTGGTAGTGCAGAGTGCAGAGTGGTAGTGCAGAGTGCAGAGTGGTAGTGCAGAGTGCAGAGTGGTAGTGCAGAGTGCAGAGTGGTAATGCAGAGAGCAGAGTGAGAGTGCAGAGTGCAGTTTGGTAGTGCAGAGTGCAGATTGGTAGTGCAGAGTGCAGAGTGGTAGTGCAGAGTGCAGAGTGGTAGTGCAGAGTGGTAGTGCAGAGTGGTAGTGCAGAGTGCAGAGTGGTAGTGCAGAGTGCAGAGTGGTAGTGCAGAGTGCAGATTGAGAGTGCAGAGGGCAGATTGTGGTAGTGCAGAGTGCAGAGTGGTAGAGCAGAGTGCAGAGTGGTAGTGCAGAGTGCAGAGTGGTAGTGCAGAGTGCAGATTGGTAGTGCAGAGTGGTAGTGCAGAGTGGTAGTGCGGAGTGGTAGTGCAGAGTGAGAGTGAGAGTGCAGAGTGGTAGTGCAGAGTGAGAGTGCAGAGTGCAGATTGAGAGTGCGAGTGGTAGTGCAGAGTGCAGATTGGTAGTGCAGTGTGCAGATTGGTAGTGCAGAGTGGTAGTGCAGAGTGGTAGTGCAGAGTGCAGAGTGGTAGTGCAGAGTGGTAGTGCAGAGTGGTAGTGCAGAGTGCAGAGTGGTAGTGCAGAGTGGTAGTGCAGTGTGCAGAGTGGTAGTGCAGAGTGGAGTGCAGAGTGGTAGTGCAGAGTGCAGAGTGGTAGTGCAGAGTGAGAGTGCAGAGTGCAGATTGAGAGTGCGAGTGGTAGTGCGGAGTGCAGATTGAGAGTGCAGAGTGCAGATTGGTAGTGCAGAGTGCAGATTGGTAGTGCAGAGTGCAGAGTGGTAGTGCAGAGTGCAGAGTGGTAGTGCAGAGTCGTAGTGCAGAGTGGTAGTGAAGAGTGCAGAGTGGTAGTGCAGAGTGGTAGTGCAGAGTGGTAGTGCAGAGTGGTAGTGCAGAGTGGTAGTGCAGAGTGCAGAGTGGTAGTGCAGAGTGGTAGTGCAGAGTGCAGAGTGGTAGTGCAGAGTGGTAGTGCAGTGTGCAGAGTGGTAGTGCAGAGTGGTAGTGCAGAGTGCAGAGTGGTAGTGCAGAGTGCAGAGTGGTAGTGCAGAGTGAGAGTGCAGATTGCAGATTGAGAGTGCGAGTGGTAGTGCGGAGTGCAGATTGAGAGTGCAGAGTGCAGATTGGTAGTGCAGAGTGCAGATTGGTAGTGCAGAGTGCAGAGTGGTAGTGCAGAGTGCAGAGTCGTAGTGCAGAGTGGTAGTGAAGAGTGCAGAGTGGTAGTGCAGAGTGGTAGTGCAGAGTGGTAGTGCAGAGTGGTAGTGCAGAGTGGTAGTGCAGAGTGCAGATTGGTAGTGCAGAGTGCAGAGTGGTAGTGCAGAGTGGTAGTGCAGAGTGCAGAGTGGTAGTGCAGAGTGGTAGTGCAGAGTGCAGAGTGGTAGTGCAGAGTGCAGAGTGGTAGTGCAGAGTGCAGAGTGGTAGTGCAGAGTGCGGTGTGGTAGTGCAGAGTGGTAGTGCAGAGTGCAGAGTGGTAGTGCAGAGTGGTAGTGCAGAGTGCAGAGTGCAGAGTGGTAGTGCAGAGTGCAGATTGAGAGTGCAGAGTGCAGAGTGGTAGTGCAAAGTGCAGAGTGGTAGTGCAGAGTGGTAATGCAGAGTGCAGAGTTGTAGTGCAGAGTGCAGAGTGGTAGTGCAGAGTGGTAGTGCAGAGTGCAGAGTGAGAGTGCAGAGTGCAGATTGAGAGTGTGAGGGGTAGTGCAGAGTGCAGATTGGTAGTGCAGCGTGCAGATTGGTAGTGCAGAGTGGTAGTGCAGAGTGCAAAGTGGTAGTGCAGAGTGCAGAGTGGTAGTGCAGAGTGCGAGTGGTAGTGCAGAGTGCAGAGTGCGAGTGGTAGTGCAGAGTGCAGAGTGCGAGTGCAGAGTGCAGTTTGGTAGTGCAGAGTGCAGATTGGTAGTGCAGAGTGGTAGTGCAGAGTGCAGAGTGGTAGTGCAGAGTGCAGAGTGGTAGTGCAGAGTGGTAGTGCAGAGTGCAGATTGGTAGTGCAGAGTGGTAGTGCAGAGTGGTAGTGCAGAGTGCAGAGTGGTAGTGCAGAGTGCAGAGTGGTAGTGCAGAGTGCAGAGTGGTAGTGCAGAGTGCAGAGTGGTAGTGCAGAGTGGTAGTGCAGAGTGCAGAGTGGTAGTGCAGAGTGCAGAGTGGTAGTGCAGAGTGCAGAGTGGTAGTGCAGAGTGGTAGTGCAGAGTGCAGAGTGGTAGTGCAGAGTGGTAGTGCAGAGTGCAGAGTGGTAGTGCAGAGTGCATAGTGGTAGTGCAGAGTGCAGAGTGGTAGTGCAGAGTGGTAGTGCAGAGTGGTATTGCAGAGTGCAGAGTGGTAGTGCAGAGTTCAGAGTGGTAGTGCAGAGTGCAGAGTGGTAGTGGAGAGTGCAGAGTGGTAGTGCAGAGTGATAGTGCAGAGTGCAGAGTGGTAGTGCAGAGTGGTAGTGCAGAGTGGTAGTGCAGAGTGCAAAGTGGTAGTGCAGAGTGCAGAGTGGTAGTGCAGAGTGCAGAGTGGTAGTGCAGAGTGCAGAGTGGTAGTGCAGAGTGGTAGTGCAGAGTGGTAGTGCAGAGTGCAGATTGAGAGTGCAGATTGGTAGTGCAGAGTGCAGAGTGGTAGTGCAGAGTGGTAGTGCAGAGTGGTAGTGCAGGATGCAGAGTGGTAGTGCAGAGTTCAGAGTGGTAGTGGAGAGTGCAGAGTGGTAGTGCAGAGTGGTAGTGCAGAGTGCAGAGTGGTAGTGCAGAGTGCAGATTGGTAGTGCAGAGTGCAGAGTGGTAGTGCAGAGTGGTAGTGCAGAGTGCAGAGTGCAGAGTGCTAGTGCAGAGTGCAGAGTGGTACGGCAGAGTGCAGAGTGGTAGTGCAGAGCGGTAGTGCAGAGTGGTAGTGCAGAGTGCAGATTGAGATTGCAGAGTGCAGATTGGTAGTGCAGAGTGCAGAGTGGTAGTGCAGAGTGCAGAGTGGTAGTGCAGAGTGCAGAGTGGTAGTGCAGAGTGAGAGTGCTAGTGGTAGTGCAGAGTGCAGAGTGGTAGTGCAGAGTGCAGAGTGGTAGTGCAGAGTGAGAGTGTGAGTGGTAGTGCAGAGTGCGAGTGGTAGTGCAGAGTGCAGAGTGGTAGTGCAGAGTGGTAGTGCAGAGTGGTAGTGCAGAGTGCAGAGTGGTAGTGCAGAGTGGTAGTGTAGAGTGGTAGTGCAGAGTGCAGAGTGGTAGTGCAGAGTTCAGAGTGGTAGTGCAGAGTGCAGAGTGGTAGTGGAGAGTGCAGAGTGGTAGTGCAGAGTGCAGAGTGGTAGTGCAGAGTGCAGATTGGTAGTGCAGAGTGCGGAGTGGTAGTGCAGAGTGCAGATTGGTAGTGCAGAGTGGTAGTGCAGAGTGCAGAGTGGTAGTTCAGAGTGCAGAGTGGTAGTGCAGAGTGCAGAGTGGTAGTGCAGAGTGCAGAGTGGTAGTGCAGATTGCAGAGTGGTAGTGCAGAGTGAGAGTGCAGAGTGCAGATTGAGAGTGTGAGGGGTAGTGCAGAGTGCAGATTGGTAGTGCAGCGTGCAGATTGGTAGTGCAGAGTGGTAGTGCAGAGTGCAGAGTGGTAGTGCAGATTGCAGAGTGGTAGTGCAGAGTGAGAGTGCAGAGTGGTAGTGCAGAGTCCAGAGTGCAGAGTGGTAGTGCAGAGTGCAGATTGTGGTAGTGCAGAGTGGTAGAGCAGAGTGCAGAGTGGTAGTGCAGAGTGCAGAGTTGTAGTGCAGAGTGGTAGTGCAGAGTGCAGAGTGGTAGTGCAGAGGCTAGTGCAGAGTGCAGAGTGGTAGTGCAGAGTGGTAGTGCAGAGTGCAGAGTGGTAGTGCAGAGTTGTAGTGCAGAGTGCAGAGTGGTAGTGCAGAGTGCAGAGTGAGAGTGCAGAGTGCAGTTTGGTAGTGCAGAGTGCAGATTGGTAGTGCAGAGTGCAGAGTGGTAGTGCAGAGTGGTAGTGCAGAGTGGTAGTGCAGAGTGGTAGTGCAGAGTGGTAGTGCAGAGTGGTAGTGCAGAGTGGTAGTGCGGAGTGCAGATTGGTAGTGCAGAGTGCAGATTGGTAGTGCAGAGTGCAGAGTGGTAGTGCAGAGTGGTAGTGCAGAGTGAGAGTGCAGAGTGGTAGTGCAGAGTGCAGAGTGGTAGTGCAGAGTGCAGAGTGGTAGTGCAGAGTGCAGAGTGGTAGTGCAGCGTGGTAGTGCAGAGTGCAGATTGGTAGTGCAGAGTGGTAGTGCAGAGTGGTAGTGCAGAGTGAGAGTGAGAGTGCAGAGTGGTAGTGCAGAGTGGTAGTGCAGAGTGCAGAGTGGTAGTGCAGAGTGCAGAGTGGTAGTGCAGAGTGCAGAGTGGTAGTGCAGAGTGCAGAGTGGTAATGCAGAGAGCAGAGTGAGAGTGCAGAGTGCAGTTTGGTAGTGCAGAGTGCAGATTGGTAGTGCAGAGTGCAGAGTGGTAGTGCAGAGTGCAGAGTGGTAGTGCAGAGTGGTAGTGCAGAGTGGTAGTGCAGAGTGCAGAGTGGTAGTGCAGAGTGCAGAGTGGTAGTGCAGAGTGCAGATTGAGAGTGCAGAGGGCAGATTGTGGTAGTGCAGAGTGCAGAGTGGTAGAGCAGAGTGCAGAGTGGTAGTGCAGAGTGCAGAGTGGTAGTGCAGAGTGCAGATTGGTAGTGCAGAGTGGTAGTGCAGAGTGGTAGTGCGGAGTGGTAGTGCAGAGTGAGAGTGAGAGTGCAGAGTGGTAGTGCAGAGTGAGAGTGCAGAGTGCAGATTGAGAGTGCGAGTGGTAGTGCAGAGTGCAGATTGGTAGTGCAGTGTGCAGATTGGTAGTGCAGAGTGGTAGTGCAGAGTGGTAGTGCAGAGTGGTAGTGCAGAGTGGTAGTGCAGAGTGCAGAGTGGTAGTGCAGAGTGGTAGTGCAGTGTGCAGAGTGGTAGTGCAGAGTGGAGTGCAGAGTGGTAGTGCAGAGTGCAGAGTGGTAGTGCAGAGTGAGAGTGCAGAGTGCAGATTGAGAGTGCGAGTGGTAGTGCGGAGTGCAGATTGAGAGTGCAGAGTGCAGATTGGTAGTGCAGAGTGCAGATTGGTAGTGCAGAGTGCAGAGTGGTAGTGCAGAGTGCAGAGTGGTAGTGCAGAGTCGTAGTGCAGAGTGGTAGTGAAGAGTGCAGAGTGGTAGTGCAGAGTGGTAGTGCAGAGTGGTAGTGCAGAGTGGTAGTGCAGAGTGGTAGTGCAGAGTGCAGAGTGGTAGTGCAGAGTGGTAGTGCAGAGTGCAGAGTGGTAGTGCAGAGTGGTAGTGCAGTGTGCAGAGTGGTAGTGCAGAGTGGTAGTGCAGAGTGCAGAGTGGTAGTGCAGAGTGCAGAGTGGTAGTGCAGAGTGAGAGTGCAGATTGCAGATTGAGAGTGCGAGTGGTAGTGCGGAGTGCAGATTGAGAGTGCAGAGTGCAGATTGGTAGTGCAGAGTGCAGATTGGTAGTGCAGAGTGCAGAGTGGTAGTGCAGAGTGCAGAGTCGTAGTGCAGAGTGGTAGTGAAGAGTGCAGAGTGGTAGTGCAGAGTGGTAGTGCAGAGTGGTAGTGCAGAGTGGTAGTGCAGAGTGGTAGTGCAGAGTGCAGATTGGTAGTGCAGAGTGCAGAGTGGTAGTGCAGAGTGGTAGTGCAGAGTGCAGAGTGGTAGTGCAGAGTGGTAGTGCAGAGTGCAGAGTGGTAGTGCAGAGTGCAGAGTGGTAGTGCAGAGTGCAGAGTGGTAGTGCAGAGTGCGGTGTGGTAGTGCAGAGTGGTAGTGCAGAGTGCAGAGTGGTAGTGCAGAGTGGTAGTGCAGAGTGCAGAGTGCAGAGTGGTAGTGCAGAGTGCAGATTGAGAGTGCAGAGTGCAGAGTGGTAGTGCAAAGTGCAGAGTGGTAGTGCAGAGTGGTAATGCAGAGTGCAGAGTTGTAGTGCAGAGTGCAGAGTGGTAGTGCAGAGTGGTAGTGCAGAGTGCAGAGTGAGAGTGCAGAGTGCAGATTGAGAGTGTGAGGGGTAGTGCAGAGTGCAGATTGGTAGTGCAGCGTGCAGATTGGTAGTGCAGAGTGGTAGTGCAGAGTGCAAAGTGGTAGTGCAGAGTGCAGAGTGGTAGTGCAGAGTGCAGAGTGGTAGTGCAGAGTGCAGAGTGGTAGTGCAGAGTGGTAGTGCAGAGTGGTAGTGCAGAGTGCAGATTGAGAGTGCAGATTGGTAGTGCAGAGTGCAGAGTGGTAGTGCAGAGTGGTAGTGCAGAGTGGTAGTGCAGGATGCAGAGTGGTAGTGCAGAGTTCAGAGTGGTAGTGGAGAGTGCAGAGTGGTAGTGCAGAGTGGTAGTGCAGAGTGCAGAGTGGTAGTGCAGAGTGCAGATTGGTAGTGCAGAGTGCAGAGTGGTAGTGCAGAGTGCAGAGTGCTAGTGCAGAGTGCAGAGTGGTACGGCAGAGTGCAGAGTGGTAGTGCAGAGCGGTAGTGCAGAGTGGTAGTGCAGAGTGCAGATTGAGATTGCAGAGTGCAGATTGGTAGTGCAGAGTGCAGAGTGGTAGTGCAGAGTGCAGAGTGGTAGTGCAGAGTGCAGAGTGGTAGTGCAGAGTGAGAGTGCTAGTGGTAGTGCAGAGTGCAGAGTGGTAGTGCAGAGTGCAGAGTGGTAGTGCAGAGTGAGAGTGTGAGTGGTAGTGCAGAGTGCGAGTGGTAGTGCAGAGTGCAGAGTGGTAGTGCAGAGTGGTAGTGCAGAGTGGTAGTGCAGAGTGCAGAGTGGTAGTGCAGAGTGGTAGTGTAGAGTGGTAGTGCAGAGTGCAGAGTGGTAGTGCAGAGTTCAGAGTGGTAGTGCAGAGTGCAGAGTGGTAGTGGAGAGTGCAGAGTGGTAGTGCAGAGTGCAGAGTGGTAGTGCAGAGTGCAGATTGGTAGTGCAGAGTGCGGAGTGGTAGTGCAGAGTGCAGATTGGTAGTGCAGAGTGGTAGTGCAGAGTGCAGAGTGGTAGTTCAGAGTGCAGAGTGGTAGTGCAGAGTGCAGAGTGGTAGTGCAGAGTGCAGAGTGGTAGTGCAGATTGCAGAGTGGTAGTGCAGAGTGAGAGTGCAGAGTGCAGATTGAGAGTGTGAGGGGTAGTGCAGAGTGCAGATTGGTAGTGCAGCGTGCAGATTGGTAGTGCAGAGTGGTAGTGCAGAGTGCAGAGTGGTAGTTCAGAGTGCAGAGTGGTAGTGCAGAGTGCAGAGTGGTAGTGCAGAGTGCAGAGTGGTAGTGCAGATTGCAGAGTGGTAGTGCAGAGTGAGAGTGCAGAGTGGTAGTGCAGAGTCCAGAGTGCAGAGTGGTAGTGCAGAGTGCAGATTGTGGTAGTGCAGAGTGGTAGAGCAGAGTGCAGAGTGGTAGTGCAGAGTGCAGAGTTGTAGTGCAGAGTGGTAGTGCAGAGTGCAGAGTGGTAGTGCAGAGGCTAGTGCAGAGTGCAGAGTGGTAGTGCAGAGTGGTAGTGCAGAGTGCAGAGTGGTAGTGCAGAGTTGTAGTGCAGAGTGCAGAGTGGTAGTGCAGAGTGCAGAGTGAGAGTGCAGAGTGCAGTTTGGTAGTGCAGAGTGCAGATTGGTAGTGCAGAGTGCAGAGTGGTAGTGCAGAGTGGTAGTGCAGAGTGCAGAGTGGTAGTGCGGAGTGGTAGTGCAGAGTGGTAGTGCAGAGTGGTAGTGCAGAGTGGTAGTGCGGAGTGCAGATTGGTAGTGCAGAGTGCAGATTGGTAGTGCAGAGTGCAGAGTGGTAGTGCAGAGTGGTAGTGCAGAGTGGTAGTGCAGAGTGAGAGTGCAGAGTGGTAGTGCAGAGTGCAGAGTGGTAGTGCAGAGTGCAGAGTGGTAGTGCAGAGTGCAGAGTGGTAGTGCAGAGTGCAGAGTGGTAGTGCAGAGTGCAGATTGGTAGTGCAGAGTGGTAGTGCAGAGTGGTAGTGCAGAGTGAGAGTGAGAGTGCAGAGTGGTAGTGCAGAGTGGTAGTGCAGAGTGCAGAGTGGTAGTGCAGAGTGCAGAGTGGTAGTGCAGAGTGCAGAGTGGTAGTGCAAAGTGCAGAGTGGTAATGCAGAGAGCAGAGTGAGAGTGCAGAGTGCAGTTTGGTAGTGCAGAGTGCAGATTGGTAGTGCAGAGTGCAGAGTGGTAGTGCAGAGTGCAGAGTGGTAGTGCAGAGTGGTAGTGCAGAGTGCAGAGTGGTAGTGCAGAGTGCAGAGTGGTAGTGCAGAGTGCAGATTGAGAGTGCAGAGGGCAGATTGTGGTAGTGCAGAGTGCAGAGTGGTAGAGCAGAGTGCAGAGTGGTAGTGCAGAGTGCAGAGTGGTAGTGCAGAGTGCAGATTGGTAGTGCAGAGTGGTAGTGCAGAGTGGTAGTGCGGAGTGAGAGTGAGAGTGCAGAGTGGTAGTGCAGAGTGAGAGTGCAGAGTGCAGATTGAGAGTGCGAGTGGTAGTGCAGAGTGCAGATTGGTAGTGCAGTGTGCAGATTGGTAGTGCAGAGTGGTAGTGCAG
This sequence comes from Lissotriton vulgaris, assembly GCF_964263255.1. NCBI lineage: Eukaryota > Metazoa > Chordata > Amphibia > Caudata > Salamandridae > Lissotriton > Lissotriton vulgaris. The sequence continues at coordinate 62,102,911 of NC_141689.1, forward strand.
AGTGGTAGTGCAGAGTGCAGAGTGGTAGTGCAGAGTGGTAGTGCAGAGTGGTAGTGCAGAGTGCAGAGTGGTAGTGCAGAGTGGTAGTGCAGTGTGCAGAGTGGTAGTGCAGAGTGGAGTGCAGAGTGGTAGTGCAGAGTGCAGAGTGGTAGTGCAGAGTGAGAGTGCAGAGTGCAGATTGAGAGTGCGAGTGGTAGTGCGGAGTGCAGATTGAGAGTGCAGAGTGCAGATTGGTAGTGCAGAGTGCAGATTGGTAGTGCAGAGTGCAGAGTGGTAGTGCAGAGTGCAGAGTGGTAGTGCAGAGTCGTAGTGCAGAGTGGTAGTGAAGAGTGCAGAGTGGTAGTGCAGAGTGGTAGTGCAGAGTGGTAGTGCAGAGTGGTAGTGCAGAGTGCAGAGTGGTAGTGCAGAGTGGTAGTGCAGAGTGGTAGTGCAGAGTGCAGAGTGGTAGTGCAGAGTGGTAGTGCAGTGTGCAGAGTGGTAGTGCAGAGTGGTAGTGCAGAGTGCAGAGTGGTAGTGCAGAGTGCAGAGTGGTAGTGCAGAGTGAGAGTGCAGATTGCAGATTGAGAGTGCGAGTGGTAGTGCGGAGTGCAGATTGAGAGTGCAGAGTGCAGATTGGTAGTGCAGAGTGCAGATTGGTAGTGCAGAGTGCAGAGTGGTAGTGCAGAGTGCAGAGTCGTAGTGCAGAGTGGTAGTGAAGAGTGCAGAGTGGTAGTGCAGAGTGGTAGTGCAGAGTGGTAGTGCAGAGTGGTAGTGCAGAGTGGTAGTGCAGAGTGCAGATTGGTAGTGCAGAGTGCAGAGTGGTAGTGCAGAGTGGTAGTGCAGAGTGCAGAGTGGTAGTGCAGAGTGGTAGTGCAGAGTGCAGAGTGGTAGTGCAGAGTGCAGAGTGGTAGTGCAGAGTGCAGAGTGGTAGTGCAGAGTGCGGTGTGGTAGTGCAGAGTGGTAGTGCAGAGTGCAGAGTGGTAGTGCAGAGTGGTAGTGCAGAGTGCAGAGTGGTAGTGCAGAGTGCAGATTGAGAGTGCAGAGTGCAGAGTGGTAGTGCAAAGTGCAGAGTGGTAGTGCAGAGTGCAGAGTGGTAATGCAGAGTGCAGAGTTGTAGTGCAGAGTGCAGAGTGGTAGTGCAGAGTGGTAGTGCAGAGTGCAGAGTGAGAGTGCAGAGTGCAGATTGAGAGTGTGAGGGGTAGTGCAGAGTGCAGATTGGTAGTGCAGCGTGCAGATTGGTAGTGCAGAGTGGTAGTGCAGAGTGGTAGTGCAGAGTGCAGAGTGGTAGTGCAGAGTGGTAGTGCAGAGTGCAGAGTGGTAGTGCAGAGTGCAGAGTGGTAGTGCAGAGTGGTAGTGCAGTGTGCAGAGTGCAGAGTGGTAGTGCAGAGTGCAGAGTGGTAGTGCAGAGTGCAGAGTGGTAGTGCAGAGTGAGAGTGCAGAGTGCAGATTGAGAGTGCGAGTGGTAGTGCGGAGTGCAGATTGAGAGTGCAGAGTGCAGATTGGTAGTGCAGAGTGCAGATTGGTAGTGCAGAGTGCAGAGTGGTAGTGCAGAGTGCAGAGTGGTAGTGCAGAGTCGTAGTGCAGAGTGGTGGTGAAGAGTGCAGAGTGGTAGTGCAGAGTGGTAGTGCAGAGTGCAGAGTGGTAGTGCAGAGTGGTAGTGCAGAGTGGTATTGCAGAGTGCAGAGTGGTAGTGCAGAGTGCAGATTGAGAGTGCAGATTGAGAGTGCAGAGTGCAGATTGGTTGTGCAGAGTGCAGATTGGTAGTGCAGAGTGGTAGTGCAGAGTGCAGAGTGCAGATTGAGAGTGCGAGTGGTAGTGCAGAGTGTGTGTTTGCAAGGAAGTGTTCCCGATTAGAAGGACATGGTGTTTACCTTATTTCCTTTGAAGCGCTGATCTGATCTCACAGTTTCTCTTGCTGTCACCGATGAGTCCAAGGAACTCGAGTCGGGGCGTCTCTATTCCTCCTTGGCAGTCCCTGTCTCTTCCTAGCTCGCTGCCATGCCTGCACGTATTCCCACTGCCAGTGCTTCCACTGTTAAATTTCTACCGTTAGTCTTTAGAGTGTTCGTATTATCCTGTCAATCACTTTTCAATTATTACGCTTGCCCGTACTGCTCCTTTAACCTCTGCCACTCTTTTCTAGTCTACCTTCTCTTCCCCCTCCCTCCCCAGCACTTCCACGCCCTTCTCCTGTGTCTTTCATCTAATTCTATCCCCCTTGCCCTCTCTTCTCTCAGCCCTTCCTCTCGCTGTCAGTCTCTCCCTCGACTCACTCTCCTCTAGGTTACTGCCTCTCAATGCCCTGTCTATCTCTAACCCTCCTTCCTTAGTTCCTCTTAGGGATTATAGTTAGGAAGCTATTTACATAAACAGGTCTATTTCAAAGACCGCCTCTTACTTCCGCATTCACCGGCGCAACGCCGCACTCCATTCTGGGTATTGATGTTCGGTTGCGCAGTCTGCAAGGCTTCATAACGGTAGGAATGATTTAACACTGGGACGCATTCAGCAGTGCCTGCACGTTGTCTGCTTTCCAGTCCAAGCAGCAACCAAAGGCTTTAGAATCGCATCGTAAATGGGAGCTATTTCGAGTTTATCACCAAGCTGCCAGATTAATAGATGGAGAACGAGGAGACACCGCTTGTTACATGTGCAGCTATGAAATCTGCCGGACCAAATGGGGCATTCTACCCACATAGGTGTGGTTCTCTTAACTAGAGGGCAGGGTGGGGCACTTTGAGAAGCTGACACTCGAGTCAAAAATGACTCTGCATCACCCAAACTGTCCATTGGGCTGGCCGTTGGTAATCTAGATGGGAAGCAAATTCCGCAATGGTGAAAACGTCTTGTACCCGTTGTTGCAGTGGACAGCCACACAGTCAGCAAGCATTGGAGTGTTAAGGGGGCGTTTAGGTGGGCGCAGCAGCAGGAAATACAGTTTGCTGCCAGACAGTGCTAATCAACAATACAGGCCCTGAAAACAATAGAAGGCACCACGTCCATGAGAGTCAGAGTTTGCAGCCTGCCTGTTGTGTTATTTTGTTTTGTGGTGCTCCAATATCCTCGTGGCCTGCTGAGCTGGCCTGGTTTCAGCTTTGTTAATGAATGCCCGTGAAAACAACCACCACTAGGAGTTGCCCACACCGAGAGCTCATTATTGCATATAGCAGGCCAAGGCTTGGTGGCTACGTGCTCTTGTGAGCCCCAAGGGTCCATCCGGAAGTTTCATCATAATCTTATGACCTCATGTTTCAGCAGCCTGATGGAGATGGGCTTGTGCTGGAACGTAAGACTGCTTCGGAGCCTCTCTTGTCTGCTGCACCATTACTGATACCCTGCCGCTCTTTGCTGTGCTCCAGTGAAAGTAATGCGATCTTCACTTTCACCCTTTTGCTGCTCAACCATGCCCATTGCAGTTCCTTTTCTCTTGCCCAAGCTGCTTTACTCCAGTTTTGCCTTTGCTTAATTGCCCCTTCACAAACCTTCCTGTCCTATATTCTGCTTACTCTTTCTTAATTCCTTCCCTTAGTTAGCATTGCCTTTTTAGCCCCAACGTAGCTCCTTCCGTGATTTATCCCATGGCAATCCAATACAGTGCCTTGAGCCAGTCAGCATCTACCTATCTATCGCCATCTATCTATCTATCTATCTATCTATCTATCGCCCTCACTCCTATCTATCTATCTATCGCCCTCTATCTATCTATCTATCGCCCTCTATCTATCTATCTATCGCCCTCTATCTATCTATCGCCCTCTATCTATCTATCGCCCTCTATCTATCTATTGCCCTCTATCTATCTATCACCATCTATCTATCTATCGCCATGTATCTATCTATCGCTATCTATCTATCACTATCTATCTATCGCTATCTATCTATCGCTATCTATCTATCGCTATCTAGCTATCTATCTATCTATTGCTATCTAGCTATCTATCGCTATCTATCTATCTATCGCTATCTAGCTATCTATCTCGCTATCTATCTACCGCCCTCACTCTATTTATCTATCTATCTATCGCCCTCACTCTATCTACCTTTTGTCCTCCCTCTAGCTATCTATCGCCCTCACTCTACCTATCGCACCACCACCGCACTCAGGGGCACAACAACATCTCTATGCGCTACCACAGCATCACTGAACGCCACAGCCTCACTCGTCGCCACCACAACATCATCAGCGCCACCACAGCATCAATCTGTGGAACCATTCAACAACAACTTGTTCAAATATGTTCTCTCAATGTTTCAAGCTTTATCACAAATGTCACAAAAAAGGTTAATATTTCACTTCTGTTCTTGGATTTTCGTCACAATAAAATACACTGAACATAATCTTCACAAAAGTTATTTCCAAAAGTTTAAGCTATTGCCATTATAAATTACAATAACTTTTATTTAAGTATTAATTATTTAAAAAAATTAAAAGCCATTGTTATTTGTAATATCAATACATCTAAGTCACGTAAATACAAAACAGGTTGTATTACAAATGCTATAGGTGTCACATTTGCAAAAGTTAAAAGTATTGGCATTGGAAATGACAAAGCTACTACTTTCGCTATTTTCAAAACCAACACATAAATAAAAAAAATGTCATTTACAAGACAGCTCAAACTTTCCTAATGCGAGACCTATTGCATTGCAAATGCTTGTTCTTTATGTTATACTAGCAGCCCGTCCCGAACGTTGTCCGGGTATGAATTGCTGCCGGCCAGTAGTATATTGTTTTGTAGGATTTCGTTTTGATAGCATTTCTTATCTGTGACAGGCCTGTGAAATGCTCCGATTCACAGTGCACTGCTGATGCACTTTAGAGTGCGCGTTCAGTAGTGTGTGAACTCGAGTTTCCCTACTTTATTTTTCCTTGCATTATTATATAGCGCGAACTCGACAATATGGCATGAGCACAATTTACATTACAGAAGAACACATTCATTTGTGGTAGGCACGGGGAGACAAAGCGATTTGCCTGGAATCACAGGATGTTGAGCTGATGTCGAGATTCAAACGTAGCTCCCCAGCTCTAAAGTTCGCAACTCTAGAACTTGTGGCGGGTGGTGTGTCTAAAAGTGTATGTCGGTGCTGGCCATCAATGAGAGAGACCTGTGCATTTTTCAAATGGGTGGTGAAAAAATATGAGTATGTTGCTGGAGATGTGGGCCGCCGTGCCACCAATGTACTTACCGGGTGAGGGTAAACACCCATTATTCCGCAACTTTCTTTCTGCATACCATCACTCCTCATACTTTCATTATGAAAGTACCATGACTCCGCAATGCCATTATAACGCATGGCATTACATTTTATATGCTTTTACCGCGCATACATTTACAACGAAATTCGTTGTAAATGCATGAATGGTAAAAGCATGTTTTCTCTTTAATGTTTGGATAAGGTAAGTATGGGTATAGGGGTATATGTTTTGGGGTACTGAGGTATATGTGTTGGGGTGTTTGGGTATTTTAAGGGTTCAGATATAGTTTTGGGTTATGGGGTACAGGGGTAGTTTTAGGGTTTAGGGATATGTATGGGTTTTGGGGTACAGGGGTATTTTTAGGGTTCAGGGCTAGGTTTGGGTTTTGGGGAATAGGGGTATTTTTAGGGTTCAGTGGTAGGTTTGGGTTTTGGGGTACAGTGGTATTTTTAGGGTTCAGGGCTAGGTTTGGGTTTTGGGGTACATGGGTATCTTTAGGGTTCAGGGGTATGTGTGGGTTTTGAGGTACAGGGGTATTTATAGGGTTCAGGGCTAGGTTTGGGTTTTGGGGTATTTTTAGGGTTTAGGGATAGGTTTGGGTTTTGGGGTACAGGGAATATTTATAGGGTTAAGATGGGTTAGTGTTTAAGGGTGTTGGGTATTTTAAGGAGTAAGGGTGGGTTATGATTATGGGGTGCAGGGGTATTTAAAGGGAGCAGGGTGGGATTAGCACACAATATGAGACATGGCATGAAGGGCGGAACGTACCACATGGCCCCAGCGGTTGTCACGCCACCAGCACACGCCCACAGCCCAACGCAGACACGCCCACAAGGGACTACTTTGCTGGCACGGTTCTTTTACCTTTTAAATGTATATGGTGGGCGTCTGCATAGCCTATGTCCTTCTGCTGCAACTGCCCTTTCCAACGCTGTGTTGTGATTGGTGCAGTGGTTCCTGCGATTACCCACCTCAAAGGTTTGGGCTCTCTCTTTATTATATTAGTATGGAATATGGAAAATGGATGGATATGTATTGGATACAGGTTGTATCGCACTGTATATTTGTTCACCTTATTCCTTTTGATTTTCTTACATTGATTAAATTAGTATCCGGCTGGATACCTTTTGACTTATAGTACACATTGTTGTCTATAAATTATTAACTGGTTCTGAAGTATCTAATTAAGTTAAGGACCCTTGTTGCCTTATACTACTGTCACCCCTGGTCCTTGACTACCTAGAGGGTTCCCTTGTTTCTTTAAAACTCCTCTAAAAACTCAGCAGAAGACGGCCGCAAAGATGGACATGTCAAAGTTCTCAAAGGGCATGCCCCCATGACGTCCGTACACATACATAAAGATATTCGCTTACTACTAGCCCATTAAGTCTGCTGCCTAAATACCCGGGCTCACCTAGATATGGAGTAGTTGCCCTGAATTCCAGCCAGCGGCCGTATTAATCACAGGGATTTTCGCGACTCAAGAGCAAATGGCGGAAACACATTCGCATCAGATTTAAATATCCAAGGGATTCGTACTACGGCGTCACGGAGCGTGCGTGGCATAAAAAGTAAAAAGGGACTCGCGGCAGGAGTCGGCATGGAAATATTGTAAAAGACGGGCGGCCATCTTATAACGTTAAATATGGTCAAAGGATGTACTGCGAATAGGACCATTAACCCTTTCTATGCTGATGACGGAACCGCTGCATCATCAGCTGCGGTGGCGCTGTGCTGATGACGGAGCGGTTCCGTCATGGCCCTGCCGCCACGCCTGTGCGGTGCGAATTCCGCGCCTGCGCTGGGCGTTCTATTGAGCAGGCAGGGCCATGACGGAACCGCTCCGTCATGAGCACAGCCCAACCGTGGCTGATGACGGAAGGGGCCATATCCCCCCAGCCGGGGGTCCCATTACAGGATCGCATTGGCCCACGGGCACTCTACATTAAGGCCACTTTGAACAGAATTGAGAAGATAGATCCAGAAAACCTCTCTTTTCTTGCTTACAGAGGTGGGGTTAGTACCTGGGTAGGCTTGGATCTTCTCCAATATAGACCATTTGAGGTCTTTTTCCGCATATTTCTTTTCCTGCCAATGGGCCACTAGAGGGGCCCCAGATCTATTCATTTGAATATTCGATCTGTGCTCCCCTATTCTGAGGTGAACCTCTCGCCCGGTTTCACCAACATATGGAAGATCGCATGGACATAGAATTATGTAAACCACTTAGGCAGTGCAACAGTTGGTCATTTTAGTCAGGGTGATGGTGTGCGCCGGGGTAATGATGGTTTCCCCGATAAGGGCATATGGGCACGACTGACAATTGCCACAGCGATGGTTGCCCCGGACAGGGCCAGCACCGCAAATGGACTTCTGAGACAGTTTGCGGGGTTCCTGGAGTTTTCCTCTCACCAAATGGTTCTTCAAGTTCTTATTTCTCCTGAAGGCAAAGATTGGTCTTTGAAGATGTTCTTTATCATTATCTAAGTTCAGGAGGTACCAACATGAATTAACCGCCTGTCTTATCTTGTGGTTCAAATTGGAATGTCGAGTGGCACAGACAATTTGGTCCAACGTTTTTTTTACTTTGGGCTCAAACATGGACTCTCTGTTAAAATATCTAGTACGTTTGAAAGAATCTTTTATCAGTTTGTAGGGATAGCCGCGAAGTGTCAGATTCTCTTTAAGGATATCGGCGTGAAGAAGGAAATCCTTGATATCCGAACAATTCCTCCGGATTAGGAGGAATTGGCTAAAGGGGATACTATCCCTCTGGCAGCGAAGGTGGAAACTGCCATACTGCAAAAGGGTATTCTTGGCAGTAGGTTTGGTAAAGAGGGATACATAAATCTCATGGTTGCGATGTTCAATCCAAATATCAAGAAATTCAATCCTGTTATTGCTGGAATAGGCAGTAAACTTCAGATTGTTATCTGCAGCATTAATCCATAAAAGGAACTCATTAAGAGACTCCTGGTCCCCCTCCCATATGAAGAAGATGTCATCAATGAACCGGGACCAGGCCCGGAAATTTTCATGGAAGGGGGCCATCTCATGAAAGATGTTAACGCGTTCAAAGTGCCCCATTTATAGACACGCTATACTGGGTGCACACGCTGCCCCCATGCTAACGCCCCGGATTTGTTGGAAAAAATCATGATTGAATTCGAAGTAGTTCTCGCCAAGAACCACTTCAAGACATTGAACGATGAACAGCGCATTACTAATCTCAGGTTTGGATGATAAGACATCCTCCACCAACCTGAGGGCTCCTTCCTGCGGTATATTAGTATATAGAGATTCCAGGTCTAGGGTGACCAGGAGTTCTCTATCTTCCAGGTAAGGGGTTCCCTCAATGTTGGCGATAAAATGGCCAGTGTCTTTCACAAAGGATTCCAAATCAGTGACCAAGGGTTTTAAAAATTGGTAAACATATTTGGAGAGGGGTTCAGTGGCCGATCCTATGGTTGACACAATGGGCCTCAGAGGTGGATTTGAGATGTTTTTATGGGTCTTGGGGACCCCATAGATTATGGGCATCCGTGTGAAGCTAGGGGTTAAGAACTCTGCTTCCTTTTCGCATATATAACCCATATCAACTGCATCCTCAAACAACTGCAGAATGCGCTGTTTCAAGGCAGGTTCCGGGTTAGATTAAATTCTTTTGTAATGGTCGGTAGATGATAACAATTCATTCATTTTTTCCACATAGGTGGGGGTGTCGAAAATCCCGATACCCCCGCCTTTGTCACAGGGCTTGATGGTTAAAAGTTTGTTAGATTTCAATGAGGTTAGGGTCATCTCTTCACTTCTAGGAAGATTTGAAGGAGGTTTTGGAACATATTTGAGAATCTTGTTGATTTTGGAAGTAACAGCCTTCTCAAAAATACCAACTTCACTTCCAATATCATCCAAGGACGGGGTGAAATCAGAAGGGGGTTTAAGACCCGATCTATTTTCCAGGGTTTCAATTGCAGACCTATTAAGGAAACATTTATTTAACCTTATTTTGCGGAAAAATAAGTATAGGTCTCTCAAAAACTCAAACTTATTAAAATTGGTAGTGGGGACAAATGATAATCCCCTAGATAGCAGACAGACCGTCCCAGGATCAATGTCCGCCTGAGAAAGATTGAAAACCGGGATGTTTTTTATGTTTTCCAGTATTGATGTTGTCTGGTCTGGATATACATTTGGGGTTGGCCCTGAACCTGATGGTAATCCTCCTGATGGGGGTTCCGGTTTCTCGGGCGAAAATTCCCTCTGCGGTTGCCTAAAAAACTATTCGACTGGGCTGGTCGTTCAAAGGGTTCCTGTGTGGCGGTGTGAGGGTCTTTGGTGAGGAAGAGGATGAGTTGGGTGTTGTCGGCGTAAGAGATGATGTTCAGGTTGTGCTTGCAGGCCACTTGTGCGAGGGGGGCCATGTAGACGTTGAACAGGGTCGGGCTGAAGGATGAGCCCTGGGGTACGCCGCAGATGATGTGGGTGGCTTCGGATCGGAAGGGTGGGAGGCGGACTCACTGGGTTCTGCCGGAGAGGAAGGACGTGGTCCAGTCCAGGGCCTTCTTCTGGATTCCGGCTTCTTGGAGGCGTGTTCTTAGAGTTCGGTGGCAGACGGTGTCAAAGGCGGCTGACAGGTCCAGTAGGATGAGGGCTGAGGTTTCGCCGTTGTCTAGTTGGCACCTGATGTCGTCTGTGGCGGCCATAAGGGCTGTCTCAGTGCTGTGGTTTCTTCTGAATCCAGACTGAGAAGGGTCTAGGATGTTGTTGTCTTCGAGGTGTCGGGTCAGCTGTATGTTGTATACTTAAGAAATGCAGACTTTTGTGGAGGCATTAACGTTGTTAAAGGTCCAGAGCCGGAGTTACAGGTCTTATCCACCGGCAAGGACCAATAACGTGGGTGATGGCCTTTAACAACAGTTGTAGCAGGAGGCAGAAGGGCTATAAGGCTATGCGATCACACCCACTGGGGCAACCATTGCAATGTGGAGCAGGAGGTCTGCTCTAGCCATTACTAGCCCTGAGCCACTTTATTGCCTTCAATCAAGCTCTCAACATGTTCTAGTTCATGTTATTCCCCAAACTCAAAGGTGCTCACTCAATCAATGTTGGAAAGATTATCTACTAACAAATATGCTACTTACTAGTATGCATCTGTTTTTGGCATGTAGGGCTGCTGACATTCATATCTGTGCATAGATCGCCGCCTAGTGTTGGGTCCGGATGATTGCACATTGTTGTCCTGGAAGAGTCTTGGAAGTATCACGTGATAGGTGGCTCCTCCCCTGGACTACAGTGCGCATGGGCATCGACTCCATCCTCAGATTGTTTTTAGCCATTTTGGCGAAGATGGAGTGTAACACCGTAAGTGATGACCATGCTAAGAGTAATTCTAAGTGCTGCAGCCGCTACAGGCGCCGGGCGGTATGAATGTCAGCAGCTCTACATGCCAAGAACAGATGCATACTGGTAAGTAGCATATTCGGTTCGAGGCATGTGGGCTGCTGAATTCATATCTGTGCATAGAATACATAGCAGTCCCTCCATTAGCGGCGGCTGCCTGTGCCAGCTGCAGCAGTTTGAAAAAGTGTTTTTAGAACAGCCTGCCCTACAGCTGCTTGCTGTTTGGAGTGCACATCTACGCAGTAGTGTTTTGTAAATGTGTGTGTGGTAGACCATGTGGCTGCTCTACATATGTCTTCTAAAGGAATATTTCCAAGGAAAGCCATGGAGGCCCCCAACTTTCGTGTGGAGTGGGCCCTTGGGGGAACGGTTAATGTGCGCTTGGCTTTTTGATAGCAAATCTGAATGCACTTAACGATCCACCTGGCTATACCTGCCTTGGAAATGGGGTTGCCTTTTTGTTGTGGCGAAAGGCAACGAATAGTCAAGTCAAGTCAAGTCAATAGATTTATATAGCGCGCTACATACCCAGAGGGTCTCAAGGCGCTTGAAGAAGGGTGGGGAGTTACTTGTCAAATATCCATGTTTTGAGTTGCTTTCTGAATGCTAGGTGGTTCTGAGTAAGGCGAAGGTGAGTGGGAAGTGAGTTCCAAGTTTTAGCTGCTAGGTAGGAGAAGGATCTACCTCCCATGGTGGTTTTGTTGATGCGAGGTACAGTGGCAAGGGCTTGGTTGGAGGATCGTAGCTGGCGGGAGGGGGTGTAGAATGATAGTCGTGTGTTGAGGGAGGCATTCGGGTCCTATTTCGTAGAGTGCTTTGTGTGCGTGGATTAGGAGCCGGAAAGTAATCCTCTTATTGACGGGGAGCCAGTGGAGGTTTTTCAGGTGATCAGAGATGTGTTCTTTACGCGGGATGTCTAATATGAGCCTGGCTGAGGCGTTCTGGATGCGTTGTAGATTTTTCTGGAGTTTTGCGGTGATGCCGGCGTAGAGGGTGTTTCCGTAGTCCAGACGGCTCGTGACCAGAGCGTGGGTGACTGTTTTTCTAGTTTCGGTAGGGATCCAGCTAAATGTTTTTTTGAGCATGCGAAGAATGTTGAAGCAAGATGAAGAAACGGCGTTGACTTGTCTGTTCATCGAGAGTGAGGCATCCAGGATGACGCCCAGATTCCGTGCGTGGTCCTTCGGGATGGGTGCTTTTCCAAGGGCCTCTGGCCACCAAGAGTCGTCCCAGGCGGAGGGGGAGGTACCTAAGATGAGGACTTCTGTTTTGTCTGAGTTCAGTTTCAGACGGCTGTGCTTCATCTATTCGGCTACTTCTTTCATTCCTTCGTGTTGGTTGGTTTTGGCCGTGTTAGGGTCTCTGGTGAGTGATAGGATCAGTTGAGTGTCGTCGGCGTAGGAGATGATGTTGAGGTTATGTTGGCGTGCGATGGCCACGAGGGGGCTCATGTAAACATTGAAGAGGGTGGGACTGAGTGAGGACCCTTGGGGTACGCCGCAGATGACTTCAGTGGCCTCTGATATGAATGGTGGAAGGCGGACTCTCTGCGTTCTTCCGGAGAGGAACGAGGTGATCCATTCCAGTGCTTTTCCTTGGATTCCGATGTTTTTGAGGCGCTGTAGAAGGGTGCTATGGCAGACCGTGTCGAAGGCTGCGGAGAGGTCGAGGAGGATGAGGGCGACTGTGTCTCCATTGTCCAGTAGAGTTCGAATGTCGTCTGTTGCTGGGATGAGGGCGGTTTCGGTGCTGTGCTTAGCTCGGAAGCCGGATTGTGAAGAGTCGAGGGATTTGTTGGTTTCGAGGAATGCGGCGAGCTGGTTGTTGATAGCTTTCTCGATGACTTTGGCCGGGAATGGAAGGAGTGAGATAGGGCGATAGTTTTTGAGTTCGGTGGGGTCAGCTGTGGGTTTCTTCAGGAGGGCGCTGAGCTTTCCGGGAAGGTTGCGGAGTTGAGGGAGCAGTTGATGACATCTCGGAGGTGCGGTGCAATAATGGAGTCTGCTTTTTTAAAGATGTGGTGAGGGCAAGGGTCTGTGGGGGATCCTGAATGGATAGAGTTCATCAGACGGATGGTGTCCTCAGTGGAGATTGGCTTCCAGTCATTGAGGGTGTTCAGGGGGGGTGGGGGTCCTGCAATGGATTGGGTGGGTTGGTCTCCGGGTTGGTTGTCGAAGCTGTTGTGGATGTCTGCAATTTTGTTGTGGAAGAATGAGGCTAGGGAGTCGCAGAGGGCTTGAGAGGGGGTGATGTAGTTGGAGTTGGCTGAGGGGTTGGTAAATTCCTTGACGATGTTGAATAATTCCTTGCTGTTGTGGGCGTTGTTATCTAGATGGTCCTTGAAGGCTGTTTTCTTGGCGTTTCGGATTAGTTGGTGGTGTATGCGGGTGGCATTTTTGAAGGCGTCTTTGGTGCTGGTGGTTGGGTCTTTTTTCCAGGCCTTCTCGAGGGAGCGACAGAGTTTCTTGGATTTCTTAAGGTCATCGTTGAACCAGGAGGCCTTCTTGCTGCCTAGTTTTATTTGTCGTTTTTTCAGTGGTGCTAGGATGTCGGCGCTGTTGGATAACCATTGGGTGAGGTTGGTGGCTGCTTGGTCTGGGTTTGAGGAGTGGGCGGGGGGGTTTTGAAGAAGCGATGAGGAGATCTGGTCGATGGTGATTTTGTTCCAGTTTCTTTGCAGAGTGGGATGGTGGTGGTTGTTGGATGTGGGCTTGTTGTAGGTGAAGTGAACGCAGCTGTGGTCAGTCCAAAGGAGAGCTGTGGTGTGGCTGAAGGAGACATGTTTGCTGGAGGTGAAGATAGGGTAGAGTGTGTGACCTGCGATATGGGTGGAGGTAGAGACAAGTTGTTTAAGTCCGAGGTTTGCGAGGTTGTCCAAAAGGGTGGTGGTGTTGCGGTCGTTGTTCTTTTCAAGGTGAAAGTTGAGGTCTCCCAAAAGGATGTAGTCCTCGGAGGGGAGTGCGTGTGGAGTGATGAAGTCCGTGATGTCTTCACTAAATTGTGCGCGGGGTCCTGGTGGCCTGTAAAGGAGGGTGCCTCTGAGTGTGGTCTTGGAAATGAAGGTGTTCAGAGTTGGCGAGATTGACGTCTGAGCTGGTTGAGATGCGGATGGATTTCTTATGGACGATAGCGATGCCTCCTCCTGTGTGTCCGGTACGGTCCTTGCGAATGATCTTATAGCCTTCCGGGATGGCAATGGTGATGTCTGGGGCTGCTGAGGCGTTCATCCATGTTTCTGTTAGGAAGGCGACGTCCGGAGAGATGGTGTCGAGTAGATTCCAGAGGTCGATGGCGTGTCTGTGGACCGAACGGGTGTTGAGCAGGATGCATTGTAGGTGGTTGGGATCGGATATCTGTTGTGTGTTCGTAGATGAGGAGTTGTTGTTGGTGCCGTCGAACTTGCAGGAGTAGCAGGAAAAGGGTCCATGGGTGTGTCCAGGAGCGGCTTGGACGCAGATGGGGGAGCGGCCAGGGTTAAGGGCTAGGAGGGTGGTGGCATCGTACGTAATGCGGGAGGGCTGGGCAATGCGAGGGCCAGGGGGTCTGGCGCTGGGCGCGGTCCAGGCGCGGACGGGCGTAGACGGGCTTACCTTTGGCGCACCTTCGGCGCGGATTGGGCGTGGTCGCTGCGCGTAGACGCTGCGCGCAGATATTCCTGTCATAAATGGTGGTGAGGGGGGAGGGGCGAGGGCGGGTCAGCTGGGAAGGCTGGAGCGGGGTGGAGACTAGGGCAGGTCGATCAACAACAACACAACAACAAAATGGCCGGCGGCCTTACGGGATCGATCAGCTGGACTGTGCCTGCTGAAATCAATTGTGTTCTCTGTGACACACAGCGCAGCAAAGCGGCAAATGAACTGTGATGTCAGGCAGGTAGCAGCGGCCGGGGCAAGCAGCAGAGCGGCGCTAAACAGGTTAAGTGATTCCAAAGCAGTAATTATAAATGCGCACAGATATCAGCAATAGCGCGATTCAGATGAGTCAGGCACTTTCAAGCAGCAGTGTACAAGTGGCTCAAGCAAGCAGCGGAGCTGCAAAATGATACTCAGCTGAGAGGCAAGGCGGGTCAGGGAGCAGCGTGGGGAGCGTCCGTGTCCGCAGGGAGCAGAATAGTTGTTTTGTCTTCCGAAAATCTTTGGTCCTATCTATGTAGTACATTAGAGCTCTTTTGACGTCTAGTGTGTGGAGCATTCTCTCCGCCACTGACTCAGGATTTTGGAAGAACACTGGCAGTTCTATAGTCTGATTGATATGGAACTGTGAAACCACTTTAGGCAGAAACTTAGGGTTAGTGCGGAGTACCACCCTGTTGGAGTGAATCTGTATGAATGGCTCCTGGATAGTTAGTGCCTGAAGTTCACTAACGCGTCGCAGTGATGTGATTGCTATTAGGAAAGCCACTTTCCATGTCAAGAATTGTATCTCGCATGAGTGTAGAGGTTCAAAAGGTGGACCCATCAGTCTGATGAGGACCACATTCAGGTTCCATACAGGTGCTGGTGGGTGTCGTGGAGGAATAACTCGTTTGAGTCCCTCCAGAAAAGCTTTGATGGCAGGCACTCTGAAAAGTGAGAGATGCTGTCTGTTTTGTAGATAAGCTGCTATTGCGGACAAATGTATACGAATGGAAGCATAGGCCAGATTGCATTTGTATAGATGTAACAGATAACAAATGATTTTTTGAGTAGATGCGTCTAGCGGGTTGATGTGGTCTGCACAATAAATGACAAACCGCTTCCATTTTGCCGTATAGCATGCTCTGGTGGTGGGCTTTCTTGCCTCTCTTATGATATCCATACAGTCGGGAGGCAAGTTGAGGTAGCCAAATTCTAAGACCTCAGGAGCCAGTTCGCCAGATTGAGCTGTTGCGGATCTGGATGCTGAATGTCGCCATGGCTCTGCGTCAAAAGCCTGGGTGTGAGGTGCAGCCTTTGATGCGGTACCACGGATAGTTCTAGAAACGTGGTGTACCATGGTTGGCGTGCCCACGTCGGAGCAACCAGGATGAGTGCCATCGAGTGTTGCTTCAGCTTGCGTGCCACCAGCGGTATTAGAGGTGCTGGGGGAAAAGCGTACGCAAATCTGCCTGACCAGTTCATCCATATCGCATTGCCCTGCGACTGTGGGTGTGGAAACCTGGCGGCAAAGCTTTGGCATTTGGCGTTTTCCTTTGTGGCGAACAGGTCTATCTCTGGATGACCCCACTGCTGGAAGTACGGGTGGAGTACTGATGAATGTATCTCCCACTCGTGCATTTGGTGGCTGTACCTGCTGAGCAGGTCTGCCATCTGATTGTCCTTGCCCGGGAGGTGTTCCGCCATGAGGAAGATGTTCCTCTGAATGGCCCACTTCCACATGCTCTGAGCCAGATGAGACAACTGTGGAGAGTGTGTACCTCCCTGCTTCTGAATGTAGTACATGGCCGTCATGTTGTCGTCCGGATCAACACGACCTTGTTGCACATATGTACTTTGAATGCCTTCATCGCCATGAAGATAGCCATCAGTTCTAGAAGGTTGATGTGCATCTTCTTTTGCTGCGTTGTCCATAGTCCCTGCACTGTGTAGTGGAGTACATGAGCTCCCCATCCTTGGAGAGATGCGTCCGTTGTCAGAATGATCTGTGGCACAGGCTCCTGGAACGGTCGGCCCCTGCAAAGGTTTTGTGGATTCCACCAATGCAGAGAGTTGTATGCACGACCGGTCACCAACACTAGGTCTTTCAACTGTCCGTGAGCCTGATTCCACTGACGTTCCAAGCACTCCTGAAGCGGACGCATATGTAGTCCCGCGTGCGGGACTATGAAGATGCAGGAGGCCATCATGCCTATCAACTGCATGAACACTCGTGCTGGAAGCGAGTGCTGCGGTCTGAATTTTTGTATCAGCGATTGAATGCTGTTTATCCTCACTGAATTTGGCTGTGCTTTGGCTGCCAGAGTATCTATTGTCGCGCCCAGATACTGCTGTACATGGGAGGGCTGAAGGTGGGACTTTGGATAATTCAGTGAGAATCCCAGATCGTGAAGAAGGTGAATGGCGTGGGACATGTGGAAGGCACACTGCTTGGCCGACTTTGCTTGGATAAGCCAGTCGTCCAGGTAAGGGTAGACGTGAACATTTTGTCTCCGTAGGTGTGAAGCCACTGTCGCCAGGCACTTTGTAAACACCCTGGGTGCCGTTGTCACTCCGAAAGGGAGGACCTTGAATTGATAATGCTGATTCTGAATGGTGAACCTGAGGTATTTTCTGTGTGACGGGTGTAACGGAATATGAAAATATGCATCCTTTAGATCTAATGTTGCGAGGAAATCTCCCTGACTGAGTAACGGCAGAACCTGCTGCAATGTTAGCATGTGAAAGTGTTCTGATAGAATGTACTGGTTTAGGGGTCTGAGGTCCAGTATAGGTCTGAGGGACCCGTCCTTCTTTGGGATCAAGAAGTACAGCGAGTACACTCCTGTACCTCTTTTTTCCACAGGTACGAGCTCGATTGCTCCTTTTTGCAGCATGAGGACTACCTCCTGCTGCAGTAAGTGCAAATGCTCTGTGGACATAGGACGGTGTTTTGGGGGTATGTTGGGTGGAGTGGATGTTAACTCCAGACAATAACCGTACTGGATAAGCTTCCTGACCCACCTGTCTGTAGTGATGGATTTCCAGACTGGCAGGAACCGCTGTAGTCTCCCCCCGACCGGTGTTGTATGGTCGGGTGGCAGTGACAAGGCGTCACTGTTTGTTAGTGGCGGAGGATCGGGAGCTGTTGTTTCCACGACCTCTGCCCTTGGTGCCGTTTCCACGATAGCCACCTCTACTTCGTTTGGTGTAGGTGGTTTGCGCGCCACCTTTACTGTACTGTGTTTGCTGGGACAGCTGGCCTCTGGAAACTCCTCTATTGTTTGAACGACGAAAAGAACCACCCCTGAACTGCTGGGACTGGAGAGCCCCCATAGACTTTGCAGTCTCAGTGTCCTTTTTGATCTTTTCCAAGGTGGTGTCCATCTCTGGTCCAAATAGGTGATCAGGGTTTACAGGCTGATTTAGTATGGCGGTTTGTATCTCTGGCTTGAAACCGGAGATTCGTAGCCAGGCATGTCGCCGTAACATCACACTTGTGTTAATGGCTCTGGCCGCGGTGTCTGCTGCGTCCAGTGCACACTTGATAGATGCATTTGATATAAGCTTCCCTTCCTGTATGAGCATCTCCGCTGCCTCCTTATATTCATCTGGCAAGTGTTGTAACAGGGTCTCAAGTGTATCGTAATGGGCCCTATCATATCTGGCTAGGATTGCCTGAGTGTTGGAAATGCGCCAGATATTGGCCGCTTGAGCTGCCACCCTTTTCCCCGATGCTTCTAGCACCTTAGATTCTTTGTCAGGGGGAGGAGCATCACCCGTTGTTTGCGAGTTTGTCCTCTTCCGGGCATTGGAGACAACCAGAGAGTCCAACGGCAACTGTCCCCTGATGTAGGCAGGGTCCCCAGGCGCCTGTTTGCACTTTTTCTCAATTCTGGGGTTTATTACCCTGGCCCTTGTGGTGTCTTGAAAAATGTCTCCAGCATGTTTTAAGACACCCTTTAGCATTGGCAGAGTCTTGACAGTTCTTTCTGAGGTGGAAAAGGTGTCAAATAAAAAGTCCACTTCAATAGGGTCAGCATTTTATTTATTTATTTAGTGTATCTTATATAGCGCACGGCTACCCCAACGGGGTGTCCCGGCGCTCGTTGTATGTGAGCATATAGATTTACTGGCTCTTGATGGAGTTTAACAGAATAAGAATGATTTTACAGCTTTTCGGAACGGTAGTTCTTCTTGGATAAGTCGAATGGGTTGGAGGAGGTTATTCCAGAGAGTGGTGGCACCAACTTGAAACGTTCTTCCACCTGAACGTACTTTTTTGAATTTAGGGATGACGAGGATTTTTTTTGAACTGGAGCGGAGGAGTCTGGTGTTGCTGTAGGGGCGGAGGGAGGAGGAGAAATATGCAGAGCCCTTGCCCCTTACAGCTCGGTGGGTCAAAGTCAAGGCCTTGAATTCTGCTCTTTGTTTGATCGGGAGCCAATGGAGGCGTCATCTGTGAGGGGAGATGTGATCACGCAAGGAGATGCCACAGACCAGAGGCCAGAGGAGAGTCCGATATAGAGGCCGTTGGCATAATCCAAATGGGACGTAATTAATGCCTGAATGATTGTTCTTCTGGTGTTGTTGGGTAAAAAATTAATACATTTTTGATCATTCTGATTTTCGAAAAGCATGCAGCCGATACCATTTGGATTTGTTTATGAAATGAGACTGGTATCCCATCTGACTCCAAGATTCTTCAAAGATTCTTTGGGTAAGGGGGGTGTGTTTAATTTGTGGGGCCACCAAAGATTGGAGTCGAGGGGGGAGGATTGGTGGAAGAAGAGGACCTCAGTTTTACCGGCATTAAGCTGTAGGAAATTGTTATCCATCCAACTGGCTATGTTGTTAAGGCAGTTCTTTAAAGGGTCGAAGGTGGACTGATTAGGGTTATTGTAAGCAAACAGTAGCTGAATGTCATCAGCGTAGGAGGTAGATTTTATACCTGATTGGGCAATGATCTCAGCCAATGGAGAGAAGTAAACATTAAATAAAAGAGGGCTAAGTGAGGAGCCCTGTGGGACTCCCCCCTTCAGAGGACGATTAGCCGAGGTATAAGGAGGGGCGAAAACCGCTTGAGTTCGGTTTTTTAAAAAGGAGGTAAGCCATTCCAGTGCCTTACCTTGAATGCCCTTAGATTGAAGTCGGTCAAGGAGGACTGGGTGGGAGACGGTGTCGAATGCTGCCGACAAGTCGAGCAGCACCAACACCGCTCTAGATCCTTCATCCAGTCTCCATCTTACAGAGTCAGCCATTTCTATTAATGCCGACTCAGTACTATGACCGGTTCTGAACACATGTTGGGAGTTGTGAAAAGAGCCGTTGGATTCAAGGAAGTCTGCAAGTTGTTGATGGGCTAATTTTTCAAGTACCTTTGCTGGTGCAGGTAGCAGCGAGATTGGCCTATAATTAGATGGTTCATTGGGGTCAGCATTGGGTTTTTTAAGAATAGGGACCAGACGGGCGTGCTTCCGGGAATCGGGGAAGATACCTGTCCGGAAGGAGTCATTCCAAATCTCATTAGGAAATGGATTAAGAAGCGGGCCAGGGATTTGTAATGTTTGGCCGGCCAAGGGTCTGTGGGTGACCCTGACTTACATTTTGATAGTTCTGTCAGAGAACGTTCAAGGGAGATTTCTGCAAAATTAGTAAAAACAGGGGTGGAGACTGAATTGACTGGGCTATTATCAATGGGCTGTGGGGATTTTTTGTCTGGAAAGATGTCAGGGGTGAAAACTGAATTGACTGGAGCTGGACATCATGATTTTTGGCTGCCCTTTCAATAAGTGCATTAAATGCCGCCGAATCTTCAGTAGGCGAGGTTTTTACAGCATACACATGACTGTCTGGGGCAGTGTGTGGATCTCCTGGGTCAGCAGCGTCTGCCCAGGGTTCATTGTGATCTTCAGGATCAGTGTCTATAGGGTAATTATACTCCTCATTGTCACCTTCCCCTGTCTCCACATCTGAGTAAGTGGGCGAGATAGGAGCAGTGTCCTGTCCCTGTGGTGATATAGGTTCGACAAGACTGGGTGATGTAGTCGAATCCTTCTTCTTTTATAATGGAATTTTGTATGACTCCATAGGCTGTTCCAGGGCGATCTTTCGTTTGTAAATTGAAAGTCTACCCGTGTTCGCGTCGATGAATTGTTCCGACTGCTCTTCACGCGGAGGTTGTCGATGCTTTGTGACCACTACCGCAGTTGTGGGCTTCGGCCCCGTGGACACTTTCTTGGACGCTTCGACGGCCGGTTTAGGGGCGAAGGCCTTAGGTACCACTTTCGGCGGCAGCGTGAACTGGATGGGCGCTGACGATTTGTGAGGTTTACTGGTAGGCTTCGTTGCTGGAGGATCCTTCGGTCCGACAGTTGACGCCTTCTCCTTAATTCATTTCAGCGATTCCGACACCTGCTTCGAAAAGGAGGCGGACGGCTGCGTCGACTCGACGGGTTCCTTTGAGCCACCGCCAGGCGTGGACTCGAGGTTCGTACCGCTCTTAGCCTTGTCTGGTCGACGCGTAGGATCGAGAACTTTCTGAGCTCCGAGTCCTTTGTCTGGGTCTACGGCCTTCGGCTCCCGATTTTTTCCGGGTCGACGTCCTTGACCAGTTTTTTAGGTGTCCCAGTCTTCGGCTCGACAGCCTTTAGCGACTTCACCGGGTCGATAACACCTTTATGCTTCGTCGGCGCCGATAGTTCAGAGGACTTCGAGCCGACCAAAGCAATACGCACTTTTGGTTTCGATTTCTCCTCCAGTGCTTTTGGTTGCGTAGACACCGATGCTTTCACTTTTGTTTTCGATCGGTCAACCTGTGGCTTTTTAGAAGTGTCCGAAGCCGGGCCCTGAGGCGAGGCTGATGAACTAAGTGTAAGATCTTGGGTAAGGCCATGTGGCGATCCCTCGACCTGAGCCTTATTAAGTGTCTCGGTCTGGGCCCCCGTACCAACGGTTGGGCCTAGCTCCTCGCTCGAGCTATCTTCCATGGCCCCAAAGGCCCCATCATCGTCTACTACCTCGTCGACGACTTCTTCATTATCAACCATTTCAACATCAGCGTCGTAGCTGGAGTCGATCTCCGATGCAGGATCAGACAGGTTCTCTCGAACTTCCTGCTCGACTCCCTCATCCTCCTCGGTATTGAAAATATTCACCGGGTCAGGTGCCGTCTGCTGGGCCTCCTTGCGCGCTGCGTGTCGAAGTCGAATCGTCTTCTTGGAGCAGAAACGAGAACAAGCCATACAGCTGGCTTCATCGTGATCCGGCGACAGGCACTTGTTGCACACCGGGTGGACGTCGATGTGAGGATATTTCGAGTTGCACACGGGACATCTCTTGAACGGGCTCTGTTCCGTGATGGTTCGTCGATAAGGCCTCTGGCGTCGACCGGGCCTTCAGTGCCGAAAGCCACGCGGCTCCTCTGGATGTACGGCTCGGGAACTGAGCTGGAACAGAACTGGGCACCGATCGTAAGACAATACCGACGATAACTAAAGGCCTTTTGGCCAAAAAGAAAGTTTCTTATCGATTCCGAACTTGAGTTAACAAATATGCATCCGAACCCAATGGCGGAAAAAAACAATCTGAGGATGGAGTCGATGCCCATGCGCACTGTAGTCCAGGGGAGGAGCCACCCATCTCGTGATACTTCGAAGACTCTTCCAGGACAACAATGTGCAATCATCCGGACCCAACACATCTATGCACAGATATGAATTCAGCAGCCCACATGCCTCGAACTTGGCAAATAGGCTGCTCTTGTTACTACATGGGGAGTGACTTAAAGCTTCAAGTAGATTGTTTTTGGGAGGATGTTGGGTAGGGAGAAGTTCTGCAGACAGAGGTACAGAAATGGAGCAGGCTGGGAGAAGTGTGTGCACATAGTAGTGTGGGCAGGTTGAGGTGTATCCAGAGAGAAATACAGAGACGGTGAGGGCAAGGAGGGGTGCAGTTGTGGAGAGCTGGGGGAGGGCAGGAAGTGGAATGAGTAGAGTTAACTGTGGACTGAAACAGGTGCAGGCTGAGAAATGTACAGCTAGGGAGAGGTGCACACAGAGGTAGGGGTGGAGGCAGGCTGGCAGATGTATGGGAAAGGAGTGATGCAGGCAGAAGTAGGTGTGGGGTGGATGCAGACTGGCATATGTATGGAAAAGGATTGATAAAGACAGAGGTAGGTATGCATGCTGACTGGTAGATGTATGGAAAAGCACTGATAAAGAGAGAGATAGGTATGCATGCTGGCCAGCAGATGTGATACAGATAGAAGTAGGTGTGGTATGGATTCAGGCTGGCAGATGTATTGGAAGTATTTTGTGTCACTGAAGAACTTAAGCACTCAATAAGTCATTACACATGCACTCTGTCACTCTTTTTTCCACTCAGGCATCCAGTCATCCATCCACTGGCTCATTCTTGCATCCCCTCTCTGACCCAACAACAAAGAAACACACATATTGAAGGTAAATAAAAAGAATGCTTAAACACAGTGAGCAAATACTTGCTTAATAACAAAACTAAACATAGCAGCGGTTGTCTGTCTTTGTGGTATTGAACCTATATAATTGCTTTAATTTCAAGCATGGCTGCCATGTTTAGAACCATCATGGAGAGCCAGAACAATGATACACAATGGACAACAGCATTCCATAATGGTCCCCGGGAAGTGGCCGGGCGGGAGGTGGTACACTGCATATGAAATGAATGGCAATCAAGCAGCCGGTTAGCACTGTCTGAGCTATAGTATGCTCTTAAAAAAAGTTTAAATAAAAAGTAAATAAATTAAAGGGGAACTATAAAAGGAGAAAGCTGAAAATGTATGGACTGGCCTCTAGCCCAGACGCTGCAACACACTTATTTTCGAAAATTCTGTCATTCCCACTCCACAAGTGCAGCAGCACGCTCACCATCAGGAACCGCAGCAGAAAGAGAAACAGAAGACCCAGGATGCAGGTGAGTTTTTTATTTTAGGCACACCTCGTCAGCATAACGTTGCGGCCTGCACAGAGGCCTTGGTCACATGACGCAATGAGAGAAGTGAGCTGGATTTAAAGTGCAAGTGCAGAAGTAACCGTACAAGTGATTGGCTGACATAATAAAGAGGGGGTATCTTATGACAATGGACATGGAAAACAACTTGTTTAAAGTGCAATAACGGGGTAATCCCACAACATTATCAACATTCACTGTATAAATACATAGAAATACTGAAAAGTGCCACACCTATATTTTATATAGTAAAATACCCGGATAAAAGCTAATAAATAATTTTATATTTAAAAAAAAATATATTTATTATATTAAATCTAATTGAGTTTGACACACCAAACCACGGGATGTTGTGTTTAAATATACAATTACCATTAATGTCAGTTTCTGCACTTAAAACCCATGACATATGGAGCTTAGGAGATCATATTCCCCTTGCCCCAGCATAGTCCTCTTTTATGTAGACAGTAATGGCTCTGCTGATGTTAAGCAATTTCAGAGCCACCAGACCCCATATTAAACATAGGGTTTGACTGCCACGTTTATTTAACCCCAATAGCCAATTGTTTGTAGTTATGTGATTGAAAAAACTGAAATTATATTGTGAAATTATATATATAGAAGAAACCAAATATGGTAAAATCTTACATTTAGGTAAAGCGTAACCTCTACTAAGTGATACATATTCCGACAAATAAGAACCAGGCATATTCATTTGATTTGTACCCCACTAACCAACTTAGCTGTTGATACAAATATAGTTGTAAAAGTGGAAAGATACAAATATTCTTGTAGTAAGCGACTATGAAGGATATCTCATACATTGTGAGAGGTATCAACTCATTCGGAGACATTTGATATTTACTAGAGACAAGTGTAGACATCCTCTGTGGAATTGAGGCCATGAGGGGTCTTGCTGTCCATTTCTAAAATGTATCTAGTCTCCAAAGCTCTTAAAATGCCTTCCCTATTGTCACCTCTCCTCAAGGGACCTACCGTATCTATGGCATAATACCTGAGGAGTCCACTGTTGTTATTGGGGTGCTCCTTAAAATGCCAGGCAACTGGGTACGTGGCATCATTTGTGTTGATGGCCCTTATGTGCTGGAGTATCCTCTTGTGGACCTGCAATTTGGTACATCCAATGTATTGCAGGCCACACGGACACTCCAGCACATATACCACATACTCACTCTTGCACGTAAGTTGTTTATTGATTTTACGGGGCACCATGGAAAATGCAGTTAGGAACTCGGTTTTATTGATTCTGTGCAAACATGCCTTGCAGCTGGAACATTTTCTGAACCCTTTACTAGCGGCCATCCAATTTTTAGGGGGGATCACCTCAGGACTTGATTTGACCAAGGCATCCTGCATGGAATACGCCTTCCTGAAAGTGATCGCTGGTTTGCTAGGCATGTGTTCACCTATCACTGGATCTAACCTAATCAGGTTCCAGTGTTTATTAACTATCTTCCTTAGTGCACCGTGTTGTCTATTGTAGGTCCAGAAGAGTCTTGTTGGTTGAGATACCTTGGCTTCTGTGAGTCTCTAAACTCAATCGTAATGTCCAGAAAATGTGCCTGAGACTGACTAAGATGCGATGTGAATGCCAGGTTAAAAGTATTGCAATTCAAGGTTTCACTGAATTTGGTTGCCTCCTCATATGACCCTCGCCAAATCATCAGGACATCATCGATGTACCTGTACCATCTTATGATATGGCGGGAGCAGATTTCATGGTGATCACCATGGAGGACCTGTCTCTCCCAGTAGCCCATGTGCAGACAGGCATAACTAGGAGAGAAACAGGCCCCCGTGGCTACACCCCTGACCTGCTGATAATGTTGTTTGAGGAACATAAAATAATTATGGTTTAAACAGAAACTGGTCATGGTTAACAACATCTTATTATGTTCAACAAACTCAATCGGGCGCTGGCCCAGGTAAAATTGAATAGCTCTCATTCCGTCTGTGTGCATAATACTGGTGTAAAGTGATGTTACATCAAGTGTTATTAACCAGTATTCTTTTTCCCATTTTACATCATTGATTTTTCTCAAAAAGTCACTTGAATCCTGGATGTACGATGGGAGAGCTGCAACATATTCCTGTAGAAATGAGTCAATGTAGGTCGTAGCATTCTATAACAACCCCTCACACGCAGAAAATATAGGTCTTCCAGGCGGTTTGACTGCATTCTTAAGCACTTTGGGGATGAGATACAAAACAGGCGTGATTGGGTGGTCATTTTTTAAAAATTTCAACTCATCCATGCTGATGAGCCCACTCGACCGCCAACCCATCAACATGGAATAAAAATCAGATTGCTCTTTTCTCATCACACCTACATCACAGTGTTTGTAACAGTTTAAATCATTCAGTTGCAAGAGCGCCTCCTCCATGTAAAGATTCCTAGGCCAGAGCACGACATTTCCGCCTTGGTCAGATTGTCTGACTATCATGTTTCCATCCTTTTGAATTTTTTTGACCAGTTCATAGTATTCATTGTTGCACCTTTGGTTGTGTTGTATATATATACATACATATACAAATTGATGTGTGCATTATTTAATGATTTTTTTATCATCATTGTGCCATAACCAACCATTGCAATCCACTTACGGACTTTGGTGACTGCAGCCAAATTCCACCAATCACTGCATGGTGGAATTTGTATCCCACAAGTCTCTAGAAATGTGAGCTGGTGAGTGCGAGTGAGATTTGGCATCAAATTCCAAAATTATGTTTGGGAAAGCAAAATACTATATCCCCTAAGAGGATCTAACAATCTCTAAGTAGAAATCTTCTATAATGCAAGGTTTGTCAGAAAGTGTAACCAAAACCAAACCGCTTGCCTCTATGGTAATCTGTGAGATTCCATTTAGTAAAATACCTATCTGTAGGCATTTATACGGAGTCAGGACCATCAACCCTGAAATGCCTATTAACTTTAACATACGCTTACAGAATCAATATGTCAGGCTTAGTGCCTTTAGTGTAACTTTTCATTATAAACAGTCAGTACATAACACCTATCATTGGCTTGTCACCATAACCAATATAGATGCTACAGTGTTGGGTATAAGCTTTCCCACATGGCAACCATCAGGCTGTAATAAAATGCAAATACCTGCAAAATTACAGTTGTCAAAACAATATAAAATTATAAGGATTGCCATACTGCAACTCTTCAAACTCCAATAGCCCTTGCATTCTATGGTAATCTGTGAGATTCTGCACAAAAAGACAGCTCCACGGAGTGAAGGGAAGGGGACAATGATCCCTTCAACAACCTCCAGTTGGAGGATGATAACAACTCGTCCATTTCTTCAAACACCAGGTTCATACTTCCAGTTAGTGGAGGGAAGGGGAGGCTCCAATACACTGGAACTAGAGCACTCACATCCAGAGAAACAGCTTGAGGCTCAGTTAGCTTCTATAGTTCAGAAAAAGAGGAAGTTAGACCTAGCTAGAGAGAAGTGGGAGGAGACGAAACCCAGAAACAATGGGGGCACCAAAATGAAGATGCTGAGATGTCAAGGGGTGGTTGGCTTGCTCCCAGGCTTCCCAAGGGAACAGTTCCCCTGTGTTAGAACCGGGGTCTCTAGTTGGCCGGGTATGCACCCTAGTCCAAGTAGGGACCACCTCTTCCGACAGGGTAGCTTGGCGCAGAGCACGAAGGCTTGACTTCAGAGGCAATGTGTAAAGTATCTGTGCAACACACACCAATAGTAACACAATAAAACCCACACAAAAGGGACACCACACCGGTTTTATATAAAAATAAAAGAATCTTTATCTAAAATTGTGCGAGATCCAAAAGCAGATTAATCCAGTCTCCAGGCAATATCAACAATCAGATAAATCCAGTTTCATATAAAGAAAGTAAATTTATCTTTATGTAGAAATTGTGCAAGGTTAAAAAAATAGTAAGAGATCACCATCCGTAATACACAGGCGTCAATCAGATGTCCTTTTGTGTGATGGATACACAGTTTCTAGTGGGGGCTGACTTCTAGCTAGCAATCAGGGCAAAACAATTCCTCAAACCTCAGGCGGCAGTATGCCCAGTTCGAAGTGCAAGGGATGCCAGATTAGAGTGTCACTTTCACACTGGCGAACGATACCTCGGCTAGGAATGCGTGTCGCCTTAATACTGTGAATGGTGCTCCCTCGGCAGCCACCAAACTCTTCCCAAGGCCGACTACAAAGAAAGCATGCCCATGTGAGCACTTTACGGTAGAAGGAGGCACAGTTTGAACAGCAGGGTTGCCAAGAAGAAGATGGTTTCGTATCCAATGGACGGGAAAACAGCCTTGCGCAGGGCCAACCCCAGCAATTATACCTTGGCACCTGCTCCAGCCACAACAAGCTCTTTCTGAGCAGACCCCGCACTCCGTGTGCGGCTCTACGCAGTCCCCAGTCTGCAGTCAATCAGTCTCGGTCACCGGTAGGCCACTTCCCAGCAGACAAAATCCTCACACAGTCCCCGTCCTCACACCACCGCCCGGCTAGCCTGCAACCCGCCTGAGGTGCCAAAGCACACAGCGGCCTAGCGCACACTACTATGTGTTACCTGGGGTTGGGGTGAGGCAGGCACTGTCGGGGAGCTCCTCTGTCCCCTGGGCACTCGGTTCCAGGTGCGGCGGCATGGCGGAGGAGCGGAAAAGCCCTTCCGGTGTTGGGCACAGCCTTGCTTAGGACGCCCCTTGTTGCAGAGCAACCGGGCGCCGGGGCCAATCCCAGGATTGCTTTACCTCCGACGTCCGCGGTGACGTGTGCTGGGTTTCAGAGGCTCCCGGCTGTGTTATCGGGGGAAGTTTTAAAAGCGGTCCTGGTGCACTTTCTGCCCGGGCTGCGGCGGTGACTTCAGGAGCACTTCAGTTGAGTTTGCCCACTCGGGCTCGCAGTGGTGATGGGCACAGTGTTCCTGATGCCCCAAGGAAGTGCAGACGCTCCCACTCACCCCCATGGGGTGATTTGAATAAGGTGTGAACAAACACCCTAGGCAGTCAATGGCAGTGGCAAAACAAGTAATATCAATTGACAGTAAGAACTATAGGTAAAGAAAAAACTTTTAAAATTAATCAGAACTTTAATGTGGACAGTTAAAAATCATATACATACATGACATAGTCATAACCATACAATATAAACATAAGGCTTAAAAAACATACATTTCATTAGTCGATAAACATACATATGAAAATCAACATCATTAAATTTATAAAAATCACACTGTGGCGAGTGCAACTCGACGCGCGTTTCGGCGTAAAGACGCCTTCTTCAGGAGCCACACAAAAGTGATGATATCTGAAACATACATTGAAAATTATCAAGACGATTTATTATACCTCTTATTTCATCATATAAAAAGTATATAAAAACATCAAAAACAATCCCACGTTGAATCATAAACCTAAGTAGTCACTGTCAAAAGAAAATGTAATATCATGTTGCCACAACAATTTGATATAATAATAGACAAGATTGTGCCGTACTCAAGAATTAGGGGGGGTGAAAAGGAATTTTTTATATATGTTGTCGTTTCAAGAGTAAACAGACGTATTTACAAAGCACTTAGAAACTTATTACCCCAATTCATGAAATCGAAAGAAGCTGATAAAGGATTCTTTGTATGAGAGAATACAATATACAGTAAACATACAATCATGATGGTAATAGGGACTGTTCCCTTTATATGTATACATTTATTCAATTCGTACACTTTTAAATACATATATACTCACTATTCTCTGTAAAATGGCCCAAACTGTATAAACTGGGGAAGCGATCAGTCTCTTGAGCAATCAATGGATACAAAGGTCACCAAACCGAATATGTTCCTAAAGCGTACAAATCGTCAAACAATTAATTGGAGTGTAGTTTCTGGGCTGATCGAGCAAGAGATAATTAAATAACAGGTGGACATATTACGTGATGACACAGACATGTGGGACATGGACATCTAGCCACACTGACCAGATGGTAAATGATGACCATGGTCTGTCAGAATCACATGAAACAAGAGGATGAATTAATAATGCCTCCAGTTAATAACGGGTCTATGCCCATCTATGATGTGATATAATTACATCAAAGACAACCAAAGTCAGGTCAATGGCAATTGATAGATGACTGTGTTAAGCTACATGGAAGGTTAACAAAATAATGATGAATCATAATATATGAAAGATACTAAAACACCACTTCCGTATTTCATATTCGCTAACATAACAGTAAATTACACCCGATGGTTACTAGGTTAGGAAATAATGTGATTTGAATAAGGTACACAGTCCGGCCGGTGGCGGTGATTCCACAGCCGCCCAGTCCTTCCTTGTCACAGCGCTTGTCTCTCACAGTGCCTCAGAGTTCAATTGGGGTCCCCAGGCGGCGGCTGTGATTTCCAGGGCTGCAGGGTGATTTATAAAAGGAGTAAAGGTTGTTATTATCCTTCTTGTCCCGTTCTGCAGCCGAGCAGTTCCACAACGCTGCAGGGACAGTCCTTGGTGTTTTTACTGTCCTGGTGATCCCAGTGCCCAGGGGATCAGTCCTTCCTCCTATGGAGACACGCTGGAGATGTTTTACAGGTCCTCTCTTAGCAGGGCAAGATCAGCAGGCAGAAGGGCACCGCAGCAAGCTGGGGCAGCAGTTCCTTGGAGCAGTCAGTCCCAGCAAAAGTGGCAATCCTCTCGGCGCAGCAGTCTTCACTCCAGCAGAGTTCCCTCATGGTCCAGCAGTGTACCAAGGATGTGAGGCCAGGACCCTCCCTCATATACCCTACAGTCCAGTTGCTAGAAGGGTCCAGAAGTCTCTGGGACGGTCTGGGGGCAGGGGCTTCTGGAAGAGTTCTGGGATGTTCCGTGCCTTCCCTGACCTGGCTGTCACAGTGGCGAAAAACAGGTCCGTTAAGGCTACAGTGGGCAGCTGGTCACAGCCCATTCTAGGGGAGAAGGTGTGTATCACCACTCCTATCTCCCAACCCAGGCAGGCTATCAGTATGCAGAGGGGAGGGGTGAAGTCTACAGTGCCCAGACTAAGTGTAGGCAGGAAAAGGTCCACTTTCTAAAAGTGGTATTTCTAAAGTAGTAGTGCCCAAACCCCATATATCATTGGAAAGGGCTCCCCGCCCCCATTCCAACATGACCAAACATGACATACTTATTAGGTCACAGTCAGAAATTATCCCATAAGGGGGTCCCTAATGTTAACCTATAGAGGGTTAGGCCTCACTGCGGTAGCAGGGGCCTGTGGCAGGTGTGCCAATGTCACAATGTTTTAGGGGAGAGCACCTGCACCTCAGCACTATTTAGCAGTGGTAAGGCGCCCAGAGTCTTAAGACCAACAGAATTGTAAGGTAAAAATGGGAGGCAAAAGGGCAAAAATGTAGGGGAAGACCACCCTAAAGCTGACAGGTCCAACATGTGTCCCCCCCAGCTGAAAGTGGGGAGAACTACCCAACTTCCAGGGAGTTCTCATCACTAAGGCGGAAAAACGTAGAGAGACCATCAGCATTGGCGTGGTCTATTCCGGGTCTGTGTTCCACCTTGAAGTCCATCCCCTGTAGAGAAATGGACCGCCTTAACAATTTGGGATTTTCGCCCCTCATTTGCATAAGCCATCTGAGGGGCTGGTGGTCAGTCTGAATTAGGAAGTGGAAGCCAAACAAGTATGGCCTCAGCTTCTTAACAGCCCAGACCACCGCGAAAGCTTCTCTCTCTATAGCACTCCACCGCTGTTCCTGGGGGAGTAGCCTCCGGGAGATGAAAGCCACTGGTTGGTCCAGGCCCTCCTCATTGAGTTGCGAAAGTACTGCCCCTATGCCATGCTCTGAGGCGTCCGTTTGGACAATGAACTCTTTGGAGAAGTCAGGGGCCCTGAGCACAGGAGCTGTGAACATGGCCTGCTTTAGAGAGTCAAAGGCTTTTTGGCAAGCCTCTGTCCAAATCACTTTTCTAGGGTGTTTCTTAGAGGTTAGCTCAGTTAAGGGGGCCACAATGGTGCCATAACCCTTGACATATCTGTGGTGGTGTCCTGTGAGTCCAAGGAAAGCCCTGACCTCAGTTTGTGATTTGGGGGGGGGATCCCAAGCCAGGATGGTTTCTATCTTGGCCTGTAGGGGCTGCACCTTACCCCCGCCCACCAAGTGTCCTAGGTAGACTACCGACCCCTGCCCTTACTGGCATTTGCTGGCTTTGATATTCAGGCCTGCCTGCTGCAGGGCTTGAAGCACTTCCCGGAGGTGACACAGATGGTCCTCCCAGCTGCTACTGAAGTCAGCTGTGTCGTCCAGGTAGGCAGCAGAGAAGGCCTCTAAACCGGAGAGGTCCGGGTTCACCAGCCGCTGGAAGGTGGCAGGAGCATTCTTCTGTCCAAAAGGTATAACTCTAAATTGGTAGTGGCCCTCTGGGGTCGAAAAGGCGGACCTTTCCTTGGCTCCATCCGTTAGGGCGATCTGCCAGTACCCTGATGAGAGGTCAAAGGCACTCGGGTATTGGGCAGCCCCCAGCTGGTCAATGAGCTCACCCGCCTTAGGGATGGGATGAGCATCAGTCTTGGTCACAGAATTCAGCCCTCTTTAGTCCACACAGACCCTAAGTTCAGGGGTGGTGCCCGGTAGGGCAGCTTTTGGTACCAGAACGACCGGACTGGACCAGGGGCTGTTGGAGGGCTCTATCACCTGCAACTCCAGCATCTTAGTGACTTCACTCTGGATGCTGGCCTTCACCTTGTCTGACAGCCTGTAAGACTTGGACTTGACAGGGAGGCTGTCTCCAGTGTCCACATCATGGGTACACAGGTGGGTAATCCCAGGGATACGGGAAAACACTGAGGCGAACTGCACCAGGACCTGGTGGCAGTCCCTCTGTTGCTCAGGAGTCCAGGATTGGGAGAGGACCACTCCTTCCACCGTCCTTCTCTTTAGAAGCAAAGAGGTCCAGGAGAGGCTCACTTTCCTCCTCCTCATCCCCATCAGTCACCATCAGTAAGGTGAGCTCAGACCTCTCATGGTGGGGTTTGAGGCGGTTGGCGTGTAGCACTCTGTGGGGTTGTCTGGGGATCTTAAGGTCAACCAGGTAAGTGGCCTTACCCTTCTTCTCCAATATCTCATAAGGGCCTGTCCAGAGGTCCTGGAGGGCACCGAGCTCTCTAGGCTCCATGACCCACACCTTCTGTCCAGGCTCTAGCTCCACAGGGTGAGAGTTCTGGTTGTACCATTCCTTCATCACTGCCTGGCTGGCCTCTAGGTTGTCAGAAGCTTGCTTCCCCAACTTAGCCATTTGGCTGCGGAAGGCCAGCATGTCGCTCACTACATCTTGGGGCAGCCTCCTTGGAGTCTTCTCCCACCCATCCTTTACTAAACAGAGAGGACCCCTAACAGGGTGACAGTACAAAAGCTCGAAGCGGCTGAAACCCACCCCCTTCTGTGGTACCTCCCTGTAGGAAAACAAAAAAGAGGGCAAGAGGATGTCACACTTTTTCCTCAGGCAGACTCCTGATCATGCCCTTTAGGGTCTTGGTAAATCTCTCCACGAGACCATTGGTCTGTGGGTTGTAAGGGGTGGCAAACGTATAAGTAACCCCACACTCCTTCCACATTGCTTGCATGTAGGCAGACATAAAATTGGTGCCCCTGTCGGACACAACCTCTTTGGGGAAACCCACTCTGGTAAAAATCCCCATCAGGGCCTGGGCCACCGCAGGTGCAGTGATGGTTCTCAGAGGAATAGTCTCTGGGTACCGGGTGGCGTGATCCACCAAAACCAGGATAAACCTGTGACCAGAAGAAGTGGGTGGATCCATAGGCCCAACATGTTGATGCCCACCCCTTCAAAGGGGGTGCTAAGGACAGGCAGTGGTTCAAGGGGGGCCTTCAGCTTGGTCCCGGTTTTCCCACTAGCTTGGCAGGTCAGACAGGTCCTGAAGAACGTATCTGAGGAGATCCTCATCTGCGGCCAATAAAAATGTGGGACAAGCCTAGCAAAGGTCTTGTCTTGGCCCATGTGTCCTGCCAATGGGATCTCATGAGCCAATTCCAAAAGAAAGGCCCTGTAGCTTTGGGGAACCACTAAGGCCCTTGATGACCCATGCACAGGAGCCTTGGGCTCACTGTAAAGGAGGCCATCCTCCCATTAAATGTGATACTTCCCAGATGCATTGCCTACTGCTTGGGCGTCGGCCTGTCGCCTCATGCCCTCAAGGGTGGGGCACTCCTTCTGTACCCGACAAAATTCCTCCCTGGTGGGCCCTCCTTCCACCTGCCACTCTGCAGGGGTAGGTATGTCCCCCAAGGGAGCAGCGTCCCCCTCCGTGGACTCCGGTGCGACCTCCTCAGGTGCCCCATCCATCTCACGGGGTGATTGCCACGGGGCGGGTTTACACACCCTCCCTTTTTAGCAACTGGTTGGGCCATTGTTCCAGGCTCCAGCCCTGGTTGACTCCCTTTCCGAGCAGACATGGACCGTGTGGTAGCACAGATCCACTCTGGTAACCCCAGCATCTCCACATGCGCTTTGAGTCCTACCTCTTTCCAGGCAGTATGCTCAAGGTCATTCCCCAACAGACAGTCCACTGACATGGCAGGGCTCACAGCAACTCTTAGTAGGCCTGAAACCCCTCCCCACTCAAATGGAACCTGTGCTAATGGATAGTGACCCTCCCTGTTGTCAGCCATCACAAACGGGTGGAATGCATTGGGAATTATTTGCTCTGGGGACACCAGCTGACTCCTTACCATAGTCATGCTGGCACCTGTGTCCCTCAGGGCCTCCACCCCCTGACCATTGATGGTGACCTACTGCCTATACTTGGTAGTATTTGAGGGCACACAGACCTTAGGAACCATTTCACTCTCTCCCAGGGAAACTAGGGGCAACTCTGCCCCCTCAACCCCATTATCTAGGGACAGCTCCTCCCCAAGCGCTACACTAGCCACCCCAGTGTTTTTCCCTCCAGTGCAGGT
The DNA here is from genome assembly GCF_964263255.1 of Lissotriton vulgaris. Lineage (NCBI taxonomy): Eukaryota > Metazoa > Chordata > Amphibia > Caudata > Salamandridae > Lissotriton > Lissotriton vulgaris. Next base: position 62,137,064 of record NC_141689.1, read on the forward strand.
GGTGCTCTCTTGTGACACTTGGAATCCCCCTTGTAGTATCCAATCTCACCACACTCATAGCACTGGACAGTTTTGGGCTGTTGACCTTTGTCAGGGTAAGTAGGCTTTTGGTGGCCAGATTGGGGCTGGGACCCAGACCCTCTTCCTTGTGAATTGTTTTGGGGGCCTTTGGAGAACTCTTTCTTTTTATCTCCCCCCTCTTTCTTCTGGTGGGAACCCTGACCACCCCTTTGGGAGTCCCCCCCAGAACCCTTGTTGGACATCCTGGTACTGACCCAGGTGTCCGCCTCCTCCGCAAGCTTCCTAGGATTGGTCAACTTGCGGTCAACCAGGTGTTGGCGCAGCTCTGGAAAACATTTCTCTAGAAGGTGCTCTCTCAAGAACAAGTCATACAACCCTTCATAGTCATGCACATTTTTGCCCCGCACCCAGCCCTCCAAAGCTTTACTAGCGTAGTCCAGGAAATCTACCCAGTTCTGTGTGGGAAGTTTATGGCCATTTCTAAACCTCTGCCTATACCTCTCAGTGGTAAGACCGAACCTTTTGAGCAATGCCACTTTCATGACAGAGTAGTTGGTCTGGTCTTCCTTTTCTAGGTAAGGGAGTGTGTCCCTAACTTCTGGAGGTATGTACTTGTACAAACAACCCCCCCAGTAACTCTCGGGGACCACATGGGCTCTGAGGGAACTGGCTGCTAACCAGTTGTCAATATTATCCCCTACCTTAAAACTGGCCATCACATCTTTAGGCATAAAGACCTTGGACTCACGTGAAGCTTCAGTATGTACGTTGCCACCATTCTTGTTGCTGTTGGTCCCTACTTGTAGGGCTCAAATCTCCAGCTCCTTCAGGCTGAGCTCATGGGCAGTTTCCTCTCCTCCGTGGCCCACCTTTCCTTCTCATGCTCCCTTTCCTACTTGGCGAGCTCCAATTTAAACTGTCTCTCCTCTCTCCTGTCATCCAATTCCTCTGAGGACAGGGTCCTTACTGACACACTACTGCCTGCCCTGGAAGGTACCCTTGTACCTGGTAACAAATTGCCATTTTCCACCAAGTGCAGTAGGTCAAGATCTCCTACAGCATCATGCTCTGATCCCTGCCCGTCCCCTTCTCCTTCTGAGTGGGCCGTGACCCATGCTCTCAAGGCTTTCTGAAGCTCGGTCTTCTTGGCGCTTCGCTTGAAGGGCACCCGTTTCTCCTTGCAGAATTCTTTGAGCTGAGCCACCGTGTAAGCTTCCAGGTTGGCAAGCTCAAGTTCCAACTTGCTAGGTAGTACCTCAGACGTTCGTGAAGAAAACCAATGGGACTTGGCAAATAGGACTTTGAAAAAGAGCAGCCAGTCACAGAGAATTTAAAAAATAAAAATGCCAATTGGAGAGCGTAGACAAAAAGGTTTCAGTGGAGTCAGGTGTAGGGTTGTTGTGTATACTGAGTCACTGTGTGGTGTTACACAAACACAAGTCCTAATCCCACCGCTTGATCACCAATGTTAGAACCGGTGTCTCTAGTTGGCCGGGGTATGCACCCTAGTCCAAGTAAGGACCACCGTTTCCGACAGGGTAGCTTGGCACAGAGCATTAAGGCTTGACTTCAGAGGCAATGTGTATAGTATTTGTGCAACACACACCAATAGTAACACAGTAAGGACACCACACCGGTTTTTATATGAAAATAAAAGAATCTTTCTCCAAAATTGCGCGAGATCCAAAAGCAGGTAAATCCAGTCTCCAGGCAAGATCAACAATCAGATAAATCCAGTTTCATATAAAGAAAGAAAAGTTACCTTTATCTAGAAATTGTGCAAGGTTCAAAAATAGTAAGAATTCACCATCTATAATCCACAGGCATCAGTCATATGTCCTTTGGTGTGGTGGATACACAGTTCCTAGTGGGGGCTGACTTCTAGCTAGCAATCATCAGGGCAAAACAATTCCTCAAACATCAGGCGGTGGTATGCCCAGTTCGAAGCGCAAGGGATGGCAGATAAAAGTGTCACTTTCGCACTGGCGAACGATGCCTCGGCTAGGAATGCGCGTCGCCTTTATACTGTGAAAGGTGCTCCGTCGGCGGCCACCAAACTCTTCCCAAGGCTGACTACAAAGAAAGTATGCCCATGTGAGCACTTTACAACAGGAGGCAATGCTTTGAATAGCAGGGTTGCAAAGAAGATGGTTGCGTTTCCAACGGACGGGAAAGCGGCCTCACGCAGGTCCAACCCCAGCAATTATATCTTGGCAACTGCTCCAGCCACAACAAGCTCTGTCTGAGCACACCCCGCACTCCAGATGTAGCTCTACGCAGTCCCCGGTCTGCAGTCAGTCAATCTCGGTCCCCGGTAGGCCACTTCCCAGTCGACAGTATCCTCACACAGTCCCCGGCCCTCACACCACCGCCCGGATAGCCTGCAACCCGCCTGAGACACCAACGCACACAGCAGCCTAGGGCACACTACTACGTGTTACCTGGGGTTGGGGCGAGGCAGGCACCGGAGGGGAGCTCCTCCTGCCTCTGGGCACTCAATTCCAGGTACGGCGGAGGAGCAGGGAAAGCCCTTCCGCTGTTCGGCACGGCCTTGCTTGGGATGCCCCTCGTTGCCGGGCAACCGGGCACCGGGGCCAATCCCAGGGCGGCTTTACCTCTGACGTCCGCGGTACCTTGTGCTGAGTTCTCGAGGCTCCCGGCTCGCAGCGGTGTTATCGGGGGAAGTTTTAAAAGCGGTCCTGGTACACTTTCCGCCCAGGCTGAGCGGTGACTTTAGGAGCACTTCAGTTGAGTTTGTCCACTCGGGCCCGCAGCGGTGATGGGCACAGTGTTCCCGATGCCCCAAGGAAGTGCATACGCTCCCGCTCAGCGCAAAGGGGGTGATTTGAATGAGGCACACAGTCCGGGCCGGCAGCTGTAATTCCACGCTTGCCCAGCGCTCCCTTGCTACAGCGCTTCTCTCTCACAGCGCCTCACAGTTCAACTGGGGTCCCCAGGCGGCAGGGATTTCCAGCCTTGCAGGGTGATTTATAAAAGGAGTACAGGTCGTTATTGTCCTTCTTGTTCCATTATGCAGCAGAGCAGTTCCACAACGCTGCAGGGACAGTCCTTGGTGTTTTTACTGTCCTGGTGATCCCAGTGCCCAGGGGATCAGTCCTTCCTCCTATGGAGACACTCTGGAGATGTTTTACAGGTCCTTTCTTAGCAAGGCAAGATCAGCAGGTGGGAGGACAGCGCGGCAAGCTGGGGCAGCAGTTCCTTGGAGCAGTCTGTCCCAGCAAAAGTGGCAATCCTCTTGGCGCAGCAGTCTTCACTCCAGCAGAGTTCGCTTGTGGTCCAGCAGTGTAACAAGGATGTGAGGCCAGGACCCTCCCTTATATACCCTACAGTCCAGTTAATAGATGGGTGCAGAAGCCTCTGGAAGGGTCTGGGGAAGGGGCTTCTGGAAGAGTCAAGGGAGTTCCCTGCCTTCCCCGACCTGGCTGTCACAGTGATGAAAGACAAGGCCGTTAAGGCTACAGTGGGCAGCTGGTCACAGTCCATTCCAGGGGAGAAGGTGTGAATCACCACTCCTATCTCCCAACCCAGGCAGGCTATCAGTATGCAGAGGGCAGGGGTTAAGTTTACAGTGCCCAGACTAAGTTTAGGCAGGAGAAGGTCCACTTTCTAAAAGTGGGATTTCTAAAGTAGTATCACTGGAAAGAGTTCCCCGCCCCGATTCCAACAAGACCAAACATGACATACTTATTAGGTCCCAGTCAGAAATTATACCATAAGGGGGTCCCTAGTGTTAACCTATGGAGGGTTAGGCCTCACTACGGTAGCAGGGGCCTGTGGCAGGTATGCCAATGTCACAATGTTTTAGGGGAGAGCACCTGTACCTCAGCACTGTTTAGCAGTGGTGAGGCACCCAGAGTCCTAAGTCCAACAAAATTGTAAGGTAAAAATGGGAGGCAAAAGGGCAAAGCCCTAAGGCTGACAGGTCCAACACCCTGCATATAGAGGGGGGTGACATTGACAAATGGCTGACTGCATTTGAGGGGACCACTAATTATTGGGGTACACTCCTGTGGGAATTGATTCCAATAGCTGGGAGGGCTAGGCTCCTGCCCACACAAGAGGAAATGTGTAGTTCAGAAATTTTGTCTTAGCATTTTGTTGGCAGACAGGTCCAGATGGTAAGCTGGTTATCGCTGAGGGTGGGAGAAGGCACTTCCACTCCATTCAGGTGAATGGGATCCATCCCATTGGCCTCTGAGACACATGTGCCAGTCAAACTATAGTGAGTGACAGGTTGGTGTCACCAAACGTGTATGTGTCAGGAGAGACTAGAAGAGTAAGGGTAGCCTCAGGTGAGGTGACCAACAAACCTGTAGCTATAGTGCACCTGGAATGGGTGAGTACCCTTAACTGATATGAGGTGGTAGTCAGTGCAGACCTCCCCTTAGATTGTCTCCTGGGCAAGCTCCCAAAGGTTGGTCTGATCCCAAAGTCAGGCAGTTGGTCCCAGGGTGCCCACCAAACCCAAAGTTCCTGGGGAGCCAGTTCCTACAGTTAGGAGACGGGGTCACATAAGAAAAGGAAAAAGAAGAGGAATGGTAACCCACTCTTATAGAGAGTCCCAGTGGGCCGGGGGGTAAAGGAGAAACCCAAAGTTGGCACTGGTGAAGCTTCACCTGACCCCAAGGAAGTCCTGAGAAGTCAAGCAGCTGGCAAGCAGCTAAGAGTCACCCATGCACGAACAGAAAGGAAAATGGAGATAGGGTGTTTGCCAAAGGATGTAGTAGTATCCACTCTTAACAGTAAGTGAGATTCCCGGAACCCACAGTTGCCCATAAAGCAGATCAGCCACCCGAGAGCTTAGGACCTGGCTCTGCACAGCTGTCCGTAGCATCTGCTGGGTGCTGGCCTTCATGGCAGCACTGTATTTGGCATAGGAGGCAAACCCTATTTCCAAAAGTAAGATAGGCCCCCTGACCCTGTTGGTCATTGGTGGGGTTACTCAGGTGTTGGATGACCTCTGTGGGTAAAGTAGATATTGCCCTAGCAAGGTTAGGGGGAAGGGAGGAAGAAAATTAAACAGATGTGATGAAGTTTCAGTTTACAATGGGTCCTGTTACTGTAGAGATGGGTCAGCTTCCCAGAGGACAGTGACCTTGGCAGGAGGATGTAAGGCAGAGTAAGCCCTGCAATGGTACAGCCTGTTTTCTTCACTTTCTTCCTCGCCTGACAGACCAGGGAAATGCTCCCAAAGTTGGACCAAGTGCCCTGGACTGTTGGCTTTGGAGGGTTGTGTGGGAAACCAGTACCTGTTTGCAGTCTCCCTCCCCTTTGTGCCCCCGTTTTGACTACTTGATGCTGGTTTACTGTCTCTGGCTGCACCCTGGGCTCTGCTAACCAGACCCAGAGTCCATGCTGTGATTAAAAGGACATGGTAATTAGGTATAATTACAATTGGTTCTGACAACCTACATGTAAGCCCCAAGTGTATGGTAGGGCATGTATGTTTAGAGGCTCAGTAGATTTAGTGCACTTAAGTGTGTGCACTACAGAGGTGTCTGGTGTCATTTTAAAAGCCTTGCAGGCTGCTTTAACATCGAAAATATATGCAAAATCGACTTTGGAATTAAAAGTACTTCCAAAGTTCCAAACTACCTTATTTTTACATTTGTCACCCCTAAGATCTTATAATCTGGTGTTGGATTTTCATTGCATATTGTGTCCTACTTATTTAATGTATTTGTGTTGTTAACGGCTTTAAACACCTGCCTCCTAAGTGAAAACTGCCTGCTCATTGCCAGTTACCAATGGTTGAGCAAGGGAATCATTTATTGAGACCTTGAATGAACCCTTTATTGTGTTTCTGGCCTTATTACTAGTGGTAGGTCCCTACTTATCACTACTAATAATCCACTTTCCAACGATGCTGTATTCCGTATTATTGGCCCTCCCCTTTTTAAGTGAGGAAGGACATTATTGCTTTTTGCACAGTGATAGTGAAATTGGTGAACAGTAAAACAGAAGATTGTAACTGTTTGCGCATCATGCTTGTTCCAGGCTGCTTGGAGCCATGCATCACAATTCGTATAAAGAAGAAGTCTCACAATGATTAGCCTGAAGGGACGCAAGCTACAAGGTCTCCGACCAGCAATTGGTGTGTCCACTTCACCACATACATTGCACCAAAAAAAGTGTCTCTACTCAACACGTCAAGCTGCAAGTTTTCTATATCAAATGTAATGTTTCCTGTGTTGTTGGATTCAGACAACTCGAAAATCCTTATGTTGCAGTGTCATGATCTGTCCTCATCATTCTAATTTTTGGTGCATATTGCCACACCTTCTTTGCTCAACCTAGTATGGCTGGCCTTGTTAGTGACTGTCCCATTCTCAATCTCTGACACAAGGTGTTCCACCATGCCTGGTGGCATACTGATCAAGTCTTTCTAACATATGATCTGTGTGGAATGAAAGCATACCAATCTGGCCTTTAATGATGGGAAGGCTGTACCACATCATGCAGGGGAAGCTAAATGGAGCCCTCCCTGCGTCATCTTTCAAAGGGTCCCCAAGTTGCATTCTGATTAAGCCATTTCTTGACCCCTTGCAGTCTTCCTAGGGTCAAAAGTCAGTTTCAGTGTACATCAAGCAAGTCTAAGAAAATAGGCACCATCATCGGAGCCACCCCCAGGAAGCAGACAGATATTTGCAGTGCTCTCTCTCAGCAGTCCCCATTATTAATAGTCCTTTCATCACAATTCACGAGGTTGAGGTACAGCTGTCAATGCCACAAACAGAGCAGGGCACAGAGTCTGGCTACTAACATTCCAACATCACCCATGGCCAGGTCACACCGCTCCTAATGACATCCAATCCAAATGGATCTATACAGACCTGGTTGTGTCTCTAGATGCACTACGTGCAGAAGATCAATTCCTCATTTTAAGGCATTCTGGAGCACACAGGTAAGGCATCATCAGGGGCCCCAGCAACCTTGGGGGAGGCAAGACACCTTTTAGCACAGCCAACGAGGCCGCACAGCAGCAACAACAAGGCAACTGGGAGTCCTACCTCTCCTTCTGGATCTAACGCAAACAGCTGTCTATTCTCACTGCTTCCTTCTTGAAGGCCAAGGCCAATAGAGCCATATCACACTTTTAGGAGCATCCATGGACTCTAAACCATAGCAGCAGGTACAGTGCAGTCCGAGCAGCACTGGAAAAGTAGGCCACAGGCGGGTCAGTCGGGGAACAATGCCAACTGGTATCCAAACGGACATACATTTATAAAATTACAATAATGTACAAAATTACAATTGGCAAAACAATATACCACTCTTTCAGCAGGGCTTAACAATCATCACAGGGAAAAACGTCTGCTCCCAGAGTTTGTCAGAGTGGGTGACCAACATCAACATCCTTGTTAGTTACCTGTAACCAAATACGTTTCTGTGGCCTGTAACATGATGGAACAACAATTCACTTAGAGCAGTATTGGCTTTACCATATGATTTAACAATAAAGTAATAAACCAGTCCTACTGCCTTTGTCATAACATTTTGCAATAAACAGTCCAGACCTGTGGAAAATGGCTTAACTTCTCCTGGTGCATTATCACTATTTTTGGCATGTAATAACCAACTCATGTCTCCTGTACTGTGAGTAATGTTTCTCACTAGACAAGTAAGAGCCAGACAGTCTCAAAATTATAAATGTATACAAAATTACAGTTGGCAAAGCTAAATACTTTCTCACCTAACAGGTCCGAACAAGAATTCTCTCAGTTCAAATCTTCAATACCTACTATTTTCAATAGGGTAACAAACACCGAAACACTTCCGTACTACAGTAATATAAAATATTATACTTCTCTCTAAGCTTTCATGCAGAGTTATAACATATGCTTTTCACAATAGTTTTCAATAAAGACATACGACATACTGCCTTTATTGCACTGTTTCGTAATAAAAAAATCAAGCCTTTAATTATGATCATGGGCATACCACCATAATCAACTCAGTCGTGCAGTATTAAGTATAACCTTTCCCACAAGTCAAAAAGTGTAATACAAACACTATACTCAGTAGAAGTCTACAACTTCGGCCCAATCAAATCCTGTACTCAGGAAACCAACATGTGGGAGGAGTCAAATACCCTCTCTCAGTAGTACTCAGAAAGCTCTTTTTTTATCACATAAGGTCAGGTGACTAATGTTTTGTAAACACAGACCTAAAAAGGCAACATTGGCAGTGCCTATAGGTCTCGCCGTATATTGGAGTTTAGTACATAAAAAGTATTAAAGAGCAGTGCAAGTATTAAAGAGCAGTGGTAGCAAAACGGAAAACAGACCCCGTCAACAGAAAAGGAAAAAAAAAATGATCTGCTGTATTTTTTAATAGCACGCAATGCTTAATATTAGTAAAATAAAATGCTCTGTGGTTTTTATGGATGTATTAATCACACCAACAGACACAGTTTAATTGGGACGGGTCCTGCCGATGCTCACCATTGTTGGCTCTAAAAAGCTGGTGCCGAAACTAATGCATATGCACTGCGATTTACTTCCAGCCACACCTAGCATGACTCCAGCATCTCTGCCCATGTCCGCTGGCAAAACGGAAACAAAACCCCGACAACGTCAACCGAAAAAGAAACTAAACATGCTCTAAAGTATTTTTTAATAACACGCAATGCTTAATATTACTAAAATTCAATGCTCCGTTGTTTTTTAATATCATTTTTAAGTTTGAATATTTGATAAAGTTGTATTAATGAGCCCAAGAGAACCAGCTTGGTTCGGGTCCTGCCGGTGCTCACCATCGTTCGCTCTAAAAAGCTGGTGCCGAAACAAGTTCATATGCACTGCGATTTACTTCCAGCCACACCTTACATGACTCCAGCATCTCTGCCCATGTCCACTGGCAAAATGGAAAACAAACCCCAACAACTTCAACAGAAAAGTAAACTAAAAACGCTCTAACGTATTATTTAATTAATAACACGCAATGTTTAATATTAGTAAAATAAAATGCTCGGTGCTTTTTCAATATCATTTTTAAGTTTGGCTGTTGGAATAAAAGTCATGCTGCAGTTATCATCAGGATAATTCATAACAGATGACAGTTAAAACATAAACAAAAGCACAAGGCTTTTTTAGGTCAGAATTGAAGTGAAACTGCAGTTAAGAGAAAGATAAGTGCTAACAGATGCACACTGAAACAGAAACAAAGCCACAGAGCTTCTTTAGGTCAGAATGGAAGTCAAACTGCAGTTACAATAAGGATAATTGCTAACAGATGCACGTCTCTGTAAACAGGGGCCATCACACGCTACACAGTGTGATGGCCAAACTAAATACTCACCAAGTGAAATTGCCAAAAGGAGAGAAGGGAGGGACTTTTACAACCCGACACCAATACAAAGTCTACATTTTTTAATGGCACAGCCAATAGAAAGCAGTTACTTGTTTGAATACACATAGAATACAATACAACATGTCTTCAGTGCAAGAGCTGTCTAGGCTCAACCTAAACAAGCATTAGAAATGCAATCGGGCTCGGATTTATTTGAGTTTGAGCTAATGGCATTGTAAATGGCAATGTCTTTTCGCCATGTGTTATGGAGTGTGTGCATGTGGTGTGTAGTGGAATTATGTGGGTTGGATTGTAATTTTACCAATGGTGGCATGCTGTGCTTTAGATGAATATGTTTAAAAGTAAAGTGTACCATACTGCGATTGCTACAATAGTTAATTGTGGATGCGTTAACAATTGATGCGTGCCCTGATGGCTGGTGGTGTGTGTGCTTGGTGGAAAAGTGCACTGCCGGCTGGAGGTGTGTGTGCCTGGTGAAAGGGTGCACTGACGGCTGGTGGGTGTGTGCTTGGTAAAAGCGTGCACAGATGGCTGATGGTTGTTGGTGTTTGTGAATGGTGAAAGCATTCATTGACGGCTGGTGGTGTGTTGTTGTGTGTGTTGTTTTCTGTGTACTGGTGAGTGTGTGGTGGTGAGTCTGTGGGGGTGAGCCTGGGGAGTGAGTGTGGTGGTGAGTGTGCTGTGTTGAGTGGTGACGAGTGTGTGGTGTTGAGAGACTGAGGTGTGTGGTTTGTGTGTGCGTTATGTGTATGTGGTGTGTGTGTGTGGTGTATGTGTGTATGGTGTGTGTGTGTGGTATGTGGTGTATGTGTGTGTGGTGTTTTCTGCACACTCACACACTGCCCCTACACATTCACACACTGCTCACTCGCACACTCCCAATGTCACCCTGCATAGTCACACACTGTTTATCCTGCACACTCATTCTGCACACTCACACAATGTGCAACCTGCACCCTTACACACTGTCTCTGCAGTCACTCTGCACTCACTGTCACTCTACACTCACTCTGCACTCACTGTCACTCTGCACTCACTGTCACTCTGCACTCACTGTCACTCTGCACTCACTCTGCACTCACTGTCACTCTGCACTCACTCTGCACTCACTGTCACTCTGCTCTCACTCTGCACTCACTGTCACTCTGCACTCACTCTGCACTCACTGTCACTTGCTGTCACTCTGCACTCACTGTCACTTGCTGTCACTCTGCACTCACTGTCACTCTGCACTCACTGTCACTCTGCACTCACTCTGCACTCACTGTCACTCTGCACTCACTGTCACTCTGCACTCACTCTGCACTCACTGCCACTCTGCACTCACTCTGCACTCACTGTCACTCTGCACTCACTGTTCATCTGCACTCACTGTCACTCTGCACTCACTCTGCACTCACTGTTCATCTGCACTCACTGTCACTCTGCACTCACTCTGCACTCACTGTCACTCTGCACTCACTCTGCACTCACTGTCTCTGCACTCACTGTCACTCACTGTCACTCTGCACTCACTGTCTCAGAACTCACTCTGCACTCACTGTCTCTGCACTCACTCTGCACTCACTGTCACTCTGCACTCACTGTCACTCTGCACTCACTCTGCACTCACTGTCACTCTGCACTCACTCTTCACTCACTGTCTCAGAACTCACTCTGCACTCACTGTCACTCTGCACTCACTCTGCACTCACTGTCACTCTGCACTCACTGTCACTCTGCACTCACTGTCACTCTGCACTCACTGTCACTCTGCACTCACTCTGCACTCACTGTCTCTGCACTCACTCTGCACTCACTGTCACTCTGCACTCACTCTGCACTTGACGTAAATAATTAATTTACTCTCTTAATTTCTATGCAGGTAAGTACTTAATCAATAATAACTCAATCGGAAAGAAAGAAAACAGAGTCCGTGGTGTTAGAGTTCATAGGGGTTTTATTCCTCAAAAAGGAATGGTCTTAGACCAGGATATCATGTTCTGACCACCACAAGGGTGTCAGAAGGGATAGAGTGAGCGCGCTACAATTTATTGACAATACATAGCTTATATACTTAATTCATGTCATACTAAACAGTCATAATGGGCGTAACAGCTGAGAGAAGACAAGATAACAGTATACACGTGTTACAAGTACGTAATCAGAAGGCGTGAACTAGAGGTGTGTGCTAGAAACGTCACAGGTAGGTGTCACAAAAGGGTGGCACTAACAGAAATGTTGCAATGTCAGCAGAAATCGGAAGCTTGGATGCGCGCGCAGCTGCATGACGTGTGATTGACGTGAAGCTGGAGGGTGCAGGGGGCTTGACATTTACACTGACGGAAAGAGACAGAAGTCTGGCATGTCAGATCAACTTGTGCTTCTATCATATCTGATATCTGGTGTTTTAGGAACTAAGCTATCTGGGCGGAAAGGTCTCTAGGGCAGAGGCTATTCTATACTGACTGTGAGTGCGTACATAAGCGCCTGAGTGTCTGTATGAGAAGCGTGGGGGCATGGGCCTTCCATGGAAGCATGGCAACAGAAGCTATGAATTACTTGCACAGAGACAGGTCGGCCCTTTGGCCCTGTAGCTGAAGAGGGATGTTTACTGAAGCTAGCAGGCAGGAATGTATTTTCGGGGAGCGGAACAGATAACTCGAAGGTTATAGTCAATCTTGGCAGGCAGCAGGCTGGGCTGAGCGCGAGGGGCCGCGCTGAAAGTAAGTCAGAGTTCACGGGTGCAGAGGCAGCCTGGGCAGAGGCCCTTGGAGTCAGAAGCCAGAAAAGGGGCTCGGGTTGCAGAAATTCAGGGCCTACTCAACTAGAGCTGAAAAACGTGGAAGTACACTACAAAAAGACGTTGGCATAGCATACTTAGGAACGGACCATTCAACCCATTCAGGGTGGGTCTGAAAGAGGACATGTTGACGTTGGACGCAAATGTATTTGCGTCTTCATAGCTGATACAGGAGGGAAGTTACATGCACTTTAACTCGTACATGGAGACGGTGGGGTACGCGCTAGGGAACACAACTTGACCATAAAATTCTATATTTCCTCATTCCCTCCTTGTTCCCTACGGACCCTTCATGATATATCGATCATCATAAATTGATCAGTTTGTTCTTGCAGCATAATTTGTTCATCTCTCTTCCGTTGTCTATTTGAGAGAAAACTGGAATGTTCAATGCACGATGTGGCACACAGTCCACATATCGCCGGACCACACTGTAGGCACAGGCAGCAGCTGAATACTATGACAAGGCCAAAACCTAGGAAGGATAGGATCTTCCATCCCCAAGCAGTTAACGTTGTCCAGAACCAACCGGACCAAGTCCAGGTGCCTGGATTCTGATGTATCTGATTTGCAATTTTATGCAGACGGGTAATAGCTTGATAGACAGATGGCGCGTTTTGCGGGATGAAAACGCAGCAACTTGACCCGATGACCTTACAGGCTCCACCTCTATCTGCCAAGATGACGTCAATAACAAGACGATTTTGAAGGACAACAACCCGCATAGCAGATTGCTCCTCTGTTAAGTTACCTAAGGCGGAGGCAGTTTCATGTACTACGACTTCAAGTGTTCTAGTTAATCTACGTATTAATTTACTGTTTTGGACAGGTCCTAAAAAGAAAAAGAATCCCTTATTAAAATCAGTGTACTGTTCCCATGCCGTTTCTGTGTAGTCGACAAGGGGGATGTCTCGTCTGGATCTATTCTTTACTAGATTTGTATTTCTATGGTAATCAGGGGGAGCTAGAAAAACAGGTGGCAGAAGGAATGCAATGTAACAGGTACCATCCCAATCTGGAGGCAGACGTATGTATGCGGTATGACCACAAACAAAATAGGAGTGACTGATAGCTTTGAAGGACGATTTACCATGATCACTGAATTCGACCACAGTAGTGCATTTACTATGACCTAAGTGTACTGAACCTTTCTTTCGGACACATAATTCACCATTGACTGGTAATACTAGCATATGGGGCAGGACTGGTGCAGCCTCGGATTCAACGGTAAGGATCATAAGGCTAATTGTGTAGTTACCTAATCCATATACTTCATTTTCTAGATCAGTTCCTATTCGAGTGGGGAGTCCCTCCTTATCAGGGTAACAGACGTCGAGCAGGACTAAGTTCAAGTTCCCCCAAACCCAACCCCCATCGAAGACAGCAATATCGGGATCTAAGGAATTAATTATTTTAAACCATGCCCCACAGGAGCCATTGTGAGTGAACGGGTACGGAAAGAGGGGAAGGGCTCCCTTGTAATTCTGGTAGGGAGGGAGTCGGCCACATATCCAGCAGTCTGTAGCATTGTTAGTCTGATGGGAATGGTGTAACATACTAATGAATGTATTGTTGCGCAGCGCAAGTCTGTAAGAGAGTTCGTGTAGAGGTAACTTGCTAAAAGTGTGTTCAGCAGAGACATTGTAAACAGATTGTTCACGCCTGAAAATAGGCCAATAGATAGGTAGCAGAATGCTAGCAACAATAACTAAAATACTTAGAATAAACATGATTAATAGTGTCACTATACAGTGACTACGGAGTGATTTACAATATGCACTTTTCTTAACTTGTCTCTCTCTCTCTCTATCTCGATCTAGGGGATACATGTCAGAAACTATTTAACCGATTCACCTAGGGGAGGACTTAAACAATTAAACTGTCTGACTTGCTAGATCGGAGTTTCGACCTATACTCCTCTTGGGGAGTTTTGTCTCGTTCGGTAACGGTAAAGTCTTTTGGCTCAACACAGTCTTTGGTGGGGGTGGACGAGTCTCGATCAGGTTTCAGTTCACAAAATTTTTTCACATGACTCGTGTGGACCCACCCCTTTCTCCCTTCGATCTTCACGGCGGTCCTCGTGGTGAGAAGGACGGTCTTCGGTGCTTTCCAGCGGGGCTCCAGCGGACTCTTCCTGTCGAAATTTCGGACCAGTACCAGGTCCCCAGGACGGACCTCGTGTGGCTTTACATCAGTGTTGTCAGGGAAGGCTGCGGCAACCTGTGAACGACATGATTGGAGTGCAGACATCAAGGAAGCAAGGTAATCTGTCAACATGTTACAATCAACATCAGTGATCCTTTTCGGAATGGGCGTCCCCCACATATTCGGTGGTCTGCCAAAAACCACTTCGTACGGGGATAGCCCTGATCTCGAGTGGGCAACCATCCTCATGTAGAATAGTGCCACTGGCAGGGCGACTATCCAGTCGACCCCTTTCTCCTGACATATCTTTGCAAGGCGGATCTTTAGTGTCTGGTTATGCCTTTCTACAAGGCCTGCGGCTTCAGGATGTCGGACACAATGAAATTTCCACTGGTATCCCAGCAGTAAAGAAACCTGCTTCATTAACTCGGACGAGAAGGGTTGTCCGTTATCTGAGTATACGACACGAGGCAAACCGTATCGTGGAAAAAATTCACGAACCAACTGCCTGGCAGTGGTCGGAGCAGTGTAGTCTGGAACTGGGTATGCTTCGGTCCAGCGGGACAGAGCACAAACAACTACAAGAACATACTTGAATCCTCGACAACGGTCCATCTGGATATAATCCATCTGGAGGACTTCAAAAGGGTGATCGGGAGGATGAAATCCACCTTGCTCTACAGGGACGCTTTTACCTGGATTGAACTGACAACAGATCATGCAAGTACGCACTTTCTGTTTTGCTGCTGCTCGTAAGTGTTTATTGTTCCAGAGATTTTGTAAACTGTCTAACATCGCTTTCTCTCCTAGATGTGCTGGGCTATGTGCTGTATTAATCATGACTTGAACCATAGAGTCAGGGAGAAACCATGTAGATTTTCCCTTCGTCATCCAACCTTGATCTGTCTGGATCCCTCCTAGTTCAATCCATTTCTTTATTTCTTCTGGGGTAGCATGTGCCTGAATATCAATTACATCTAGGGCGGGATCCTTGACTGCCATACACTTTGTCGGTACTATTGTCTTTGTCATGTCAGCTGTCTGAGTGTGAGTCAATGCTGTATGTTTCGCTGTCTGATCTGCCAGGTCGTTACCCTGGGAAACAGAATCTGTGACCTTAGTATGTGCTTTACACTTCATGACTGATATGTCCGAGGGCAAATGTATTGCTTCTAGCAGTGCTTGAATGAGGGGACCGTGTTGTATCTTGGCACCATGAGAGGTCAGGAAACCTCGTTCTTGCCATAACATGCCGAAGTCGTGTACGACTCCGAACGCATAACGGGAATCAGTGTATATGTTAAGATTTCTGTTCTTGGCTAGTATACAAGCTCGGGTCAGAGCGATGAGCTCTGCTGTTTGAGCAGACAGTGTGTCAATACGATATGTTTCTTTAACTTCATTTTCAGTGGTCACTGCATATGCGGCCACTAATTCTCCTGTACTTGTTCTCATGCATGAACCGTCCACATAAAGTGTCAGGTCTGGATTTGTCAGTGGGACATCTGTTAAGTCTCGTCGTGGCTTTGTTACTGCATTAATGATTTCTATACAATCATGCGGGCTGGATCTGTCATAATTGTAGGTAACAGTGTTGCGGGGTTCAGAATACTGCAGCGCCTGATTTCTATGTGTGGCTGGAATAACGTTAATTCATAACCTGTCAGTCGTGCTATAGTCAGGTGCTGAGTCTGGGTTCTGTTTAACAGAACCTCTACAGAGTGTGGAACTTGTACTGTTAATTGATGGCCCAAAACAATTGAGTCGCTCTGTCTGATGGCTAACGCTGTTGCTGCTACTGACTTCAAGCACGCAGGGAGTGCCTGGGCTACTGAATCCAATGTACTTGAGAAATAAGCGCAAGGCTTATGTGAACCTGCTTGATCTTGGGTGAGGACAGACAACGCTGTACCATCACGTTCTGTAACAAAAAGTGTAAACGGTTTGCTGTAACATGGTGTCGCTAAAACTGGTGCTTGGCATAAGGCTTTCTTTAATTCTTCAAAAGCTTGTGTGTGTTCCTGATTCCAAGGAAGGGCAGTCGAAGTCGCTGCCTCCTGTGTCGTTAACTGGATGAGTGGTTTAGCTAGAAATGCATATTGAGGAATCCATTGTCTGCAGTACGAGGTGAGGCCTATGAAGGCCCGCACTTCCTTTTGTGTCTGGGGTTGTGGCATATTTACAATTAACTGAATGCGATCGGGAGTGAGCTGTCTCCCCACTTTGGACAGCAAGTGACCCAAGTACACAACTTGCTGAACACAGAATTGTAGCTTCGAAGGAGACACCTTGTGTCCCTTGTCGGCCAGAAAATGTAAAACTGTCAGTGATGCTTGTTCACAATCGGGCTCACCTCGTGCGGTGATCAGTAGATCATCGACGTATTGCAGTAAAGCGGTGTTAACTGGCATTTGAATACAATCTAGTTGTCTTTTCAGTGCTTGACTGTAGATGCTGGGGCTTTCTGTGAATCCTTGAGGTGCGCGTGAAAATTTGAAGCTGCGTCCATTTAAACTGAATCCGAAGAGATATTGGCTCTCTGGATCAATAGGCACGCTGAAGAAGGCGTTCTTGAGGTCAATTACAGTAAAGAACGTTGCTTCTGAATCAATAGCAGTCAATAGGGATGAGATATCGGGGACCACAGGGAACTGTGGTATAATGCATTTGTTCAGTTCTCGAAGATCAATCACCAGCCGATATACTGGCGGTGCATTGGGATCAGCACGTTTAAGAATCGGAATAATCGGTGAATTACAGACATTGGAGTCGGTCTCACTGTCACTCTGCACTCACTCTGCACTCACTGTCACTCTGCACTCACTCTGCACTCTGCATTCACTGTCACTTTGCACTCACTCTCCATTCACTGTCACTCTGCACTCACTCTGCACTCACTCTGCACTCTGCATTCACTCTGCACTCACTGACTCTGCACTCACTCTGCACTCACTGTCTCTGCACTCACTCTGTTGTCACTGTCACTCTGCACTCACTCTGCAGTCACTGTCTCAGAACTCACTCTGCACTCACTGTCACTCTGCACTCACTCTGCATTCAATGTCACTCTGCACTCACTCTGCACTCACTGTCACTCAGCACTCACTGTCACTCTGCACTCACTCTGCACTCACTGTAAGCGAGAAGGATTTAACCCTACAGTCTCTGAACTGCACAATATGCTGTACTGAACTCATATCCCGGCTTCTACTTGACCAAACTGTGTGATCCGCAGCCCATCGATGTACTTGATTACTTTTAATAATTGTCACTCAGTGAAACGATATAATCGTATGTTCTTGAGACACTGTCAAATGTTGAAAAAAAAAATATATATATATTTCAAAGACTTTAAAATGATAGATAGATAGATAGATAGATAGATAGATAGATAGATAGATAGATAGATAGATAGATAGATAGATAGATAGATAGATAGATAGATAGATAGATAGATAGATAGATAGATAGATAGATAGATAGATAGATAGATAGATAGATAGATAGATAGATAGATAGATAGATAGATAGATAGATAGATAGAGGGCGAAAGATAGAGTGAGGGAGATAGATAGATAGATAGATAGATAGATAGATAGATAGATAGATAGATAGATAGATAGATAGATAGATAGATAGATAGATAGATAGATAGATAGATAGATAGATAGATAGAGTGAGGGCGAAAGATAGAGTGAGGGAGATAGATAGATAGATAGATAGATAGATAGATAGATAGATAGATAGATAGATAGATAGATAGATAGATAGATAGATAGATAGATAGATAGATAGAGGGCGAAAGATAGAGTGAGGGAGATAGATAGATAGTGAGGGCCATAGATAGATAGATAGATAGATAGATAGATAGATAGATAGATAGATAGATAGATAGATAGATAGATAGATAGATAGATAGAGTGAGGGTGAAAGATAGAGTGAGGGAGATAGATAGATAGATAGATCGATAGATCGATAGATCGATAGATCGATAGATAGATAGATAGATAGATAGATAGATAGATAGATAGATAGATAGATAGATAGATAGATAGATAGATAGATAGATAGATAGATAGATAGATAGAGGGCGATAGATAGATAGAGGGCGAAAGATAGAGTGAGGGAGATAGATAGATAGATAGATAGTGAGGGCCATAGATAGATAGATAGATAGATAGATAGATAGATAGATAGATAGATAGATAGATAGATAGATAGATAGATAGAGTGAGGGCGAAAGATAGAGTGAGGGAGATAGATAGATAGATAGATAGATAGATAGATAGATAGATAGATAGATAGATAGATAGATAGATAGATAGATAGATAGATAGATAGATAGATAGATAGATAGATAGATAGATAGATAGATAGATAGATAGATAGATAGATAGATAGATAGATAGATAGATAGATAGATAGATAGATAATGTTAAAGTCTTCGATATATGTGTGTGGCGTTTACTGCCTGATTTATATCTCTTGATGGTTCGCATGCGCTTTGGCTCTTGAAGCCAAACTCGACACCTACCTTTGCTCGCCCCAAGCCTGTCACTGTCCCGCCACGTTTCGTGGTGTCTCCTAAGTCCTTGGGTGCACAGGGAATTCACAATACGCCGATTGGCTGCGCTGGTCTTCAGGTAAGGTTTCAACTTCCGGAGCAGGGCACTGAATTCCGATTTGGCACAAGTACCTAATGCACTCCTTAGAGAGCCTGGAGGCACAATAAATCTGGTCAAGCGGTTTGCTAGTTTCAGTGATGGCGAAGCTGCTAACCAAACAAGCAAAAGAATTATCAGCCGACCAAAATGCACTAGTAGTCAAAAACCTACGACATGGCAGCTGGGCTATAAAATCATACGATCCTGGGGTTCTGCTGCGGTATCTTTTGACCCCCTTAAACCTAATAATGAAACGATAGCTAATGAGCCTGCGTTTTGGACTAGTTCCGCTGATGGGGTATTGGTATGGAAGGAGAAACTAAGAGAAGGAGGACAAAAATGGCATCTCTGCAAAACGGGGGGAAAATCAATCATTGAGCCATCGTGTACTCTGTATATGCAAGGAACTGATTGAAGCTGCTGAGAAAATGTTGGTTGCGGCCAATTTGGCGTCTTTTAAATGTGCGAACCTGTCAAAGAGCGCTAGAGGAGTGTTTCAGAGGTGACATCTCGCACCCAGCGGTAGAAGTGGGCGGGGACGGAAGGGCACGGCGTGCCCCTACTTCTAAAAATTATTTCAGTCCGTTCCCCTACTTCTTTCTTTAAATAAAGCATCCCAGGACGGCAAGAATAGTCCTACTTACAACGAGAACTTTTTTTCAGCTTTCAGGGGCTGCTCGCACTTGTCTGTGAACTCCAGAGGCTGCAGCAGCCCCTCCCTGAGCTAGCACAGACTGCGGGCAGGCCCATTGTCATTCCGATTGAGGCTGATTATCCCCTTTGGAATGACAATGCGCCCGCCCGCGCGGCCTGCCTTTAGCATATGCCAGTGAGATCTGATGAGGTGTCTCTGTATCTGGGTGCAGGCCATGGCTCGTTTTGCAACAAATATACGCCAGATAAGAGCTCTGCCAATTGAGGTCAGAGTTCCCAATCTGTCCAACTCCAAGGCTCCTATTCTCTTTAAATAATTAATGATTATAAGCACATTATTTTTTTCTGGCAAGAGCATGTGGGCTGTTGCATATTTTCTCTAGTTTTTCATTTAAACTATTAGCAATTTTAACGTAAGATTAATTGCATCCCAGGAACCAAGTGGCAACCTTGGGTCACACATTTTTCATGTTATCAGAAACAAATAAAAGCACCCCTTCTCTCTTCGATGTATTAACCATATTTTAAAAAAACAATGGGTCTCCAGGTGCACTCTATTCCATTTGTATTTTTAACTAGACCTAAAAACAGTAGTGTCTCGTAAAACCTCCTTAGCCATTAACAGAGAATCAATGGATGTTTAATAGTCGATTTTCAGTGATTTCACACGTTAACTCTTTATAGTGATAAAATATGAGAGTTGTTAAAATGTAAAACAATATCAAAACACTGATTTTACCAGGATTTACGCCATTTCCCATGGATGTGCCCATGAAATGATTACTACAAAAACTTCACATGACTAAGACATAAGAATACAGGAAGTATAAAAGGATTAATCAAGAAATTCAAGTCCTGGCAAGAAACAATGAGTTGTATTTTACTGAGTGATTTATGCCATCTGTTTGCATGTTTCTAACTGCTTTAATGTATAGGGGCATGCTTATCACCTCATTTCATGACTTCCGCAGAATCACTACAAATTAATCCTGTACAAAGGATCCAGTACCTCTATCCGCTGTCAGAAACACAAGTTTTGTTTCTGGGTGATTCATGAATATGTTGCATTTCCTTGCACTCACTGCTTCTTAAACTACTGTTGGTCCTCCCATATGTGACAGAACACACATTTACACTAAGCATAAAGAAGATGTCTTGGATATTGTAAAAGAAGTATGAACTACTTTATGCATCCTCGTGTCCTGCGATGTTATGCAATCTTTTCTTTTCCTTTGTCTATGTAAAGCGCTCTGATACCCACGGGTCTAGCTAGCGCTATATAAAACTTTATAAATAAATAAAATGTACACTCAACTGTGATTGGAACCAAAACAAGGGCTGTTTTCCAATGCATCTTTAAGCAGGCAAGAGATTGCGAGCAAAAAGGGGAATAAATCAACTCATAGCCAAGAACAAATATTGGGAATTTCTGCTGTGTGTATGCTGCTGCTGTGTGTGCTTGGTGTGTCTGTGTGTGTGCTGCGTGCCTTTGTATGTGTGTGTGTTTTTTATTTTGTGTAACGTGATTGCGTGTGTTGTGTTTATATGTGTGCACATTCTTGTTTTTATTGTGGGTGTATTTGCGTTGTTTATGTTGTGCTTTGTGTGTGAGTGTGGATTGTGTGCATTTGTGTGTGTGCGTAGCACATTATACAGCGGTACAAAATGATGTGGGGCTCCTTCTGCCCCCACCTTCCTCTTCACCAGCATCAAGCTATGAGTAATGAACATCAACCAACTTTTGCTCCTTCTGCTCCCAGGGCTCCACTGCTGCCTTCCCTTTTGTGTGGTACAAAAGGGGGTGGTGATGGACGAAGCATCTGAACCAATCAAGCACTCACACCCAGTCAACAGATCTGGGTTTAATCCATCACCGTTCTTTAGCCTACACTGCCACCCCAGTTCAGACATTGCCATATGCAAATCCGTCTGACCCTGTGCCTCATGGGAACAGTCCAGCCCGAACTGCCAAGCCATGCCTTCCCTGGACCGGATTCAAGCTTCGTAGGACCAGTTTCTGGCATTCCAGCCGTCTTCAGCCAGGTTTGCTTGAATCCAGTGGCAAAGTGAGCAAGGGACTCACGTCTGAGCATACCCTGCCAACTTACGGCAAACAAAGGGGAGGAGAGGTGACCGGGGAGGAGAGGTGACCGGGGAGGAGAGGTGACCGGGGAGGAGAGGTGACCGGGCAGGAGAGGTGACCGGGCAGGAGAGGTGACCGGGCAGGAGAGGTGGCCGGGCAGGAGAGGTGGCCGGGCAGGAGAGGTGGCCGGGCAGGAGAGGTGACCGGGCAGGAGAGGCGAAAGGAAAGGAGAGGTGAACGGGCAGGAGCAGTGAACGGGCAGGAGCAGTGAACGGGCAGGAGAAGTGAACAGGCAGGAGCAGTGAACAGGCAGGAGCAGTGAGCGGGCAGGAGCAGTGAGCAGGCAGGAGCAGTGAACGGGCAGGGGAAGTGAACGGGCAGGGGAAGTGAACCGGCAGGGGAAGTGCCGGGGCAGGAGAAATGACAGGGAAGAAGCGGTGATAGAGTAGGAGAAGTGACCGGGCAGGAGAAAGTGACAGGGCAGAAGAAGTGACTTGTACTTATGTTCCTTGCCTATTTATTAGTATACTATTGCATGACATCTACTGATGTGTCTGCAAAGCATACCTGTTGCCCCAAAGTTTTGTCCTGAATTTTGACCCCTTGTCCTGAACTCTTACACTCACCATCCTGAATTTGCACCCATGCTAGTTGGCCACCCTAGTCTGAAGTGCCCACAACCTCCTCCCCCTTCCCTTCTATCTACGGGCACACAAACTAGTTTATTTGAACAAACTGACTACACTGATCTTAGTACCTGTGCGCCCTAAACTGGAAACACATTGAATGACACAAGAGACTTGGGATTAGACAGTGCCGCCAAATCTGGGACTAGTAGAAAGGTCATGAAGAGGCAGAACACACGGCTCCTATTCTAAAGAGCTGGGTGATCCTCTGCCTTGACAAGGCACCGTCTGGGTCATGCTGCTTCCAATCCACTTATGGCAAGCGTGTCTCTGAACCAGCAAGAGGAGAGCTTAGCCTCTGGCACAACACAGGAACCTCTGCCTCAGCAAGGGTTCGGCTGGGAGTTTCCCCGGCCTGGACCCAAACCCATCTCTGCACAATACAACTTCTCTTCAACTCAAAGTCACAGGACTGCAGATGCCATGATTGCATTCTACCTTTACTTCTGTTCTGTTCGGCATGGCCCTAAAAAAAATTCAAAATTGGCTAGAAGTTAAAAAAAACATTATATTGCTTGTTAGAAAGATTATGTTAAAGGTGTAAACTTTAAAACATCTGCCAAAAGATTATGCATAGTTAAGCACAGGCAGGAATTGTACAGGAAGTTCAAAAGGGTAAGTGGTCCTGTGTGAGGGGCCTTATGAATAACATTAATGTGCTTACCTCAGAGGTCTACCCAGATACCTTCTTTTGTGTACCAAACATGCTCATGTGTGTCATTCAGGCAGGAACCCAATTCAAAGGATATTCAGGAAGAATCTGTATCTTACACTAACAGTGATCCATGAAGTTTATATCTAATACGTATACATATCTGCAGTATTGCATTGAAAAAGGTGACTATGCCGGACTGGCCGTTCCAGGCATCAGGCGTTTCCCAGGGCTACTGGAAGGGTAGGGGCCAGTTTAGTTTGGGGGGAACCGGTTTTGTACAAGTGCAGGAGTTTTAAAAACACTGCAAAGTTCTTTGTATATTCAGCAGGTTTTGGTCAACAATACAAGTGCCAAGATAACTTTGGTGATGAATGTACCTGCTGGAGAGAGATGGGAGCGTGTTTTGTCTAGTGGCTGTTTTACTCATCTAAGGTAGCGCAGAGGGGTAATATGCCTGCTGCAAAGAACGTGTACCATGCATATCAAAGAGCAATATGTTATGTGCATAGTTCAGTGGGTACTGCTTTGTGTTCACTTCTCGAATGAAAGGACACTTGAATACATATGACCTGGCAGTTTGGGCTGGACTGGTCCCATTGGGTGCAGGATTAAGACTGATTTGCATATCGCTGGGTCGAAACTGGAATGGCATGGTGAGCAAAAAACAATGGATTTAGCTCCAGATCTCTGTACTGGGGCGAATGTATGATATTGTTCTGCATTCTGTCCATCTTGTTCTTTTTGCTTTTGTCATCCCGAGTGGGACGGGTATGTCCAGACGTGGGTCCTTTGCTCTCCTTGCCACTGGAATCAAGCTATCCTGGCTAATGAGGCCTGGAAGCCCGAAACCAGTCCTAGGATGCTTGATTCCAGTCCAGGGAGGACCTGGCCTGTCAGTTCGGGTTGGACTGTTCCCATTGGGCATAGGATCAAGACTGATATGCATATGGCTGGGTCCAAACTCGAATGGCATGGTGAGCAAAGAAACAATTGATTTAGGCCCAGATCTCTGTACTGGGGTGAATGTATGACATTGTTCTGCATTCTGTCCATCAGTTGTTCTTTTTGCTTTTGTCACCCCAAGTGGGATGGGTATGCCCAGATGTGGGTCTCGTGCTCTCCATGCCACTAGAATCAAGCTATCCTGGCTGATGAGGGCTGAAAGCCCGAAACCGGTCCTAAGATGCTGGTTTCCAGTTCAGGGAGGACCTGGCCTGGCAGTTTGGGCTGGACTGCTCCCATTAGGCGCAGGATCAAGACTGATTTGCATATGTTGCACGCTTTACATAAACCTACATTCTCTATGAGTGTTTGCTTTTTCCTGAATTAAACCTAAAAGAAACATATTTATCCATTGTTTGAATTAAATAACGTTATAAGCTGTATGTGGTCAGTGAAATGCTAAACATACAAAAAATTGGAATGTTTTGCTATTTCTAGCCACACCCCTGACTCCGCCCACTGATCCAATCTTCGGTTATTCCCGCCCCCTGATTCTCCACCCACAGTTCCCCTACTTTTTTTTCCCCACTTCGACCACTGCTCGCACCATCACATTTATGACAGCGGCAGCAACGTTAATGAAGCTCAAAATTTTGCAAGAGACATAGTCTCAAACAAGCATTTGCAATGCAATAGGTCTCGCATTATTTAAGTTTGAGCTATTAGTACTGTAAATGGCAATGTTTTTATTTATGCGCTATTTTAATTTTCCTTGCATAAAAAGGTACATATAAAATATGTGTTGTAGAAAAGTCATTTATGCAGTATTTAAATTTTCTTTGCATAAAAAAGTACATATACAATATTTCTTGTAGAAAAGTTAAACATTTTAATGATGTGCTGCATAATTTAACCAAACATGTTCTATAATTTGATTCTCCGCTGCCGCCTAATTCCACTGGCCCTGGCTACAGTCCATGCCAAGAGGCACCTGGACAGGAAACGAATATTAATCAGCAAGTTTTTTTGGTTGTTGTGCAAATGCTGTCCTCGCCCGCCCATAAAATCCCCATCTGACAAATATCAAAACCACACCAAGGATGGCATTATGCCCACTGGACAGTTCATCACTTTCACTTTCGCAGAAGCTCGAGTCAAATCCGAGCTCATGAAAACAGAACAAAGCACCCACTCTAAATGTTTAAAAGACAAATAAAACGAAAAGCAGCAGACATTTCGCTCTAGGACCAACTGTTTAGACACTGAAGGACATATTTCCAAACTTGCTAAAATCTTACTGTCAATTTCCTGCAGTGATCCACCGGCCAGAACCATTCACCATACCAGCACTATTGATGGTACAATGCATGTTAGAAGTGTTAAAAGATGGTACTCCCCACCCACTTTAAAGTGCGACCCCAACCCAGTCTACTCCCCTTGCTGGTTTCTTTTTCTCCCTCTCCATTCTCGCCTTTCCAATATTCCTAGCCCCCTTCCCCTATGAGCCGCTTAATTTGTAATGTTACACACTCCTGTCGACCCAGCCCCTTTTATTCCACTCTGATTGCAGTTATCGATGTGTGAGCATCTCTCTGTGGCGCTTGATGCTCTGGGATGCTTGGCGTGGAGCTCAGAAGCAGAGAACGCTGCAGGAGTGCGTTACATTGAAGGCAATTAATCCGTTATGGCGCATGTGTGGTACTAGTGGGACTGTCATTTTAAGACTAGAGTACTAGGGTTCTAACCATTCTATCCCCACGATGCTCCTGATCTGACACCCTGTGTGGCCCACTTGCTGACTCTCCATGGATGCCACCCTTCAGGCACTTGCACCTCGTTGTGTGCCCTGCTGAGATGCACCTAAGGAAGATGATGAAATCACCTGGTGGTGGCACCTCGATACTGCGAGGGGATGGTGCAGCTGATCCCCAATGAGCGCCTCAACACAGCAGGAGTCATTTGCCCAATATTTGGATGGGATTGCTATCCGCCATGTTTGTTGTGCTCCACACGGGCAGACTTCAAAAGTGGACAGGTGAGAATGTGAAAGGACTCCCCACGATGCGCAGCCTGGGGCCTGATGAAGTTTACTACAGATGACCTGATATCAGCAGCGAGGGGTGCAGATCGAGCAGCAGACATATCGTCTGGATTGGGTAAATACATGGTAGTTTAACAGAAAGGGACCATTTTTCCCTGAAGAATATTAATGGGTTTGAAGTATGCTTGAGCAGAACTGGGGACATTTAGAGAAGTGCTCTAGCTTGAGGACTAAGCCTTATGGATCCAGGAATGGCTCACATGGTGGAGACACTTTACATCCCCCAGACGGAAGGCTGCCCACCCCGGAGTGAAACGGTCTGATAAGCGCAAGTATTCACTGAACATGGCAGTGGGAAAGCCAAGGCAGAACCGCTTGTAGAGAAAGGAAAAATGTGATGGCTGCTTCAAACCGTGGATTGGCTGTTTCTGAACATGGTTTGAGGAACCTCTGGTTAGCCCTGCATATTCTGGAGACGTGTGGCAGGCCAACCGAAACATGGGTATTCTTTGCTGTAATAAATGAAGGTCGCAGAAACGCCCAGGATAGATTTACAACTTAAGACCCTTCTAAAACACACAGTTCACAGCTTCATTGCAGGTAAGGTTCTGTCTCAGAGGGAGAAGCAAGTGTAGGGACTTGAAGGATTCCGTCCAGTTGCTGTTTTGTGAAAGTTTGTGTTTTGGCTGCAAGAAGCAGGTCTGGGCATTCACAATAGATCGCGATGGGCGGGTGTTGTAAGAGTGGGGGACCTATTGGAAGATATCTTTAAATATCCTACCCTCATTGTAAAATTATTGTTTCTACGTGTGACCCAGCTTGCTTTTAGCTCCTTGGGTGTTTTTGAAGGGTTCAGTCCCTGGTGTCATGTAGACAGGGAAGCAAGGTAGCAGTAGCCTAGATCAAGCATCCCGCCCCATTATCAACAGCTCTCTCCAACAAGGAAGCATACCTGACTCCCTCAAAGTTGGACAAGTCACACCCTTACTAAAGAAACCTACAGCCGACCCCTCTGATCTCCACAATTACCGTCCCATTACCAATATTCCCACTCTCGCCAAACTGCTGGAAAAATGCGCACAACTACAATTGACTAAACACATTGAACAATTTGATCTCCTCAACCCTCACCAGTCAGGCTTCCGAGCAGGACACAGTACAGAAACTGCTATGACTCAAATAATTGACGACGCACTTCAAATGCTAGACCAAAAAGACACCTGCCTCCTCATCCTTCTTGATCTCTCTTCAGCATTCAACACCGTTAAACATGAGAATTTACTAGAACTACTAAACACAAGAATGGGATTATCTGGAACTGTTCTCAAGTGGTTCACTTCCTTTCTTCACAACGGGTCGCAGAAATTCAAGAGCAACAACCTGTTGTCCTCACCAATACCTGTAACGCTAGGCGTCCCCCAAGGATCCTCTCTATCCCCAACTCTGTTCAACCTAGTTATGGAACCTCTCACCACCTTGCTACAAGCATCCAATGTACACTTTCACATGTACGCCGATGACACCCAACTTCATCTCAAATTACAATCCCCCAAAGACATCTTGCTCCTGAACTCAACGATCAGAGGCACCCAATCCTGGCTTGCTGATAATCATCTCAAACTCAATGCCCTGAAAACAGAGTTCCTTCTGATCTCACCTCCAGCGAAGATCTCCACCACTCAAATTTGGCTTAAACACCGCACTCAATGTCCAACCCACCATCGTGGACTCAGCAAAATCTTTAGGCATAACACTCGACACCAATCTCAACATGCAGCAACATATCAGCAAGGCAACAAAGGGAGCGAACTTCCAAATCAATACTCTGAGGAAACTTAAACCCTTCCTCCCAGCCAAAGACTTCCAAACCGCAGTACAAGCACTAGTCATCCCTCGAATAGAATACGGCAGCATCGCCCTCTGCGGACTCCCCCTAACTACAACCGCACCCCTAAGAGCTTCTCTAAACGCTGCAGCGAGACTCATCACTGGGTCAAAAAAGCACTCCCATATTACCCCTGACTTGAAATCCCTAAACTGGCTGCCTTTTGAAGCCAGAATACATCTGAAAATCGCCTGCATGACACACAAGGTGGTACACCTAAACTCACCCGGCTACCTCGCTCAGAAGCTGACAATCTCTGGCGGAGCTAGAAACACTAGAGGCACAAACAATCTTCTGCTGAAACCTCGAAGATTCCGGAAGGACAAAACATAAGCGCTCCTTCTCAGGAATGGCGCCTAGGATCTGGAACTCACTCCTTCCCGAAACCAGGCTTATCTCTTCCACTACACTCTTTAAAAATGAAGTAAAAGCTATCCTCATGGCTAAATACACTTGAACTATTATCTCGAGCTCTGTTAATACTCTGCACCGATCTGTACTACATGTTTGACCCCTTTGCTTATTTGTATTAGTTGTCTTATTACTCACATGATTGGCTTTGCCGCCACCTATTTGTACTGTTAGATCTATTGATTTATCTGTCTGACTATGCTCCCTCATGTACCCCTTCTATGTAAAGCGATCTGATATCTGCAAAGATCTTGTCCGCGCTATATAAAACTTTCAAAATAAATAAATAAATAAATCTTATTAGGTTTCCCACCTTACTTATTTAAGACTGCTAATTCATGCGGGTTCTCCCTCCAGATGTATTGTTAGAGCCTTACAGGGGTCTATGGTATACTGTTGTTACTTGCTTTACCTTTTTATATGAAAATGAAAATGAATTGAACCCAAACAAAGATGTTCAAGGCTGATTTTGGAAGCATGCTTAAATTAAATAAGAAAATATAAGAAGATAATAGAATAACGCGCACACAATAAAAAAAAACTGTGATCTATGTAATTTGAGTTACGCTCACAGTAAAAAAAAAAACCCTATGAGAATCGGTGCTGGGAACGTTTAAGGGGATACTGACCGACAGTGGTAAAATACAATGGATCGTGTTTCAGGTCTTCTGCTGCAGGAGCGACAGAATAATATGGAAAATGTATGTATGCATTGTACTTCTGACAGCGTGCCAGGCCTGCGAGCGCCTCGGTTGTGTTAACTGCACATCTATACCCGCATGATATAACCGGATGGGAGTTAAATAAAAAGTAACATGGATAGAATCATGTGTGTGCATCGCTTCACTCCCTAACCATCAGAAGAAGTGCAGAGATAAAATAATTATCATCTTCTGGTGAATTACACAGCTGACAAAAGACCAAGATATGTAAGAGTACTTGAGAGACGTCATTTAGCTATTCATTCTTTTTCAGGGGATTATAAAAATGTATTTCAAAGAAAAACGGAAACGGCATGCGAAACTGTTAAGACAAAGTAAAAGACATTGCAGTTTCTTACCCTTCAGTGATGAAGCGCTGCATCGAGCTTGGACGCCAGCGATCAAATGCCCAAACAACAAGCATGACAGCAGGATCTGTGAAGCGCGTGCTGCAGTCCGCCGCCGGCCTGCGACCAGGAAGTCAGGCAGGCCGGGCGGGACAACCGGAAACAGGAAGTAGGAGGGCTGGAGCCTACCCCGCCTCCCACGGAAGAGCCGCGATTGTTTGGAGCACCGGAGCAGGCAGGAGCCTACCCTGCGCCCCGGTGCCGAAGAAGGGAGCAAGAGTCCTGCTGCTGGTGAGAGCCGCTGCACCAAGGAAGCCGGTGAGTGGGGCTTCGCCTTGTTGCTGGGCTGCGAGGGCGGGGGGCATGTGTGTGTGTGCGCACATGCGCCGGCGGGCTGTGTATGTGTGTGAGCGTGCGTGTGTGTGTGTATGTGTCTTGGAGTCTGTGTGTATGCGTGTGTGTGACTGTGGGGGGGGGGTTGCCTGTCTGGGTGCCTGCGTGTCTGTGTAAGTGTGAATGCGTGTGCATGCATGCGCGTTAGGCTGACTTGCTGGGAGTATGGGAGGGAAGTGCACGGCGCGGCGCAGGACGGAGCGATCAAATGCCCAAACAACAAGCATGACAGCAGGATCTGTGAAGCGCGTGCTGCAGTCCACCGCCGGCCTGCGACCAGGAAGTCAGGCAGGCCGGGCGGGACAACCGGAAACAGGAAGTAGGAGGGCTGGAGCCTACCCCGCCTCCCACGGAAGAGCCGCGATTGTTTGGAGCACCGGAGCAGGCAGGAGCCTACCCTGCGCCCCGGTGCCGAAGAAGGGAGGAAGAGTCCTGCTGCCGGTAAGAGCCGCTGCACCAAGGAAGCCGGTGACTGGGGCTTCGCCTTGTTGCTGGGCTGCGAGGGTGGGGGGCATGTGTGTGTGCGCGCACATGCGCCGGCGGGCTGTGTATGTGTGTGAGCGTGCGTGTGTGTGTGTATGTGTCTTGGAGTCTGTGTGTATGCGTGTGTGTGACTGTGGGGGGGGGGTTGCCTGTCTGGGTGCCTGCGTGTCCGTGTAAGTGTGAATGCGTGTGCATGCATGTGCGTTAGGCTGACTTGCTGGGAGTGTGGGAGGGAAGTGCACGGCGCGGCGCAGGACGGAACGTGCGCGTTCGCGCACCCAAATCTGCCTTCTAAAGCTTGTGACAGTTTCTTGTCCTCCATTCCCCCGTGTCCGATAGCTATAAGTCTCCGACCCTGGACGCATCCTTCGGATGCGAATTCCAGGGCGAGACCTAAAAAAATGGATTGGGACACTATATTTCAATCGTTGATTGAGCATTTTTACTAAAAATGTTCTTTTCTTTCCTGTTCACATGATTGCAATGATTTTAGGTAATTGTGCAATAAAATGTCTTAATGTAATCAGATTTGGAGAGAAGTTGTTTAACTCGATTATTTCGCCACAGGTTCTATGATCAATAAATGCGAAGATTAATGTGTGCATTTTTGAAAGGCTGTGCTCTTACCTTTAGAAGGCGCTGTCACATGGCCACATGGTGGCGAGGTTGTGACTCGCTCCTTTCGAACGCGTCACAGTGACGTGGATGCTTCTGGATGGAACCTGAAGCACTGTCATTAAACAAGGACATGTTTTGTAACCTTTCATCCTTAGTCGTCTACTCTATCAGACGTGGCCGCTGCACCTGTGCTTTCTGCCTAGGCAGCTGAGAATGTAAAGAGATTTAAACTTCCGCTCAGCGCTCAGAAGCGACATCCTTGCGGTGTAGGCGCTATGTGGCAGGGCACAAATAAACAAACGAACCACCCATGCGCTTAAACGCAAGTAGGTTTGTTTCT
Organism: Lissotriton vulgaris; assembly: GCF_964263255.1. NCBI lineage: Eukaryota > Metazoa > Chordata > Amphibia > Caudata > Salamandridae > Lissotriton > Lissotriton vulgaris. Next base: position 62,168,248 of record NC_141689.1, read on the forward strand.
GGCAATGTGCGCGTCGTCATAACATTTTCACTTTCAGTCTTCAGGGCTGCAGCAAGAAACAGTATCGTTGGGAAACTATAGAATGTTTAGACGTTCAATGCAGTAATGTACTTATAAATAAAAAATCAGGTGTGTGAAATAAAGTTGGGTTGGGTGTTTCGGTGACATGCTGTGAGATACTGATTTTCTGAGCACAGCTGGACGGGGGGAGGGTGGGGTTCATGCAGATCCTGGGGTCTGCCCAGCCGCTGGTATGCGGCTCCAGATAGAGGCATTCTGGGAAAGCGAGCATTTTGTTATCAAAGGGCAGTCATCATGTCACATGCCTAACTGTCTTCAGAGGAGGCACTCCAAGCAAGGGAGATGCCCTTAGTTAGCTATGGAAAGTAACCCTGCCGCGTGCAGGGAGTGTTTTCTGAGCTCAGCACTTTGACAAAACCTCGGTTACCCAAGGCTAGTGGACAGCGAGCCCAGGGCAGAATCGTGCCGTCTGCCTTAATGTCTACGGATGTGGGCGCTGTGCAAGTTGCGCTGCAGGACAGTGTATCTGGGCGGTAATCACGTCACTTGGTGCAGATCGTTTTTCAGAAGTGATGCTACATGATATCCCACTGTCATTATGCACATGTAAAGCTACAAGGTAATCGCCTATAAGTGACTATCCAATGTGGTAATGTACAGAAGATCGCTTTTCCATACGTCGTAATGTAGAAATGATGCTGCACAGAACACCGATGGACACTTACAGTATGCGCTGGCCTGAGCACTCAGATTACACGCTGCAGACGAACGCGCGCCCGATACATGCAATGCAGAATGGTGAACGCGCTCCCACCATCTGCATTGCATTAGAAGGGCACCCTGACAGCTCCTAATTAAAATTAATGGACTGCCGTGCGCGAAACCGCACAGAAAATGCCAAAAATGACGGACGAAAAAACATATGCCCTATCACATCAAGACTACTAAAAAGACAGCACCGCGAGGACCAATCACCATTCAGATTATAAAAAAAAGCACTGCAAAAGTACGAGCACAGAGAAATTTTTCCAGCACGAGCCAGAAAGCCCGTTACAATACGGCTCGCAGCTCCTCCCCACTTCTGACGAAGTGGTGACGTCGCCGAGCCCGTAAAAAGGAGGAAGGGCAAGATGGGAAAATATCAACAAAGAAGAAATGAAAAAACCTGAGAGAAAGTGGAGGCTGGTGGAAGAAAGGGGCATGTATTATGACAAATGCCTTGGTATTTGGAAACAGGGCATTCAATAACATGGCTCTATGAAAACCTTTGGGCCCTTGCACTCATATTTTTTTACAAAGTAAACACTGCTTTCAGACTATCAAGACGGAAGTTACACTGACATATAGCGGACCTTTAATTACACCTGAACCCTGTTACAAAAATTGTTTAGCATCAGACACAAAACCCCTGTACTGAAATTCCCATAACCGAATGACATTTGCTCAGGCTGTTTTTCTGCTTTTACATTAATTTGTAACTTAACACAAAATATTATGCGCAAGATGGCATGTACTCATTCTACTGTACATGCAATGTTTTCAGAGGTCTCCCCATTAGTGCTCCAAAATACAGCCCGCGCTCCATCATGGTTGGCCTGAACCTGTGACTTTCTCCCAGTCTAGCACAACTAGATGACCATGTGTATGCTTTTAGGTGCTATATTTACCTACAACTTTGAAATTGAACGTCTCCAGTTCTATAGATTGAATTTTGCTGCTCTGGTCTCTATTTATTTATTAACATAATCTATATTTTTGTAAATTTGTTTGCAATTTTTCTTGTGTTGTATTTTCACTTTATTACCATGGGTGTGTTTAATAAATACTTAACATATTACCTCTAAGTGCAGTCTGGCTGTTTTATACCAAGCTATCAGAGGGGTAAACATAGATTGAGTGACTTTTGTTGCTCACCTGGACAAGGATTGTAATGGTTGCTTCAGTAAGTTTTCACCACCCTCAATCAATATTCTAGTTTCTTACACTATATGTTCCCACTCAAAAATTAGCACTTATTAAATGCAAGAAGGTAACCCAATGTTATCCATTGAGAGAGATAGGTCTCACTGTAGTGAAAAACAAATTTGCGAGTTTTCACTACCAGGACATATACAACTTAAAAACACGTCCTATGTTTTAAAAACAATGCCCCTGCCCTGTGGGCTTTGTAGGCCCTACCTTAGGGGTAATAATAATAATAATCCTCATTTGTAAAGCACACAATCACCCGTAAGGGTCTCTAGGCGCTGGGGGCCATCAGGAAGATTAAGCAAGCTATTGCCCAGAGTCACATGGTGCTGGGCTAATCTGCCACCGGTGCCGGGGATCGAACCGTGATCCCCAGATTCCAGAGTCAGTCACCCTAGCCGTGGCGCCACACCTCTTGTATGTATTAAAAATGAAGGTTTAGCCCTGTCAAAAGTTTTATTTTGCCAGGTCGAACTAGCAGTTTTAAAACTGGAACACAGACTGCAGTAGCAGGCCTGAGACATGTTTTAAAGTGCTACTCAAGTGGGTGGCACAATGAGTGCTGCATGCCAACTAGTAGCATTTAATTTATAGTATATTTCTATATTAGGGACATATAAGTAAATTAAATATGCCAATCAGGTGTAAGTGTTCAGTAAAAGGTTGCAGTCTGTCTGGGTCTAGTCTATGTTAAATCAGCAATATTGAGGGCCTTATCTTTTATATCAAACTTACGCCCTCCTTTTCTTTTGCCGGTATGCTGGTTTATAAGACATCGGACTGCTTAATAGCTGTCTTCTAGAGCTATGTGACGTCATCGCCCAATTTAACACGCATGTTCATGTCTTGAATTGCTCTTGGGCGTCCCAGCTAACTCTGACTTTAGCTGGCCTCAACCTAACCCAGTTATTTACCTCCTCTACCCATGGAGCGGGCCATATTTTGGAATTCATCTTCTCATGCATCAACAGTCTGAACTGAGGCCCCCGTACGTCTGCTATGGACGGATCATTTTCTAGTTCCGTTCAGCTTTTGTGACAAGGGCTACCAGTCAATGAATCACAAAATATCGGAAAAGAGGAGGAACTAGAAAGTTACGAAGGAAGCCTATAGGTCTGCCTTTCAAGCGACATTGCCGCACCTTACGGGTAATCCCAACAGCATTTCGATGCGCATTCTTCTATGGATCGCTAATGCTCTGGACAAGCTGGTCTCTCTAAAAACTGTTATTGTCGAGAGCAAAGCCATCTGCCTCTTGGTTCTATGATGAACTTAGAGTAGAGAAAAGCCTATGTAAGAGTCTGGAGCGCAGCAGGAGAAGGTCTTCCGATCCCACAGCCTATAAGGAGGCCCTTAAAATATTTTGCACACATTGGATAAATTGGCCCCTTCACAATTGGCAAATCCAAGCATTAGATAAAGTTGGCCCCATGGTTTACTGATTCCCTGAGGATTGAAAAGACTGCTTGTAGGAAACTGGAACGTAAATGGAGGTCATCAAAAAAGAATGAAGACAGATTACCCTAGAAAAAGGCTCACAGAAGATATTTTGACAACATCAAAGTTGCCAAGAAAGCACATATTATAAACGGCATTGACAATGCAGCTAACACACACAAAGAGTTGCATAAGATCTTAAAGAATTCACTAATCACAAATCTTGTGAGGAATCTACCTTCGCCTCACAAGAATTTTGGTAGAAGATTTGGCACCACATTAAATATTTCATGTAACCAAATGCCTGCCTACAGACTTTAACACAGTGTAATAACAATTGACCCTTAAACGCCTATTGCCATTAATACATGCTTTTCACAATAAGTAGGTCAGCCCTACTGACCTTGTCAGAACATTTCATAATAAATAGATCAAAGCCATAAAATCTGGCAAGACTTTCCTCATGAACCGATGAATCCTTTACCCTTGAATACTCTCTTTACCCACCACCAGTCCAATCAAATACACAAAAACTGGCAACAATCATCCTTACAATTATAACATTACAAATATGCAGAAAATAGAGCTTGCAAACAATATGCATTCCCAGTCAACAGGGCCCAAGAAGAATGATCATATTGAAAACTATTAGGACTTGCCAGAGTGAGAGGCCAAAGTTAAATCCGTTGCCCACTATGGTAATCAGTGAAATTACATGTAACAAAATATCGGTCTTCATCCTGTAACACAATGTGATAACAATTGTTAAAGTCTTACTGGCCTTAAGATACACTTTTCACAATTAACAGACTGGACCAAATGCCATTGACATGTTTTATAAAAAGCAGAAAAGACCTACCAACAGACACACAAAGATAGAAAGGTGTACAAATTACAGTTGGCTAAGCAAAATACTATCTCTCCTAAAACGGCCTAACACGCATTCTCACATAGCAAACCTTCTGCATTCAGGGTTTGTCACACTGGTTGACCAACACCACTGCCAATCATGGTAATCTGTGAGATCCTTGTAGGAAAATACCTATCTGCAGGTTTAAGTAGTAGCAATCCACTCCTAAATACCTATCAACTTCAACATGTGCTATCAAAATTAATATGAAAGGCCTAGCTCCATTATGATAACATTTCATAATAAATAGACCAGGCCTTTAGCCATGAACATTGACGTGCACCATAACCAACTCAGTCCTGCTGTATTAACTCCAAACTTTGCCACAAGCCAAAATGTACAATATAGGCAGTTTTTTTAGTGGAAGCAGATGGCTTCGGCCGCATCAAATGTTGAGCCCAAGAAAACCTACATATGGGTCAAGCCTACACTACTCTCTCAGTGGGACTCTGAAAGCTTTTTTAGGCCTCGCCTAGCGACGCAGCGAATGCGCTGTCGCCTTGGTGAGATCTATTGTCGTCGGTTTGTTGGCCGAAGAGGGACAGGACATGTGCACGCATAGAAAGGACAGGAGTTGTGCACGCGTACAGCGGCGTTAGCACAACTCAGAGGACAGGAGATGTGCACGCATATGGCATGCGGCACATTATCACAATTCCTGCTCCCTCGCTACGCTTCCTCCCTCTCCGCTTTTACTTTGTACCCACCCCCCTCCCGTTGTTCCTGTTCTCCTTCCTCCTCTTTAGTTTGTGCCCACCACCCTCCTGTTGTTCCTGTTCTCCTTCCTCCGCTTTAGTTTGTACCCACCCCCTCCCGTTGTTCGGGTTTTCCTTCTTCCCGCTGTCCCACAATAGTAATAGAACCTTGTGTGAATCACACCAGTCAACCCACCCTGGATGCTCCTGGGTGTCTTGTTTTCAAAAATGTATAGGTGTGCTAGGTTTTACTAGGTGCCGGCTGAGCTAGGGTCCAAAATCCAGCTAGGCACATCGGGAAAAAAGGTCAGTTTTCACTAGAAAAATGCGATATATATCAATGTTGTGTTTCGGGCAGTTTCCTGTCACAGGCACTAGGCCTACCCACACGTTTTTATCGGAAGACTTAAAGGAACACAGAATAGTAGAACACGTGTTATTATCAATTGACTTTCTTTGCATTTCTGCTTTCCAAATGTAAGACAATTTGTAAAAAAGTAATTTTTAAAAATGGCCTATAATTCAGATGTTTGAATGGGTACCTAGAATTTTGGAGATGTGCAAATAACCACTGCTTCTAAACTCTATATTTTGTTCGGATTTCAGAAATATATAGGTTTCCTTGGTGCCTATTTTTCACCCTTTATATTTTACCAAATTAATCGCTATAAACCTAGTACACAATGAAAAACCATTGCAAGACGCAGCTCAGTTATTGGCTCTGGGTTCCTCGGAATTTTTGGTGAACCTACAATTCCTATATATCAGCACAGCCAGAAGGTTCCAGCAGATGTAACTGTATATTGCTTTAAAAAATCTGGCATACTTAGCAGAAGTTACAGGTGAAAATATTGGCACAAACGGCTGTTTTTTTCAACTCATTTTTAATATTTCTTATCATCAACTATTAGTTTCTAGTAAAAAAAAAAAAAAAAAACCTTGAATAATCTACACAAATGACCACTTGCTGAATTCAGAATGTTGTCTACATTTCGGAAATGTATAGCTAACCGTGATCCATTATTGCTTTCACACATTGGAGGGAGCAGCGAAAAAGTTAAGGAAATACCATCCTGTTTTTTAAACTCTCCAGCTGTTGCCTGGAATTCATGGAAGGCAGCATGCAGTGTCTTTGACAACAAGCACCATTTTCAGTATTTTATTGATTTAAAAAATAAATACAGACAGGTTAACCCATTGTTTTCTGTCTCTATTAATATAGAGAATGGGACGGGTAGTGTTAGGTAATAAGTAAGGTGGATAATGAGTAGTGGTATAATATGCATACATCATGTTTACTGTAAACTTTAATGCTGTTCACACGGCTATAAAGGAGGGAAAAAAACCTTAACACAGTCAGTTGCATCAATTGCAGGTGCATCCACCACATATGCTTGTGTATGCAAAATGAAGCAGCGTTTGTTTTTTTTTTTTACTGATCCTAGGTGGATTGGCGCTTCTAGTAATAGCTATATCTAGATAGAGACGTATCATGTGATAGTCTTTTTTCGAAATCTTCTCTCAATATCCGCTTTAGTCGAGCAACGTTCTAGTTCTTTGAAACCGGATGTATTAGTGGTAACCGGAAGTAAATATTTGACGCTCTATGCAAATGCGCTTCAGGGACGGCATTTAAATCCGATCTCATATGGCGGATTTCTCAGAGATCAACTGAGGCGTATGCCCCGATTACCTGTCTCTCTGGATTCAAGCAGGTATTATAGCTGATAATTTGGCTCTATGCTTCATATAAGAGAACTCTAACTGAAATGAGAGAATGTTTTAATTTGGTACATCTCTCTTGGTTTTATTTTATTTTGCTTTGGCTTTAGACTGCTGGCGGTCCTGCCTCCAAGGTGGTCAGGATTACGGCGTAACCTGCAACGCCGCTAATTATTCTAAACAAACGGTTATTTTCGTTTGGGACATACGGCCTGTATTGAATGACTGTAGTAGTAAGGTAATACCTGCAATTTATTTATTCATATGGAAGCATGTTAATCAAAAAGCCATTTTTTTTAACGTCACCAATGTTTTCGTGATGTATAAAGATGTCTTCAATGTTTTCATGAAGTGTAAATCTATCACGATAGGAGGATGTTATTTCTACAACCAATCATCTATGATTCCCTCCATTCGTACATGATAGACCGTTGCCAGTGCATTATAACATCACGTGTGACAAATTATCACGTGTGATGAATTATCTTGTATTTTGCACAGCAAGCATCATAGGAAAGATGTAGATCCACATGTGATACGCATAATTCTCGTTCTTGTGGCAAAATATCTATGTCAGACATGTGTGCGCTATATGTTAATGTGTATAACGGTCACCCAGAAAGGGACACACACTATGCAATGTGCAATATACATTTTAAAGAAGATGCCATTTTTAACGTGGTCATCGGTATATAACATGCTGGCTAAGCTGTAGGAACATGGTTTATTTTATATTCCAGACTGAAGGTTGGCGGTTATGATGGTGAATAATGACGAATCTTGACTCTTTGAAGTAAATTTGGGAGCAACTATTTTTATAAAGGTGTGTGGTATAACGATGTTTAGATCGTATTCGAGCACTACAGATTGGCTCATATTAGAACAGTGTTTTGTTTTTATTCTTCCGATACTTCGATAACCATAAACTGGTATCGCAGTGACAGTTCGGAAATTCTGAGGTTCTCTGTGATCCCATACGAGGTAATCATATGTAAATTACCATCTGGACATAGTAGTTAATATGCATCTATGTCCAGCGCTATCGCACAATATGTGCATAAAATACCTACATGTCTATCGACAATAATAACTACAACATTGTTTAAAAATGAATGTAGCAGGGTCATGGTAGAAATATCCCCCGACTGTATGAGCACAAATTTTAGGAAAAATGCTAAAGACATATATGTGAGAAAGTGTGGCTCAAGTGGTTGGAGCGGCAGACCCTGATGCAGAGGTCTGGCCCGGACCAGGGTTCAATTCCTGCCTCGGTGGGTCTTGGGCTCAAAAATTTCCCGGACCTGACAATTCTTGCCTCAGTGCCTATTCCAATCATGGAGTCCCACTCTGTAACTCTGGGCAGTAGCTTGCTTAATCTCCACAAGGGCCCCTCGCGGCGGGATGCCTGGCTTTCACCTTAGGGATGCCCAGAAAATGGGTTATCGCGCAGGGGAATACCAGGACGGGTTCCCTAAGCAAGTGCCGGGAAACCCACTGTGGGTAGCTGTGCGCTATACAAGCTCAAATACATTTACATATGTATTGTATGACCTATTGATCTAATTATAAAGCGGTTTTGTGCACTTAATGGCAGGTAGTGCGGGGCTGTCCAACTAGATGCCTCTATGTATTTCTTATGATATGTTAATGAGATCAAAGTGTAAAATAGATTTTTGATTGTGAATGGGTATTATAAAGTTTGGAGCATTGAGGATTTGTAAAAGTATAATTCTGGTTCATGATAATGTTTTAAATGAGATTTTGTTAGTTACGTATCTTATGTTGTTCATTGTTCTTTTATTTCAGATATTAAATGTTTATGTGGGATTCAAATATTATATCCTGAAGAAGGTGTTGGCTCTCTAAATACATGCCCACTGAAACGCGTTGATGCATTTTTTGAGTTGCAATACGCTAAGTCTATAAAACAACAACTCTAACTACAAAAGCTACATGTGTTAAGAGTGTGATTGCGTTTTTGACTATTATATTTGCCTCATTATAATAGGAACCATTTATTCCTTACTTCTGTTTCCCACTTTTGTGTTTTTATTTTGTACAACTGTATATTTTTATGTGTATCTTTTTTTTATCAATTAATAATGTAGCGCCAAGTGAGCGCCAAGAAACCGTCTCGGTGTACGTGCGCGGTACAAATTGTTTTACATAACATTTTACATAACATAACATTGTGTTTTTAATATATGCTTGAATTGATTGTACATTTTCTATGAAGTTATTTTTATATTTTCCTCTTTGTTCCTCTTTGAATTTAATGCTGTGTATGCAAGTATAGAAGTTTACCCAAAGGGGAAATCCTGTTTTGACATTTGTCCAAACTGGAAGATCCCGCAGACACTGCTGGGTGCAATAATATCCCTTCACACAGACACTTGGGTGCAGATCAAACTGGGCGACAGCACAAGCCTATCTAGGCGAATTCTAACCAAAAGACTCAAACAGGGTTGTGGGCTTGAGCCGACTCGGTTTAACCTCATATGGCCGACCGGATGCAGACCTTGAACCAAGGCAATGCACCCCCTCCAAGGTTAGGAGGGAAGGCTCTAACCAGCATCCTGTACACAGATTATGTAGTATTAGACAGTGACACGCATGTGGGTATGCAACATCTTTTAAACACTCTTCAAACTAACTGGAAGCAAATCTGGGTAAAACTAAAACAATGTGTATTAAAAGATGAAGTGAAAAACCCCACCACTGGCACTTGGGGAATGACCAGCTACAAGACACAACAAATTACAAATATCTAGGGGTAATATTTGACAATAGAGGCCAGTTTACAAGCCAGCTAGAGTCAATCAAAAGGAAAGGTGCGGCCCTGGTGACGATGCTGAGGCAAATAAAAACTCAGCTCATGGGCCTGAGGCTCTCTCCACTTCTGATTGCGCAAGCCAAATCCTGCCCACGATCACATACAGCAGTGAAGCGTTAAAAGGAAGAGACACACACACACCTTAGACAGCACCTTAATCATTGCTTATAGAATATTGTTTAACATGATCTCAAACGCATCTGCCGCCCAGATTCGGCTGGAATTTGGCCTCATCAAACAGTTAGGAAGGCAGGGGGGTACATAACTTGCTGGCACAAGATCAAGAACGCCACCGCAAACAGTCTAATCATCTACTGTGGCAGGAGCTTAAACAGAGAACAGCGGCTCCAGCAAGCAAACACCTATATCAGTGTCTAAAGAACACCGGCATTAGTCAGGTCTGGGAAATTCCGACCACACATGCAGTCTTGAAGAAAATTGTGGAGAAGACGATAAGGAGTATGGCGCTTGTAGAAGACAAAGTTACCTTAGCGCAGAAAAAATACGCTTGGATGATAATAAACAGCTATGTATCACTAAGGCCACAACCATATTTCAGTGCAGGGTACTCCAGGACCATCAAGGAAAATTTCCTGAAACATCGATTAGGAAAATTGCCAGCTGCTCAGCATTTACCACCATGGCTGCGGGGCCAAAAGTCTCCAAATTGCAGCTAGTATAGTAACGGTGTCGAGGACATGGCTCAATTGATATGTCCCTGCCCCCGCCTAGGAAGAGCATGATCGTGTCTGCTCAAGTTTCATTTTAATCCGCGAGGGATCCAAGCACGGAGGCAAGCTGTGATAGCATGCTTTAACTCAGACGACCCACAGATAAATTGTAAGCTAGTAAATTTCTTAGCACGGATAGACGAGAAGCTGGTCAACTGTGGTTACACCACAGGCAAATGTTAGAACTTCGCTGCTCAGTGGGAAAAACGCATATGATTAACAACCTGTTACAAACCTTTGCACAAACTGGTTGAAGAACAAATCAAGCAAAGGCGCAAGAGGGTCAAACCCAAGGACTCATGAATTTTGTCTAAACTGGGCCTGACAATTTGCACAATAATTTTTTTTAACCATTAAATGTTTTTCTATCTGGTTTTAATTCCTTGTTTTAGTCACACACAAGCTTCATTTTCACACTCTTTTTATGGTAAAATTTGTATCGTTTTTTTCTTTTTTAAATATCTATACTCAGATTTTTAACCATTGCTTACAAAATCCCACCCCCCTCCGTGACGGACAGGTAAATCATACTACACATGGTCATCAAGAGTATTACATTGTAATTTACCATGATTATATAACAATTATATAAAACATTTTCAGCATACATTTCCCAAAATCATGTATATTATTTTGAGATTAAAAGGAAAAGAAAAAAAAAGGAAGTAAAGAGGAAAAGCTACAAAAAGATATCCAGGAAAGCTAGTTAGAAAACCCTAAAGAAAGCTGAGAGCAGGAGGATAGTATCATACCGCTGTATTACTAATTTTGTATGGCGCGCCATTGTGTGAGAAGTCCAGATTCTCAGTCCCCTTTTGCGGCGCGGTTTACCTTTCCGTTTGTAAATGGCCGCCTCAATGTTATGTATGGCCAATAGCCTAGCTAACCACTGTTGAAATGAGGGGGCTATAGGGTCTAACCATGCAGATGCGATGCATAGCCGCAAAACCGCCATTACAACAAAAATGAACTCCTGGCCGCTGCCGGGATTGTCTGGATCGTCTGCCCCAAGTAAGATTACATCGCTTGTCAAAGTGACCTCTCTATAGAGGACGGACGTCAAGAACCTCTCTATATCTTGTTTTAAAAATGTTAGTGCAGAACAAGAGGCGAAGATATGAATAGAGTCGGCATTAAATAATTAAATCTTGAACAGTAAGTCCCTTTGCCAGTTCCCCACTTAGCGATTTTGTCTGGTGTATAGTATAGAAAGAAAAACCAAAGGGGATGATGGACGGAGCGTTGACAATACAAACACTCACCCCCAGTCAACTGATCTGGGTTTAATCCATCACCGTTCTTTAGCTCACTCCGCCACCCCAGTTCAGACATGGCCATATGAAAATCAGTCTGACCCTGTGCCTCATGGGAACAGTCCAGCCCGAACTGCCAAGCCATGTCTTCCCTGGACCAGAATCAAGCTTCCCAGGACCGGTTTCTTGCATTACAGCCGTCTTCATCCGGGCTTGCTTGAATCCAGTGGCAAAGTGAGCAAGGGACTCACATCTGAGCATACCCTGCCAATTTAGGGCAAACAAAGAAAAACCAAAGGTTTTATAAAATTGTGCCTGAAGCTTGGTGGAAATAAGAATAAGAATGCACTAGCTGGTAGGTGTATAAAAATCCCTCGTTTGAAATCTCAAGTTTGCTTTGCCACTTCAGAGATGTTTTATCGAAGTCATCCGGGAATATTGCCATCAAAGAGGCATAGACTCCGCCGATAGTGTGGTCCCTAGAGTGAATAATTATCTCAACCAGGGTTGACTTTTCCCCTAATGTCCTCCCCGGAGGCTTGCGAAGCAAAAAGTCCCTGATTTGAAGATATTTTAAAAAGTCCCGCCGATCTAGATGAAATTCTTCTTTCAGGACTTCGAAGGATTTAATCCAGTGTTGTAAACAGACATCCTAGCTGAGTTATTCCTATCCTGTGCCATTTGTTTATGCAGTTACCCCTGAAAATACTTAGTGGAAGAATTGGATTGTTCATTACAGGAGTATAGTGTGAAATTTGTCCTATTCCTAGTATTTTTTTTACGGCTTTCCATACCTTAAAGCAAATGTACAAAGTCTTGAGTCTAATTTTTTTGTGGTAATTATCATGTACATGCCTCCACAAATAACCTCGGCTAGAGTTCCCCAAAAGCAGCTGAAATATAGATGGTGTGTGTTCATCTGCACTTCTTTCATCTTGTAGTAACTCCCTGCTGTAGAGTAATACGGACGCCCAATAGTACCTTCTTAGGTTGGGGAAAGCTAACCCGCCTCTATCCTTGGGGAGGGGGGATATATATATAGGCTCGCCGGGGTTTGATTTGAGAATTCGAGACAACTGCCCTAAATAAATATAGGATTTTGGGAAAGAAAACCATTTTCACTGCATTTGCTCTTCCGATTAAGGATGGGTGGAGGTTATCTAGGCGTTGTAGATCTTTTTGTATTGAGTCCAACATTGGTTTAACATGAATATCCACCAATTCCTCAAGGTCCGAAGAAATGGTAACTCCCAAGTATGTCGCTTTCCTCACCACTCTAGGATCGTCCATTGCGCTTTTTTGGTTCAGGACAATTTGAGTCTTCCCTTGATTGAGCGCATAGCCAGAAACTAGGCCAAATTTCCTAGCTTCAATCTCGATTGAGTGCACTGCAGTAGTGTCTATAGCAATGTCGTCTGCAAATAGTGGAGAAGTGTGGCTCAGGGGTTAGAGGTGGCAGACCTGGAGCTCGAGTTCGGCCCTGGACCAGGGTTCAATTCCCCGCTTCGGCGGGTCTTGTGCTCAAAATTCCACGGACTCGTTAATTCTCGCTCCGGTGCCTTCTCGACTCACGGGTTCACAATCTGCGACTCTGGGCAATAGCTTGCTTAATCTCCACAACGGCACCTCGCGGTGGGATGCCTGGCTTTCACCTTGTGGATACCCTGCCAGGGTTATCTCACAGGGGAATACCAGGACGGGTTCCCTAAGCAAGCGCTGAGATGCCCCAGGGTAAGTCGTGCGCTATATAAGTTTCATTCATTTCATTTCAAATGCTAATGTTTTTGTGGAGTATCCCTGTAATATGATAGGAGCTATTCTGTTGTTCTTTTCTAGGCAGCGGATAAAAGGATCTATATATATTGCAAAGAGCAGTGGTGAGCATGGGCAGCCCAGGCGTGTTCCTCGGGACATAGCAATTTCCTTACTAATGCGTCCATTAACCAATACTACAGCCTTGGGATTAACATACATTTTTTGTATGGCCTGAATGAAGCTTGTTTGGAATCCTATCATTGCCATTGCTTTCCAGAGAAACTGCCAGGAGAGACTATCGAAAGCCTTCTCTGCGTCCAGAAGGATCAATGCCATAGGGTCTCCTGCAGTCTCCGTTCCGTCAAAGAGCGTGATAACTCTCTGGATGTGATTTATTGTTGATCTCCTAGGAACAAAGCCATGTTGGCTTTTGGCAATCACCTTATGTGTTATAGGTGCAACCCTGTTTGCCAAGATCTTTGAATACATTTTTGAGTCTGCATTGATAAGAGTTATGGGGCGGTATGATCCTAGGTGTTCTGGAGGTTTACTTTGTTTAGGGAAAATAAATTTTTTTAGCGCAGGACCAAGAATTGGGAGGCTGACCCCCAGAGAATATATGTAAAACCAGATCAGTTAAGATATGCTTGCTTTGTTCTAAAAATATACCATAAAACTCAGAAGGAATACTATCTAGTCCAGTGGCTTTCCCTTTTGGAAGACTTTTAACAGCGGTTAGGACTTCTTCTATTCGAGGGGATTCCTCCAATACCTTCTGATCGTTATCCTCTAATGTTACACATTCACCCCTATCTGGATACCTCTCTATTTCAACTACGTCCCCCCTACCATCTTCGGTATATAGATCTCTGTAAAACCGCCAAAAGGCTTCTCTGATATGTTCTGGGTCCCTAATTGTCCAGCCACCCGATCGTTATTTTCCCTGATTAAGTTAGAGTTGGTCTGTTGTCGAATTCGAACAGCTAATTGGTGGCCCACTTGCTCATTAACTTCGTATACTAATTCCTTTCGTGCTGTGGCTTTCCGAATTGCTTTATCTGTAAAGATGTTAGTGATGGTTGCTTTAGCAATTGTACCTGAACTAGGATGCTGGAGATTTCTATGGTTGTGTCTCCTTCACGCGTGACACTGGCCAGTTTTTCTTTTGCTAGCCTAAGTTCATCCTGTAAACTCTGCATGGTATCCCTTACTTGTTTATTTGCACTAAATGAGTACTGAATAGTCTTTCCCAGAATCCCGGCTTTCAAGGTGACACAAACAATATCTATTGAGGTGCTGCCGATATTCTCGTCTAGGAATTTGGGGATCCAATTTCTCATATGGAGAAGGTACTTCGGGTCACTCAATAGAGCTTTTTCGAATGTCCAGAGAGTAGGCTCTAATTTTGCAGATCTAACGGTTAAGGTACACAAAAGGGGATTATGATCAGATAATACTCTGGCATTTTCTCTGTTTGGCAGTTATTTTTAAGTGAATTTGGTAGTAAAATATAAACTATTCTTGCATGTGTGCGGTGTGGATTAGAAAAAAAAGGTATACCCTGAGTCATTGGTACTGGATGTCTGCCAGCTGTCAACAAGTCCATGTACAAGACACATATTTCTTAGGGAGTGATATACCTTTGGTTTGCGCCCCTTGTATACCCAGTCATCTTTCAAAGACCAATGGGCAGGGAGGTTTAAGTTGAAATCCCCACAAACCATTAACGGGAGAGGCTAGTGGGAGAGCTCATTAGAGATTTCATCAAAGACCGCTGGATCGTCTGTATTGCTCCCATATATAGCGCATATCGTCAGTTTTTGGCCTGTTTGATATTGGCATTCAGTAATAGCCCATCGGCCAAATTGGTCAGCTTTAGAATGGCTAAAAACATACCCACTCCCTTTGGACAAAATGCCACCCCCCGTACCCGAGCTCCTTGTGAGGTAGCACACACCAATTTGAACTCTAGGGCATTTAACAGCTGGCTCGGAGATCCTTCGATGTGCGTCTCTTGAATGTATACAATATTCGCCCCCCAATTCCGTAAACCAATTGAGACTGTCTTTTTTTAGGATCATTCAGACCACATATTTAGGGATAGTATTTTTAACCCACCCATTGAATTGAATTGAAAGAAAATTTATAATGCGCAAAACAATAACCCGCAGGTATCAAGGCGCCTAACAAAAGATCAGAGAATGATCAGGAAAAAGACATAAGACCCTAGACATATGCTTGCTGGAAGAGAAGGGTTTTTAAGGCAGTGCGGAAGTTCTGTAAGGACGGGAGAGATCTCAGATCCAGAGGAAGTTTGTTCCACCACTTAGGGGCAAGAGTGGAGAAGGCTCTGCCGCCCCATTTGGCTCTTCGTACACGGGGGGGTGCCAGAAGCAGTTTCCCAGAGGAGCGCAAGTTCCTTTGGGGGACATAGTGGGAGATGATGGATCCTATTCCAGTGTCGCTCTTTTTGGCGATGGCTCTGTAGGTCATACATAGGACCTTAAACCGGATACGATATTCTACCGGCAGCCAGTGCAGCGTTTTCCTGGCTGCAGTGGCCGAAGAGCGTCTGGGGATATCCAGGACAAATCTGGCTATGGCGTTTTGGACTACCTGTAAGCGCTGCAGCTGTCCTTTGTTGAGTCCAGCATACAGCGCGTTACAATAGTCCAGACGTGAGCCGATAAGAGCAACAGCTATTTGTTTTCTTGCCTGGAGGGAAAGATATTTCCTGACCCTTCGTAGGGTGTGAATCAGGCCCCAACAGGTGGAAACGGTTCTGCTCACCTGGCTGCCTAGGTCAAGGGCAGGGTCTATTAGCACCCCGAGATTTTTAGCAGAAGATGTGGGGGAAGGGCATGTTCCAAGAGAGTCAGGCCACCGATTGGCTGACCAGATGTTTTCTTTCCCCCCAAACACCATCACCTCCGTCTTCTCCCCGTTCAGTTTCAGAGAGTTCTGGATCATCCATTTACCAACCGCCTCCATGCAAGATCTAAACTTGGAGGCGATTAGTTCATCTGAATGGGGAAGAGAGACGAGGATTTGAGTGTCGTCTGCGTACGAGACTACCTCCATCCCGAATGATCTTATTAATTTGGCTAGTGGGGTAACATAGATATTAAAAAGGGTCGGGCTGAGTGCTGACCCTTGAGGAACCCCACATAGCACAGGACGGGATGGAGATAGGAACTCCCCAAGCTTGACTCTTTGTTCCCTCCCCGTGAGGAAGGAGGTCAAGAGATCCAGAGCTGTGTTCTTCACCCCCACCTCCCTCAGCCGCGATGTAAGTACTGAGGGGGAGAGGGTGTCGAAAGCCGCAGTTATATTTCTAATGGAGTAGTACCAGAGCTATCAGTGTAATTATGCAGGTTATAACATTGTTTATACCATTTTTACCCTTATACCTCTCCTTCTGTCTTTCTATGTCCCTTAAGTGCTTGTTCCTATTCCTTCTTGACATGAATATTACTAACCTGTCCGTCAGTCCCACTGCCCCCCCCCGCCCTCCCTGAGGTCCTCCCCCCCGCCCACCACCTATATTGGAGGTTACCTGGCTGCAGTGCCAGGGGTTTGACTTCCATCCAACTATCCCTCCGTGAGCCCCCTAAGCCCTCCCTGTGTGTATAAAAACCTTCATTGTAGTGGTGGCTATGAGAAAAAAAACAGTATTTACGCAACGTGTTTACAGACCCCATTTTTTTTATAAAAACATGGCATTTCAAGCTGAGGAGGTTCCCCCTATTCCCATAGCACATCTAGCTGCTCTAACAAAACAAACCATCTCTTGATGTGCTTTTAGTTAACTGTTTAGCAAGGGGTTTAGTGGAGTGAGAAAAAGCACAGCAAAGAGTTATGATAATGGAAGACATATAGTTTGGTTTCCAAATGTGTCTACCTAAGACAGATCCATTTATATTAATGCCACATTAATATCGTATTTGATCATGGTTTGTGGGCTGCAATTTCCTCTAAGTAATTTTGGGCCTGGATTTCGGAGATGAAACTACGAGTAGCCCCATTAAAAATAACCTTGAGTATAGCAGGATTTTGCAGGTATACTGTAGCCCCCAACTTCTGAAAAGGGTCAAAGAGTACTCTTAATCTCCACCTACGCTCGACCGTGGCATGTGCAAAGTCTGGTCGGGTGAAAAAAGCGAATCCTTCAAATGACTGTTTGTTGTTGGGTCTTGCCAGATCAAATAGTGCTTGCCGGAGCAGAACATTTCCAAAGAATACCAGCATGGCCCGAGGAGGTTGTTGTGATGCCTGGGTTCGCTTGTTAGAGAACATTGGAAATCGATGGGCTCTTTGTACTTTTTTGTCCCAGTCCCAATCCTTCAGCTCAGGAAAAGTGCCTTTGAGAAGAGAAATCAAACTTCCTAGGAACGTCCTTTTCAACTCCCACCGGGACCCCCAGGAATCTCAGATTGTTCCGTCTCTGCAGGTTTTCTTGCACCTCTACCTTCCACATCAGATCCTTAACCGCTCCCTCGTGTTCCTCATTTGTTTTCTTGAGCTTGATGACATCCTCTTCGAGTTGTTCAGTTCTCACTTCAACGGATGCCATACAATCTGCGATCTCTGCGCAAGTCTTTCCAACTTTTCTGACTGCCCCCTGTAGCTTTTTAGCGGCTAGGCGGGATCTGCGGCTGTCGATTTTAGCTTCAGCCTGGAAGCTCTTGATGGTCTGCAAGATATCCGTTAAAGCAGGTTCCTGGTTGTGCTCGAGGCAGGATTTCTCTCCTAGCAGTATTTCCAATGTTAGTCTGGGGTCTATCCAAAGGTGATTCAGGATTAGAAAGTACTGTAAGAGTAGTCTCCTCATAGTCCCAGTTTAGCTCAATATTGTCATCACTGTTAGAAAAGTCATATTCATTTGTTTTGCGTGGACCCCGGTGGTTCTTATTTCTGGCCTTTTTAGCGGGCTGCCTGTGTTTCAAAGGGTCTGTATTTGAACTGCTATACCATTTGACTCCATCTCCTTCCCCGCTGGGAGCAGAGTCATCTGTCAGAGATCCCTACCGACACGAGAAAGACCGTCACCCAGGCCCTCGTCACCAGCCGACTCAACTACGGGAACGCCCTCTACTCAGGAACTACTAACAAGCTCCTGAAACGACTACAATGAGTCCAGAACACTTCAGCTCGACTAATCCTTGACGTCCCCCGTCGCAGCCACATCACACCCCACATTAGGCCTGCACTGGCTCCCCGTCAACAAGAGGATCTCCTTCAAGCTCCTCATCCACGCACACAAAGCACTTTACAACACCGGACCAACCTACCTCAACAGCCGAATCAGCTTCCACACCCCCCCCCCGAAGCCTCCGCTCAGCCAACCTCGCCCTCGCTACAGTCCCTCGCATCCTGAAAACCACAGCCAGCGGAAGATCCTTCTCCTACCCCGCCGCCAAGACCTCGAACACCCTCCCAACCACCCTACGACAGACTCAGGACCTACTGGCCTTCAGAAAACTCCTCAAGATCTGCCCCCCCCGCGCCTTGAGACCCTAACGGGTAGGTAGCGTGCTTTAGAAATGTATTGATTGATTGATTCTGATTCTCAGGGGTTTTAAACACAAAGTCTGCTTTGGGGTGAGCTGTGCTACCGAGATTTTGAGATGCAGTCAAAGGAGTTGAATTTCTGCTTTGGCTATTGTACAGGGTATTGGAGCACTCGGGGCTCTTTGTCAGCTCCTTTGTCAGCCCCTCTGCCAACCCCCCCCCCCTCCTGTTGATTTGTAAGGGTGATAACAACTGTGTGTACAACAATAACAGGGGGAAACAATGTATTTGTATCTTCTTGTAGCAGTGGCGGCAGCACTTGGGCCTCACACACTTCTTTTTCCTCCTTTTGTGCCATTAATACCAAGTCATCAGCGTAGCTTTCCTCTACCATGGGGCCATTTCCTGCATTCATTGCTTTGCTTGTAGTGCCAAAGCTCGTAGTTATTAACGGTTGTGTGCTGGTATTGTCTTTGATGAGGCGCGCTGTGCCTTTCTTAGTAACAGCAGACTTTATCACCTCGCACTCAGTGCCCTCTGCGCTAGCAACTTCCACTTTTCTTCCTTTATCCCCCCGCACTTTGGCCTCGCTCCCAGGGACTCAGGTTTATTTTGCTGTGTCAGAATCGGCGCTGTGCCCCCCTGGGAGGAGCTGGGGACATTCTTTATCTTTCCTCCGCGCCCCCCCTTACCGGTCATGCTGTACTTCCCTGCGCTGAATTGTAGGAGCGCTATGCCGATGCTGGAACTTCTTTTCCGAGGCTGCTGAGTCCCCCTACGTGGTGCAGCAAATCCGTGATTCCTTTCCGCGTCTCTCTCGAGCCGTGATGCGAGCTCTGAGATCGGATGGAGGTCACGCAGGGCAGCGGCAATCAGGGATACCTGAAAGGTGCAAGAATCCTCGCGGCGGCAAAACCAGCGTATCTTGAGACAGCAAGTGTTGCGAATGCCTGTGAGGTCTGTTAACTGCATCCCTTCGGTTCGCCAATATCCAGTGACATGATACGATTTTCCAAGGTGAGTCATAGCCCTTGCAGTCGCTCTTCACACGGGGGAAACATCCTTTACAACGCAACTTTTACCACGCAGTGCTATTACAACGCAGGTTTTACAACAAAAACCATTACAACGCATTGCGCTGGGGGGCGCTCTAGGATAGGGAATAGATTTAATTTACTAACCAACACCTTCCCTAGTGTCCACAGGGACTGGAGTTGGAATAGTAAATTAAACTATTCACTATCCAGCACCCCAAAGAGCTATGCGTTGTAATGGTATGCGTAGTAAAACCTGCGTTGTAACAGCGTGCGTGGAAAAACCATGCGTTGTAACCTCATACATCCTCACACTGGGATGCCAGCGAAGCTGCACTACGGCACAATCAGCCGGATGCCATCTTTGCCTTAGGGGTCACATGATGCACCAATTTGTATGGTTTTAATTAAATAAATACAATAAACGTATTTAAATAGGCCATGCGTCAGGCGAGGGAAAAACACAAGAAGAGGAAGGGAAGCTCAAACATCCCAAGGAAAAAATCTATCAAATGAGAATGACGAGGAAGCTAGCCAATGGTAAGCAATGGTGCCTGCCCATACCTCTTTTTGCAAACCGCTACATAGCGCTGTCCGGTAGGAAAGACCTAAAACAAAGCCTATATCTGACAGGAAATGTTCTCTAAGGAAGTGCTCGATATACACACATTAATATGTAGGATATATGTTTTTAACTTGGGGCAGGCAGGCATACATACAGTCAGTAAAGAAGAAACTTGCAAATCTAAATAACAAGGTAGATAACATGTGAAAAATATTTCCCATAATTCAAGTAGCATTAAGTTGGTCACCAGCATTTGATACATTTCGATGAAATGAAGTTTTTCAATGGAGGAAGTAGCACCTCCTTCATCACAGGCATTTGCAAGTCTGACAGACCGACTGGTCTAGTTTAAAGTGACACTTACAGTCCCCATTTGTTCTTTTAACAAATATGCTGGAGTGAAGTCTGAGAGGACCAATCACTTGATTCAGAGTATCTCTTATCCTAATAGAGTGCCCAATTTTATTTATGATTCGAAGTGAAACCACTCATCAAATGGAGAAACTCAGTGTTTCTTTGGAATTTGAATATTTACAAAGCACTCACTAACATAGTCCATACAACTGTATTTTTGCATACCAAAAAAATAAGCATGCAATGAAAAATCAATATGTTGCATAATTCTAGTCTAAATGACAAACGGAACTGAAACATATTTCATTATTAAATTTGAAGGGGATCTGCAGTAATGACAATGTGTTTGAAGGTAATTCTTTAACAACTTGCCCTGGATATTAAAACAAATTGTAGATTAAACTGTAATTCTAGTGCACTACACATTATTTTAAATTTGGAGGCCACATAGTTCACCAACAGTGGTATCCCGACCAATACAGGAGGGAAAAAAAAGACATCTCCTGAGATGGTTTATTGGATTGGTTATGTTGCTCCACTTTGGTGAAGGAATCATTTCTTTAAAAAATATTTTGTGTACAAAGCAGTTGCTATATCTTGGTACGGAGTGTCAGAGTCCGACTTGGTGCTGGGAATCCGGAATGCCTGGTGCAGTGTTGGAGAGCGGAGAAGAAGATTGTGTGCTTAACCCACACAACTGGAGGATAACCAGTACAACGCCATAGACTAGAAGGAGAGAATAATTGAAACAGGAGTCATTTCTCCGACTTGTCATAAAAAAATAGTGTACAAAATCTGTTTTGGATTCCTTTAACAAAAGGAAAGATCCAACAGTCAAACAAACACAATATCGAGAGAGCTCACAAACACACATTAGGAGGATTGTCTACCTGGCACTTTCCTCTAATAATAGCGACCTCGTGATTTTGTGGTGCAGTTCAGGCCTAACCAAAATAAATGCATCAATACTGCACTCTGCCAGCTAATTGGATAAAAAAAGTCTAGCTGGTCGCTTTTGGAAATGTCTCATGCTGAAAAAGCAGACAGAAGTTTTTGCTTGGAAACAGCATTGGGTAGGACTGGTTTCTCAGTAGTATCGCACAATTACATTGTCAGGAGGAGTGTGGCTCAATGGTTAGAGCGGCAGACCCTGATTCAGAGTTCTGGCCCGGGGCCAGGGTTCAATTCCCGCCTCGGCGGGTCTTGGGCTCAATTTCCTCGGACCTGATAATTCTCGCCTCGGTGCCTATTCTAATCATGGGCCCCATGCTGCAACTCTGGGCAATAGCTTGCTTAACCTCCACACTGGCCCCAACAGCGTTAGGATGCCTGGCTTCACCCTGGGGGTGCCCAGCAGTGGAAACTTCACAGAGAAAGCCAGGAGAGGTTCCACAGCGGTATGAGTAATAGCGCCAGGAAACCGCTTGGTGACAGTGCGCTCTACAAATACCTTGACATTTACATTTCAGTTTGCTGCTCATAGCAGATGATTTTAAATCACTCCTTTCACTAGGCCACTTTGGGTCTATAACCCAGCCGCTCAAACTCTCCTAACTGTACATCTGAAACACCAGCTACTTGGGCCCGAGAGACCCTGTCACCTTTCAGTTGTCCACAACATGGAGCCCACATTTTTACCATACTTTTTGCCAACCTCAGGACCATCACGCCTCCATGCTACTAAGACTCCTCTTTTCTAGTCCTGGTCTTTTCTTTCAAGTCACTGTCTTCAAGTCTAATGTGCCAGTGGGTTGAACGGGAATGAACCAAAACAACAAGTCTCAGAACGGACTAATGTGATGAATGAAACTCTACACTAAACAAAGATATCTTCACGACAAGGCATCATGTGGCAACCATAAATAGGAGTTATCTAACAGGCCATGTACAAGGACAACCCAACCCAACATTCCTTACAAACAAGCTTCCCTCAGTTGACAGCACCCACAAGGTCCTTCAAAACCTGAACCAAAGACAATCCCTGCAGGATGAGGACATTCATTTAGTGTTGTGTCCCTGCATGTTTGCAGACAGACCTTCCCCCACCTTGTTGCATCTACGTTAACTCCCTAAGACTAATTTCAAGGTATAGATCTATTAAAAATCTATGGGAGTTCTAAACTACCAAAGCAACCCGTGACCAATCCACATACGTTCAAGCATATAACTTACCAAATGATTCAGCCTACCCAGCCAATATTCCTCTGTGCCCAGCCCTCCTGCGTCTCCTCTTATTGTTCCTCATCTGCAAGACCCAACTTGGATCCTGGATCCCAAAGATCCACCCATCAGACCAACCGTACTAAATAGAGACCCTTGGCTCCTGCTGTTACATTTCTGGAGTACTGGAGAGTACCGCAAGATAATTAATATTTCTAAAACACTAATAAAAGCAGCACCACGGTCCATGTGATATATTTGGCATGTAAGAAGAAACAAATAAATATTAATGAGCACATCTTCGATTCAGTGTGAGGGTTCTACATGGTGGATAAGCTGCCTCAACAGGGATTAATGGAACGATGCTTAAGGACAGTGGATCATACAGACCAATCAATGGTACTTACAGAAGGAACAGTGGCAGCGATGGGGATCATAGCTACAGAGACTGCACGGATGAAGTTGGTAACATACTTCTGAAATCTGGACAGCTCCATTTTTCTTATTGCAAACATCTGTAGAAAAAGATACCTTTGATTTCAAAATGGGAAATAGCTGGTTGCTGGAATAAGAATGGTTTCAAAGTTCAAAAGCAGCAGAAATCCACGAACACAAACACCACAAACTTCAGATAGAGAACACCCAAGTGTACAGTAACACATGTACATCAATATTGCTGCCTATCACACTGCTCACAAATATGCCCGCTACCCACTTAGGTCATACACTACATACAATTCTTTAGACTGTCAAATACAAGTTTTTCCCAACACTACAAACCACCTAGAAACACAACAGAACAAGGCAAATATCTTGCAATCTAGGAAAACAATGTGCGGAATATTTAACATACTTTGAAAGGCTCTACAGAAGATGTGCCTCCTTAGAGCGACTCATGGGCAGGCCCAGGGACCCTGTGAGCGAGGCAGAGAGAGGGTGGACATTTCGCAACTCCGGGCTTGTTACGGAGACAAACATAGGTAGCTGTTTTGTGTACACCTGCCAGTGATGAAGACAAGAATTGAAAGCAATCTTCTGCATAATGAGATTTTAAAAACAATCACCTCCACGATGAGCAAATTCAGGACCCCTAGCGAGATTGGAATAATCCACGTGGAATCAGGAAGAGTGAGGGCAGGAAACCACAAGGTGCCGCCTTCTGCTAACTGCATCCGAACAGATTCAACTGTGAACCAAAAACAAGTATTCAACTCTCTTATTGAAACAGGATTATGCATAGAAGTGTTTTCAGTAAGAGACACACATCCAGTAAAAGAAACAACTCACATTAGAAATATATGTTCCCTCTCAGTGTTGCATTGATGGCTCAAACACGTGAGTAAAACAAATATTTGATCTGTCATGCAACTGAGTTGACCTAATGTTTGTTTGAGTGTGATCAAAGGCTTGCAGGCGTATCTTCAAAGTGTGACATTACAGTGGTCAAATATGGTAAGTGTGTCCCTGCAGTAATGACACTGAGTCCAAAAGTATTCGTCATTCAAAATCTTCCTAGCTAATGAATGCATTGATGATAAAGACAAAGGGCCCTATTCAGAAAAGTAACTTACACTTTTGAGTAAAGTTACACTTTTGAGTAAGTTTACTACGTTTCGGTAGTCACAAAATGCAGTTTTGTAGTTACTCCACTTTTGTGGCAACCACAGGTACTGCAACACCTTCCCATTTCAAATAATGGAGATAGAGACTTGAAATAAAACCCTATTCGAAAATAAATGTAAATTAAATGTAAAACAGTGAACCATATTGACATAATTTAATGTTCAAAAAGTATACAAAATATGTATTATTGAATTATAAAATATTTAATGTTTTGAATTTAAAAAATAATGTAACCATTAGTACAAAACCGTACGTTACTACAAAAGTGTCATTTGTGAATACCGAAATAGTAAACTTCCTCAAAAGTGCAGTTTTTTAATCAGGCCGATGATTCGCTCTGTACTCTCCCAAAAAGCTTTTACTTTTTATGTCTCTCTACCGAGTTTCCCAAAACCACAAACCTGCACAGGACATTCACTGACACAGATAACCTGGTCATATGGCCTAAAATAAGGAAATATCCAAAAAGAACAAAGGTTTAAAATAATAACTTGGTTAACTGTACCTCCATAACAGAAAGCAAAGCTAAAGTGACAAAGTATAGCAAAAAAAAACAACTACAGATATCAAGCCAACAAATTTGAGTTAATAATGGAAATCCTTTAAGATGGATGCCTGAAAGAAAGCGTTACGATAAATTCTGCCACTGAAAGTGTAACTTTGTGACTCGTTCTTGGCGACTCCGATAGGAAGGATGAATTTAAAGAAGACACTTATCGCATGGAATTTCCAGACAATGTTACCGTGTTATCTTGAAATGTTTCCAATCCTCTCAGTCTACATTATTAATCATATATGGGTTACCTCAGTTACCGATAATATACGCAAGCGTAAATCATCCAATTGTCTATGGTAATGATTACCACATACACAAGTTTAAGGTTAGAAAATAATGGACATTCTCCTAAAAAGCATTTATGAATTTGAAAAATAAAAATGCAGATTGTACACTTTAACATAATATACATGTAAAGCGTAATATTAGCAGACTGCTCCAAAAGATGAAATGTGAAAGTGGCATGGTGTTTGTGAGAATCACACATAGTAAGTAGTATCAGGGAAATATAGTGCGTATTTACATACAGGTATGGCTACTACGGGTTTATATGCACGGGCTCCAGAGGCTAACAATTCCCTCTGGGTATTGTAACTAAGGAGTACTGGCGGTTCATAATGGAGGAAGCGGACTCTTTACATAGTATACCAAAAAGAGGTATACTGTGCAAAGAGTCCAGGTTTTCCCTTATGAGTGGACAGGGTGTTTGCTCTAGCAATCACAAGGAGCTCTTCTGGGGTGATGGGGGTGCGGTCAAGCATCTTTGGGCTTAACAGAGTAGTGTTGGACTTCTGCAATACACACACAGTCAATAAATGATGCACATGGCAATAAGGAGACCCAGACCAATTTATAAAAATAACTTATCTTTACAAGTTTCGGCAACAAGTTTATCAAACTCAGGTAAATACATTTGGAGATAGAAATACTTTTTGGTCTCAAAAGTGACAGTGCAATTTTCAGAGGCAGCAAAGTTTTATTGTATGGAAGAAAAACAAAAACTGCATACAGGTAGTTCACAGCGACTTGTGGGACCAATTTCCTGGACTTAACATAAGTATAGTTCAAGGTCCAAGGCAGCACCAACAGGTAACCTCAGACAGCACTGGTGTGGCTGGGTACAGAGGTGCTTTTCAGCATCTTGTGCCCAATGTTATCCTATGGGGAAAAACATGTACTGCATTCAGGCACTTCATGGAGACTTACAGGACCAATGTCCTTGACTTAAGGAGAGTATGGGGAAAGGTCTAAGAATAACACTGGACTTTGTTGAAAAGTTTTTAAATGTCAATTTTTCAAAATGAAGTATTTTAAATTTAAAAAGTTCGTTATTATGAAGATCTTGGTCTTAAAATTAAATACAAACAAAGTATAACTTTCTAAAATTGGTCTGGATCTTCTACTCTAGTTGTGTCTCCATCGTCTCCATTATTGATCACGGTTGTGCAATAAATGTCTTACACTCCTCTGTGTTAGGGTTAAGGCTGCCCGCCCACACTACCACTAATGGAGCACTTTGGGTTGTACATGGAGCCCTGTACATTTTTGGAGAACCCCTGGATGGTGTACGGTATTACCACCTAGTGGCAATATCATTTACGGAGCCAGCTTCCTACAAACACCTTGTCAAGCCTGCGGTGGCTGTCTGTAAGAGTTTGGTGCTGGGTGCCCTTAGAGTGGAACAAAATATTCTCAGCTCTAAGGGACCCTCTTTAGTCCCTATGCCCTAGGTACCAGAGGTAACACTCACTAGGGACTTACAGAGGTGCTGGAGGCCTGGTCACTTGGGGATCAAGTGACCAGTTGTCCTGTTTTGGGGAACAACACCGACATTAGGGGACATGATTTCAGGAACCCTGGGCAATTCAGCTAAAGTTGCATCCAGGCAAAAAGTAGAGCGAATACTGCTACAAGATCCGAGTTTACTTCAATAATCATCAAGGGAAAGGCACAGCAGCGGTGTCTCAATGTCCCAACTGGCGGCTGGATCTCTACCCAACGGGCAGCATCACTCCATGTTACCTTTCCTGCCCATCCAGGGAATTCTGGGGCTTCCTTCCCCTTCTGCCTGGATCTCCACTGTTTGTGCCCCTTTTCTTTGAATTCATTGCACTTCGGGATACATTCTTTACCCTCGGTTTTCTTTGACATGCCAGAATCCATTGCTGACTTTTACACTTTGTCATGGATGGCTCTGTCTACTGTCTCGACACTGGTCTGATGAAGACCAGTAACATTTCTGGGGGTTTTTTTGGGAGGGGGTTGTTTGATGTTCAAAGACTGACATATTGAGGATTATGGACTGCCAATGTGCCTTAGTGTACATACCGCATTAAGTTGGCAACCTATATAGACAATGCTTTAAATTGCTGTTGACGCCTGACAGTACCATAGGATACACTTGGAACCCATGAGACGAATGTGCCTTAGAAATGTTCAAATGTCACCTTTTATTCATCAAATGAAGCTAGCTCATACTCCACATCACATCTTACAAACCTAAAAAAGCCAACATAGCATCAAAATGATTTAAAGTGAAGTATTATTTAAAGCCCTATGTGCTAAGGTTTACCAGTGCAGTCGTTTTCATGAAGGCTTACCTCCAAAGCTAGCAGTAGGAATGCTGAAGTTCCTGAGGGCCAAAGAAACAAAGACCCACATTGGGATCTGAATCCAGATCAGGAGGCTGGCCTTGAACGGATGACAGTTATCGCGGACGTACAAACCAGATATGATCCTTCGGAGATTTTTCCTGAAATGGAACCTAAAAGGAACGCAAAATGGTCGAACAGTGAAATAGCTCATAATTTATACTTATTTCAGAGACACACAAACGTTTTAGAAATCTATCACTGTAAACAAACAAAACAAAGAAGATCCTTTTCTTAGGAAACGTAAGAAATGTGAAAAGATGTTATAACACAAACCTTTATCCCTGACAAACAGTTGTTCGGACACCCAGGTTGTCATGTGGGAGTAGAAAGCCTCTGTAAACCACACACACAGTAGTAGTATGGCAAACATCAGAGCAAACATAGAAACACGTATGAATGAGCAGGATGCAATAGGTTTAGTGAGATAAAAGTGAAGACTCTAATAACTGTACAATTTCTAGTTAGTTGGGAGATCCGGACATTCTCTAGATAGTGGGAGGGTCTGAGATTAGGTTGGTCAGGCAGCAATAAGACCCGGGAGGCAGTTCACCCATGGAAATCTAGCAACTAAGCCACAATCTCAGCAAGCCCTGACACAAGAACAACCCTATGCACACGTAGTGAGCTAACGGCAGGAGAGATAAGGGTCCTAGCAAGGTGTTGGTAGAAACACGGACTGTGTCAGAAACAATAAGATAAATCAACATGATATAAAGTACTTCTGTATCATACAATCACTTAGAACAACAAGTGGTTTGAATATTTTGAAGACACAGCATGAATAAAAAATAAATTGAGACATTTCAGAACAAAAATCTACAGAACCAAAGGCACACCAGCAGAATGAGGTGACAAAATTATATGTTCTCAAACTCACATAAAAGAAGTGAGGGCACATTTGGCCTTTAGTAGGCTGCTCAGGGTGGTCTTAAGTAATTGAAGTGTCTTGGAATAGTAATCACCAGTACAAGCCTTTGTTGTAAAGGTCTCTATTGGATACTGGACAATATATTATAACACCATTATATTGAAAATAGAAAAGAAACCCAATCATTAATGAGACTTGTGGGTAGGAAAAAGAAAGAGTGTGTGACATCGGGATATGAATGGACTCGACATCTAATACAGAAGGCCCTTTAAAGTACAAGCCAGGCAGCAACTGATGAAAACACAACAGGTGCCCTTTCCAGAAGACCATTTTAAAGTACAGCGACTGCAACTTTTCCACCTAACTAGAGAAAGAGAAGATTTTGTAGGCAATTATTTAGATGTAGAATTTGATACTCTATATTGTTAGAATAAGTATTATGTCTACCACCTAGAAAAATGGTACACATTTCACAAACCCAGCACCAAGACAGTAGCTGGAAATACATGACCTGTGTTGAGTATGCCAATTTGAATGAAGGAAGTGTGTT
This sequence comes from Lissotriton vulgaris, assembly GCF_964263255.1. NCBI lineage: Eukaryota > Metazoa > Chordata > Amphibia > Caudata > Salamandridae > Lissotriton > Lissotriton vulgaris. Next base: position 62,197,448 of record NC_141689.1, read on the forward strand.
GGATTTGTCGGGATGACCATCGTCGAGGTATGGATGTGCGTTCAAGAGGCAGATCCAAATGACTGCTAAAGCACCTAGAGAAACACAATTCTGATTACACTTCACAATGAGAGTCTAAAGGGTGGAGTACTACCCAAAGTGATTTTAGCTGTCTGAGAAGATTGACCCAAACGATTGTTCGGTATAAATAGTGGTGGTATGTCTATGCTGACACAGGCATGCAGTCTGTACATTAACCAAGGGAAATCAATTATATATTCAGAAATTGATGCACCATTTTAGAGAAACACATTACAAGCACAAATGACATATCTGTTTTTTTTAAAATTCTTTTGTTTAATGAAAATAGATACATCTGAGGGTATGTGGAATATTATTTGCCCCCATAGTCTAGTCTTTAAATTAAGGATTTTACCATGAATCGATTTTGCAATCAAGTAAAGGTTTACATCGATTTCTGACCTTACTGTTAAAAGGTTAGGAGTTCATTTCCACTGGTCACATTCCTATGGTGTTCAGGTGAGGAATACCATGGGTTAAATACAAAGGATCAGGAAGTGAAATTGCGTACAACGATAGATGTAAGGGAGAATGATTTTTAATACGTTTTACACTCAGAAGACGGTAAATTGAAATCACAACAGGGTAAATACTTAAAGAAAATGGTGGTCCCTAATGTGTTGAATGGGTGGCAGATACTACTGAAGATTTAAAGGTGAACAATGCTTCCAGCTATGTTGGGTTCCCCTGCAAATATTATAACACCTCTGCTAAGATACCGTTGCCCATGTGAAAGAACTGCACAGGAACTTAAGAAATTGAGGACAGTTGCACTCACGATATCCAAAGTGGTCAATATTATGGTTCAAAAACAAGGAAAGGCGCATCAACCTCAAGCACCCAGCCGCGGACGGTAGTGGGAGTACCTGCCGGGCGGTGACGTTGGGAGGGGGAGGGGCAGGTTGGGGGGTAGTAATGTATGGATTACGGACCTTAACAGGTAAGTAAACATGTAAATAAATAAAACGAATTTCGTTGCATGTACCAAATGCGATGCAGTGCGCGCAACGAAATGTTATGTTATGTTATGTTATGTTACGTGGATTTGTACTGCGCACAGCTGCCCCAGCGAAGGGGCGTCCCGGCGCATGTCAAGGTAACACGCAACAACCACAGGGAACACAACAGCTAAAAGAAGAGAAAAGGTTAAAACAGAAAAGTTTTTATCGCTTTGCGGAAGGAAAGAAGGTCTTCAAGCAGCCGAATCTCCACCGGGAGAGAATTCCAGAGTTCGGCCGCTTTGACCCGGAAGGAGCGTCCACCAATACGGCACAGCTTATATCGTGGAGTGATGGAAAGAACTTGGCCCAAGGATCTCAAATGTCGAGTGGGGACATACCAGGACAGAAGACCCGTAAGAGTTTGAGGGGCCGTGCCTTTTAGGATCTTAAAGGCCAGGCATAGCACTTTAAACTGGATTCTTGCTCTGACCGGGAGCCAGTGCAGCGCTTTTAGAGTACTGGAAACAGGGCAAGATCTGGGAAGACCAACAATGGCTCTGGCGGCAGCATTCTGCACTCGTTGGAGGCGAGTGACTCCGGCCAGATTAGCGCCAACCAGAAGAGAGCTGGCATAATCCAGGTGCGATGTAACAGTCGCCTGGATTACCAGCTGCCGCATATGAGAGTCAAAAAACTTCAGGACTGGACGCAGAGCCCGGAGAATTCCAAAACAGCAGGCTGCCGTTTTCTTCGTGTGTCCCACAAAACTGAGAGTGGGATCCATCCACACTGCCAAGTTTTTTAGTTCCGTCACAGGAAGGGGGGCCGGCCCAAGCTCCGAAGGCCACCACCTGTCCCCCCAGAGATCCGCCCTTCTACCGACGATCATGATCTCGGTCTTCTTTGCGTTGAGCTGGAGGCAGTTGGCCTTCATCCAGCTTGCCACCGCTCTAAGTCCACTCTGAAATCTGGGAGCATCCTGGTCCGCATCCCCGCTGATGGTAACCGCTAGCTGGGTGTCATCGGCATATGACACCATTGTCATACCCCACTGCCTGACAACCTCAGCTAGCGGTCTCACGTAAAGATTGAACAACGTGGGGCTCAGCGAGTATCCCTGCGGCACTCCCTGTTTCAGAGGATGGAAACTGGACTGGAATGGCGGAATTGCAACGCTGAAGAGACGACCATCGAGGAAGGACTGGAACCACTGGAGGGCAGACCCCACCCACTCCAATCTCCTCCAGGCGGTGCAACAGGATAGGATGGGAGACAGTATCGAAGGCGGCGCTAAGATCTAATAATACTAGCGCCGCCGTCTGTCCTGCATCCATCACTGTGCGAAGATGTTCAGCCATGGTGAGAAGGGCGGTTTCCGTGCTGTGCCCAGCAAATTCGTTTTATTTATTTATATGTTTACTTACCTGTTAAGGTCCATAATCCATACATTACATCCCCCTGACCCTGCCCCTCCCCTTCCTCACGTCACCGCCCGGCAGGTACTCCCACTACCGCCGCGGCTGCAAGCACCTACACCAGGAACCTCACAGAATCATTGTTAGAAAATGTGAAATGATCATTCAAGTCAACACCATCACAACTTCCTGTCCCCCCCCCCCAATGACTATTGAGTGGTACCTGCAAAATGATTACAGACGCCCTAAGCACTAGCAGGTTGGGCTACAGAAACTCCCTCTTTGCCGAGATGAGCAATTCACTCACTAGACGGCTGAAAACAATTCAGAACTTGGCAGCCAGAATTGTTCTCAACCTCCTATGCAGCACATTCACCATAATGCACCTATATGAGCTCCACTGGCTCCCGATACACAAGCGTGCACAATTCAAACTCCTCACACCTTTAACGCACAACACAATCCTGGCCCAGCCTACCTCAAATGCTGCATCTCTTTTCACAAGCTATCCAGACGCCTTTCCCGGGGAGATAGAGAACTGGTGCCAAAAGCCCACATGCCTGAAAATACTTCCAAGTGAAGGCAGTGGGTCACCATTAATAAACAACAGATAGAGGTTCTGCATGACACAGGAACCAGTATGACAGTCAGGTGTCAAATGGTGACAACAGAGCAGGTCCTGCTGAACACATTCCACCAAGCCATAGTCGCCGGCAATCGTCGAGCCATCTACTGGTGATTCTGGTTCTCGTTGAGTGGGGAGTGGGGGTCTCAGGCTCTCTGGAAGTTGCTGTGAGCCCTGCCATGCATCTAGATTGTCTGTTAGGAAATGTCCTGGAGGACACCACCTGGAGGGAGGTAGAGCTCAAGTCTGCCTTGGAGATGATGGGATTGCCACAGTGGGTCTGTATGACCACTCGGTCCATGGATGCCCGGGAAGGGCGCCAATGATGTCTGGAGCCTGGAACAATGGCCCAAACAGCTGCCAAGAAATGGTCACGGGTGTGGGAAACCAGCACCTGATGTTCCTGGTGTGGAGGTTGATGGGGTCCCTGAAAAAAAGGCCCCTGAATCAACTGGGAATGACATTGTCGCCCTGAGTGACTTACTGTAGCATGCTGCCTAGCAAGTTGAGGGTGCGCCCACCAGGGGGAACATTTTGCTAAGTGCAGAGTTAGTGTTCCACTTTTGGGGCTTGAGGTGACAGGCCTCAACCAATGCAGCAGGTGAAGCCTCTTGGGATCACCTACTCTCCTGGGAGAAAGACAGTGAGTGGGGTAGCCCCTAGTGCCTGGCACCCATTGGGCACTCTCCCTCCTACCAGGTCAGGTAAGGTATCCTGACACTGGTCCAATACCCCAGGATCTCTACCCCGAGTCGGACAGGAGACTGGGTAGAGATCCACAGCTTTCATTTTCTCCATCCCTTAGTGGGGCTCAACCCAAAGCAATAGACAATCAAAATATAAAGCCTTACCAACACTTTACAAAGCAGTTGCAAAGCAGGAGTGATTGTCAACACTTTAAACAGACTGGAAAGTGTGTGCTTTCTAGAGGCCATGACCCACCCAATAAGGTGACTCGAGTGCAGCAAACTTCTATATCATGGCCTCCTCCAGTAAGCAAATGTATAGTGCTTGAAAAAATGATTGGTAACAGTGAGGTGAAATAGCCGGCACATGGTTGGCGAACCACAAACTACGTTAAATACTCAGTACCGGGGGGCAGATTAGAATACAGCTGCAGAGAAAATTAAATTGAGGGGGATGAGGACCCAAATCCTGTTCCTAATCCAGCAAGAAAAAAACAAAAAAGTTACAGTGGAGCGGCAGTTGATCCCCAAGAAATGTCAGGAGACCAAACTCAAAGCGGGTGGCCCTGCCCTGCCTCTTCCTGGCAATGACGTGCAAGGACGGCCCCGGCCTTGGCCAGGGCTTTGCCCAGGAGCAGCCCAAGCACATCCCAAACTGTGGGGGGAGAGGCAGAGCTTTGAGCGCATTATAGGCACCTCCCCTTCGACGGTGGCAGCAGGAATTAAATTAGTTGCACCCTGGCACCACTAGCGTGTTCTGCAGGCTGGCATCGAAAGGGGAAAAAGCGAAAGTTGCACCCTGGGACTGGAGTCCTACAAGTGTGTTGCAGCAGGAGGATAGATGCCCCCAGCAAAGCCCCAATGATGGAAGCGTATAACAAATCAAATGTCATCAATTCACAATCAATTTGTAGGCGTCAACACTGCTACAAACAATTGATCTTATACATCTATTAGAAACATCGGAGTAAACTTAGCTACCAAATTTGATGATTTGTGGTGCGTTGTTAGCTTTCTCTATATCACACTGTGCAATGCCAGGATGGAAACGCAGGGCTGCAGCATTTCAACATAAGTTTTTTTGCTGCACTGCTTTTCAACTTGTGCCAGTGTGAAACTCTTCATGCTAGCGCAAAGGCTGGCACCCTTGCACAATAGTGCTAGGGTGTCTGAATTTAGTAGAAGATAGTTCATGTGATGGAAGGATCGCAGTCATGCACATGAACAATCATTGACCTTTAGCGTTTTTTTAAGTGTGTCGCACAATGCTGCATACTTCTGAACTCATACATTGATGAGATATAGATCACGTCAGAGTCCAGAACATGTTCTAAAACATGTTTTGCACAGTCTTACCTATTACACACTCCCCCCATATTCATGCTGCCCTTGTGGAAATGGTTCTGCGTAAAAATGAATGTGCTCAGCAGTGTAACAATGCCCTCCCCTCTCACCCTTAATGTTGTATGAAAGGTAACCCTGGGCGGAGTTCGTGAGTTGCACTATGCGGAACTCCGCAAAGTGGAAAAAACTCTGCTGCACTACACGGAGCTCCATAAGCGGCGGAGTTTGATAGAAAGATGCTTTTTGTGGTGATTGCACAGTGCAGGATGCTTGTCCTCACTGTGCAATCATTGCGAACGGCACAGTGCACAGCGCAAGTGGTTCCTCCTTTCCTTTTCTGCCACTCAGTACATTTTTACTCAAGCTGCAGCTTTCTCAAAGGGAATGGGCAGTTTCTCAATGTGAGCGGTTGCGAGCATATGCGACCACTCGCAATGAGAAATCTGATCCCCCCGCGTTAAGAAATCTTGCTGGGATGTTGATTTTAAATGCTCGCACTCGTCAACTTGATGTTGATGATTGCAAACGAGGAAAAATCTCGCCGGGAGGTTGAATTTCCATCTGTGACAAAAAGAAATTGACGAGCCAGAGGTAGCCCTCCTATGTCCCTTCGAACAACCTGCCCTCCCTACCCTAACCCAACATCTCAAAATACACAAGTAAACACACTAATATGAAGATAAACCCCCCAAAATACCCCAAATAACCATAAAAAATACAAATATACTCCTAAGACAAACACCCAACTAGATAATCACGAAGATGCAAAGAACACGTAAGGACAAAGACACAGGACTCATCAGGGTCAGTAGAATAGGCACAGAACCACTCACTAACACACCAACACCAGCAGACACCTCGCAACACCTCCAAAACTCTCAACAGACACTAAGGGGGCCATAAGGGCGGCGGTCCCATGGGGGCCATTAGGATGAGCCCGCCACACTGGCGGGCGCATCCCGCATTTATAACATTGCAGCAATGCTAAAAATGCACATTGTGCACTTCAATGCACAACGTGACAGGCACCTTGCGGTACCTGCCATGTTGTACAGTGAAGTGCAGGGGAGTATCATAGGTACCCCCCATCCCCCGAGAGTCCCTGGGGGCCCGCATTGGGCCCCCACAACACATTCCCGCATGCCTTTCAATTGCGGCATTGCCGCCACGGAAAAGCATGTCATCGCTCACACCCTAATATGGATGGCGGCGTCTAACAGACACCGCCACCATATGAAACCCTTTTCGGCCCGGTCAACTCCTTGACCGGGTGGAAAAACGGCGGAGAGTCCTTCCGTCCGCCGGGGTCCCCCCCCCGCCATAGTGATATGGCGGGGGGAAATAGGTGGTGGGCGGGGCAGAATGTCGGGTGGATCGCCACCGCCCGCATGGCGGTGGCGATCTGCCTGACATCCTAATGGGGCCCCAAGAGTGTGGTTGAAAGAGAAAATGAAAGTGTACAGTACTCCTCCATGGAAATAATTCAGAATGACATCACTTTCTGGGCGTTTGCACCCATTTTTAGACTTTGAGATTCAATTTTAGCCTCTAAGGGGTAAGTGGGAATATTTCCCTGTGGATATATGTATTTTGTGAGTGTTTTCCATGGCGGCTATGAAAAATATTATCGCTTGCGAAGAAAGGTGGTAATATTTTTGCCGAAATTGCTAGTTGATCAGCAAATGTACCATGTTGCATGATTTAGTGTTCCTTTCAACACCATATAGCTGTGGGATGTGATCTGTGTTGTGCAGTTGGCTGTAGGCAATCTGTATTGTCTTGATATTAATGATCCAGAGCATATGAAGAGGCACTTGTTCCTCACATTGATGCCTATCCAAAACTAGTCATTTGTGTATAATGGCTAGCATTGGTCGTATGTGTTACTACAAGTGAGACTGTTACATCACACATTAATGGGTTTGCGACACACATGTGCTTGAACAGCAGGCAGTCATTATCTCCTCGTAAGTCTTCCTCTCCACCAGAGTTACAATTGAGCTTCAGCACCACACCAGAACCCTCCAAAGCAATTCAGCATCCCATCCCGCATCAACATGGCCGACCACCATCACCCTTGATCCAGTATAAGGGGAGTGTTGGCCCACTCCACTTCCTTTTTTTTTGTTCTGCACTGCATTTCAGGTCAGTCCCAGGCCTTGCTCTAGCAGGACCAACGACCCTGAGGAGGAGGCACTGTCCAAACAGGCTCATTTCCTGGGGTTATCCCCACCCCCATGCCTTGTGGATTTATGCCCTGCTCTAGCAGACTCTGGGGTATGGAGATCTGCTATCTTGAAGCTCTGCACAAGCGGACTTTGGGGTCTGGCCGGAAGTGGTTTCAGCCCTGCACTAGTGGCTGCTGTCGGCCTATCCCATGTTTTGCTTGCGTCTTGGCTCCAGCTGAGACATGAGCATGCGGTGGCTCAGGGTGAACTTCTTGGCTGCCTGGCTCCTGTTGAAGCTCTGGTCACAGCCGAGTAACAGCGAGGCACGGTTCATGCCTCCCAAGCAGATCATCTCCGGCTCTAGCCAGCTGCTGTTTTGCCTGCATGAGATGCGAGACGCTCGCTTACACGTGTTTTATCCCAATACCGCGGTGAGGTGATTGGAGGTCTTTATGACCTCCTGTCTTCCTGCCTATTAAATCCCCAAGAGGCGGAGTCTCACACAGCCGGATACCCGCTTGATTGGGTGCCTAGCAACGTGTGCTGCCAGCTGGTTTTCGCTGCACAATGTTTTTCATGACATAGTTTGGCTATTGAAGTGGATAGTAGAGGTGATTCCTCTTACAGACTGCGTGTTACCGCTTGAGTGGATATTTTCCCTGCTGTTGTCCCATTGTGTGCCTAATCTATGGAGCCGGCTGATGATCCTCTGGTGGAGGCTGGGCAAAGCTCTCAAGCAACAGCTGATTCCCTGTCTCTGCAGGCTATCCAATATATGAATCAGGCTGCGGTGGTGGCAGCCTTTAAGGAGTGCAATTGCCCTCTTCCCCAAACAACAGTGCCTGGACCCTCCATCCTGGGTTGAGGATGAGGGGGAGGATGAGGATCTTAGAGGAAAGTATGTGCATGGCCAGGAATTGAAGGAGATCCCACAGCACATTAAGGGCAACATGGCCTTTTTGGTTCCTCCAGTGGAGGAGCTAGCAGAGGACTTCTTCATGCAGTATCAGAGGAGGGAGCCTGAGTCCTTACCCTTCCATCCCTCAGTCAGGAGGGTGATCGGCAATGAGTGGCAGGAAGTGGACAAGCATGTTACCTCTCTAAGGGCTACGCCATTCAGGATTTTGCCATGGATTTTCCATCTTCCGTGAAGGTTGATTCTCCGATGGCAGGACTCGCATTCCATGGGTCCATCATTTTGGAGGATGCCTCTCCCTTGGATCCTGTCGATAAGACAGTCAAGGCGGCAGTAAAGCGTTCCTATGTGGCAGCCAACTTCTTCCCCCTATTTGGCATATACTGTCCAGTCTTTGATGAAGGACTTTCAATCGCTGGCCAAGCTGTTAGAGCAGGGGGCTGATGTTCTGTCTACTCTAGTGGTCATGGAGCAACAGACACGGGTGTTGTCAGATATTTCCTTCGGTACCTGGGGGTGCGGCAGCCGGGGTGCGGCTATTCAGGCTCATCATTAGTTGTGGCTGAGTCTTTGGAAGGTGGGCGCTGCACAGACGGCCCTGCCTTTTTCAGGGACCAAACTCTTTGGTTCCTCCCTGAAGAATATGGTGAAAAAACACACTGAAGACAGGAAGCTGTTGTAAACCAGTCCATCTTTCTTAAGGCCATTTCTTTAGTCTCAAGAGGGCTTTTGCTCCTCCTTCTACACCTAGGGCATACCGTTTTGAGGACTGGGTAGCAGCTAGGGCATCCCGTTCTCTAAAAAATCCCGTTCCCAGCAAGTTGACTCTACCCTGTGTCCAAATCCAGACTATCCACAGGTCCCGGCTGTCAGGACTACGGTAGGGGTGCGACTGTTATATTTTGCCTAGGCCTGGAAAGGCTCAGTTTTGTATCAGTGGCCTCTGCTGATTGTGAAAAAAGGATACTCGATTGTTTTTGACTCCCTCCCTTCAGACGCTTTCATTTTCACCCCACTGCCTTCTGCAACACAAAAGAGGGTGGGACTATTGGCAAGCATTCTGGATCGCCTTGACAAAGGTGTCATTCATCCAGTTTCAGCTTGTCAGAGGGGTCTTGGAGTTTACTCCATCCTGTTTCTGGGACTTGCTCCCAGTATTGGATGTTTTTGCATAGTTTTGTATAGCTCGAACTTGACCCGAATAGGGTATCAGAGCACTTTACATAGCACCAGTTACGTTACATGAGGACACACATTCATTTCTGTTAGGCACGGGGAGATTAAGTGATTTGCCCAGAATCACAGGATGTTCAGCGTCATTGCCTGGACTCAAACCCAGTTCCCCAGATTCGAGGTCGACCGCCTTTGCCGTTAGGCCAACTCCTCTCTCTACTTTGAAGAGGGTGAATTATTTTATCCATGTGGTTATATTTAAAATGCTCTCTTTCCAGGAAATCCTTTAATTACTGGTGCAGGGGTACGTGGTGGCTTCCTTGGATCTGTTGGATACATACCTCCATGTGCCCATCCACCCTTCATCTCACAGTTTCTTCCGGTTTTTGCTATTTGGACAAGCACTTCCAATTTCAGGTACTCCTCTTTAATTTGTTTCTGCCCCAAGGGTTTTCACAAGGGAGTGGGCCCCCTTGGTCGGGATCCTGCACAGGGAAGAGATTCAGGTGTTCCTGTACCTTGATAACTGAATGATTTCTACATCTTCTTTTCCTAAGGGAAGTCTTCACATCCAGAGGGTATGCAAGGTCCAGGACCATCATGGCTTCCTGATCAACCACAAGAAATCCCACCTGGGCCAGCCCAGGACTTGATGTGCCTCAGGGGTCACCTGGTCATTGTCAAGGGGATGGTGTACTTGCCTGTGGAAAGGAGGGCTACCGTGTAAAGGTCCAGTATTTGTAAACGTACAGTATTTGTACAGCGCAAACAATTACCCGAGGGTGTCAAGGCACTTGGGGCCGTCATGAAGATTAAGCGAGCCGTTGCCTAGAGTCACATGGTGCTGGGCGATCTGCTGCCGGTGCAGGGGATCAAACCATGAGCCCCGGGTTCTGAAGTCAGCTGCGCTGGACGCTGCGCTACTCCTCTTCCCTTGATAAGGGACCTAGGGTATCTCCTGGCCTTGGATTATGCCCCTGTCCATCAGTGGTTGAGGGTTCAGGGGTTGATGTCAACTAATATCAATGTGCTACCCTGGGATTGTCTCCATCTATACCCATTAATGAACCATCTCTTGTCCTAGTGGCCTCTTTGTTCTGTGGAATACAATCTGCCGGTGGTTGTGTTTCTGCAGATTCGGACCAATCTGGGTTGGTGGACTCCAATCTCTCCAAGGGTCTTCCATTTCTGGTGTCCTCTTCTTGTGTGGTTACGACCGATGCCAGTCTCATGGGTTGGGGGGGCAACATTGGATTTCTGGACAGTGCAGGGTTGGTGGGATCACCTGCGCTTGAGTTGTTCATCCAACATTTGGGAGAAGAAGGCCATCCTTTTGGCTTGTCTAGAGTTTCCCCCAGTAACATAACATAACATAGCAGGTGTGTTTGTAAAGCGCACAATTACCCAAAGGAGTCCTGGCGCTGAATAACAGATGTTTATTGTTACCCAACTCAATGGTACTCATTTTATGTTATGTTATGTTATGTTATGTTATGATTTCTTGTATAGCGCATGACTCACCGGGGGGCATCTCAGCGCTTACCAAGGGGATTCCAAAAGGGGAGCTGAAAGATAATTCTGTAAAAAACTAATTTAAAACAGAAAAGCTTTTAATTGTTTCCTGAAAGACATATAAGAGGTGGATTTTAGCAGGGCCACAGGTAGCGAGTTCCAGTATTTAGGGGCAATATAAGAGAAAGCTCTGCCACCTGTACGAGTTAACCGGATACGTGGGACCTTCAAGAGAGCCAAAGAATTTGATCTTAGATTGCATTCACATATTTGTTTGAAGAGTTTATTTTGAAGATAGCATGGTCCCCAACCTTTATGTGCTTTAAAGGAGAGACAACAGACCTTAAAGAATGGTCTTTTTCCCACCGGTAGCCAGTGCAGTTGTCTGAGCAGGGGGAGGGATTTAAGACCATTCTTGCGGCGGTGTTCTGTATTACCTGAAGTTTTGCTCCCTTCAGCCAACAGGGCGTTTCCGTAGTCAAGCCGACTAATAACCATTGCCTGAACCACAGTTCTACGATGTTTAAGTGGTATATGAGGGAGAATTCTGCGTAGTAGGTGCAGGCTATAATAACAGGACCCTGCAATGTTCTTAACGTTGTCTTTCATGGTAAGCTTTGAGTCCAGCTGAATTCCTAAACTCTTCACTGAGGAAGACGGAGTTGGGGCTTCACTCATTGGGGAGGCCACCAATCGGATGTCCAAGGGGCATCTTTGCCTAAGATCATAAGATCAGTTTTTCCCAGATTGAGCTGAAGACAGCGCTCCCTCATCCAGTCCGCAATAGCTAACATTCCACCCGAAAAACATAGTTTCTCATCAGTGGTATTTTGGCCTATTGGAAACAGCAGCTGCGTAACATCGGCGTACACGACTATCTCGAAGCCGAAAGTTTGGACTATCTTAGCTAGGGGGGCCAGGTATATATTAAAGAGGGTGGGACTTAAGCAAGAACCCTGGGGCACCCCTTTGTCCAACAAGAATTTTTTGTGGGAGACAAACAGTCCTAGTGTGGTGGTTTGCCATCTGTCCGTTAAAAAATTCCTCAGCCACTGCAAGGCTATATCCCCGATACCACACTCAAACAATCTCTCCGCGGAGAGAATGCTGCGGAGAGATCTAGGAGGATCAAGATGGAAGATCCTCCGGCATTGAGGGGGAGTCTCAGCAAATCAGTAACAGCCAAAATGTCTGTTTCTGTCCTGAAGCCGGGGCGAAAGCCCGACTGGGATGGATCAAGCATATCATTAGATTCCAGGTACTGACTGAGTTATGTGTTTATTACGTATTCCAACATTTTTCCAAGCAGGGGTAACAGGGATATTGGCCTGTAATTGCTGAGCCCCTGGGGATCCGCTGATGGCTTTTTTAGGATGGGGCGGACATAGGCCTCTTTCCAGGTACTAGGGATGAGGCCAGTAAGAATGGAGGCGTTGAGAATTTTTTTTATTATGGGGGCGCATGTTGGAGAGCCATAATGCTAGGTGGGCATAAATCTGCTGGTGAGCCAGATTTAGCTGCTAGCAGTAATTTATTTGTATCGGCAAGTGAAAGGATCTCAAACTGATTAAGAGTACCTATAGTAGAATTTTTCAAATTTGTTTTTATACTGGGGTTATTTATATAGGTGGCCGGAAAGTTATCATAAATGTTGGTCATTTTTTCATAGAAAAAATTTGCTAGAGAGTCACATAGTATTTCGGATTCAAGCGGAGCTTGTTTGCATGCTAGGGGGGGAAGAGAAATCCTTGACAATGTCAAATAAGGTTTTAGAAGAGTTTCCGGATTGTTCAATTTGGCTATGAAGGTAAGAGCATCTGGCAATTTTTATTGATTGATGACAGTGGGATAATGACGCTTTATAGGCACTCTTATCCTCGGATAATTTTGTCCTTCTCCATCTTCTCTCATGTGCTTTGCACATGGACTTTAAGTTTTTTAATTTGCCAAAGTACCAAGGGGCAGGAGGCCGCCTCGAAGAGGAATTGATGGTTTTTAAAGGAATAACTACGTCAAATGTTTTAATTAAGGCAGAATTGAAACTGAATAGCATGGCTGTAGGGTCTTGGCCATTTTGCTCTAAATCAGAGAAGACTTGGGTAAATGTCTGATTGAAAGTATCCAGTGTTAATTTATGCCATGGCCTTTTTTTGTTACCTTTTTTTGCATACGATGAATCCTATGTTTTGGCCCGGATTGGAGCAAAAGGGAGAATTGGATCAAGCAATGATCTTCCCAGATGAGGGGGAGCGGCTGGAATACTCTTAGCTGTTATGAGCTAGTGAAAATAAGATCCAAGGTATGGCCTGCTGTGTGAGTAGGGCCGGACACCTTCTGTGAAAGTCCGATATCGCTCAGATTAGAGATGAGCTTCATTACTTCTGGGTTTATCATATCCTCTCCATGGAAACTAAAGTCTCCCAGAAGGATAACATTGCTAGAAGCCAAAGTCTGCATGGCAGTGAGTTCTGTCAGGGCAGTGGAGAAATTGGATTTGGGACCAGGTGGTTGGTAAACTAATGCCCCGTTCCAGGATATTGACGGGGACACAGACACTTTAAAAATGCCTAGTTCCATGAGGTCATTGCAGATGGAAGAAATCCATTGCACTTTAAGATGATTTTTAAAGGCAATTCCTATACCACCCCCTGACTTCCACGCTCTGTCAAGATGAATACATTTATAATCCGCTGGTATTGCGAGATTAATGGGCGGTAGATTGGTAGGGGTTAGCCAGGTCTCTGTTAGGAAGCATAAGTCTGGGGAGAGGGTGGAAATCATGTCCCAGATCTCTATGGAGTGTTTTACGAGAAATCGAACATTGCACAGAAAATAGTTTGGGTTCAGCTGGTTTTGGAGGGGGTTGGTTTGTAAGTCAGTTATAGGTAGGTCCCCCTGGAGGCTTTGAAAACAGCATGAGATGCACGATTCAGGGCCCTCCAGCATGGCAGGGAATGAGGCATTACAACAACTTCCCAGCCCATGCCTGCTGGGTGTGACGGAACCTATATTGCATAGCTCTGCTCCGGTATAGGTATAATGCATAGAGGCTTGATCCCTTATGGTGTCGTGAGCAGCATCTACTGCCTCCCGGCTCGGTCTGGAGCCGACGGCCACAGACGGGCTTGCCTTTGGCGTGCCGGGCAGCGGAGCTCATATTATAGAAGTGTGGTTAGGTCAGGTGTTGCCCCAACAGCTAGCCCGCCGACCCTGAAATCCCCCCCATGATGGCGGCTCCGTGTTAGTCCGGTCCTTTGCCCAGATCCAAACAGCACCTAATCGGCTGCAAAGGAGGATCAGGAGGATCGGGGAGAGCGCGAGCAGGTAAGCAGCAACAATCAGTAAATTAAAAGTCGCAATCCAAATTTGGCACAATTTTTCTCATTTTAAAAACAATTTCTAGACGGGGTCCCGGCTTTCGCCTCAGGAGTCCCCTGAGGTGCAGGTGAGTGTTCTGGCACGCAATATATACCTTTGGGCCAGGTGATGCCCCTACAGCTAGCCCGCCGACCCTGAAACCCCCCCCCAAGATGGCGGCTCCGTGTTAGTCCAGTCCTTTACCCGTATCCAAACAGCACCTAATCGGCTGCAAAGGAGGATCGGGAGGATCCGGGGGAGCGCGAGCAGGTAAGCAGCAACAATCAGTAAATTAAAAGTCACAATCCAAATTTGACCTCAAATGGATGAAATACTGAGTGGACCCTCCGGGATTTGAACCTGTGACCAAGAGGTCAAACACAGGCCCCTGCAGGGGCCCTGCAGTGGCTGCTTTAGTCCACTGAGCCACCAGTCCTTCAGGGGGAATCATGTTCTGGTCTGAACGGGCAATCAGGTGGTGATGGGCTACCTCAATCATCAGGGTGCGCTCCCTTTGGCTCCTAGCTCAAAGGGAACCTGTCCTGGGCCAAAAGGGCAGTGTTGTCACTGAGGGAGATCTATCTCCTGGGGAAGGACAACTGTGTGGCAGATTGCTTGAGCTGGGTCTTTCCTGCCATGGCTTCCATTTCCCTGATGGTGGCTGTGTTCAATCTGTGTTATAGACAAAGGTGCTTACAAGGGAATTATTATTTAGTTATATTCTGAAAACAGGAGGTTGGTATGAAAAAGATTCTTTGTACCACCTTCAATCAATTTGTACCTGTTTGTGTCAAATTTAGAACTTATAAATTTCGACGTTTCGGCCTAATACTTGACCAATCCTTAAGGCCATCATCAGGACTTACAATCTTTTATAAAATGTGACCCCTTCCTGGGTCTCCACTTGATCGTTGTTGACCACGTGGTTCGTTTAGGACCCTCAATTCAAGGTTTTACCTGTCTGCTGCATAGAAATTAATTCTTGGAGAGGTTGAGATGGCGTAATTGATCCGCATCCAGAATTAGGGTTTCCTGGTTCACCAGAGCCTCTAGCAGAGTAACGTTCGTCGTGGCGTAGTCTCACGAGATCGTGAGACTACGCCACGACGAACGTTACTCTGCTAGGATTGGTCAAGTATAAGGCCGAAACGTCGACACATCAGTCCACATCTTTTGTTTGTTTTGATCAAGTCGTCACAGCGCTACCTTTGTATTCATTGATCAAAATCGGCTGTGTTAGACGGGGACCCGGAGGGTCGGCCGAGGACAGGGGGAGAGGCCTCCGGTGAGGGCCGTTTCCAGCGATCGTACAGACAAGTAACTTCCCCCCCACAGATGGACACCACACAAGGATGGGGTCAACACTCTTTATATACGATTCTTGAAGTAAGTTATCAACGGTACAGTGAGGTCGGGACACGAGGGTCCTCTCAATTCTAGTCTCTGAGGGGGAAAAGGTAGCGGGACAGTCTTGGTACCGGTCTGGTATGGGGGTGGCAAGATGGGTAGCTCACAATCCTCGAGCTTGGAGTTCTGGAAGGTCGGGCCGCGGCAGCGCCAGCGGGCTAGGATGATAAGTCTCGTTTGAGAAGGGCTGCGGCAGCGCCAGCAGGCAGGAACGATGGTTCACGAGGATGGGCCGCGGCAGCGCCAGCAGGTCCCGACGAAGGTGTAGGTTGCAGGGGGCCGCTGCAGCGCCAGCAGGCAGGAACGATGGTTCACGAGGATGGGCCGCGGCAGCGCCAGCAGGTCCCGACGAAGGTGTAGGTTGCAGAGGGCCGCGGCAGCGCCAGCAGGCAGGAACAATGGTTCACGAGGATGGGCCGCGGCAGCGCCAGCAGGTCCCCACGAAGGTGTAGGTTGCAAAGGGCCGCGGCAGCGCCAGCAGGCAGGATCGATGATTCACAAGGCAGGGCAGCGGCAGCGCCAGCAGTCCGTCAAGGATAAGTTCTTCAAGGTGTCTCTCGACTCCAGGATACAACTGCCTTCCTGCTCTGGAGCTGCCCCAGTTATAGGTCTGGGCTCCTTTGATGTCCGGACCCTCACGCTTGGAGGTCGGGAGGTCTGGGGTGAGGGAGTCCAGACACCCAGCAGGGGGGTGGAGCCAGCGCCCGGGGAGGCCGGGGGCGATCGGCACCTGGCGGGGGAGAGCCATCGACACTCCTTTCTCCCATTGACTTGCCAAGTGGTCTCTTCACCTCCTGGGTGGATGGTGGTGCCTCGATGTCGGGGCCTGGCCAGGCCCAGGGTTGGGGTCGAGCTGAGGCCACGCGGCCTCGTGGTGCAGTGTCCAAGATGGCGGCTGGGCCGGGGCACTGCTGCTCAAGGTGGCCCGGGCCGGCCGATGTCGTGGTGTTCGGGAGCAGGCGTCCCGTTGGGGACAGGTTGCGGGTTGCTTCTGTGGGTTGCCGGGGTGGTTCTTCTGGTGACACCGGGAGAGCCGGTGTTCGGGTCTTATTATGCGGGGAGGGAGCGGCCCCTTCACGAGGCCTGTCCAACATGCGTCCCCCCCAGCTGAAGGCAGGGAGAGTCACCCATCTTCTTGGGTACTCTCCTCGCCGAGGCGGAAAAAGCGTGACAGGCCGTCCGCGTTGGCGTAGTCTTGGCCAGGGCGATGCTCCACAGTGAAGTCCATCCCCTGCAGGTAGATGGACCATCGCAACAGTTTTGGGTTCTCCCCCGCATCTGCATCAGCCATTGCAGGGGTCTATGGTCTGTTTGTACCCTGAAATGGGTACCGAAGAGGTAACGCCGGAGTTTCTTGAGGGCCCATACTACTGCGAAGGCCTCCCGCTCGATGGTGCTCCAGCGCTGCTCTCGGGCCAGCAGGCGTCGGCTGATGAAGGCCATTGGTTGATCGTCTCCCTCAGCGTTGAGTTGAAAGAGTACTGCCCCAACGCCATGATCTGAGGCGTCCGTCTGGACGATGAATTCCCGGCTGTAGTCGGGGGCCTGGAGCACGGGGGCGGTGCACATGGCGGCCTTCAACTTCTCGAAGGCCGCTTGACAGTCCGGAGTCCAGTTGACGGTTTTGGGGTTTTTCTTGGAGGTGAGTTCTGTGAGGGGCCCCACAATGCTGCTATAGTCCTTTACAAACCGCCGGTAGTATCCGGTGAGCCCTAGGAAGGCTCGGACCTCGGTTTGGGTGACAGGAGGTTGCCAGGACTAGATGGCAGCGATCTTGAGCTGAAGGGGGGCCACCAGACCGCTCCCCACTTGGTGTCCGAGATAGGTCACGGACCCCTGGCCAATCTGACATTTGCTGGCTTTGATGGTGAGGCCGGCCTGCTGGAGGGCGTGCAGGACTCGGAGTGGGTTCTGGGGGGACTCCATGTCTATTAGGTAGGTGACAGGGCCCTTGCGCTCTATCACCTTGAAGGGTCTTGTCCATTTGTCCTGCAGGGCACAAGGTTCGACTGGAGACATCACCCATACTTGCTGGCCTGGTTCGAACTCGATGGAGGAGGCATGTTGATCGTACCATTTCTTCATGTTCTCCTGACTGGCCTCAAGGTTGGCTTTGGCGAGTTCCCTGAATCACCGGGTCTGGTTGCGGAGGGTCAGGAGATACTTATACACGTCCGGAGGGGTCTTCTGGGGGGCCATCTCCCATCCTTCCTTGACCAGGCTGAGGGGGCCCCGGACGGGGTGTCCGCACAGGAGCTCGAAGGGGCTGAAGCCGAGGGATTTCTGGGGAACTTCTCGATAGGCGAAGAGGAGGCACAGGAGCAGCACGTCCCATTGGCGACGTAGGGGTTCTTCCAGGCCCATGATCATTCCCTTGAGAGTACGGTTAAACTGCTCGACCAGTCCGTTTCCTTGTGGGTGATAAGGGGTCGTGAACCGGTAGGTGACCCCGCACTGCTGCCAGAGAGACCTCATGTATTTTGAGATAAAGTTTGTGCCCCTGTCGCTGACGACCTCCCGGGGGAAGCCCACTCGAGAGAAGATCCCCATCAGGGCTCGGCCTACCACGGGTGCTGTCACGGTCCGAAGAGGAATGGCCTCGGGGTACCGGGTGGCGTGGTCCACCAGGACTAGGATGAACCGGTGCCCCTGTGCCGTTCGGGGGTCTAGGGGCCCCACAATGTCTATTCCCACCCGTTCGAACGGGGTGGTGACGACGGGAAAGGGTTGCAAGGGTGCTTTAATCTTTCGGCCGCTCTTCCCGCTGGCCTGGCAGGTGGGGCAGGCCCGGCAGTGGTTGGAGGCATCATTTCACATTTTGGGCCAGTAAAAGTGTGTTACCAGGCGGTTGTATGTTTTGTCTTGTCCCAAGTGTCCAGCAAGGGGGACATCGTGCGCTAAGTTCAAAAGGAAGTCTCTGAAGCGGAGGGGCACCACCAGCACCCGACTGGCCCCCAGCTCAGCAATTCTTTGCTCGCTGTAGAGCAGGTCATTGTCCCAATAAATCCAGTAGGCCCCTGCGGTGTCTCCTGCGCTCTGGGCGAGGGCTTGCTGCCTGAGTCCCTCGAGGGAGGACAGGTCTTCTGTTCTTGTCGGAATTGTTCCTGTGTGGGACCACCCTCTTGCCGCCACTGGGCCAGTTCGGGAAGGTCCTGGAGTTGCACGGGCCCTTCTCCGTTTTGTTCTGGGGGATTGGCACTTAGGGCGTCTCCCTCCGGGACGATCGGGGGAGGAGGTTCTGGCCATTCGGGTTCTTCGGGACTGGAGATGGCGCGGGCGGCCATGGACCGGGTCGTTATGCAGGCCCATTCAGGGAGGCCTAACATCCCCAGGTGCTCTCTTCTTTCAACGGCTGCCCAGGGGGAACTTTCGAGGTCGTTCCCCAGGAGGCAGTCCACTGGGGCATCATCGCGGACAGTCACCTTCAGCATTCCGGACACTCCTCCCCACTCGAAGGGGATGCAGGCCATCCGACACAGGCTTTCTGAGTTGTCGGCTGATCGGACGGGGCAAAGGACGTTTGGCAGGATCTGCTCCGGGGTTACCAGATGACAGCGGACTGCCGTCACACTGGCCCCGGTGTCGCGTAGGGTTTCAGCCTTGCGCCCATTTATGTTTACCCACTGGCTGTATTTTCTCGTATTGGCGGGTAGGGGAGCCCGCGGAATCATATCTCTTTCCCCTAGGCAGACCAGGGACATGGCGGCTGGTTCCCACTCGGGCTGTTCCTGTTCGTATTCTTCATAATCCCCTGGGGCTTGCTCTTCTCCCAGGGCGGCGGCAGCGACCTGGCGGGGTATAGGATTCTGGTTCTTTGGGCAATTAGGGTCGTTGGCAAAGTGGCCGGTCCGCTGGCACCGGTGGCAAGTAACGTTGGCTCGGAACCCCGGACGCATCGGGGGGTTTCCCCTGTCGGCCGGGGGCGGGGTGTTACTGGCGGGAGCCGCTGGGGCGGCGTCTCTGCCCCAACCCTGGCCTCCTCCTCCTCGGGGGCGATGGGGACCTTGGTTGGTTCTGTTTGGCTCGCTGGGCCCGCTTCGGGCAACTCGAGTGCTTTCCCATCGGTCAACTTCGGCGGCGAGCTGCCGAGGTTCAGTCAGTTTACTGTCGAGGAGGTGCTGCCTGAGCTCGACGAAGCAATTGTTGGAGAGGTGCTCCCACACAATGAGGTTAAAGAGTTGTTCGTAGGTGGTTACCTGGCTGCCCTTGATCCACCCCTCAAATGCTCTGCTGAAAAAGTTCACGTACTCCACCCAAGTTGTACCCGGGATCCGTTTGCAGTCGCGGAACCGCTGGCGGTACATCTCGGGCGTGAGTCCGTACCGAGTGAGGAGGGCTGCCTTCATGTGGTCGTGGGACGTCATCTGATGGTCCGGCAGTTGCAGCAGGGCGTCGCGCCCTTCGTTGACGAACCTCCCCCATAACCCGGCTCCCCAGTCACTTCGCGAAATCCGGTGGGAGGTCATGGCTATCTCGTAGGCTTTGAACCATTGCTGGATATCGTCGTTCCGATAATATTCTCTGACGACATCCTTGGGTCTGTAGTGCCAGGAGTGTTCGGGCGCTCGGGCACCCCGAGATCTTTATTTTGTTTCCGAATTCTGCTAGATTGCGCTCATGTTCGTAGGCCAGTTTTTTCTCTTCTAACTCTCTCTGTTTTTGCTTCTCTTCCCGCTCCTCTCGGAGCCGCAAGTGTTCCAATGTTATCTTCTGTTCCGCCAATTTCAGTTCTCCGTCCAACCGAAGTCGTGCCAACTCTAATTCATGGAGTCTGCTTTTCTCTCGTTCTCGGATCTCCTCCGGGGAGAGACCCGATCTCCTTCCTTCTGTCGGAGTGGTGCTCGTTTCTGGCGCCTCGAGGTTTTGGTTTTGGGGTACGGTCGTACCCGTCTCCGCCCAAGATTCTAGGGCCTTTTTGAAGTCTTCTTTCGTGCTCAGTCCTGTGGTAGCAATGCCTAGTTCTATGCAAAATTGTTTTAGCTCTCTGTGGTTGTACTCTTCTAATTTCTCCATCTGGAATTTTTCTGTGGATCTGCTCTCTTTGGTTGTCATTGTGGTTGAGTCGTGGGGTGAGTTACTCTCTGTACGATTACGCGTTGGTTCGGATCGTGCCGCTGGCCACCAATGTTAGACGGGGACCCAGAGGGTCGGCCGAGGACAGGGGGAGAGGCCTCCGGTGAGGGCCGTCTCCAGCGATCGTACAGACAAGTAACTTCCCCCCCCACAGATGGACACCACACAAGGATGGGGTCAACACTCTTTATATACGATTCTTGAAGCAAAGTTATCAACGGTACAGTGAGGTCGGGACACGAGGGTCCTCTCAATTCTAGTGTCTGAGGGGGAAAAGGTAGCGGGACAGTCTTGGTACCGGTCTGGTACGGGGGTGGCAAGATGGGTAGCTCACAATCCTCGAGCTTGGAGTTCTGGAGTTCCGCGGCAGCGCCAGCGGG
The DNA here is from genome assembly GCF_964263255.1 of Lissotriton vulgaris. Classification (NCBI taxonomy): domain Eukaryota; kingdom Metazoa; phylum Chordata; class Amphibia; order Caudata; family Salamandridae; genus Lissotriton; species Lissotriton vulgaris. Next base: position 62,218,505 of record NC_141689.1, read on the forward strand.
CTAGGATGATAAGTCTCGTTTGAGAAGGGCCGCGGCAGCGCCAACAGGCAGGAACGATGGTTCACGAGGATGGGCCGCGGCAGCGCCAGCAGGTCCCGACGAAGGTGTAGGTTGCAGGGGGCCGCGGCAGCGCCAGCAGGCAGGAACGATGGTTCACGAGGATGGGCCGCGGCAGCGCCAGCAGGTCCCGACGAAGGTGTAGGTTGCAGAGGGCCGCGGCAGCGCCAGCAGGCAGGATCGATGATTCACAAGGCAGGGCTGCAGCAGCGCCAGCAGTCCGTCAAGGATGAGTTCTTCAAGGTGTCTCTCGACTCCAGGATACAACTGCCTTCCTGCTCTGGAGCTGCCCCAGTTATAGGTCTGGGCTCCTTTGATGTCCGGACCCTCACGCTTGGAGGTCGGGAGGTCCGGGGTGAGGGAGTCCAGACACCCAGCAGGGGGGTGGAGCCAGCGCCCGGGGAGGCCGGGGGCGATCGGCACCTGGCGGGGGAGAGCCATCGACACTCCTTTCTCCCATTGACTTGCCAAGTGGTCTCTTTACCTCCTGGGTGGATGGTGGTGCCTCGATGTCGGGGCCTGGCCAGGCCCAGGGTTGGGGTCGAGCTGAGGCCACGCGGCCTCGTGGTGCAGTGTCCAAGATGGCGGCTGAGCCGGGGCACTGCTGCTGAAGGTGGCCTGGGCCGGCCGATGTTGTGGTGTTCGGGAGCAGGCATCCCGTTGGGGACGGGTTGCGGGTTGCTTCTGTGGGTTGCCGGGGTGGTTCTTCTGGTGACACCGGGAGAGACGGTGTTCGGGTCTTATTATGCAGGGAGGGAGTGGCCCCTTCACGAGGCCTGTCCAACAGACTGTGTCTTAAATATAAAGAGTGGACCACAACGCAAGTGGATTTCAAGAACAACTTATCTATCTATTATCCACTTGTATTTTTTGTTGATTAATTTTTCACAGATTTTAATGTAATTGTACCCTATGAACTGATATTTTGATATAAAGTGATATTCTACAAATTCTACTTCCTGTGTAGCTTTTTCTATTTTGAGCTATTGCCCCTTACTTAATTTTTTATTGTCATCATGAATTACTACTTCTTTTGAAATGTATAAGTTCTAAATTTGACACAAACAGGTACAAATTGATAGAAGGTGGTACAAAGAATCTTTTTCAGACCAACCTCCTTTTTTCAGAATATAACTAAATAATAATTCCCTTGTAAGCACCTTTGTCTATAACATATTTTAGCCCAAGCTCGCATGGGTTTATTGGGTCACCCACACTTTCTCCAACTGTGTTCAATCTGTTGCAGGACCGGCTTGGGTGCCCATCGGTGGATCTGTTTGCATACGAGGTCAATGCTCACCTGCCTTGCTTCTGCGCACTCTTCCCGTGCATGTGGGCATGGAGGCTGGATGCATTGTCTATTGGCCAGGCTCCCTGCTTTATGCCTTTCCTTCAATATCTTTGGTTACACAAGTTCTTTGCAAGATTCGCCAGGACAGGGCTGCATCTTCAGGCCTGACTCATGAAAGGATGAACCTGATGGCTGGGGGTTGCTCCTTGGGGGTGGTGGAGTTCCTTCAGGGCTCCCGTTGCCCAGCTACTCTTCTTTCTTATTCTCACCATTGGGGGTCATTTTCTCAGTGGTGGGCTTCAAAGGGATTGGACTCAGTTTATGTGGATCCGATGAGGGTGCTCCATTTCCTTTCCATTGGTTTTGCTTTGGGGCTGGCTCCTTCTACTCTGAAGGCTCAGTAGATGGCTTTGCTGGCTTTCCACATTCCTCTGTTGGACAGGTTGGATCCTTTAGTGGCAAGGCTGCTTAAGAGTTGCTTTTTGCAACGTCCCAGGGCTATTTGCCTTTCACCATCCTGGGATCTTCCATTGGTGTTGTGGACCTTTCAGGAGGCTCTTTGTGAGCCCCTGGGGTCCATGGGTATCAGATTCCTCACCATGAAGGTGGTATGTTTGGTGGCCATTGTCTCTGCTGGTCAGATAGGGGAGCTGAGATCTTTTCTGTGTTCTCCTCCATTCTTGCAGGTCCTGCCAGACCGTATTGTGTTTTGCCCGGATCCTAAGTATCTGCCCAAGGTCCCTTTAGTTGTCAACTGTTCCCGGAAGGTGGTGTTGCCTACTTTCCCTCCAGTAGTTGGGTCTGAGGTGGATTCTGCTCTCTCACTGTTGGATGTCTGGCTTGCTGTATTGTTGTATTTGGAGTAGACCGCATCTTTGAGCTGCTGTGACAACTTGTTTGTTACTTCTGGTCTGGTCATAAACCTTACTGCTCCACTCTGAGTCGGTGGATCAAGCAGGCTATCTTGCTGGCCTATACTACTCAGCGTTCTGAGGTGTCGGCCTGGGTGCAGGGTCGGTCTACCAGTAGTCTGTCTGTCTCCTGGGCCTGGTTCAAGGGGGTGTCAACTGAGGATAGCTGTAGAGCCATTACCTTGCCCTCCCCTCACCTGTTCATGAACCACTACAGGGTGGTGTTGGGTGGTGCTTCGGCTGGTGGGTTTGCTGAGACGGAATTCGGCTGGTTCTTCCAGCTCTTGATGTTCCCACCTTCTGTGCTTCTTTTTGATTGTTTTCCGTTTGTTTGATTTTTGGAATAAACCATCTGTTTTGCATCATCCCATTGTCTGTGACCTCTTGTGAGTTAATGAAGGCGCTGGGCGTTAGTATGTGCTCACTTTGTGACATAGGTGGTGAGGAAGTCTTACAAGGAGGTAATGCCCCAGTTACTTATTGGTAATCTTCATTTCTCTGAGTATTGTCTTCCTCGCCACATGAGTTCCCATTCCTCCCTCCCTGTTTTTCTATTGGCTTCATTTGTTCTTGGGGCTTGGTAGTTCTACAGGAAGTTGCGCCGACCCTTCCCTTATACTGGATCAAGGGGGGAATCATCACTTACAACGCAACTTTTACCACGCAGTGCCTTTACAACGGGGTATTTACAATGCAAACCATTACAACACATTACGCTGGGGGGCGCTCTAGGATAGGGAATAGGTTTAATTTACTGTCCAACACCTTCCCTACTATGCACGGGGACTGGAGTTGGAATAGTAAATTAAACTATTCACTATCCAGCGCCCATAAGCACTATGCATTGTAATGGTATGCATTGTAAAAACCGCATTGTAAAAGCATGAGATGTAAAAGCATGCGTTGTAATGTCATACATCCGATCAAGGGTGACGGTGTTCAGCCATGTTGGGGAGAGATGGGAGGAATGGGATGCTGATTTGCTTTGGAGGGTTCTGGTACGGAGCTAAAGCTATATCAAAAACAACAAGAGAGGTAGGGAGTAAGGACACTCCTGTCCCACACAAAAAACAATTTAAATAACAACAAAGGAGTGACCGAAATGTAATAGGAGAATCGTCAGTTCCAATATTTGAGTGTGCACGTAGTCATGAGAACTGTGAGTCTCACATTAAGTGCAGAAAAAATTATTATATACTTAACAAAGACACAGGAAATTAACTATGTGGAATAATTAAAATTTTGAAAATAAAACCCTCACTCATCAACATGGTTGATGACATGCTTCATCATAGGTTTTTACCAAGGAGACAGAATGTCTCCCTGGACTGCTGCTATGACTGTATTACAGCGGAGCAGATTCCAACTATATACAAAGTGAGAAAAGTGTTAGGAGTGAAAGTAAAAAATGGCAAGCTGTCCTCCGCAACAAATTTAATAAGGAGTCAGATTGTCATTATTAAAAACAGTGATTCGGACATTCAATTGCCATCAATTTGTGTCAACTATGTCCTTGGTGCTTTTCTTAAAAAAAGGCCGACATGTTTCTGCTTACAGGGTGCTCTATTTCGCATAGCTTTCATCAGGACCAAAGAAAAATAGAAGAAGAAAGAGAAAACAACTTCCAGGCGTTCTACGCACTCTAAGGCGTATCCTAACCTTGGGAAGTTAGATACAAACGTTGGTAAACTCACAGTTTTACCCAGTTGTTGGTCATGCATGGGATTTCCAGCATCTACCAATCTGTAAAGAAAAGTCAAAGTTCAAACAGACATCCACTCTGATACAAAATACACAATTATGTCAGTATCAGTGATCAATTTGCATGTTATCATCTATAAAACATGAGTTGCCTGTGTCAAATCACGATGTCATCTAAATCTGATACATACGTTTTATAATTAAATGCATTTAAGGTATATGGTGTGATCTACTAATCCCATCAATTCTATAAAAAAAAATCATGTCACTCACGCAAATATTGCAACCATATCTTGTTGCAAACTGGTTATCTTTTCTTACCAAGGGGCTTACTCTCGGACCCACTCCCAGGCTATACTTTCAAGGTAAATTGACCCAGAAAGTAAACAAATATTAATCCCCATTAGCCTTATTAAGAGCAAACAGGGAGAAATCAACTTACGCTACGCACTCATACATGGAGGACAATGTTAAAATCAAGGATTAAAAACGAGGACTTTCGTATCAGCAATAGAGACTTAATTTCATAACACAAGGGAATTATTCCCTGGGCACTGAGGCAGGGGTATTCTTCACGACTCGGGATATCTACAAAAGACGTGAGAGGACCCTACCGTTAAAGTTGGAGTAAACTCTGAGCGTTCAGCCTCTTTAAATAGTGGTTGTTGTTTAACTTTTAGTGACCACAGCAATAGATTATTTGCTGTATTTGTCCGACAGAGTTTAAACGGGACAAAAACACTCCCGCAAGCAATCTTGCAATCGGGACTGCTAAAATTAGCAAAGTATATCAATGCAGCAAAATAGAGACAGCCAAAATTAGAAAACTGTGTGAAAGCGGCAAGCTTACTTTCACCGAGTCAGCTCCCCACTCGGTACCTATTTTGTCCACGTTCGCTGCCCGAATGGTAATTCGGTGTCTGGACGCAGGAGTTAAAAAGATTCCGTAGGATTAGTCTACAAAGCCCACGTGACCGGAGTCCTGCATTGCAGCACTATGTCGATGTAAAAGGCACCGCAGGATAGGTTTAGAAGGCCCACGTGAAACGGGGTCATGTCACCCATATGTTTATCGTATTCTAAAACTCAGACTGACCAAACTTAACCCTTTCGGATGTTTTAGGTTATTTTTGAACTTTATTGTTTCAGTCATTTAACGCATGCTTATTAGCAACAAGCGTCATCATTGGGACACTATTATTATTATACTCCTAAATCGAACACGTCAGTGCATCTCCGCAGTCCAGAAGTTATATGTCATTTTTTTAAAACGGAAGATGCCAAATTCGTAAGGAAAAAGTTATAAGGGCACCCATAGGTCTCAATAATACATAACAAATATATTCATTTTTGCCAGACCCATCCCTCATTAGTCAGCATAATTAAACTCTGTTCTACTGTAATGGTATTACGGTTGACCAATTTGCATTCAGGAATTTGCACACAGAAGTTAAAAACTTCCTTAGCTATACTGCACTTACTGGTATGTTTGCTCAGGAATACATTTTGGCACACACAATTCCTAAGTGAAAACAGCCCCCATATAACCTCAAATTTTGTGTTCCAACCTTGCTTCCCAAACCAAGGAACACCAAAAAGCCCACGCTCGGAGTGTGCGTTAGGGGAGAAAGGGGCTAATTTCAACTGACCATCAACCCAAGTGAGATGTATGGAATGTGTAAATTTAAGACATAATTTTATCTTTGGTTCTCATCATGGCTAATTTTTTCATAAGGGTCCCCCAGGGGATATCATCATTCAATCCAACCCGATGTGATGCTAAACGATATATCCATCGTTGTTCTTTCTCAAATAGAGAAACTGGTGAAACTCTCTCTCCTGTGAGTTATTCTATAACCGTCCACCTCAAATCATTGGGTGAATGGTTGTGTTCCAGGAAATGAGTAGTCAATTTTGTGGTGGTTTTCCGATAGCGAATAGTGCTACGATGTTCGAATATGCATTGTTTCACAAACCTAATGGTCATTCCGACATATTTTAAGTCGCATGGACAGGTGATGAGGTACACAACGTGTTCAGAATTACAATTGGTATGACTACGTTGCTGCCATTCCCTTCCTTCTTCCAAAATCAAGGTTTTGGTGGTGGTAGTCAAGTGGCATAGGCTACATCCACCACACGGGTAGCGACCCACCACTGTGTTGTGAATGAATCTAGGACCCTAATTTAATATTCCTGATTTATGCCCTTATATAGTTATATTGAATCATATCCTTATATAGGCACAATAATCATACCCATATTAAGACATAGCCAATTTAGTCCAAATACGGCAAGGCTACTTCCACAGACTCCTAGAAAGTACAACATGTTCTTAGAGAAACCAAAACATCCAGCAGCCCGGGACATTCCCCTGCCTCTGCTTCTGTGTTGATTTGTCCTAGAACGCCTGGAGTCCTGAAAGAACTTAGAGTTCTTATTGACGTCTTATATCCAACCTTACGTCAAACTTGGCACCTACCAGGTATAAATATACCAGCATCTGCCCTAGCAAACATACAGCGGTTTGGAGCAGATCGACCAACTACTTACCCGACGCCCTGCTGTTGCAAGTGCTGAAGGAAGCCGACCCTCCCGCTGTTGCACTGAGAGACGCTGTCTTTTCTCCTGCCGAGAAATCCAGCTCCAGTGATTCCCTGCTACCCTTGCGGGTTGCTGGGAGATCGAATCCTGAGAGAGAGATACAAGACCTCCTACATTCTGTAACAAGGTACGGAGCTGATTAGACCCTTAGAGAATTCTTGGATAGATTCTTGGCAGAAACTATTTAACTTAAAACTACTTCTCCCTTACTTCTTCCCATGTACTAGGCTTAGGTTAGGTACACCGGGGTAGGCGTATCTTAGAAGCACCAGTTGAGTACGTTTAGTCATTATTTTATCGTTGTATATATGTTATCCGTTTTAATGCATCTTATGGTTTAGAAACTATATCATGCTTTTACAGTATTCTTTCATAATACTCTTTTTACTGTACGCACTTTACTTTATGACAAGTATTGCGATTGTAGCAATTCACTTCTCTTTTATGAGAAAGAAGACTGCTCAATAAATAACATATTTTATTGAAAACGCCCGTCTCACTATTTCTCTGCACTTCTGGTGAAATTAAGCATGCACGATTGACTGAGTAAAATAGCCATCTATTGTTTCCGCGACTCTGGAGATTTCCTCCTCATTCTAGGTGAAGCAAAGTTGTCATGTTATGCGGTTGTCAGAAACTAATCCGTTTTTGTCTATTCAGGAAGATTAATCCCTTCATGTTTATTCGAGAAAGTTTCTAGTGATCTCTGAGTTAGCTGGCGTTCATAATTAAGTCTAACATATTCAATAGTGACCTAGTCGACCTCAGTCCTACGTCTACACTATCGTTTATGTTATTCCAATGCGCAGAGCCTATTGGGAATATAGGAACTACACTACATGGCGCCCAACGTTTGGTAAGGCGATAATTTAACGCTAGTTACTAGAGTAACTCAGTCGTGCTTTTCACACAGACCACTTTTCCGTAAAACTCCAAAAGACATCTGGAGTGGGAACAAAAGGTTAATATCCTCCAGAACTGAGTAGGATGAGAATCCTATGAAGAAATTTTGGTTTATTCAACGTTGAAGGATAAAGTGTTCAAAAATATTATGCACCTTATCTTTGTTTCCTTGAAACTTGCTCTGCAAACCTTCGGTCAACAAAATAACAAATAGTGACGACGAAAGAGAGGAAGCTGCAGCAGCTGCTCAAGCATTGTTGGATGACACAGCTCTCCAACAAAATGACCCAGGTGCTATATTCATTCCGGTCAATGTAAGGAAGAGTGTAACTTGCAAACTTATAAATAACGGAGTATCAGCAAGAAGTGGTACAGTTATCTTTGTGGTAGAGGCACATGAGTTTCGGCAGACAGAGGTATTCTATTCATGGATAACTTTTCCAGCAGCAAATGCTGTAACAAAGGAGTTCTACTACTACAAAGCAGAGGAACACCTAACGGAATACGTTGCTTTCGAGGTAATTGAAATTCCAATAACTTACCAGCAGCATCAGCTCTGGTTTAATGGCGCCCTAAAAGATCGAAAAAACATTACCAGGCTCGATCCACTAGGTACACCAGGAGCTACATGGCCGGTATTAGCTGGCTATATACCAAATCCTGACATAGAGACTATGTCAGACAGAGATCTGTTGATCCAGCTACAACAATTAATTAAAATACATAGACAACTAGTCCAATATGTCATGCAGACTTTAACAGTCCAGCCAACAAAAAAAAATTCCACAGCACACCCCTCACCAGGGGAACAAAAACAAAATTACACCACAGACTATACAATCAGTCATTGGCAAATTACTCGCAAAACGGGAACAAATTCCGTTCTGGTTAGCTCAAAAGATTACTCAAATAGAGGCAGTATTCCATGATAGTACACCTCATGAAAAACACAGAATTCTGACTATCTGTTTACCAATGGGGATCGCACAACATGTTGAAGACTGTGACACTTGGGGTACGGTCTTTGCTTCAATCTACACAAAAACACATGGCGTTCCGTCAATAGCGGTAATACCAGATGTTCTAAGACAGATTCAAAATGAATACGGTCCAGAACCTGCTTTAAACTTAGGTATGAAATTACTGAACTACTTTAAGCAAGTCTTGGCTATACTTCTAGCCAATGTAAGAGGAGAAGCAGCATCTGTGGCGATCCGCCAGAAATTAAAAGAAACAGAATTAGCAGACCAGCCTTTTAAACATGCCAGAATAATTAAAAAGTGCTATGGAGAATTGGGTAGAGATAGTTTAGGTGGGAAACCACTGAAACCACAACTACCTGAAAATCCTGAAAAATCTTTTCTCAAAAATAATATCGCTACTCCAATAAAGAAGTGTGAGGGTAGTAAACAGACTCCTCCCAGGGAAAAACAGTTTAAGTCCAGAGGAAGGTCTCCCCAAAGGAGAGATAGATCTCCAGAACGGGGGGTAGGTCTCCACAACGAGAGCCCTCTGAAAAAAGATACAACCTTAGGAATAGGGATAATTTGAAGAAACATGACAGATATCAAAATAATGATACACGTCCCTCTCGATCTTTTCAGACTTCCTCACAGAAATCGGAAAGAAGAGGACGGTCAGAACATAAAGAAGAGCGTGTCAAGTCCAAAGACAAGGAACCTGCTCATCAAACTAAAAAACTACAATTTTCCAAAAAGAAGGTAACTAGCATAAAAATAAAACATGCCAAGGATCCTGAGGATACAACTCAAGAACAGAGAGTGGGCCCACACAATGCTAGACAGTGCAGCAGAAGTCACCATAGCTCGGAAGATCCTGATGAATCTTCTGCAGACAGTGGACACGAATGAATACATTCAGGTGGAAACTGCAGACACCAGAGTCAGTGTTCCCCATAAATTATATGAAATAACATTACGTATAGAGGGGGACATAACTAGGAAAATAAAAACTCTCTTTTGGGAGAAGCTATCTAAAGGCTATGATATCCTTCTAGCTGAGAAAGACTGGTCACCAGAATTTGTTAGGGAGTGCCCACATGGCGAAGTAATAATTAGACCTGCCTTCTCAAAACATGTTCCAATTAATAAAATACACACTTATGCTAAGAAATGGGCTGTAGCACAGGATCCAGCCTTATGTAAAAATCACGTAGGATGGGATGAGGATTCTCCTCATCATAAAATCCAGTTAAAAAATAACCCCACTGCACAAAGGCAGTACCCAGTTAAGCAAGAAGCTAAAAAACAAGTCAGGGAGATCTTAGATCTACTTGAGTATCAGGGGGTGATTGAAACATGCACCTCCCAAATGAACAATCCTTTGTTTCCTGTCTCCAAACCAGACAATTCATATTGTCTACTATTGGACTACAGACATTTAAACACCTGTTGCTATACATTTGAAATACCAAAATCACACAGTGCGGCACTGATGAATAACATCGTGCGCAAAAAATATAAAACACCATTAAAAATTTCAAATGGTTTCTTTTGTCAAAACATTGCACCAGAAAGCAGGTATTTTACCGCTTTCTCAAGCATGGGGGTCCAAAAGAAATTTTGCCGTCTCCCCCATGGATTCAAGAACAGCCCAGGATTCTTTTCAGCAAGAGTAGGAGAACTATTACACATGTATGATGATGAGGCATTATCTTATGTCAATGACATCTATCTTACAGACGATAACTTGGTCAGGCACTTAAATAGGGTGAACACCATTATACTTGGGTTCACATCTGAAGAATACAAATTCGACTTTAAAAAATCATGAATTGCCCACCTCTCTGTCCTATTTTTAGGATATGAGTTATCAAGTGAAGGAGAAAACCTGGCAGCCAGCTTCCTAGAAAAATGTGCGCTGCTCCAACCTCCAAAAACACTGAAAAACTTACAATCAATTCTGGGTTTCCTGGTTTTGGGAAAAATTTATGTTTCAAATTATGATAAAAGGGTTTCACATAATCACGATTTGAATCACCCTAATTTTAAACCAACTAATTGGACATAATTGCACACTGAAATTTTACGTTCAGTACAAACAGACATTGTAGCAAAAACACAACTACAAGCACGTTTTGAAGAACGCAGGCTTGTGATCCAAGTCATCCCAAGAAGATGCGGATTTACGTACCTAACCTCTAATGAGGGTGAAAAGGTACCAATAGCATACAAAACACACTTGTACACAGAAGCTGAAATAAAGTTCACTTCAACAGAAAAGATTGTGACAGCTGTTCAAACTGCTTTAGCAAAAGAGAGAGCCTTAGCAAAAGGGAATCGCATTACAGTGTTTTCACCTACACCTGCCTTAGAGGCGGTAACACGACCAGGCTCTGAAATTATAACAGCCTTAAATCCAAAATGGATACAATGGGTTAACTCTCTTGCTACAACAGACGTTGACCAACATTTTGATCCCAATCTGACAAAACTAACATTTCTAGAATACGAACAAGAATATCCTCTGCCCGTTGAAATTCTGCCTCTCGAACAGTACGTCTGTGTAATTTACACAGATGGATCTGCACAACACTGGATTGTGGAAAAACAAGTATACAATGCAACATGCGCGATTGTTAAAAGTCGCTGGCGCATAGGTAAATTCAGGCCGATGGTCACTAAAACTCAATCACTCAAAAACTGTACAGCTAGCGAGCTGAACTACAGGCTTTAAAGATGGTGCTTGAAAATGCTGACTTCGAATTCCCCACACTAATAGTGTGCGATTCACATTACTGCGTCCAGTCTTAAAATAATTTCTTGCAGACCTGGATTCGAAATGGTTACAAAGATGCGAAAGTGGCACAATAAAGCATAAAAAGCTTTGGGAACAAGTAGTTCTTTTAAAGAAAGAACTACGAAAGACTCACGTGATACATACGCAGAGTCTTCGACGTGATGGCGTTCACGTTGCAGGGAATTCATTGGCAGATAAAGCCGCAAAGGCAGCTGTTAAACCGGCTTCCGTAGCTACAATAAAACATTCTAAAAAACGAATAGATGGTGAAACAATGTTAGCAGTAAAAGCCTCAATGGAAGGAAACTATGCAGCATTACCTCTAAATTATCCACACGGAAATACATACATTATTTATGCAAACTCCGTTCCTTTTGCTCAAATCCCTGGAGTGGGAGACAGAGTAATTCCAAACAGGAACCGGAGGGCTTACTTGATTCAAGAAGCACACATGGGATTGGGTCTGAGGCATCAGGGGATCTTGAAATCACTATCTGAATTACATATGAAATTCTGGTGGCAGGGAATGAGCGTGCAAGTTTACAACTTTGCAATGGATTGTCAAAACTGCAGCAGAGATCGCAGTTATGAACCGGACCAGATAACTGACTCTAACACATTCAGACCAGCCCAGACACCTCTGTTAGATAGCATTAGACTATCTACATGCAGACATCCCCACGGACAAAAGCGGTCCTATAAATATTAAGACAGGATTCATTTGGATGTGGCCCCAGCGCTCGGCTGATGCCAGAACTGTTATTAAAGATCTGCGAGTCTTTATCGGCACATGTGCAATTGGCACGCTACATTCTGACCAGGGTCCTGCGTTTAGCTCTCGAGCTTACAAGGAGGCCATGGCCAGCTTGAGCATTGCATTGCGGTACTCTTCTCCCTTCCATCCTGAGGGAAATGCGGTAGTGGAAAGAAAAAACCGTGACATAAAGCAATCTATAACAGCGAGGGTATTAGGTTCAGGTGATGGGTGGGTCAAACATCTAACAAGTGTCCAGCCAAGCAGGGGAAGGCTCCCCAGTCCCAGCGGAACCCCATCTCGGGCCCCTGGCACAGCGGCAGGCCAGGAGGCTGAGCCTGGGGCCCCTCAATCCCATCAGAGCTCCCAGACAGAGGTTAGGCCTCCATGGGTCTATGGGCCCCCATCTTAGGCACCATGACACACATTGGGCCTTAAGACGGAGCCCAAGGCTGGGGGGTATCCTGGCACATCTGGCTGCCGGCTGAGGACTGCTAAGCTGAGAGGGGGTTTGGAGTAACCTGTCCCCAGTAATCCAGAGGAAGGATATCCCTCTTTCTGGTAACCTGTGCGCACCTCAAGACTAAGAGGTCCCAAGGCCTCCTGGTGGCCTGGCTGGGATAGGGCAGGCAAACAAGCCCTCATTGGGACTTCCAGGGCAGACCGGCCATCTGTTCGCCCTATTGGAAAGCATTGCGTGCAAGCAGATGGCCGAGGGGGGAGGCGCAACAAGATGGCTGGGCCCAAAAGATGCCAATCTGCCCGCCCGCAGCCTTTGCTTGAGGGTTACTGCCTGCCCATGCAGGGCTCTGGGGTTCTGCTTCCTGGAGGCTCATCAGAGCCCTTAGCTGGGTCTCGGGCATAGGGCTGCAAGGAGGGCCCCAACGGAACTCTGACCTGGGGCCCCTGGCACCTTGACACGCAGGCGAAGCAGGGGTGGCATGCCCTGACCTGATGGGCTCCCATGAAGGGCACCCAGACCCTCGGGTGGCCACAGGACATGGGCTACTCCACCCCAGGGCCTGTCGGAGCCCAGGCCCCAGAACCAGTCCCTGGTTCTGAACCAGCCAGGCCAGGGAGGGGAACCTCCCCAGGTACCAGGTACCAGGTACCAGGGACCCCTGTCCCTGGCAGACGGACTCTTGGCAGGCAGCAGGATGGGGGCTCACAGCCCCCAGGCCCTGTCCAAAACCCAGGCCCAGAGCCGGTCCCTGCATCTCAACCCAGCCAGGCTTTGGGGATCTGGGAGCCTACCTGGGCACAAGGGACCCCCATTTGGGGCACAAGGACTCTCGGATAGCCGCAGAACGTGGACTCCTGTTCCAAGGATTTTGTTTCATAACTCCATGGAACTACGCATAGTAGCACTAAGCCAAATATGCCCAGGGTCAAATACATAGATGTGTGTGTGTGTGTATATATGTTTATGTATCATCAAGATATGTTTATATGGAGATAAGAATAGTAAATACATACCTCCATGTGTGCACTTTCTTCTTCAATAGTTTGACCCTTCTTATTCCTGTTATGATATTGTGAATGCTTAAAATTGTGGCCTCGATATTTACTACCCAAATCCTTATAAGAAATTCCGGGGAATCGTTTCCAGTTACAGAAGTACTTACAAATATGCATTCCATTGTATAGCAAATCTATGTAAAGTCCTGTAAAAGGGACATAGCTAATATATGCAGCTGCAGTATTCCTGCAATCCTGTCATCTCCATCCTTGCAAGCAGCATGCTGAATTGTGCAGTTCAGAACACAGCTCAGGTCCTCTTCTGAAACTTTCCAAGAAACACATTGAGCAGCTGTTTCCAGTAAAACAAACAGCAGCCGCAGCTTCACTTGTGCAAATAATGGTCAAACTGTCTGTGTAAAAATTTGCAGTTTAGTTAGACAGGAATTCATTGGGGTGGTGCCCGCAGGGCCAGACTAGAAACGTAAAGCAGCCCTGGCAATTTTGATGGACCAGCCCCGCTGTTGCTTTTGTTACTGGGGGTCGATAAAGCAGCACCGCTGCAAAGCCAGCCCCCACTAAAGCAAAATCATCCCCACCCACTGCGGCCAGTCCAGCCATGGTTGCCCTTGGCAGCAAGTCCAGTCTGGTTAGTGTCCTCCAATCTGCCAATGTAAAAATACAGATAGCGACTACTTGTAAATGCAGTTGAATATAACAATGCTCAGGTAGCTGTACATTTCTGTTACACTAAACCTTGGGCCGTATTTATGGCCTTAGTGGCGCAGGGCAGCGCAGAACCTCACCTTGCTGCACTTGCCTCCATTACAGGGAAAGGCCAGGAATGTGCAGTATTTACCCAATACTGACCATCCCTGTCCTTTTCACTTGAACTAGTGCTGTTTTGGCAGCCAAGCACCATCGCAGGCACCCTTGCAGCATGGTTCAATGGTCCCTGTGTTGTAGGTAGGATTGTTTTTGTGCAGGAAGAGGCTCCTTCCTGCACTAAAACAATCCTGAGAGGCTTGCAGCACACATAGAAAGATGAAGTAACAAGGAGAAATAGCCATCTCTGGGATCGTATATTTTTGGTGCATTCCCTGTTTTACAAAGTCTTGTAAATCTGGCAATGCATCAAAAACCATAGGAGTTGTGGTGGAACACCCGCGCAACAACCATGGAACTCCTGCCCAGGTTGGATTAACGCAGCGCAGAGAATATGCACTGAGTTATATTACACAATATTTTTTAAGCCATACAAAGTGACTTAACACGGCTTAAAAAATTTGACTAAAGTTTTGCGTCCCTCTTACACAACATTACGTGGTTCAAGAGCAACAGAAACTGGGTCATAAATATCGCCCTCGTTTTCAGATTCAGAAGCTCTGAAATGCAAAATGAGCTAAGGAATAAAAGAAATGCAATTCAGCCTTACTTTCAAACCTAATTATAATTTCCAATATTGACTCAGAGGTGTTCAACATATTTTCATACACATCTATTATATTCAGCCTGTCTTCTGTTCTGTCAACACATGGTCACCCTAGCATGACCCTGGTGTGACAACAATTTGCATTTTTTTGTGTCTCTGCACTTTTTAGGGCATTCACTAAGCAATGTTAATTGAATAATTGTTTAACATGAAATATATGTTTTGGCATGACTGGGTCCAAACTGGAATGGCATGGTGAGCAAAAAAAACGATGGATTTAGGCCCAGATCTCTGTACTGGGGTGAATGTATGACATTGTTCTGCATTCTGTCCATCAATTGTTTTTTTTGCATTTGTCACCCCAAGTGGGACGGGTATGCCCAGACGTTGGTCCCGTGCTCTCCATGCCACTGGAGTCAAGCTATCCTGGCTGATGAGGGCTGAAAGCCCGAAACCGGTCCTAGGATGCTTGTTTCCAGTACAGGGAGGACCTGGCCTCGCAGTACGGGCTGGACTGTTCCCATTCTGCACAGGGTTAAGACTGATTTGCATATGGCTGGGTGCAAGCGGTAATGGCATGGTGAACAAAGAACCGATGGATTTAGGCCCTGATCTCTGTACTGGGGTGAATGTATGACATTATTCTGCATTTTGTCCATCAATTGTTCTGTTTGCATTTGTCACACCGAGTGGGACGGGTATGACCAGACGTGGGTCCTGTGCTCTCCATGCCACTAGAGTCAAGCTATCCTGGCTGATGGGGGCTGAAAGCCCGAAACCAGTCCTAGGATGCTTGTTTCTAGTCCAGGGAGGACCTGGCCTCGCAGTTCAGGCTGGACGGTTCCTATTCGGGACAGGGTCAAGACTGATTTGCATATGGCTGGGCCCAAACTGAAATGGCATGGTAAGCAAAAAAAATATGGATTTAATCCCAGATCTCTGTACTGGGGTGAATGTATGACATTGATCTGCATTCTGTCCATCAATTGTTCTGTTTGCATTTGTCACACCGAATGGGACGGGTATGACCAGACGTGGGTCCTGTGCTCTCCATGCCACTGGAGTCAAGCTATCCTGGCTGATGGGGGTTGAAAGCCCGAAACCGGTCCTAGGAGGCTTGTTTCCAATCCAGGGAGGACCTGGCCTCGCAGATCAGGCTGGACTGTTCCCATTCGGCACAGGGTCAATGTTGATCTGCATATGGCTGGGTCCAAACTGGAATGGCATGGTAAGCAAAAAAAACGATAGATTTAGGCCCAGATCCCTGTACTGGGGTGAATGTATGACATTGTTCTGCATTCTGTCCATCAATTGTTCTGTTTGCATTTGTCACCCCGATGGGATGGGTATGACCAGACGTGGGTCCAGTGCTCTCCATGCCACTGGAGTCAAGCTATTCTGGCTGATGAGGGTTGAAAGCCCAAAACTGGTCCTAGGATGATTGTTTCCAGTCCAGGGAGGACCTGGCCTTGCAGTTAGGGCTGGACTGTTCCCATTCAGCACAGGGTCAAGATTGATTTGCATATGGCTGGGTCCAAACTGGAATGGCATGGTGAGCAAAAAAACTATGGATTTAGGCCCATATCTCTGTACTGGGGTGAATGTATGACATTGTTCTGCATTCTGTCCGTCAATTGTTCTTTTTACATTTTTTTTTTGCATGCATGCATTTTTGACAGAAAGCAAGCATACCAGAATAAAACACTGTAGGTGACCAACCATCAGCACCGCTATCAGTAATCATAACTCTATGGAGCATCCTAGACAATCCTATGGTGCATGTAGACATGAAATGGGTACCAGTTACAAATACAGATGTATTTGCTGTGTGCTGCAGCTGTTTTTCATTCACACAACTCCTTTTGCGCTGGAAGAGGGGCATTTGAGGCCTAAAAATGATGAAGTGTTACAATCTTCCCTGGTATTTTGGAATGCATTTACAAGTAAATGGACCAATGGAGGGGATAAACTATGCCCTGGCTGCAATTCCTGTGATGAGGAGGAAATCCATGTCCTGTTTTTCTGCTCCACCTATAGGTCTCCAAGGAAGTATTGGTTGGTGCCTTTATGCAGAAACATGGCAATAAGAAACTGTTCAACTTCTTACAGAATATTGAAATCTGATTCCTCCCCTCACATTGTTTTTGCTGTCGCCAAATATCTGTTCGCCATGTGGCGTATTAGGTCCAAGTTGATTAAGGTTTTACCAACATAGGATGAGAGTTACGGTCACTGTCTTAAACCAAATTTTAGCCCCTTATGGCAAAGTTTTTTATATTATGTCATTTTATATTCAATTATTATAATTGTGATGCATCTCTCTTACCCATTTCTATCTCGTTTAACCTCTATTCTCAAAACTTGTATCCATTTGTATAACATGTATCAAATGTAGATTTAAATGTTGTATGTTTTTTTTATGCATCTTTTATGGTCTTAATGGCCGAAATAAAGATTTTTTGGATTGGATTGGATAGGAATGCATTTACTTCATCACAAGAGCAGGAACAATCTAAAGGGAAGATTTACTGCTATTTCTTGCAGTTCTTGATATAAATTGTGTGTGATGGATAGACCAGGACAGCACTGTTTGTACTAGGATATGGTGATGCTGTTATCTTCTCAAGTTCTAGATCACTTTCAGGCTGCCTAGCACCACACTCAGACACCTCTGCGCCAAAGTGCAAAGGTATGTGCTTGATGTCTTGCACTTTTTTTCAATTTCAAAGTAATATGCTTAAACATACGTTAAAACATTTCCCACTTTGTTTGCAATAGTGTGCAGCCCACATACAAAGTCTGAAAAGGGTAAAATAAAATATCTCCTTATTGCACTTGTCCCAAGAACTATACCTTTTACATGCGAAACTCTGTCTACCATCATTATTAGATGGGGCTTTACATCAGACAACATAGGTGACAGAATCACGAAAAATGACTCTGGAAAGTAAACACTTTATCAACGCTTGCATTGGTTTATGTCACTTTGTTTACCTTGATAGATCTGCACCACAATCTCACCAGTCAGTAACATAGCTGTCACTTTCTACTGCCATACTCTTCACAGTGCAACTGGGGCTGTACTACAATTTTGTGTCTGCACTGTGCCAATGCAGAAGGTTTCTAAGCATTTCTTTGTAGTGTTTTGAACATATACCCTAACTCATAAAATCCTATGCCTAGACAAACACTGAAACATTCCACACATAGTATGTGTGTTGAAAAGTGCAGCACACCTTGAATGTATGGAAAGTTTGGCGAAATATAAACATTTCTCATTTAAGCAATATTTTTTACTGATATCCCTGTCTTAATATCCCAGTAAATTGGGCTTTGTGTCTAAAGCTATAAGTGCTGGTGCTCTAACTCCCATGTTTAACCACAGTATTGCCCCCTTGATGCATGGTGGTGTAAAGCAGTGCAAAACTCTATGGAGCAGATTTACTAAGCCCTTGTATTGCCATTGTGTCACTTAAGGAAACACTCAAGACAGAGTTACTACTTGACCTATGTAAGGTGTATTTGTGTTGTATAATAAATATGAAGTACTGCAAGGTGACTCAAGTCTGCTTTGTATTCTTTCACATTCCCAGAATTACTAACACTAGTAACCCTGGGGAAGCTATGTCTTCCCAATGGAGATGTAACAAGGAGAAATATTTGTATGTCTTTCCGTTACTTCCTCTTTCTATGTGTGCAGCACACATGGAAAAAAGAAAACGCCTTAGAGGATTGTTTTTATGAAGGAAAGTGCACCTTAAGGAACACAAAAGTAATCCTGCCTGTAAAGCAGGCACCCTTGCACCATGGCACTAGATTGACTGTATTGTTGCGTATGGCAAATTCCTGCTCTCTCCCTGTCACACAACGCAGTGCAGTAAGTTGGATTGCTATGTTGCGTGACATTTTAGTAAATCTGTCTCTATATGTGCGGAAAACGGGGACAGTAAATACCTTTACATGACACTGCCTGCACTTTATTTGGACCAGAATCTTTGAGACTAATCCTGTACAAAACCAATTAAAATAAATTGATACATATGCACAGTCATTAAAATTTACAGTATTTACAGCGACCAACTAGAATTCAAAAGCATTGGTTCACATACCGTTTTTTATCAATATTTTACAGGAGTAAAAAAGGGAAGACAATGGAAATCCAAAAGCATAGCTGAGAAGAAGAAGTAATGCTGATTTAAGGAAATAGCAGCACAAAACTACTGAATTCCAATCCATTTATACCTAACTCCATTTCAGTCCCGATCTCACAAAGCAATGTAAATGCCAAGGTTGGCAGCACAAGCATGCACTACTCAAAGCAGACTTGCCTGGTAAAAATTGCAAAACAGCAATGTAACATTGGACTGCAACACAATGATGATTTTGAAGTTATATACATGTTAGAGACCCTATTTGATGGTCCCTCTCCTATGCTGATGACACTCAACTCAACCTATACTCTCCCTCTCTGACAAGACATCCACCATACAGAACAAGTTCACCGCCTGCTTGATAAAGTTGCTGACTGGGTGAAGATCAACTGTCTCAAATGCTGGGTCTCCAGGTGGTGGCCGGCCAAACTAGGACCAACACCAACCTCAAGCACCTACACCAGGAACCTCACAAAATCATCAACTGTAAACTTGACATGATCATTCAAGTCATCGCCATCATAACCTCCTGTTTCCTCCCAGAATGGCTATTGAGCGGTACCTGCAAAATGATTATAAATGCCTTAATCACTAACAGGCTAGGCAGCAGAAACTCCCTCTTTGCCGAGATCAGCAATTCACTCACTAGACAAGTGAAAACAATTCAGAACTTGGCAGCCAGAATTTTTCTCAGCCTCCTATGCAGCACATACACCATACTGTACCTACATGAGCTTCACTGGCTCCCAATACACAAGCGTTCACAATTCAAACTCCTCACACCTTCAAATCACTAAACAGCACTGTCCCAGCCTACCTCAAATGCTGCATCTACTTACACAAGCTATACATACACTTCTGCTCAGATTCCAGACTACTACTTGCACACATCCCACACACAGAAAACAAGATCTGATGGTCCTGCTTTGTCCTCTTAATATGTAGAACAACTTGCTACTACACATTAGAGTATTCCCCATAACTCTTGATTTCCACAAGAAGCTGAAAACTTGCTGGGTGAGAGTGTGCTCTTCAAACACACTTAGCATAGCATGCCAGTCACTTTGCACTGCAGTTCAATACAGGTGAAGGCCTCTGTTGGGGTTTACCTACTGGACCGAGGACATAGTTATATTTTACTAGTCTAGATTTGTGTGACCAATGCTGAAGTTTGTCAATATCTGTGTTTATATATTTATTTATTTATTGTGTTATACCTTTTTGTACAAAGACGGGTAGAAAAATAAATGCCATTCTAGCTGCTCCATGTATAGTTTGTTGAATGATGATTATATGGTAGTTAAATGCCTGCTGCCTAAGGATTACTTTGTAAATGGTTGGGTGGGGTATCAGAGTTTTTGTGAAATGTCTAGATGGAAAAACCCTGGTTTTAGTCCAATAAGCCATGAGTGCCTTAAAACATCTCTGCCTGGATGAGCAGCAACATCCTAAAGCTTAATGCTAAGATGGAGATCTTGTATTTTAACTAAGCAGTCTCCCCCAACGAACCTTTCGTGGCCAGCTGAATTGGGAGCTGCTCACTCTCAGAAGGACTCTGTCAAGAACTTGGGCGTCAGATGGGACAAAGACCTATCCCTAGCCACCCATGTTCAACTAGTATCTGCGGCCTGCTTTGGCAAAATTGAAACCATCAAAAAATGTATTGAATTCTTGCCAGAGTCAGCTCGCAAAACCATGGTCCATGCTTTAGTCACCTCCCACCTTGACTACGCTAATGATCTGTACATGGGCCTGCCGATTGGCTTGATATATAGACTCCAGATTATTCAGAACATGGCTGCTAGACTGCTCTGTAAGGTCCCACTCTGCCAACGCATCTCGCCCCACCTCAGGCAATTCCATTGGCTGCAGATAGCCAAGCGTATCAATTTTAAGACCCTTACATTTTGCCTTCAAAGCCTATCAAGGGAAAGGGCCTAACTACCTGAGGAAGGGACTTCGCCCATATCAACAGGACAGATCCCTAAGGTCTAACCACAAATTATATCTCTCCACCCCATTTTACGAAGGCAAGAATGGGGGGTAGGACATTTGAGATGGGGGCCACCAAGTGCTTGAACAAACGACCTGCCCACCTACGTATGATGCATTCCGAACATGAATTCAGAAAGGCCTTGAAGACCTGGCTGTTAAGTCGTAATGACTAGATCTGTGTTCTTCTCTACTTTGGGTGCTGCCTGTATAAGCGCAGGGACACCCCATTTGGGGTAGCTGCATGCTTTATAAATGTCTTTATTATTATTCTTATTCCATCTGACAATCAATTTTAAATTAGAGCTGATGATTTGTGCAGGTATAGGGTGCAGAATTCCAAAGTGCCTACATTTGAAAGTGCAAACAGATCTTTGAGTTTATATAGATGGATTGCTGGTGAGAAAATGCTCTTTGAGGCATATTGATGCATCCCCATGGAAAGAATTGGCAGTTAAGTATTGACTTGTGAGTTGTGATCTTTCTTAGGATAGCAAGTAATCATACCTCAACCCACATACGATACGATAGGTATAGTGTAGCAGAGAAGCTCTTCAATGTAGCATACTTTCAATCTGTACTAAACAGAACCTACTGATATTTCACAAATCAATAATCTCTGAACACATAGCACATAGGCCAACTGGCAACATGAAACAGTGTCATATTGAATAAATTGCTTCAACAACTCGACAACCCTTGGAGGCAATTGGGCTACACCACCAAGACAAATTGTCATTCCTGACAATTTGTAAATGTATGTTATCTATGATGCCAAGAACCCCATCAAGCATAGACTCCCCAATTCCAATCTGACCTAAAGAAGAAGGGGATCCTTGACCATAAGACAGGTTAGTACCCCAATGTATGCAGTGCTATAAGTATGGTCCCTCTAAGGGCAACTCCAAATGTCCCAAAAGGGCCCAGCTCTCTATCGTTGAACAAACACATTGGTTGGTGAGTGTAGCGCTCAGGCAGTAGGTAGTCCCAGTTAGTTTTGGGGAACAGATGGAGGTGATCCTAGTTTCCCTGAAAGATAGAGAACTGGTGCCAAAAGCCCACATGCCTGAAAATACTTCCAAGTATATTGCTACTTTGCATGACATTTTAGTAAATCTTGCTCCATTTCTGCTGAAAAAATGACTTTGTGCCTGCAGACCAGAGTCTTTGAGATTAATCCTGTGTTCATCGTCAGAAATCATGAAGACTAAAATACACCAATAAACAATCATTATAATTTACAGTATTTACAGGAACCAACTAGAATTCAAAAGCATTGAGTCACATATCATCTTTTCATTAACATTTCACATTGGTGTGCACAGGGAATGTCCTTTTCATGTGTTGTTGTTAGTGTGGGAGCCTCTCTGTGCTTCTCCCACTGTGTTTACCTTTTTGTAAGCTTCTTATCTTTTTCATAAATATTTATGCTCTTCCAGTTTTATTGTCTCTCTTCTGGTGTAATGTAGACCCAGAGTCTCAGAGGAAAAGTAGTCTGAGTGGAAACAGGGGCAGACAGAAGTCATGCCAAACCCAGAACACATGGGCATGTATAATCCTTTCTCCTAGTTTCCCCTTACAGATGCAAGGTAAATCTGTAGTTAATTTACAGTTTTACCCCTATACTTACAATAATGTTAGTCAGAAAGAATGGTAACTCAGTTGGGAAAAACCTGAGCCACCTCTTTCAGGACCACCCCAGATGCTCCTTCAAGCACTCTGGGATCCACCAAAAGTTCTACCTCCGGTGCTTGCTCCCTGGGGTCAGAGAACTCACAATCCACCAGGTTTTGGCATAGCTCTGGAAAACAGGGACTTAAAATATGCTCTCCAACAATTGAATCACACAGCCCCACACAGGTGTTAACCAAGTTACTCCTTGCCTCACCATCCAGAACGTCTCACAAGTACCCCATATCACTCTCCTGAGCTTGTCAAGAAAGTGTCAGAGTATCTCTGTCACTCAACCCACACTCTTCTGAGTGGTCTCCACACTCACATACCAGGACTTCAACCATGGGAGAAACCCTCTCCCTGCACCTCTCATCTAGAGTCAGTAGAGTGTCCCTCCCAGTACTAGGTATGATCCCCTGTGCCAGTTACCCAATCCACCTCAGGGGCAAGGCGCACCACTGGAGGCACC
Source organism: Lissotriton vulgaris (assembly GCF_964263255.1). Taxonomy (NCBI): domain Eukaryota; kingdom Metazoa; phylum Chordata; class Amphibia; order Caudata; family Salamandridae; genus Lissotriton; species Lissotriton vulgaris. The sequence goes on from NC_141689.1 coordinate 62,241,661, forward strand.
TCAAAAAACAGACCCCCCCCTGGTGCAATTTCGACCCCCTCCTTCAATTCAGGTACCACATCTCTGGGTGTGCGTACTTCTTCCTCAGCACCTTTTTTCTGCCACCATCTGAGCTGGACTCCACCTCCAGTGCAGCCAAGCTCACTTCCTGAGCTACACACACTTCATTTTCAGCTAAGGATCGCTCTATCTCCGCGCTCTCCTGGTCTAGTTGCCTCAGGCTCCCGTCACAAACACGAATCCTATTTCTCTCTTCATGTGGCACTCTTTCCCAAAATTGTCTCCTCCTCAGGGCCACTGCTCTCTTGGTATTATGGCTGGGGATCTACCCTCTGATTCCTCCTCAGAGTAATCTGATAGTGTTGCTTCCCAACTTAGTACCTCATACCTATGAAGGGCTGCCTCAAGATCCTGCCTTGTGGATCTCCTCTACACAGGTAGTCCCATCTACTTGCAAAATACCTTTAGTTCCCTCATCTTGTAGACATGCAGCTGCCAAAAGTTGATTTCCATATTGACAATGCCCCACAGGTGCAACCACTAACCAGAGTTCCAACTACCAAATTCTGAAGGAAAACAGGGAAAAAATTGTATGTGGTTGCATAATGATCCACACTATACTTGTAGTGTACACCAATAACTTTGCGTACAGCACAAATGCAAGTCCTAATCATCACCACTGACCACCAATGTTAGAAATGGGTGTTTCTAGTTGGTAATGGTTTGCACCTTTGTCCAAGTAGGGACCCTTGCTTCTAGTCAGGGTAAGAGAGTTACGACCTTAGACAACCCCTGTTCAGCCTCTTGGTAGCTTGGTACGAACAGGCAGACTTATCTCAGGGGCAGTGTGTATAGCATTTGTGCACACATACAGTAACACAGTGAAAACACTACACAAGAACATCACACCAGTTTATCTAAACCAAACAAGACCGAAACGACGAAAATCCAACAAACTATTTTTGTTTGTGAATAGAATATTGTGGGATACTGAGCATACAGTTTGGATAAACAACAATGTCTGGTAAGGGGTCTGTTTGATCCCCGGCAAAAGTGTGTTCTCTCATATTTAGTAGAGTGTGATTCATCTCAATCAAGAGCAACTAAATTACAGCTTGATGGTGAATTTTGAGATAATGGATTCCTTCCCCTTGTAGTTTTTAGGAGGATTAAGGCAAGTTGCACCGATGCTATCTTCCAGAAGGGTAGTGTGCCCCTGGCCACCAAAGATCCAGCCCCCATGTCTGCCGAGATCCTGTACCCAAAGGGTCAGTCACTTGACTTCTGTAAGTCTGTAATAATCCAGGATGCATGACCACTGTCAGGCAAGTTATGGTAGTACCCTCAGGGCATGAGTGCACTTGGACACTTTGCTGTGTGCTCAAAGCCACCCGTACATGTGAGAGGAGCTCGTAGTAAACTCCTATGTTCCTTTAGGCTCCACTAGGCTCTCAGTTCCTCGGCTCACAAAGGCTGAGTTCGTCCCTTTCTGGACTGCATCTCCTCAATGTTGTGTATGTGTTGGACTCAGGATAGAATAGTGTGCAATTGAGGGCTGTTGACTACTGGAGGCTCTGCATTTGGAATGTTGGAGCACTGCAAGCTCTGATTGGAAAGAGGTAGAGTATATGTTTTTGATAGTTTTTCAGAGTTAAAACTATAGAGTGTGCATAGCCCTTTGAACTGCCCATATTCAAAACCTCACTTTGCTGCATCATAATCAGCAGAGTATAAAGACCAACCACAGGCTGCGCAGAGTCATCAATTTAGAACATACTCTCCTACTCATATATGGGTAATATGTGTGGGCCCTCATTATTAGTGCCCTGCTGGGATGGAGATTAATTATCACATCTTTAAAAATCTGATACCATGGGGATTAGAATTTAAAAGCTGTGATAATTATTGCCTATTACAAATTGTGCCCTTTAAAATGAGGCATAACATGCAGCATTGATAATTTACACACTTAAGATGGTACTTATTTTAAACATGGGGCTCACTCCTTGAAAGAATGGTGGAAAGCTGCCTGTGTTGGCGGGATGATTGTTTTTGTGCAGGAAGGGAGACACATTCCTGCACAAACACAATCACAATAGGTGATTTCCTCCTTCTATGCATGCTGAAGAATGTAGCATGTATAGAAAGACAAAAAACAAGGGAAAAGGAAAACATTTCTTCTCGTTGTGCCTCCTTATGCGTCCCCTAGGGAGGCTAAGCATTCTGACGCATTTCCAGGTTTACAAATTTCTCGTAAATCTGGAAATGCGGCAAAAGTCATGGGTGTTGCACATAGAATCATAGAAGGCTGATGGGTTTGTAGAGGGATAGGCTAGGACGTTATCTACATTTATCTACATTTAAAAAATATATATATTTGATTAATACTATGTTTTATATTCTTGAAACCTTTTTGAAGTGATTAATAATTATACAAATGTTTTGTGTTATAATGTATTTTGATTATAATATTGCAATTGTGTTTTTTATTAGTAATATTTATAATTGTAAGTTATATTTTAGCATCAGTATTATGTGTTTGTAAGGGTATTGGTTAGGAAAATAATTAATTACTAATTAATAAAGAATTAATTCTTAATTTCTAATCAATTACTAAATTGAATATTAATTGTCTAATTTGTTTACTATTTTAGATGAAGTTTGCAGGGTTTGTAGAGGTTTTGGGTCAGAAGTGAAATAGATTTTAATGTAACTTAATTTAATATTTATTTTAATGTTTATTTTTACATTAACGCAAGGCCAAAAAAGCATTTTGGAAAAAATAAATTCAACAGGAGTCATGCTGGATCGAAGCTCATGCCAACCCCCTCCCCCCCAAAAAAAAAAACACTCACCTACACTGGCTCTCACAAACCCATGTACTCATCTATACACCACTGACACACCCACTCACTCACCCACACGGCCACATACAGTAACTCACTCACCCATACAGCCACTCATACAGCCACTCAAACAGCTACTCACTCACTCATACAACTACTCACATACCCCTAAAGCCCCTCAGACACCTACTTACACATGGATGCACAGAGTATTTATTTATTTCAAAGGTTTTATATAGCGCTACTGGACCCAAGAGTATCAGAGCGCTTTACAAGGCAGGTGAAAACAAACAATGAAATAAACTAAAAATTTAGCAAGAAGCAGTTACAAAATGATAGTGTAATCAGCATGTCTAATGGGGCAAAGAGAATAGAGATAGAAATTAAGATGGAAATGAATAATGAAAGTTAGGAGAGAGAGGGGGGTGAAGAGAGGGGGAGGAGGAGTATGAGGGCATAGAGAGGGGGAGTAAAGAGGAGTGCATAATAGAGGAGAGAGGAGTGAACATGTAAGGTGTCATTAACATTAGATACCCCAATACCTGGAACATGTACAGTGTCAGTAACATTAGATACCCCAATATTTGTTGAGGAGAAGTATTTTTAGTTCTTTTTTGAAGAGAGGGTAAAAGGGGTTGCAACGGATATCTTTTGGGAGAGAGTTCCAGATTGTGGGAGCGTTACCAGAGAACGCACGGGATTGGGTGTTTTGACATTTTAGTCTAGGTGGGATCAGGACAAGGGAGTTTGTGCTCCTCAGGGATCTAGAGCAACCTGCTTTTTGTAGTTTTGCTGCAAAATAGGAAGGGGTGTTTTGGTGGAGAGCTTTGTGAGTGATACAGGCAATCTTATAGGTGGATCTACCTTCTATTGGGAGCCACTTGAGATTTTTGAGGACGGGGGAGATGTGATCAAATTTTCTACAACCAGAGATGAGTCTAGCAGCAAGGATGAGGACAGATTTAATTGGAGCAAGATGGATTCTTGGGGTGCCAGCCAAAGTGGCGTTGCCATAGTCAATCCTGGAAAGGACCAGCGATTGGACAACAAGTTTGAAATCTTCTGCAGGAATAAAAGGTTTAAGTTTCTTAAGGTCGAAAAGGGTGAAAAGAGCGCTTTTGGATGAATTTTTAATGTGGAGGATGAGATTAAGATTCTGGTCAATACTGATGCCTAGGGAGTTTACAGAATTAGAGGTGGAGAGAGGGCAGTTTAGAGCGTTGATGTCATTTAACCAAAGTTGAATGGGAAGAGATTTATTTTTGGGGAGAAAATTATGATTTCTGTTTTTTTGGGGTTCAGTTTGAGATGGTTCAGATGGAACCAGGTTTGAATTTTTTTCAGGGTCTCATTGAGGTGATGGATGTCTTTGTGAGATTTGATCTTGTAGTATAACTGGGTGTCGTCAGCATATAGGTGGTAGTTGATATTAGAATGTTTGAGGATGAGGGTGAGTGGTTCTATGAACAGATTGAATAGGGTAGGGGCGAGGATGGATCCTTGAGGGACGCCGAGTGAGACAGGTTGAGGTTTAGAGAGGAAATGGCTAAGCTTTATTTGTTGAGATCTATTTTGTAGGAATGAGGAGAACCATTTCTCTGTGCCTTCCAAACCGAATTGATCTTTGAGAGTGCTGAGAAGGGTGGGGTGGTGGATGGCATCAAATGCAGCTGAGAGGTCTAGAAGGATTAGTACTGAGGATTCTCCTTTGTCAAGGGAACGATGAATGTCATCAATGATATTAAGCATAGCTGTTTCTGTACTGCATCCCTTTTTAAAGCCGGACTGGAAGACATCAAGGAGGTTGAAGGAGACGATATGTTTCTCTAGTTGTAATAGGACACATTTTTCAAGGGCTTCAGAGAGGAATGGGAGATTAGAGATTGGACAAAGGTTGTTTGGATCATTGGGGTTAGCTGTTGTGTTTTTGAGAATAGGCGAGATTTGACCAGGTTGAAGGGAGGCAGAGACACATCCAGTGGACAGAGAAGAGTTGATAATTTTAGTCCATATGGGGGTAATGATAGATTTAAGTTTTTGAACCAGACGGGCGGGGAGAGGATCTTTGGAGTGGGCAGAAGGTTTTAGTTTGACAATGATATTAGTGATCATAGATTCTGTTACTGGGCTGAAATTGCTCCAAGAGGCATTGTTTTAGTAGGGGGGGTTGTTTTTGGAACGGTATCCTGTTGGAGTAGAGCAGGGGGGGAACAGAGGTTTTGAGCGGAGTGGAAAAGGTGGTCGAAGGAGATTTTTGGCTGTTGGGGAGGGTTTGTAGGAGGTTGGCGGTAGGTTGGAGTGAGAGTGGGAGCGAAGAGAAGGAAAGTTCGATCATGTTGATTTTGTTCGTAAAGAAGCTGGCAATTTCTTCGCATTTGTCAAAGGAGGCTAATATTTTAGGAGGGCCAGTGGAGGTTTGTTTTTTTACAATGTTAAAGAGTTCTCTAGAGCGGTTTCTGGCCTGATCCAGTTGGGAACATAGGACGGAGGCTTTTTCGTTAAATATGTGTTTTTGTACTGGCATCTAGCAGTTCTAAGGATAGCCAGATTGTCCACGCTTGGATGAGTTCTCGAGATCCGTTCAGAATGTCTAAGGGACCGTCTTTCATTATTGAGTTCAGAATTGAACCAAGACTTAGGAGGAATGTTTTTTTGTTGTTTGAGTTTGATTGGAGCAATTTGGTCGAGGGTTTCAAGAATAGAATTGTTATAATGGTTGGTTAGGTCAGTGGTGCTGTCAGAGAGAGGGGTTAGAGCTAAGTGAGCCTTAATTGCGGTTTCCAATTCGCCCGGAGGAATAAGGTGAAGGTTGCGGGTGGATTTCTTGGATAATATGATGGTGGGGTGGGGCGAGTAGTGGATTTGGTCATGGTGAAAAGGATAAGGTAGTGGTCAGACCAGTCTACCGGAAGAATATTTGAGAGAGAGGCTAGATCGTTGTTAATTATAATAGCATCAATGGTGGCACCTTTGTTATGTGTGGGAGAATGGCAGAGTTGGGACATATTGATGATGACCATGGTATTGCTAAGTAGTATGACAGCAGGATCAACACTATTGTTTCAATGGATGTTGTAATCACCCCATCGCTCCCTCCTGATTTTACCCCTCCCTCTCCTACTCCCAATGAACAACACATTAGCACTATATCCCAAACCCCTACTCCATCCCCCTCCCTCTTCCCTTAACTCTCGCGCCCGCAATCCATTGGTCATGATGTCACATATTACATCATTCATGACATGGTCAGTGACATCACTGATGACATCACTGATGCCATCTCAAATGACATCATCCAGTGAATGTGGTATGCTTTGATATTTAAATAAGTATTATATATATATCAATCTGCATTGAAGACTGAGTGGATGTATAAGTGTCTGGATGGAGGATTTAGTATCAGTTTGATTGACTGTCTAAGTGACTAACTCAAAGTGTCTCACTCAATATATGGGATAGTGATTAAACTGTGGGCATATCTGAATGGTGGAAAGCTGCCTGTGTTGGCGGGATGATTGTTTTTGTGCAGGAAGGGAGACACATTCCTGCACAAACACAATCACAATAGGTGATTTCCTCCTTCTATGCATGCTGAAGAATGTAGCATGTATAGAAAGACAAAAAACAAGGGAAAAGGAAAACATTTCTTCTCGTTGTGCCTCCTTATGCGTCCCCTAGGGAGGCTAAGCATTCTGACGCATTTCCAGGTTTACAAATTTCTCATAAATCTGGAAATGCGGCAAAAGTCATGGGTGTTGCACATAGAATCATAGAAGGCTGATGGGTTTGTAGAGGGATAGGCTAGGACGTTATCTACATTTATCTACATTTAAAAAATATATATATTTGATTAATACTATGTTTTATATTCTTGAAACCTTTTTGAAGTGATTAATAATTATACAAATGTTTTGTGTTATAATGTATTTTGATTATAATATTGCAATTGTGTTTTTTATTAGTAATATTTATAATTGTAAGTTATATTTTAGCATCAGTATTATGTGTTTGTAAGGGTATTGGTTAGGAAAATAATTAATTACTAATTAATAAAGAATTCATTCTTAATTTCTAATCAATTACTAAATTGAATATTAATTGTCTAATTTGTTTACTATTTTAGATGAAGTTTGCAGGGTTTGTAGAGGTTTTGGGTCAGAAGTGAAATAGATTTTAATGTAACTTAATTTAATATTTATTTTAATGTTTATTTTTACATTAACGCAAGGCCAAAAAAGCATTTTGGAAAAAATAAATTCAACAGGAGTCATGCTGGATCGAAGCTCATGCCAACCCCCCACCCCCCAAAAAAAAAAACCACTCACCTACACTGGCTCTCACAAACCCATGTACTCATCTATACACCGCTGACACACCCACTCACTCACCCACACGGCCACATACAGTAACTCACTCACCCATACAGCCACTCATACAGCCACTCAAACAGCTACTCACTCACTCATACAACTACTCACATACCCCTAAAGCCCCTCAGACACCTACTTACACATGGATGCACAAAGTATTTATTTATTTCAAAGGTTTTATATAGCGCTACTGGACCCAAGAGTATCAGAGCGCTTTACAAGGCAGGTGAAAACAAACAATGAAATAAACTAAAAATTTAGCAAGAAGCAGTTACAAAATGATAGTGTAATCAGCATGTCTAATGGGGCAAAGAGAATAGAGATAGAAATTAAGATGGAAATGAATAATGAAAGTTAGGAGAGAGAGGGGGTGAAGAGAGGGGGAGGAGGAGTATGAGGGCATAGAGAGGGGGAGTAAAGAGGAGTGCATAATAACAACACATTAGCACTATATCCCAAACCCCTACTCCATCCCCCTCCCTCTTCCCTTAACTCTCGCGCCCGCAATCCATTGGTGATGATGTCACATATTACATCATTCATGACATGGTCAGTGACATCACTGATGACATCACTGATGCCATCTCAAATGACATCATCCAGTGAATGTGGTATGCTTTGATATTTAAATAAGTATTATATATATATCAATCTGCATTGAAGACTGAGTGGATGTATAAGTGTCTGGATGGAGGATTTAGTATCAGTTTGATTGACTGTCTAAGTGACTAACTCAAAGTGTCTCACTCAATATATGGGATAGTGATTAAACTGTGGGCATATCTGATTTACTCTATCTCTTGTTGTGTAAACTACTACATAAGTTGGTTACTAGCTATGTGAAAGTCTATATAGCAGGTACTGGGCACACATACAATCCTACAGTATTGATACTGGGAGAGTTACAACAAAGTAAGTCGACACTGGTGGTGTGATAAACACGTCGTTTTATGTTGAACTTTTCTTCAGAACAAATAACGCCAGCCAACACGTGTTTCGTTAAGTAGGGTGATACCTGTGTCTCATCAGGGCTGCAGAAGGCGTGGATACTAATGCAGTGAACCAGTGATAATTCTGACCCGGTCGACAGGTAGTTCCTGGGCCGTAGGTACAGATATGAGGATCAAGGCGGGAAACACAGGCGGGTACGTCTGTGTTGCAGGGAACGTCTGTGTTGCAGGGACCTAGAAGTATCAGGTCCTTAGTGCGGTGCTCGTCTCGTGCGTATGGATCAGAGCATTACAATCCACGCCTTCTGCAGCCCTGATGAGTCACAGGTATAACCCTGCTTGACGAAACACGTGATTGTACGTGTGCCCAGTACCTGCTATATATTTCCCCATTGCCAAGGTTTCGCTTCTTTGGCTCTTCAAGAGGTTTAGGGTATTCCTCTATACTGGTTGCACCGTCCTTAATTTGTAAAAACTGACCACTCCCCACTAACTCATCTACTGTTAGAGCGCCTAAGTCCTACACACTCCAAACCCTAAGCAGGCTTTCTATATGTGAAAGTCTATATTAGTTATTAAATACTTAAGTAAGTAATTGCATAACCCTGGGCAAAGCACTACGCTACGCTCGCGTAGTTTGTGACGTTTTCGCAACTTCGCTGTACGCGAACTGCACATAGCACAGTGTGAACATGCGTAGCTTAGTGCAGAGATCATTTTTTGCTTGCTCAACGTCAAGTTGGCGACCGCGAGCAAGCAAAATTACATCCTCGCGAGACTTTTTCCTTGTTTGCGATCAGCAACATCAAGTTGCCGATCGCGGGCATGGAAAATAAACCTCCCGGCGAGATTCTCAACGCGGGGAGGTCAGGTTTCTCATTGCGAGTGGTCGCGCATGCTCGCGATGAGAAACTGCCAGTCCGCGTTGAGAAAGCTGCAGCTCAAGTAAAAATCTACTCGAGCAGCAGAAATGTACAGCTTGCACTGTGCAATGTGCCGTTTTCAATGATTGCACAATGCCGGATGCTTGTCCGCACTGTGCAATGATTGAAAATGACATCTTGCACAGTGCGAACATACTACTACGCAGTTTGCGGTGTGCTTCACGTAGCTCGCGTAGTGCGTCACTTTGCATAGCTACGGGTAGCTCTACTTCGCGAACTATGCCCACCCCTATAATTGTATGGGATAGTGAATGGGTGTGTGATTGGGTGGGAGGTGTGTGACTGTCCAAAGATGTGTAAATAGTTGATTTAGTAAGTATAGTAGGTTAAGACTGTATGCGGAAACAGTTGTTTGGGAGAGTGAATCTCTTTATGGGTGTGGTGATGAGTAAATATATTTCTCAATGATACATGTCCAACAAAGTAGAAATATAAAAGGCAGTGTATGTGACAATTGCTGTATATAAATAAGTATACATAAGACTCAGTGATTGTATGAGTAACTGTATCGAAAACTGTACACTGTAATTGTGATTTTATAACATACGTATGAGTTACTATCTATATGAATAAATAAAGTGTTTTTTGTATAAATATGTAGCTTAGTAAATCTAAGTATGATCAATTGTTTGCATAAGTGAGTAGGATGACTGCATAAGTGAATAGGATGTGTGCTGATGTATAATGTCGATGTAGGTGTATAAGTATATTTAATAGTGTTCTTTTTTTTAAAAAATATGTTTATTGGGTATTAGACATGGTAAACAATTCATTCCTAAACATTTTCCGTCTTTACAAAACATAAATGTCCATGCCGAATACCCCTCTTTTTAAAAAAAATTCCATCCACCCCCCCTCCCACCCAAGGAAGATCGCGGGGAGTTAAAGACTGAGGAAAAAATATATACAGAAAAGGAAAAAAAAACAATTCATAAAGTAGAGAAAAGAAGAAAAAGAAGGTCAAAAACCAAAGCGCTAAATCATTTTCAGTTATCTGTCTATTTCTCCATTTTTTGGGCCCTAGCTTCCAAGGATCATCCAATCATTCAGGGGTTTCCAAATTCGTTCTCCCTCCCTCCGAGCCCTACTTCCTCTTCTCTTAAATACCGACATTTCCCATCTACATACATTGACAAATTTGCCCAACGATTCATATACATTTGGGGGGGTAGGATCCAGCCAGACAGTGGCAATTGATAACTGAAAAATAGCCATAGCAATAAATAATAATTTACATTCTGGCTCAATCAAATTCTGATCCGCTACCCCTAACATTATGACCTGTAGTGCCAAGAGTATCCTACATTTAAATATTTGTTCCAAGTATTGTTCAATCTTATTTAACCCTTTCGATGCTCATGACGAGCTCAGCTCGTCATGATGCACAGTTGAGCTGTGCTGATGACGAGCTGAGCTCGTCATGACACCAGCACAATGGCATTTTTCAGCACAGGGGGGGGAAAACGCCTAGCAGCCAAGGTGTTAAAAGAGGAGTAAGACAGGGGCAACTTGCAAACATATGTATACTGTTTACTGCATATTCTCCACAACGTGGACAGTTTACCCCTGTCGTACCTCCCCACTGTTGTATACGATGAGGGGTTATATAAAGATTACACCATGTCTTGAAACACTGAACCTGAAGATTTGCTGACATAGTGGCCGTTTGGCTATAGCCTAAGGATGCTTCACATGCCTCTTGTGCCGCGTCTAGTCCAGTCTGCCAGCGAATAAAATGTTTGATTAAATCGTCACTCCGCCCCTCATCCAATAATATATAGATCTTAGATATATTTGACTGTCCTCCCTTGATTACATCGAGCAAAGGGATTCGGTTCCAGCTAAGTGTTTTTCTCAAGAAGAAATCACGAATTTGTAAAAATTTGAAGAAGTGTCTGTTGCTAATTTGTAATTTGTAATTTGTAACTGTGTTTTGTATCGCGCCAACTCACCTACAGGTCTCAAAGCGCTACTGAACAAGTACAGCAACAAAGAAGGAAAGGAATATAGAGGTGTCTGATCTGGTAGCCGACTATTGAGATGGGAATGCGTCTTTGAAAAGTAAGGTTTTCAGGGACTTCCTAAAAAGGAGGAGATTAGGTTCTCTGCGAAGCGCCTCCGGTAGCTTATTCCAGATGGTCGGAGCCTGAACTGAAAAAGATCTGCCTCCTTTTGTTGCTGAAGTCCAAAAGTTACATTCAGATTCCTCACCAACAAACAACAGGCTATGTGTATGACTTAATCTGGGCATTTGGGAAGGCACAGGAGAGGATTTGATGCATGACATGTGTATATAAAAAAATATAAAACAAATAATAGCTAAATCTCTAAATAACACCTACAGAAAAAAAGAGATACAACTGTCAAAGTTGAGCAGTAGGGGAGTTTTGTTTGTACCGTGCAGAAAAGGATCCCCCATTTAGCATTGCTGGGGGTCTGAGGGAGTAAATAGGGGCACACAGGAGTTAAGTAACAGCAGGGACAAGTGCCCCAATGTAACATCCTTATAGAAGTGATTTGCCCTTGAAAGTGCACAGGGCAGCATGATTCCACCCCTCTGTTAGTAATTTGTAATTTGTAATTTGTAATTTGTAATCCCGAACTTCTGTTTTATTTCTTCGAATGTCAATAGCCCAGATTCAGACACTATGTCTCCTATTACAACAACCCCATGCTCCACCCAATCTCTAAAATATCCATCTTGAAAAATTCCAGGAAGTAAATTATTCCCTACAAAGGGTGAGTATACATGAATCCTACTAATATTACATAGTTTCCAGACCGTAGACCAAACTTTAAAGGCCCCACATAATACCTTAAACTTAACCCATTTGAAATAAGCATATTCTATGTGTCTAAGTAACAGCCCCTGAGATTCTTCGCCAAAAAATAAATGATAGATTGAAATGTCCGAGCCTTCTTGGACCTGAACATTTAATAATACAGCAATATGCCTCACAGTTATTGCCCAATAGTATAATTGAAAATTGGGCACGGACCATCCCCATCTCTCCCTGGGCAATGTCATATATTTCATGGCACTCCTAGGCTGTTTCCCTGCCCATAAGAGCCAGGAGATGACCCGGTCCAATTTTGTAAACCAAATTTGCTCAAAATACAGAGGAATGGCTCTTAAATAATATAGAATTTTGGGTAAAAATAACATCTTAACCAGATTACACCGACCCATCAATGTTAATTGCAAATTATTGATCTGGCGGGCATCAACTTCCAGTTTACCTATCAGAGGAGACAGATTGATCTGTATTATCTCATCTGTTTTAGCACAGATTTCGATCCCCAGATATTTAGCATGGTGCACTACCCGTGAGTCGGCTAAGCATATTTTATCATTGTGAATAATTTGAGTTTTGGCCTCATTTAAGTGATACCTGGAGATCGAGCAAACTGAGTTGTAATGGTCTGAATTTCTTGTAGGGCCACCAGCGGGGAATCTGTCAGGATAGCGAGGTCATCTGCATAGCCTAAAACTTTAGTCACCCCCCCCCCCCCCCCTTGGCTTGAATTGGACTGATCAAATTATCAAAAGAAAGTTTTCTCATTAAAGGGTCAATATAAAGTGCAAATAATAAGGGGGAGCAGGGACAGCCCTGCCTTGTACCTCTCAGACTATTAATTGTACCAGTCTGGATCCCCATTACAGAAATGTGAGCGATAGGTTGTTTATACATACTTCTTATAGCACCAATAAATTTGTGCCCCAACCCATAATGCCTTAAAGTAGCCCATAAAAAGGCCAGGAGACCCTATCAAAAGCTTTCTCCGCATCCAGCAGAATTAAAGCCATAGGGTCCCCTGAAACCTTGGTAAAATCAAACAGTGCGATTGTACGGCGTATGTTATCTATTGTATCCCGTCCGGGAACAAACCTGTGCTGTTGTGGGACAACTACGTTTTTAATAACCCCAGAGAGTCGATTTGCCAATATCTTGGCGTAAATCTTTATATCACTATTTATCAAGGTTATAGGTCGGTAGGACCCGGTGTCTGACGGTTCTTTGCCTTTCTTCAGAAATGTAACTATTCTGGCTCTTCTCCAGGATTCCGGAAGTGCATGCCCATTCTGAATCTTACCAAACATATCCATCATCACTGGAGCCAACTGAGAACGGAAACATTTATAAAACTCTCCGGGCAAAAAATCCGGGTCGACGGCTTTACCAGCCGGGAGGGAATCGATAGCACCCAAGATTTCATCTATTGTGATATCAGTATCTAACAGATCCCTTTCCTCGGAAGATAAAGTATCGACTTCGATATCATTAAGATACTCTTGAATTTCTAATTGTATTGCCTCACTTTCCCTGATTTCCTCTTTATAGAGTTTTTGATAACATTTTTGGAAGGCAATAGCAATAGCCCCTTCTTCCGAGACTAAACCAACATCGGGGTCAAGAATTTTTTTAATACGTGTGGTCGTGTCTCTCTCTCTAGTTCTAATTGCCAATAGATGTCCCGCTCTCCCGCTATTTTCAAACATCTTAGAACCCAAGCTATATATTTACATGCAGCCTTTGTGAGATTTCTATTATAGCAGCTTTCACCAGAACAACTTGTGTCTGGGCAGCATCGCTATCCTCAGTCCGGAAAAGTGCTCGAGCTAAATTAAGCTCTGCCTCTTCCAGATCTCCATATAGCGCCACTAATTTCCTTTTCACTTTTTTTTTATTTTCCCACCCAAAACGGGTAGTCTCATCCCTTATCCCAGCCTTCAGCGTATCCCAGTCGTTTTGTATCCCGGTGCTGCCCATATTTTCTTCTAAACATCTTGTAATCCAAACCACCATAGACTCTAGATATAGGCTATTGGTAAGCAATCCCCTGTTAACATCTTAACCAGATTACACCGACCCATCAATGTTAATTGCAAATTATTGATCTGGCGGGCATCAACTTCCAGTTTACCTATCAGAGGAGACAGATTGATCAGTATTATCTCATCTGTTTTAGCACAGATTTCGATCCCCAGATATTTAGCATGGTGCACTACCCGTGAGTCGGCTAAGCATATTTTATCATTGTGAATAATTTGAGTTTTGGCCTCATTTAAGTGATACCTGGAGATCGAGCAAACTGAGTTGTAATGGTCTGAATTTCTTGTAGGGCCACCAGCGGGGAATCTGTCAGGATAGCGAGGTCATCTGCATAGCATAAAACTTTAGTCACCCCCCCCCCCTTGGCTTGAATTGGACTGATCAAATTATCAAAATAAAGTTTTCTTATTAAAGGGTCAATATAAAGTGCAAATAATAAGGGGGAGCAGGGACAGCCCTGCCTTGTATCTCTCAGACTAATAATTGTACCAGTCTGGATCCCCATTACAGAAATGTGAGCGATAGGTTGTTTATACATACTTCTTATAGCACCAATAACTCTGTGCCCCAACCCATAATGCCTTAAAGTAGCCCATAAAAAGGCCAGGAGACCCTATCAAAAGCTTTCTCCGCATCCAGCAGAATTAAATCCATAGGGTCCCCTGAAACCTTGGTAAAATCAAACAGTGCGATTGTACGGCGTATGTTATCTATTGTATCCCGTCCGGGAACAAACTTGTGCTGTTGTGGGACAACTACGTTTTTAATAACCCCAGAGAGTCGATTTGCCAATATCTTGGCGTAAATCTTTATATCACTATTTATCAAGGTTATAGGTCGGTAGGACCCGGTGTCTGACGGTTCTTTGCCTTTCTTCAGAAATGTAACTATTCTGGCTCTTCTCCAGGATTCCGGAAGTGCATGCCCATTCTGAATCTTACCAAACATATCCATCATCACTGGAGCCAACTGAGAACGGAAACATTTATAAAACTCTCCGGGCAAAAAATCCGGGCCGACGGCTTTACCAGCCGGGAGGGAATCGATAGCACCCAAGATTTCATCTATTGTGATATCAGTATCTAACAGATCCCTTTCCTCGGAAGATAAAGTATCGACTTCGAAATCATTAAGATACTCTTGAATTTCTAATTGTATTGCCTCAGTTTCCCTGATTTCCTCTTTATAGAGTTTTTGATAACATTTTTGGAAGGCAATAGCAATAGCCCCTTCTTCCGAGACTAAACCAACATCGGGGTCAAGAATTTTTTTAATACGTGTGGTCGTGTCTCTCTCTCTAGTTCTAATTGCCAATAGATGTCCCGCTCTCCCGCTATTTTCGAACATCTTAGAACCCAAGCTATATATTTACTTGCAGCCTTTGTGAGATTTCTATTATAGCAGCTTTCACCAGAACAACTTGTGTCTGGGCAGCATCGCTATCCTCAGTCCGGAAAAGTGCTCGAGCTAAATTAAGCTCTGCCTGTTCCAGATCTCCATATAGCGCCACTAATTTCCTTTTCACTTTTTTTTTATTTTCCCACCTAAAATGGGTAGTCTCACCCCTTCAGCGTATCACAGTCGTTTTGTATCCCGGTGCTGCCCATATTTTCTTCTAAACATCTTGTAATCCAAACCACCATAGACTCTAGATATAGGCTATTGGTAAGCAATCCCCTGTTAAATGTCCATGAATCCGGTTTGCCCTCCCTCAATTGAACATTAATTTCCAACAGAAGCGGATTGTGATCTGACATCACTCTAGGATACCTTGTGATGTTAGATTTAGAGGCCAGAGCTGAAGATATGAGAAAATAGTCTAATCTGGAGCAGATTTTATGAGGTGCCGAAAAATAAGTAAATCCAGGGACTTTAGATCTAAAAAATGCCCAAGCATCTATCAACCCATGTAGATCCATCATATACCGTAAAGCCTTATAAACCTTCAGTTTCCGACCCACATATATTGCCCCAGATTGATTCATGAGGTCACTATCAATATTTATATTTAGATCCCCACACACCACCAAAGGGCCAGGCCACCCTACTAGTTCAAGATTCAGCCATCTATATATATCGGGATAATCTTGTACAGGGCCATATATTGAACATAAAGTGAGTTCCAAATTAAAAAATGTACCATGAACAATGACCCAGCGACCATACGGGTCTGCTGTAGAGCAAACCACATTCACCCTGACCCTTCTTGCTAGAAGGGCAAATCCCTTGGTCTTAGCTTCCAATTTAGTCCAGGATACTAACTGGAACCCCTCAAACTTCAAAGATGTATGCCGACTGGCCTCGATGTGCGTTTCTTGTAGGCAGAGTACATCTGCCCGCAAGAAACGAAGGTCCTCTCTGATCCGGCGACGTTTATTTGGGTCATTGAACCCACAGATATTGACTGATACTATTCGAATATTAGCCATTCCCCTAGGAAAACATTTCTCGGATTTGACCTTCCCATAAACAAACTCATATTTAGCCAGATTCCTCTTTCTCTAACCGCCCCTCTGTCCCCCCCCCCGTGATTTTCCCCCCTCCCCACTCCCCAACCCCCACCAAACCGGCAAGCCCCCCCACCAAACAGGCAATAGGGGTCCTTAGACCCATGTGATGCCTCCCGCTTCCCTAACTGCCCGTGGTCGCTCCCTGTCTACAGCACATTCAACTTAAGAGTGAAGAGATATACAAATAAGCAATCAAAAAAGGATTGACAAATACCAGAAAAATAAGAAAGAGAAAAAAAGAGATATAAATGCCACCTCTGCAATATACCAATGTCAGTAGCCATTAAGAGGGTACATTCAGAGTTTATAAAGCAGCAAGTCTATTGATCATCAGGAAGTTCTTTCAGGTAGTCCCCGGCTTGAATTTCTGAAGAAAATACCCGAATCTTGCCACGGTGGATGACTTTTAATCGTGCGGGATTTAATAAATAAACCTCACATCCCTTCTTTTGGAAGGGAGAAATCAGTGAGCGGAGACGCCACCTCCGTTCCACGGTGGTGTAGCAAAAATCGGGCCGTACATAAAATGAATGTCTCTCTACAGATCTTTTCGCGTCAGGGCGAGCTTTCTCAAAAATGGCCTGCCGCAACAAGAAATTGCCAAAAAATATCAATATCGCTCGTGGCTTAGCTTCAGGATCTGGGTTCTTTTTAGGTGTAAACGGAAATCGATGCACTCTTTGGATCTCTAATTCCCAGCACCAATGTGAAAGTTCAGGAAATGCCACTTTAAACCACTTGACCACAAATCCTCTTATATCCTGCCCTTCGGCCTTCTCTTCAATTCCTAACAATCGCAGGTTATTTCTGCACGCCCGATTTTCGGATTCTTCCAACTTCCACATTATATCATTAAACTTTTCATCATTGGCCGTGATTTTACTTTCTGCCCCATGTAGCCCAGCCTCAAGCCCAATAATCCTTTCTTCAAGGGCTGCCATCCTTGCAATAACCTCAGAGCAAGCTTTTGTGTTCTTTCGAATGGCCCCCTGTATTTTCATAGTCGCCAGTTGGGCCCTCTTGTGTTCTTGCCGAGCTTCGCTCTGAATGTAATACAGCATTGCATATATCAAAGAATTTGGGGGAGATGAGTCCGGCTCCCCTCTGGGGGCCCCTGTTGGTGCTTCCTGTGTGCTCAACCCCTCTGCCCCTGCAAGGCTAGTAGTAACATGAGAATAGTCCCATTGGAGATTATTTGTGGGCTCAGAGCCCTCACTCTCAGAAGCTATAAGTTCCCGTCCCGCAACCTTCTTCCATTTAGTATGTCGCGGAGTCACCCTCTTTAAAGTATTCCCAGTGTTAGGAGGGCTGCCACTCTCTTCATCCGAGGTATAATCTTGATAGGCAGAGCTCACTGTTGATTCTGAATCTTCTGCTACCGAAAAGAAGCCATCGCCATCCAGAGCATCCTGACTGACTCCCAAAGCTTGTTTTCCTCCAGAGGGAGTTAGAAAGTTAAGTACTTCACTTTGTTTGATCTCGTTGGTCTCCGAGATCTGCGGAAAGTTAAAATCCTCACTCTCTCCTGGGGTAGTGTCCACAATAACAGGGAGTTCAGAAGTGGCAATATGGGAGCTTGTCTTGGACATTGCGGGTTTCCATATCCGTATCTTTTGAGGCTCCTAATCCAGCTGTAGCATTTTCCTCTTTTCCCACCTTTTCGGTTTTTCTGCCAGTCCCAGTTACGCTCCCCCCTGCTGGTGGGGTTCTGACATTCTGTGGTGGACTTTTCAAGAGTGGAGCCTTCCCCGAGAACATCTCAGGGACTTTAATTGGCCTCACTCGTCCTGTACCCCCTGCAGCTGCAGTCCCCTTCCCCTTATTCGTAACTATATCACTGGTAATGATACTGGGAGGGTGGGGAGGGTGTATCTTCTCCCCAGGCTTCCCCTTTAGTGAGCCCTTCTTTAGACTCACCGTTGTAGTTGTAGTTGCAGTGGCAGTTACAGTCCGAGGACCCCCTTTCTCAGTTTTTTCAATTTTACCTGCTCTTTCCTTCTTCAGCGCAGACATAGCCATATTCTTGCGCAGAGCCGGGGGCGAACCCTCCGCAGTTTCTGATGCTTTAGCCGTCCCCATTTCTCCGAGGCGGCATTAGCTCTCTCGAACCATCGAGCTCCGCAGCCTCACACCGCTGATCCGCAGCAGACCACACCCTCCAAGCACACAGGTGAGCCCGGCTCCGAAGGAGAGTTACGGAGAGTCGCGCCACCCTCAGCCACGGCTTCTGGTCTCGGAGATCAAACACCTTCGAATTTCTGCTATACAGTCCTCCAAACAAGTACCGAGCAAGGTAACTGCAGGTGCTTCTGCTTCGATCCTTTTACACAGCTTCTTCCTCCGCACTCTCAAATCGCCATAATACTTCCCAGTGGGACAAGGAGAGACACTCACTCAGGTCAAGCGGCCACCATCTTGCCCCTCGATATTTAATAGTGTTCTAAGGATCTTTGTTAGCATGCATGAGTGAATATATAGGTATGTGTTTAGATGTATGTGTAGATGTAGGAATCACTGAGTGGGTTTTTAGAAACTTGTATTGGTGTGTCAATGGTTTCAAATATGGAACTCCATATTTTATGAGTGTTGAAAGGTTACACTAGTGTATGATGAGATGTATCAGATTGTCACATGGATGATGTCATCAGTGATGTCATCGGTGATGTCATTTGAGATGGCATCAGTGATGTCACTGACCATGTCATGAATGATGTAATATGTGACATCATCACCAATGGATTGCCGGTGCGAGAGTTAGTAGAACTAACTATAACAGAGGATTTTCAATGGTTTTGTATTAGTGAAATGTCCAGCTAACTATAACACCCCGGAAACCTGTTTTTTTTCAGTGAATTTCTAAGGTTTTTTGAAATGCTAATTCCTAACTATAACCTGCCTGAAACCTATCTTTTTTTCAGGGAATTTATATATATATATATATATATATATATATATATATATATATATAGCCTACTGGTGGTCACCTTATTTCAATTCCCAAAAGTTTTTTTGCCCATATCTTTGGCGATTGTTGATGAATTTTCACGAATTTTGAAAACTAATGGTTCACTCGGTTCAGCTCCTGTCTTGTTGTCAAGAGGGCAAACAACAACTAAACAACTAGCCTCTGCCAAGCCTCAGAAGGTAGTTTGAGGTACCGACGGATAGTGCGGGCCTCGTACAACCTGAGCATGGTCCAGGTGAGGTGAGGTCCATTCCCCTACCATTAAGGAATTCACAGTAGTCAAAGTGATATGGAGGGTTAATGTCCACGGTTGTTACAGGTTGTACCGTATTCAACTACTTTTATCATACTTTATTCTTTTGGTGATGGTGGTGTTTTCTTTGTTCCACTACTAGGAGTGCAACTATTATAAGAACAGAGGCCCTGATGAATGCCAAGGGATTAAATACCCGTCAGGCAGAAACATGTTGGCCCATTACTAGACAGATATTTGTTACTGTCTCTCTTGCACTGTTCTGGTTTTTTAATTAGGAGGTGTGTCTTGTCCACAGAATAAAGCTGTCAGAAGAAGGGCATTCCATCCTATTTTAAGTCACTAAGTTTTCTGTTGCACTGTTGTTTACTTTACCATCAAAAGATCAGTCATCATGGACCGTTCGTTTATTTTGGTGAACCAAATCCCTAAACAGCAATAAGGTGCGGTGTTTGATGTCCCTATGATCAGGGGACCAGCCTGATATGCACCTGGGTTTGGCCAAATGATAGGACTGATCATTGAGTCAATTTGATGGGAACCCTTTACTAACTGCTTTGGATTTGTCAGCCATGTATGAATAACCCATGATGTGCCGGTTTCTTTTATGCATGTAGTGTTCACCCCCTTTTTTCTGAAATACGCTGTCTTTATGTGATACATACACTGCGAGATCCTGTGGACTCGGCATGACAGTGCAGCTTTATAATTAAGCTGGTAGACCCCCTGTGTTTTGTGTGTTATACATTGTTGTCAAGCGGGTCAGAGAATAAAGGGGGTCCCAAAATGCGTTTCCCTATGTTAATTTCTATAGGAACTTTAATTCCTAAATCTTTGCTGCTTGATCCCCGGTCCACCATTGGTTCGCCCGCTTGTTGTGGAGGGAGCAGCGGTCCTTCGACTTCCGGGAGGAGGTGGGGGGAGGTGGTGTGCTGATGTCAGCAGCCACCTGACTCAGAGGGTTTAAATGATGTGCCTAGCACTCCGTGCAGCGGACGCGAGACAATAAGATACATTTGCGCTAGCTGCCTAAATTTTTAAAACTATTTCTGTCTAGTTCTTTGTATTTTAGCATTCCTATATTACCCTCACCTGCTTAATCTTTGCCACTTGCTCCCCGGTCCCCCATGGGTTCGCCCGCTTGTTGTGGAAGGAGCAGCGGTCCTTCGACTTCCGGGAGGAGGTGGGGAAAGGAGGTGTGCTGATGTCAGCAGCCACCTGACTCAGAGGATTTAAATGATATGCCTCGCACTCCGTGCAGCGTACGCGAGACAGTAAGACACATTTGCGCTAGCTGCCTGAATTTTTAAAACTATTTCTTTCTGGTTCTATGTATTTTAGCATTCTTATATTACCCTCACCTGCTTAATCTTTGCCACTTGCTCCCCGGTCCACCATGGGTTTGCCCGTTTTTTCTTTAGGGAGCAGCGGTCCTTCGACTTCTGGGAGGAGGCGGCGTGCTGACATAAGCATCCAGCTGACTCAGAGCATTTAAATTCTATGCCTCGCATTCCGCACAGCGGACACGTGCAGCAGGCGTGCCGGCGGTGTGCCGAAGGCGTGCCAAAAGCAAGTCCATCTGCGCCGTCCGCGCCCAACCGGGGCCAAGGACCACAACTCCTGCCCCTTTTTCTAAAGAAATAAGGAAATATTCTCCCAGTTTTTTATACGGACTACGGAGGAGATTGCAAGATGATTGCATTCCCTTCAAACCTGGCAGACCCCTCATACCATGCCCCTGCTGTAGCTTCACTTGCACCTCTCTACTCAATAGGCTACTGTTGTGTAATACTGCTATCAATTTGAACTCTAGCAAGCAACCACCTATTGGGGGAAAGGCTATAGAGACTCATACTAAAGATTTTACATTTTTTAATCTAAACTGTAGATCCCTCGCTAAGTATAAAGAGTATATTTTTGACCTTTTACAGAAATCGCAAGCAGATGCAAGTTTCCTTACGGAAACTTGGTTACACGAAAACTCTGGGCCCGACATTGCAGCGGCCTTACCTCCAACTTACACAATTGTTAGAAATGACCGAGAAGATAAAACCGGTGATGACATTGCAATCATTTTTAAAATAGATTTCTCGTGTAGATGGGAGACGTTACCCTGCGAAGGTTGTGAAGCTGGCTTTTTTAAACTCCTCCTTACACCTCAGTTCACGCTTACTGGGTTTCTGGTGTACCGCCCACCCGGCTCAGTGGGGTTGTGAGCAGCAAGCTTTCCAGAAATCATTGCTTCTTTTCTGCTTGACACAGCCAACTTCACCATCGTGGGTGCCCTTAATATTCACTTTAACAAACCTATATTTAAGATTGGCGCCACCTTGATCGCTGATCTAGAAGCCATGAATATGTCACTCTGCAATTCGGGCCCGACCCGTAGGGCGGGCCACTTGATGGACCTCATGTTTTCAAACTTACCTAAGATCTCATGCCAAACAGCCTTTCCCTTACTTTGGTCCGACCATTTTTTGGTGAGTTTTTCAGGTAGTGATAAATCAGCTGCCAAATAACCCTCTCATCAAGAGCAGAAATTGGAAGAACTTGAATGTTAATTCTCTAAATCCACATTTAGCAACCAATATTCTGGTTATTCCTTCCATTAAGATTTCGGATGCAGACACTATGCATACTTGGATTACGACATCTGTGAATACTTGCCTCCCTACATCCCTTAAGAAATTAAATAATCATCGCCCCCCTGCTCCATGGTTCACTGAAAAGTTAAAAGCCAAAAAAACTAAATGCAAAGCCTTGGAAAGATGCTGGAGAAAGGACTAGGCTTCGTGGCCCATGCCGAATACGTGAAAAATACTATTGTATTTGCACATAATAACTCCAAAGTGCTGTTTTAAATAGTTGGGGAGCTCTCTGAAGCATCCTGTCAACTAACACCCCCTGTACTTGATGAAGCACACTGTGAAGACGTGGCTAAGTTCTTCATTGAAAAAGATCCATGCAGAATTTAATACGGTAACTACTAATGCTGAACAGCAAATAAAGAATTCACCCCCCATTTTGGGTTGTAACATGCCACACGGACCTTTGATTCTGTGTCTACTCTCAAAATTACAAATTGGCAACCATTAGGCATAAACCAGGCTCACGTAACAACACACTCCCAGTCCATATTTTAAAAAAATTAAAATCCACCTCATTGGATCCTATTATGGAGCTGCTTCATTGAGGGAAGCTATATTTCCAGCTGAGTGGAAACACTCAATGGTTATTCCCCTTCTGAAGAGACCAAATGCTGACCGGGCCGAACCTTCAAACTTCTACCCGATCTCTTTGCTCCCCGTTTTCTCAAAGATCTTGGAAAAACATGTGAACCAACAGCTCACGCAGTTGTGGAATCCAATAAAATCTTGTATGTGTCTCAATCAGGCTTTAGAGCTGGGTATTCCACAGAGACCACACTCTTGGGAGTCACAGAAACATTACGTCAGCATCTGGATAAAGGGGAAACAGTGGCACTCATTTGGCTAGATCTGAGTGCCGGCTCAGCTCTGAATTGGATTACAAACGTTCTCACTGGAAGGACTTTTCAGGTTTTCTCCTCATCTGCTAGCTCTAAGACCTATGCATCTCCATATGGAGTACCACAGGGCTCGATTCTTAGCCTTGTGTTATTCAATCTCTATGTCAGACCTTTGCAGAAGAAGCTGGGTTGTCTATCTTCTCTTATGCTGATGACACCGAGCTTCTCTTCTCTTTATCTTCCAATGAAACCTCCACAGTTTCATCGCTATGGGTAGGGCTGCGTAACATAGCCGGCTGGATGCACACCAACTGGCTAAAGTTGAATGGCCGAAAGACAGAGGTTCTGATCCTGGGGAAAGATAAAGATCTCTGAGCCCTCACCACTGACTGCCAGAAATGGGTGAACTACCCCCACTGGCGCAAACCACACGCAATTTGGGTACAGTGATTGATGATCAGCTGTCCATTTTAGCCCATCCACTGTACTCAATGGACAGTGGGTCAAGTTTCTTCAAAGTCCTGGCTATTAAGGGACTTAAACAATATCAACGAGAGAGGGAGGGTATGAGTGGACACTCCTGTACCCCTATCAATATACCAACAAACAACTTAGGAGTGACTCAGTGGCAATAGTAACCAAAAAAGAAATACAAATACATATGTGCTAGACACTACTCGAACTCCACCAGACTACGGTAAAACAAATACTGGCAAACCCCAAAGTGGCAACCAGCAAGTAGCAACCTTTGTCCTAATGTGTTTACAAACATCAGATGGGGCAAGTCTACCTCTTTAAAAAAGGACCCTCACTCACCACTAGTTGGTGACATGCTTCATCATTGGGTCCCCGCTGGGGTGGCCGAATGCCCCCCCAGCGTGCTACAACGCCTGATTTACAGCGGAGTGGGATAGTGATGAGTGTAACAGTAATATAACTCAAAATGTGATATTCAAATGTGAGTGCAGAATTAAAAAATACAAGGTTGAAACCCGTACAAAATTTTTAATGAGGGTCAACCTGTATTAGGATTAAAAACGTGTATATGCGGACCAAACTAGGTTCTAAATTAGGAAACCTGTGTCCTTAGATAAAATAATAGGTCAACATGTTTCTGCTGGAAAAAATTCAGGTTCGCTCAACATTCGTCAGGACCATAACAAATAGCACTCCGGTGGTATGCACGCACTAAGGTGCACCCTCCCGTGAGGCAATTAGTGTGAAAAAGAACAGAAATTTTTTGGGGTGATATTACTCATGGATATTACCCGTGTTAGCTCACTGTAATTCACAGAAGCCAAAGTTACCTGTAGAAAAAGCAGAGAAAAAGACATACTAACACATAATGACAAAGACCAACATTCAGTTCATTTTTGAATAATTGTTTCCATGTTTAAAGCGACATGACATTTTCACATAGCCTCTGTATATTGTAGTGCTATCAATATGATATAATAGAGAACCCTCCTTGTCAATGATCTAGAGGGAAGGGTACCTCATTCCTTAACAAATATGTAATTAATCGCAATAAGGAAGAGGAACCACAGGTATTTATGCCACACAACTAACAGGTTAATTCAACCAGCGTTTTTGCCTAAGCAACATAAAGCAGAAATATTATAACCACATCTATCGCGTGCTTAAGCGAGGATAAAAATGAAAAGGGAAAATGTAGCAGAGACATTTGGTCATCAGCAATAGCCAACCGGCGTTACTAGATGGAGAAAACATGGTTTGTAATTTTAGTAGTTCGATATCGCTTGGACAGAGGACAAAAGCACTCACAAGTCAAAGGAGAAGTGCTCTTATCCTGGGTTATGACGGCTCGGGATTGTTTCACGCGGTGTCAAATCTAAATGAAAAAGGAAGACTTGGTATTACCTCCCACTTGATTTCCTTCGTTTGTTAGCATCAGAAAGATGAACCGCTCGATCGCGTTGCGGTCGGGTCACTTACTAGTACACACGCGACTCCCCGTGTACTACCTACGTTCAGGGATACCGTCAGCCCGTAAGTGAGTGCAGTTTCCGGGCATCAACTATTATTATCTGAGTTGGTTCTGTTCACGTGACAGATGTGACCGAACGGCAGTAGGTAGGAAGTCGTTTTCTTAATGGGGAAGTGTCCCGAAAACCCTCTTAGCGGATCACGGTTCGAATCCCCTGTCAGCCAAATATGTTTAATCGCATTTTAGAATATTTAAGCGGGGACAAATACAAGGAATTAGAAATAACTTCCTGCAAAATTAATTCATCATTGAAAAAATTGGTGGAGACAACGATTAATTGATGGTAACCAAGTAAAGTAGATCTAAATACAACACTCCGGACATTGAAATCAGGGTTATAGTAATTTTGTTATCTAAAGTCCATCCGAGTATAAATAACATTATGGCCTGAGTTTGTAGTTTGAACTGACCAAAAGTTAGCACTGAAAGTACTAATAAATACTCACAGTAACACATAGGGAGGTGAGCTAATCTATTCAACAAACAGAGTCGGAAGGCCCTAGTCAGAGTATTTAGCATCAAAATACACATGCGTTGACTAGATAGTTTGTTAATTAGATGGTGTGTGAATGGGGGCCACCCTATGTGTGAGGTAGGAGACCTTAAAGTACACCCAAAACGTTGAGAAGTGCTACGTGACCAACAGTTTGACTCATAAAGTCTGGTCAACACCTCATGACTGATGCCCAGGGAATGCCGTCGTTCAGCCCGTTTTGGTTTGTAGCTAGACGATAAATCCAACGTTGTTCTTTTTCAAACAACTTGGTCTCTGATCCAGCTTCCAGGTGTTCGAGAATCGTCCACTGCATGTCATTTGGGGTATGTTGTTTTTCCAAAAAATGGGCAGTCAGCTTGGTTGTTGATTTTCGGCAGCGGATATTGCTGTGATGTTCCCCTATCCTAAGCTTAATCCGCCTAGAAGTCATACCCGCGTACTGTAGGCTGCAAGGACACGTTATTAAATAAATAACGTTGGCCGTATTGCAATTTGTATGACAACGCTGTTCCCATCGTTGACCGTTAGTCAGGTTCAATGTTTTTGTGTGGGTAGTGAGATGGCTTATGTTGCAATTCCCACATGGGAAAAGGCCAGTCACTGCTGGTAGGCCCCATGCATTCAAAACGGTTGCATCCTGTTTACTGGTTGTCATATCCTTTGGACGTGTGTGAACGAAAGAGTCTCTCAGATTTGTAGCTCTTTTATATGAAAAAAGAGGCTTCTCCCATTTGTGTTTGTTGCTGGTAATTATTTTCCAGTGTTTTGAAATACATTTGTTCACAGCATTTGATAGCGGGTTATATGTGGTTACACATGTTAGGTTGATTTCATTGTTATTAGTCTTGGGGTGGTCATCCAGAAGTGTGTCCCTCTGTTGATTCCTTGGTCGTTTTTGACTCTTGTTAATTACTCTTTAAGGGTATCCTCTGTGTTCCAACTTCGTTGTTAGATCCTCTGCTTGTTGTTTGTAGTCAGAAAGGTTACTACAATTACGGCGTACCCGCAGATACTGACCGTAAGGGAGGTTCTCACACAGAGCCCGAGGATGATAACTCGTAAAATGTAACAAGTTATTCTTTGCAGTTGGCTTGGAGTATGTTTTTGTCTCCAGATGGTCATCCTGTCTGTTGATGGTAACATCCAAAAATGTGATGGTGTCTACCGCATAATCATGTGTAAATTTAAGATGTTGGTCACAGGTATTAACTCAAGAAAAGAAGTTGAGTAATGAGTGCACTTCCCCCTTCCAAATCATCAGCACATCATCAATATAGCGTTGCCAAAAGATGATATTAGCAGAAAATGGATTAGTAGGGCCCAGTATATTGTTGACCTCAAAGTTGAACACATACAGGCCTGCCACCGAAGGGGCAAAAGTGCTGCCATTGAAGTGCCCGTGGCCTGGAGATAGATCTTACCCTCATATTCAAAATAGTTTCTCTTAAGAGCCAAAGTGGCACAGTCCACCACAAAGGAACGTGATGTTATGAAATCCCATGGTGCTTTATCCAAAGCCTCCTTCACATCTTTTATGGTTTCATCCTGTGGGATACAGGTGTAGAGACTTTCTATGTCCATTGTGACAAGAAAGCAGGGTTCATCCGGCATAGTAATGGCTCCTAGCATGCAGAGGAGGCTCTTTTTATCCTTTAGATAAGTACTAGTGCACTGTATGATCGGTCTTAGAAAAAAATCGCAATACTTGGAGAGAGGTTCAAGAAGAGAACCAATCCCCGAGACGATGGGGCGCCCTGGGGGTGACAACACATTTTTGTGGGTTTTTGGCAATCTATAAAAATATGGCACCCTCCTTTCCGATGTCGTGAGGAAATCCGCCTCTTTTTTGGAAATCAGACCATCTCTCTCAGCTGTAGAAATTAGTTCACAGATTTCATCCTGTAAGTCGGTTGTAGGGTCCTCTAGAAGTGGAATGTAATTGGTGGAATTATTCATTAAATGTTTGCACTCATTATCATAGTCCACTTTATCCTGAAGGACCACGCCACCCCCCCCTTATCAGCACTCTTGATAACGATTCCTTTGTTTTGCTTCAAAGACTGGATGGCCTGAAATTCTGCTGCAGTCAAGTTTTTGAAGGGAGTAGGTTCATTTAACTGCTCTACTTCCTGAAAGATTGCTTGTTCAAAAGCAAGGATTTCAGGTGGAATTGTGGTTGGTGGAGGGATAAATGAGGACTTAAGTCTAAAGTCAGTGTCACTTATGTTCAGTTCAGTTGAGTCATTCTCCCTGTTTTCAAAGAAGCTCTTTAGTCATAATTTTCTGAAAAATTCACTCAGTTCGCATTGCAGTATGAACCGGTCTAGTTTGGGAGCGGGTATAAAACCCAATCCTTTTTCCAGGACATCTCTCTTAGCTCACTTAAAATATGGGATGAGAGATTGGTTATTAGGGTTTCACACTGCTTGGGCCTGCTCTCTGGTCCCCTGACTTGCTCTGGGTATTGTCCCCCACTGCCTCCGGTTGTTCCCAGTGTACCTGGGTATTGCCCTTCTGTCGTCCCCTGCCCCGTCTGCCTCTGTCTAAAAAAGGATGCAGGTATGTTTGTGTGTTAAACTGTGGGTGTGGAACACAGTGTGGATTCCAGCCCATCATAGGGGGAAAGGGTGATTGGAAGGCATTTTGCTGGTACGGTGCCATACCTTGTTGTGGGAACGGAGGTTGCCAACCTTGAAAAGAGTATTGTTGTTGATGTTGCTGTCCTCGTCCTCTACTGCGTCCCCTACCTCTACCTCTCTTGCCTGTGCTGTCGGTACTCGACCCACTGGTGTTGGAGTCCACAGAAGCATCAGAATTGTATCCTGATGCTGGTGTGGGTCAGCTTTTGGAGCCCCCCCCCCCAGGCCAGCCCTCAAGGTTAGGAAACTGGGAGTAATTTTTGATGTGGACCTCAACTTTGTGGCACATGCGAACAAAGTAGCAGCAACAGCCCATCACAAATTAAGGTTGATCAGAAAAATCATCCAGTTTCTGCCTGATGCAGCTGCCAAAACACTGGCTAGTTCCTTAGTGTTATCGTCCCTTGATTATTGTAATGGACTATTTTTAAACGCCCAGGTCAGGGTAACTAATAAGCTTCAGACAATACAGAACGCAGCAGCACGCTTGCTCTCTGGAACACCCACGTTTTTGCCTATATCAGATACCATCAAGAAATACCATTGGCTGACAATCCGTAATCGGATTAAATTTAAATCACTTTGTATAGTATATAAGACACTCCATGATCAAGTGGTGTGGCTCACTGGTTAGTGGCTGCAGACCCGTAAGCAGAGAACGGCCCAGGACCAGGGTTTAATCCCCGACGCGGCAGGGTCGTGGACCAGGGTCAAACAGACTCGATAATTCTCGCCTCGGTGCCTACTCTAACCAGGGAACACACTCGGCAACTCTGGGCATTAAGCTTGCCTCATCTCTACAACGGCCCCCCACAGACGCCGGGGATGCCTGGTTTCACCTTGGAGATACCCAGAAAGGGACCTTCTCACAGGGAAAACCAGGACGGGTTCCCCAGCGGTCTTCAGCGCCAGGATACTCCTTGGAGTCACAGTGCGCTTTACAAGTACACCCACATTTACATTTACATTTACATTTACATCAAGGGCCACATTACTTTAAGGATCAGCTGATACCTTATAAACCGGCTAGACAGCTTCGATCTGCCACTCTTAACCAACTACTGGTCCCACGATCTAAAACAGTTTCGTGGGGTGATCGTCGCTTTTCAGTCGCCTCACCTAAATTATGGAATACCTTGCCGCAGCACATCAGTATATGCCCTTCACTTTTGCAGTTTCGCAAAGGACTGAAGACTTGGCTTTTCGATCATTAATCAATGACTCCCAATCTTTATGAGCCTCTTGGGGAAAATTAGGTGACTTATCTAGCGCCGAGACGCCTACGGGTATTAGTTCGCGCTTAACAAATTGCAAAAATAAATAAATAAATAAATATAGTCAGGGCAGGAGTAGGGGTAGACCTACACATAGGACCAGCTCTTCAGGTCTTTTTGTAGTTTCTGTGACTTTGATTGGGCTAGATTTTCTTTAAACTCATTCTGCTCTTTGTTTAATTCCTCAAGCCTTTTCTTATAACCAGTGATGGTTGCTTTGATATGAGTTTCTGTAGTTTGGATATCAATAAGGAGAGTCTCTGATAAACGTAGTGCGGTTTTTATTATAAGTAGCACCCAATCCGTTGTGCAGTGCCACGCAATCTGCGCCCACTCCTTGCGGAACACTGCATCATCGAGGTACATTCTTGGGGCATTTGTAACCAACAATCCTTTCGGTGCCGCATTATTGTTAAGATACTCTTTTATTCTGGTGCCATGTAAAATGGCCCTGATCCGACTACATTTGAGGTCACTTAATTTCTCCCACTCACCTGTCTGGGATATGACATGTGCTAATAAGGGGTCAGAAAATAGGGTGTTGTCCCCTAGTAATGCATCTACCTCTTCATTCGAAAAGGAGAGGCCTTGTTCTTCCATGATTGAATTCTGTGATTGACACAAATGACTCTGCTACTATCAAAACTATAAATCCCTCACAGCTGCACGCTGCTCAGAAATCAAACAATATCAACGAGAGAGGGAGGGTATGAGTGGACACTCCTGTACCCCTATCAATATACCAACAAACAACTTAGGAGTGTGTTGTATTTTGATCTACTTTACTTGGTTACCATCAATTAATCGTTGTCTCCACCAATTTTTTCAATGATGAATTAATTTTGCAGGAAGTTATTTCTAATTCCTTGTATTTGTCCCCGCTTAAATATTCTAAAATGCGATTAAACATATTTGGCTGATAGGGGATTCGAACCGTGATCCGCTAAGAGGGTTTTTGGGACACTTCCCCTTTAAGAAACAACTTCCTACCTACTGCGTTCGGTCACGTCTGTCACGTGACCGGAACCAACTCAGATACTAATGGTTGATGCCCGGAAACTGCACTCACTTACGGGCTGACGGTATCCTTGAACGTAGGTAGTACACGGGGAGTCGAGTGTGTACTAGTAAGTGACCCGACCGCAATGCGATCTAGCGGTTTATCTTTCGGATGCTAACAAACGAAGGAAATCAAGTGGGAGGTAATACCAAGTCTTCCTTTTTCATTTAGATTTTACACCTCATGAAACAATCCCGCGCCGTCATAACCCAGGATGAGAGCACTTCTCCTTTGACTTGTGAGTGCTTTTGTCCTTTGTCCAAGCGATATCGAACTACTAAAATTACAAACCATGTTGTCTCCATCTAGTAATGCCGGTTGGCTATTGCTGATGACCAAATGTCTCTGCTACATTTTCTCTTTTCATTTTTATCCTCGCTTAAGCACGCGATTGATGTGGTCATAATATTTCCGCTTTATGTTGCTTAGGCAAAAACGCGGTTGAATTAACCTGTTAGTTGTGTGGCATGAATACCTATAGTTCCTCTTCCTTATTGCGATTAATTACATATTCGTTAAGGAATGAGGTACCCTTCCCTCTAGACCATTGACAAGGAGGGTTCTCTATTATATCATATTGATAGCACTACAATATACAGAGGCTATGTGAAAATGTCATGTCGCTTTAAACATGGAAACAATTATTCAAAAATGAACTGAATGTTGGTCTTTGTCATTATGTGTTAGTATGTCTTTTTTCTCCCCTTTTTCTACAGGTAACTTTGGCTTCTGTGAATTACAGTGAGCTAACACGGGTAATATCCGTGAGTAATATCACCCCAAAAAATTTCTGTTCTTTTTCACACTAATTGCCTCACGGGAGGGTGCACCTTAGTGCGTGCATACCACTGGAGTGCTATTTGTTATGGTCCTGACGAATGCTGAGCGAACCTGCATTTTTTCCAGCAGAAACATGTTGACGTATTATTTTATCTAAGGACACAGGTTTCCTAATTTAGAACCTAGTTTGGTCCGCATATACACGTTTTTAATCCTAATGCAGGTTGGCCCTCATTAAAACTTTTGTACGGGTTTCAACCTTGTATTTTTTAATTCTGCACTCACATTTGAATATCACATTTTGAGTTATATCACTGTTACACTCATCACTATCCCGCTCCGCTGTAAATCAGGAGTTGTAGCACGCTGGGGGGGCATTCGGCCACCCCAGTGGGGACCCAATGATGAAGCATGTCACCAACTAGTGGTGAGTGAGGGTCCTTTTTCGAAGAGGTAGACTTGCCCCATCTGATGTTTGTAAACACATTAGGACAAAGGTTGCAACTTGCTGGTTGCCACTTTGGGGTTTGCCAGTATTTGTTTTACCGTAGTCTGGTGGAGGTCGAGTAGTGTCTTGCACATATTTATTTGTATTTATATTTTGGTTACTATTGCCACTGAGTCACTCCTAAGTTGTTTGTTGGTATATTAAGGGACTTATTTATGGTTTGGCAAAGCAGAAGGAAAGCTGCCCATGCGGCCTCCCCGTCCAGTTAAACTGTTGTTCCCCTATTGAATTATTAAGGGATATCGCTGGATTACCATCAGCAAAGCCTCTGCTGGCTCCACCAGCAGTAGCGTCTGACCCAGCGGGACCACCACAGAGGACCTCTCATGAAAGTGGCGGGCATCCATACCTAATAATGGCGGGACAATCAGTCCCACAACCTCGGCATCATCCTGGACACCAAACTCACCATGAAACGCCAGATCTACGCAGTCACCTCTGACTGCTTCAACACCCTTTGCATGCTCTGAAAGATACGAGCCATGAGACAGGTATGTAGGCCACTGTCGGTCCTAAGAAATACATCTTGATACCCTGGCAGGATAATATCAAAGGAGGTGGATTCCTTAAGCAGATCAGCCTTTCAGAGCAGTTCAATAGAAGCAAGTTTGTTCGGAGTACAGAAACATTTTCTCAGTACTCTGCCCACCAAGGAATATCGTCCGAGCACACTTCCATATATTTATTGTAGAAATCAGAAATGGATGGTATTTTATTCCTGAAAAAATATGAATTATTGGTGAACTGCCTCCCTTGGCCCAAATGGTGTTTTTCATATAATTAGGTCTAGACCTAATATAAATTCAGCAGGCAAGTTTGCAAAATTCTCACAACGCTCATTGAAAGACTTTGTGAATTGTCCACCTGTAGGAGACTGGTTTATTATGAAAATGTCTTGGAGAGGGACATTTCAGCTCAAAGCTGTTTCCTGCACATGTGGACAAGTATTGATACAAATAGTGGACAAGCCTTTATGCTGCTTGTAGGCAGCACGGCTAAATTAAGGATAGTTTTGATATTGGCCTTTACTCAGTAATTTATCATCCTTAATGATTTGTAGGATTTTTAATTAAAATAAGATGAATTGGCAGACAGGAGTCAAAAATATATCGAAATATTTTAAGGTTGTTACACAGTACTGAAATTATCACTTCTTTAAAGCTCCCCAATAGTAGAATCGGCAATCCAGGCAACGGCACCGACATCTTTGTCAAAACATTTAGGGCCTCGTTTATGAGGCCGTGCGTCACTTTTAGGCCGCCGGTGTGTCACTTTTTGTGACGCACCAGCAGCATAAACAATGTGCCGTGTTGCACCATATTTACAAAGTGATGCATCTAGGTAGATGCGTCACTTTGTAAACCCCTGCGCTACATTATACCTGCACCAGATATAATGTATGGAGTGGGGCGTTCTGACGCAAGTACGGGTCATAGAAGTGGCGCAGTGAAATCTATAAGATTTAATAACTAATAATTCAACCTCACTTCACTGAAGTCTACACTTTAACCGATGTTAATCTCCTTTAGTATACAATTTCTCCTAAGATATACACTATCAATTTTAAAGGCTCACCATAGGCCTTATGCCGTGTTAAACTGGACAGTCGTTACCCATCACCTGTGTAGTGCACCATTATTGAAGTTGTACTCATCTTTAATTATACAATTTAATATAGGTTGACTAGGACCTTATGCTGTAATCCAAAAAGTTCAGAGTGGAGTGCCGGATGTGCCGTGTGAGGAGGGGTGTGGCTGTAGAAGGGGAGTGCCCTTTAGCCAAGAACTACATAGGAGGCACTTCTGTGCCCACCCCTGGCATCCCTCCTCCTCCTGAAAAAACAAGCATGCTGAGGTTCGTGCCAATGTTGTGGGGTGTTTTTAGTCTCCAAAAATTAAAAACACAGCTGTAAATCACTGGTTTCGAGCTTGTTTTTACTGATACCTTGTGATATCAGCTCCTCATCGGGTAACTGCAAAGAGAGCAGATATGTGTGACACAAAGTAGCACCTTGTGAGTTGACAGGACTGCAGTACCTGTGCTCGGGGTTACAGACATGTTTCCATAAGAAATTACAATTCTTAACAAAGAAATATGGGAAACGGTTTATGTTTATTAAATTAAATTATTAAAATAAAAACATGAGAATGGACTTCAGTCTTCTCATAGAGGTCAGGTTTCCAGACAGTCGGAACTGCAGTAATAACATAGCGCTGCACTTTTTATCATGAAGAAAAAACTTTAGGCATTTGACACTTCTCCCATGGTCACAAACCAAAAAAGTTTTTATTGGAATTAAGAAGAATATAAGAAATTACAGACAGAGTAAAATAATATAGTTGAATACAACTCTTAGAGATTAAAGAATAAAATCTTAACATTAGGATGAAAAAAATATAATATGCAATCTAATGACGAGATACAGAAAAATAGATAAGATATATGTCTAACAATAATTAATTTTACGTTTTATAGTAAAAGATAGAAAAGGAAGATAAAAGAACAAAGAAGAAAAGATAGGAGAAAAGGTGAAGAAATTAAAAGAAAGATAAGGAAAAAGAAGGAGAAGAAAGGAGGAAGGTATGGAAGTTAGAACAAAGATGAGTGTGAAGATAAGAAAGCAGTGAAAGGTATCCATAGTAAATCAGACTCAATTTTCTGAGATAACGATGAAGAAGAAACAGTAGATATTCTATGTTGATCACAGATAAGATCCCACCATGTTACAGACATCATTCAGAATGATCTTTGCAATAAGTAATTATAACCTTTAAGGTAAGTGCAATAAAAAGGTCAAATAACAGGTTTCAAGGAATGGTTTTGAAAATAATCTGCCATAGTAGTAAGACAAACATTTTGAATTGAGAGAGGGATGTAACATTTAAATACTGTTGAATATTTGGATGAAATAGATTTCGTGAAACTAAAAACATTAAAACAATATTATAATAGGTGTAATAATGTACCATTGGAGAAAGGACAGGGCCAACATAAAGGTGAAGCAGAAGAGTTAAATTTGTAAATAAAAGTAAGAGTAAGCACAGCTCTGTTATACACAAAAGATGAAGATTGATTAATATTTTGCAGCTTTGGAGGTAGTAAAGGTTTTATGCCATAGTTTATCCCACTGTTAAGTAGATAGCAATACAGGAAGATCTTGCTCCAATGTCAACTCGATAGAGGATTTAAGTCTACCAGAAATAGGAGCAGATAACAGATTATATAAGAGATGCTTTAGGATTAGAATCACAAACAATTGGATACAGGTGTCAAAGGAATAAAAGGAATAGAATCAGGGGGAAAAATATTAGTAACAAAGATTGAAATGCATGTGAAAGCTGAGAATTTTGGGGTAAGCAAGAGTTAGGTAAGTCACAGAATTCCTGTAGTACAATAAAAGGAGTAACAGAACTTTGGGATATTAACTGATTAACTTTCAAGTACTTAAAATAGAATGATTTGTGACAAAACTTAATAAATTCATTGTACCAAATAGAGGAAGCAAGAAAAGATTAATAAAGATCAGATTATAAAAGAAGTGTACAATTAGTCAAAAATAACATCGTTAAAAGAGAATTCATGTAGCAAAGAACGTTCAAAATTAATCCAGCTAGATATAGGGGAATCCTGGTCGTTTCTGGTCAGGAATAAAATTGTCGAGTTAGAAAAGCAGTATGATATAACTTAAAATTAAGAATATGGATACCACCTTCTTGGTTAGGTCTAATACATTTTAGGACAATACAAGCATTTTTAATTTACCAGAGGAATTTGGTACATAGGGAGAAAATTTGGGAAAAGTAATAATTAGGAATTTTTCATGGAAGCATAGAAAGTAGAAAAGGGACATGCAGGACTATCATCATTTTAACAGTGTCCAATCTACCCCACCAGGATAAAAGGAGAGAAGATCAGGTATTAAGTAAGTTTGGGATTTTAAGTTTTAGGGCATTCAAGTTATAAGTGAGAGTATGAGAGATAGAGGGTGAGAACCAGACACCTATGTATTTAAACTTGAAGGGACACCACATAAAGTTTGTACTAGAGGACATATATTGATAGCAAAAAGAAATCAATGGTAACATTTCAGTTTTAGAGAAGTTTAATCTATAACCATATGTTTTAGAGTATAAATCAATCTCTTGCGAAACGTGAGGTAAGGAGGACAGTGAATTGAATATATAGATCAAAATATCATCCGTATATGCAGAAAGTTTGATTTCAAGCAAATTGTAAAGAAACCCTATTATAGAAGGAATACAATGAATATGTTTCAAGAAAAAGTTCTAAACAAAGTAGATATAGTAAAGGCTAAAGGGGACAGCCCTGTCTAGTGCCTCCATGTAAATTGAAATAAGGGGAAGAACATCCATTGACAGTAAAATAAGTATGTGGTTCTGAGTACAGTAGCTCAATAAAGGAAATTAATTTAGAGCCAAAACCAAACCATTGAAGAGTTCTAAACATAATTTGCCAATTTATATGATCAAATGGTTTTCCAGCATCAAGTGATAATGCAGCAAGAGTAGAGGGATATTTTTCTCCAATGTAAGAATATTAGAGAACATCCTAGCATTGTCTGAGGCAAGTCTGCCGTTAACAAAAGCAGAGTGCTCAGGTTTAATGAGAGAAGGACTAACACCTTCAAGGCTAGAGGCAAGGATTTTAGCACAAGTTTTACAGTCATAGTTATTAGTGAACTTGGATAATAATTTCTACAAAGGGTGTGCTCTTTCTCTGGTTTAGGAATAATAAAGATAAGAGCATCTAGGAAAGAGCCTTTAGGTTCAGATTTCAATAAAAAGGAAGCATTCAGGCAATTTAGGAGCAAAAAGAGATGAGAAATAAGTAAATAGCTCAATTGAGAAACCATCAGGACCAGGGGATTTGGATTTCTTTAAAGATTTAATAGAATCCAAAACCTCTTGGAGAGTTATGTCCTTTTCAAGAATATCCATAGTGTCTGGCATCGATAAAGGATTAGGAACGCTGTTGAAAAATTCTTGGATATTATGTTCAGAGGGGTAAGTAGCTTCTGTATATAATGATTGATAATAAGATTAAAAAACATTACCAATATCAGAGTCAGAGTGCAATAAAGTATTTGTATGGGGTATCGGATAAGTCCAATATTTTTCTTTTCAGATTTAACTTTTATAAAGTTAGCCAACATTTTGGCAGCTGTGTTTTGACCCCATGATATTTAGATTTTATTTTGAGTAGGATGTTACATGCATCATCAGTAGCTATTGTATTTAGGGAGGATTTAGCTTTTTTTTTTACAGAGTTTTTATTTAGCGCGAACTTGACCCGAATCGGGTATCAGAGCGATTTATATAGCACCAGTTGCATTACATGAGGACACATTCAGTTTTTTGTTAGGCACGGGAAGATTAAGTGATTTGCCCAGAATCACATCATGTTCAGCGTCGTTGGCGAGACTTGAACCCAGTCCCCCAGATTCAAGGTCGACCGCACTAGCCATAAGGGCAACTCCTCTGATTAGATCTTGTAAATGAGAATGTGATTTAGAAGTGAAGTAAGTATGTTCAAGTGTCTTAATATGTTGTAAAGAAGATTAGTATAGGGAGTTTAATCAGTATTTGTTTCCTGGCAGTATAAACAATAGTGAAGTCTCTAAATGAAGCTTTAAAAGCATCCCAGTTATTATCAACGGAGGTGTCAGTAGGTTAATTAAATTGAAAAAAAAATGTAATAAAAGAGAAAGCTCCCAAAATAAAAGTTGGATCAGATAATAGGGAATTGTTTAATCTCCAACAAGCATGTTTAGTAGTATTAAGGGATAATTCAAAAGTAGATAAAACAGGGACATGAGCAGAAATACAAAGCATACCAATTTCAGAAGATTGGTTAGAAGGAAGTAAAGATGTAGAGGTTAAAATATAATCAATTCTAGGCATAGTATGATGAACATTCGAGAAAAATTAAAATTCATATGTGTCAGGATTACAAGTTTTCCATACATCAAAGAATGTACGAGAGTCAGTAACAGATTGTAATGTTTTATGCGATTTATCTAGTTTAAATTTACATTTAGATTTCCTATCAGAAAATGGGTCTAACCAATCATTGAAGTCACCTGCCACAATAATGTTAGGATTACTACTGGAAGATCATTTTAATTTAACATTATGCCAGAAATCTGGACCAGATTTGACAGGGCGTTAAACATTGAAAAAAGTAATTCGTTTTTGAAAGATTATAGCATAAACCATTACCTATAGTCCATTTGTATCACATTTGGTTGCTAAAAGTTGAATATTTAACGATTTCCGACATAAAATAGCAACAGCACCCGGGTGTTTAACAGCAGGAGAAAAGGCAACTTGACCCACCCAGTGATGTCTAAGTTTAAGTGATTCAGTTTATTACAATGAATTACTTGAAAAGAGCAATATGAAAATTTGTTGCGATAAATGCTAAGGTACCTTTTGATGCTTGACGGGATGACCAAAATCATGAACGTTCAACAAGACAACTTTAAACATGTTGTTGGGGAGGAATAAGGATACAGGAATAATGAAGACACACGGCAAAAACAATGAGGGAAACAGAAAGACACCAAATATCAACGATACAATAACATGAAGGTGCTGCTAAAAAAACGAAAAATAGGTACAAATAAACACTCATACAATTTTACAGAACGCAGGAAGAGAAAAAAACAAAATGGAAGACATAATGAAATTAAAAAAATAAAGACAAAATAGAAAATGAATGGGCACATGCATCAAAGGAAATTGCATTCGCAAATGGTGCGCATCCCAAAATTAGGCCGTTTGCGAATGCAATTTCCATTTTTGGGATGCATTAACATTTTTGAAATTTTCGCAATTTCAGAAATCGCAAAATTGCGATTTCTTAAATTGCAATTGCATTTAAGGAATCTCAAATTTAGATTCCTTAAATTCAATGCAACAAACTTTAAAAAATAGCGAATTCGCAAATAAGGGGAGCAAATTACCATGAAGTTGACCTTCATGGTAATTTGCGAAAACTTTGAAAAATGCACTTGGGGCATGTGAGTGTGCAAAATGTACTTCTTAGCAGATCTCAGGGGTGCAACAGGGTGTCCTTTGGACACCACTGCACCCTTGAAATTGCATTCTTAATTTGCGAATTTCTAATGGTGAATTGCAAATTAAGAATGTCTTTCCATTCATTCCTATGGGCCTTTAAGGCCCATAGGAATGGATGAGGAGGTATTCCTCAATTGTGATTCTCAATTAGAGAATCACAAATAGGGAATTTTAAGAAATCGCTATTTTTATAGTGATTTCTTGATGCATTGCAGTTTGCGATTCCTTAATTGCGATTCCTTATTTTTCGCAATTAAGGAATCGCAAAATGCAATATTGATGCATGTGGCCGCAAGAATTAGAAAAAGAAAGAAGTAAAGAAACAGATCAAGGAGTAAGGGGCATATGTAAGTAGGCGTTTGCGATTCGCAAACGCCGAAATTCAGTGAATTTCGGCGTTTGCGAATCACAAACGGCGTTTCAATATTTAGGTGCCACTTAGCAAAATAAGGAATCACAAAAAATTGCGATTCCTTATTTTGCTCAAGCATTTAAGGAATCGCAATTTTGAGATTCCTTAAATGCTATGTAGGGGTGCTTTTAAAATTGCGATTTTGGCTTAAGGAATCGCAAAATACCACCTACTTCAAGTAGATGGTATTTTGCGATTTACTGTCCAAATGCATTTTTTTTTAAAAACTCAAAGTGCCATGTAACGCACGGACATGCCCTTAGGGCATGTATGTGTGCCACATGTACTTACAGGCACATTCCAGGGGTGCAACAGGTGTCCTTTGGACACCCTGGCACCCTTGGAATTGCGATTCCCAAAATGCGATTTTCTCATACAAAATCGCAATTTGAGCATGTGTCCCCATTCATTCCTAAGGGCCTCTTGGCCCATAGGAATGAATGGGACACTCATTCCTTAATTGCGATTCGCAATTTGCGAATTGCAATTAAGGAATGTTAGAGATTCGCAAAGAAATTGCGAATTATTACCTACATTCAATTTTGCAATTCTCAAATAGCAATTCCTTAAAAATCGCTATTTGAGAATCGCAAAATGGAAATTACCTACATATGCCCCTAAAGCCAGATCTGAAGTAAAAAGAAAGGAGAATGAGTACACACCATATCAGCACCAAAAGCAAGAAAGACAATGGAGAGAGAAATAGATGAAGATAAGAAAAAAAGAGTAGAGCAAAGTAGAATTAAATTAAGAAATCATCACGGAGAGAAGCCATTCAGGAAATGAGCACTTTCAGAACATTGTGCCTGATTCAAAAACGTAATCTGAGTCAAAATCCTAACTTCACGACTTTTTGTATTTACAAAAGGCATTTAGGAGTAGTAAAGTTAGGATTTTGTCTTAAGTTTGTCTTACGTTTTGGTCTTAAGACAAAATCCTAACTTAAGTTTAATTTAAGTTTAACTTAAGTTAGGATTTTTGGTCCTTAATTTCCCAAAAACTACTGAATGGATTTCCACCTAATCACAAAAAGCTGAGGGGCATATTATCAAGAAATGCAATACAATTATCGCTGCTTTAGCGGCAGGAAACTGCCGCTGAAGCGGCGATAATTGGCTTGATAATATGCCCTTGTGAATTTCCATAGTAGCCCAGGTTCTGGTGTTAACCTGGGCTGCTATGGGAATTCACAAGGGCATATTATCAAGCCCATTATTGCCGCTTTAGCGGCAGTTTCCTGCCGCTTAAGCGGCGATCTTTTTATTGCCTTTCTTGATAATATGCACCTATAGTTTTCTAACCAAGGGGCCGATAACGATGGTGGATGGACTTCTGTTGGTCTGCCTCCATGCTGGGGCCAGTAATGCGGTGATCTTGCCATTGAGATTATAATGCAACTGCTACCGTGGTGGTCGCATTGTGTATCTCTGACATTGCTGCTGGTGCTGCTGGCTGCAGCACCCCCGCAATGAACTGTTCGGATTTCCCTGCACTATGTTCAGGCACCACAAGGGGCCTGCCACCGGATGCAGCGAAATGTAGGGGGGTACCTACCCCCCCAGTGCACACCCACTTCCCCCAACTCAAGTGGGGCCCGCTACGGGCCTCCAAATGCAATCCCCACCAGTCTGTGAATGGCGGTTACAATGCCATACAACAGCTGGTAGAGAGGCAGCATTGCAATATGGCGGACAGTGCCTGCTAGGCACCGCCACCATATTGTGGATGCAGGGTGGATCTGCCAGGCAATCGTAGAGATTGCCTGGCACACCCGTGGTGGACGACTTTGGGTCCACAAGCACATCACCTGCCATTGTGATTTGTCAGCAGGAAAAGTGCTTTACGATGGTGGTGAAACCGCCACTGGCAGGCTGCCGCTTGTGGTCACTGCCATCGTAATGACCCCCCAAGTTACAGCTTCCTGACCATTATTTACCTTTAGGGATAAAGAATCCACCGCGCATACCTTCCAGGTAACTGTTTGCAGCTCCCCACTTTGAAAGCTCCAATAGCACTTAGATTCATTTTCAGATCGGGTCCCTCAAACCCAGCACCGATCGATTGACCAGCATCGAAGAGAAGTTGGTATTTTAGATTGGGCTTTATCAATCCCAGCACCAACGCAGAATCCATAATAATTCATGGGATTCTTTATCCCTAAAGGTAAATAATGGTCTGAATGATACAATTCTTCTGATCCCGGTTTTTGACGCCTTTTTAACCCCATTTATTTGCCAACAGAATAACTTGGCTGACCTATCAAGTAATCCCCCATTTGAAGACAGGTCCGCTTTCAAGCCACCACTTGGGTAGGTCCACCCTGACAAACCTCATGTGCCCTCCGAACCCGCGGCCCCCACCAACACACCTCAATTCTCACTGTCACAAATGTCACCAATTGCACGACTCGCTGAAAATTCCAAAGGCACCTTCACTCACAAGCTCAGTCAGTACCCCCCACACCAGAATGGATGACTCCTTAATTTTTAAAAAAAATTTTGTCTCAATTGCATGACTATCAAAGTCCGGGCATGGAATAAGTCACGCCTCACGGCAATACCTACCACGGCAACACCCACCACCGCGTTTCCGAATGAAAAGTCTGTAGCAATAATGTGAGCCTTGACTGCATAAGTATTGACTGTATATATATCTTTTTGTTTCTCCTTTTCTGATTTTTCTCAAAACAGGTGTGTTATATAACTTTGTTCAGGCAATATTATTTCACTTGTCCTGATGATGATCCCGTAATACCCGAGCTGGGGATCGAAACGTCGACCTTAGAGTAGTTCATACATGTACTTCCCTGATACTATTGGTTGTATGAATGAATTAAGGATACACTGCTAAATGTATAACTTATACCAGTGACCTGCAAGCTCACACTGTTTGCCTGATAAATTTTCTTCACTTACCTTTACTTTTTCACCTTTCCCCTCCTTGCATGGCACAGGACTGTGCCCCAATGTAACCCGTAACACTCGGGTTATTTGTTGTATTTGTTTGATTATAAATTTATTGAACCAATAAATATTCTTTGGCCGGCTGGTCAAGGAATTTTGAACTATATAGAACTCCATTGTGATCTATATATATCTACCGTTTTTTCTATTTTTCGTATGCTCAGGACCACATGTTGTTTTGATAAATATGTGAGTTATGCTATTGGCACAGTTGATGATCCAGTTGTTGAAGTTTCTAACTTTCTGATCTAGATTGTTAGAGGAGATGAGGTGGGTGATGTTAAAGGCATTAATCCATGTCCTATGAGATTTTTTGCTCCAGCTGCGGTGGGGAGCACCGGACAGACTATGGTCAGAGGTCCATGAGCTGGTGATGTTGAAGTGGATGATGGAGTGGTCGGTCCAGGTGGGTTCCATGGTAGGGCTGTACCCGTTGCAGTTGCTGGAGGTGATGATGGGGTCCAGCATTGCAACCTGCGGTGTGTGAGGGGTCATGGATAAATTGGATGAGTGTGAATTTGTTAATGCTGTGGAGGAGATTGGTAGTGTTAGTGTCATTGTGGTAGTTGAGATTGAAGCTGAGGTCACCAGGGGAAATGTAGTTGTAATCTATGGTGTAGGGGGCTAAGGTCAGTGGTGAAGTTGTAG
This sequence comes from Lissotriton vulgaris, assembly GCF_964263255.1. Lineage (NCBI taxonomy): Eukaryota > Metazoa > Chordata > Amphibia > Caudata > Salamandridae > Lissotriton > Lissotriton vulgaris. Next base: position 62,284,709 of record NC_141689.1, read on the forward strand.
AAATCAAGACATGGTCCAGGAGAACAGTCGGCAAGGGTGCCCCTGGTGAAGGTTTTCCTGTTTGTTGGGAGTCAGGAGTTGAGGTGCTCCATGGCTAGGGTTATGTCATAATTTGTGGTGGTGCATTGGATTTATTCCTTGTGTAATATGGAAATACCTCCGCCATGCTTGTTGGTGAGGTCATGAGGGGTGATCTTGTATCCTTTGGGTATTGTGGTGGCGATGTCGGTGAGGAGGTGAGGTTGAGCCAGGTCTCAGTGAGAAAGAGGATGTTGGGTGTGAGGGTGGAAATGAGGTTCCAATTCTTGGTGGGGAATTTGCATAATGATTGTGTGTAGAGTAGAGTGCATGCAAGTTGGTGGTTTTGTTCAGGTGTGTCTGCATTGTGTTTGGGGTAGAGCTGGTCCATGGGCTGATGGGTGTGCTGTGCCAGGTGAAGTGCCAGTGGTCACAGGTGGAAGGGGAGACAGCGTTTACAACGCTGTCATTACATTGAGCTACTATTACAACGCAGTTGTTACAATGACTGCTTTGTTAGTACGAGATGCATTTACATCGCAAGTCATTACAATGACTTGCACTAGGGGGCACTGAGGCATTGGAAATGAATTCCACACCTTCCCTACTGTTGTGCAAACTGGAGTAGGAATAGTAATTAATATTATTCCTAAGTCCAGCGTGCCCCCTAGTGGAAGTCATTGTAATGACTTGCGATGTGAATGCATTGCGTACTAACAACGCGGTCATTATAACGACCGCGTTGCAAAAGCACGCAATGTATTACATCGAGATGTAAAGAGCCCTATTCAGGTGGAAGGTCCTACTATTGCCATGGGTGGGCGTGGTGGCAGTGTATTTTGCAGTGTCCGCTGTCGAGAGTCTAAAACTCGGTGATGGAGTATCTGTGTGGGGCAGGAGGATCAAGGGTTGTGGTGCTGGTTGCAGTCCAGGTGCTGACAGGGGCAGATGGCCTTGCCTTTGAAAGGCCTTTGGTGTACCAGAGGTGCAGTCATTATGCGGCCTGCATTAAGTAGATCCTGAGGTGGGTGAGGCTTCTGTTGGTGGGAAGAATGATGATCGGAAAAACCAGGGCTGAAAATCCAAGGCAGCGGTGATGTCAGATGGTCAAATGGCAGCAGCAGGCTTGGTGCCCAGATGCCTACTGGTGTGGTCATGCTATGGCCTTCATTAAATATGTCCTGGGATGGACGGGGCTTCTGTTGGCAGGAATAATGGCAATGCTTCTGTTAGCAGGAAGAACGGTGAGCAGGAAAACGAGGGTGAAAAAAACCCAGGTGAGAAAACCTGGGCAGTGGCAGTGTCACTCGGCCAAATGGTGGCAACTAGATCAAGCTGGAACAAGCAGGAAATGGAAGCTAGAGGCAAGATGTAGGCTAGATGCTCATTTGCCTACTAATGCACTTGCGCTGCGGCCTGCGTTCATTAGGTCCTGGGGTGGGCAGGGCTTGTGTTGGAGGGAAGATTGGTTAGCAGGTGGGAAAACCCAGGTGTTACTTGGTCAAACAGCGGCAACTGGATCAAGCTGGAACAAGCAGGTACTAGAGGCCACAGGCAAGTGGCAGGCTAGGTGACCAGGTGCCTATTACTGTGGTTGCACTGTAGCCTGCATTAACTAGGTCCTGTGGTGGGTGGAAGTCTGTTGGTGGGAAGAACAGGGAGGGGCATATGTACAAGGAAAGTGGCGGAGTAAGGCAATAACCTTCCTGGCTTAACGCCTCACTCCGCCACTTCAGAAACGCAGGGCTGTACCATATTTACAAGAATATGGTACAGCCCTGCATTTCCTCCTACACTGGCACTACACTTTACAGCCTAGCGCCAATGCAGGCACCCTTCTACCATAGTGGAGAGTGCCTGCATGAGGGGGACAATTGTTTATGTGCACATAAACATTCTTTATATGCCACTTTGTAACTTCAATGTGTGTTGCATAATGCAGCACACACAGAAGTTGCAAAATGGCATTTAAAATAAATTATTTTTTATGTGCAGGAAGGGGGACCTTCCTGTACATAAACAATCATTGGCCTTTTGCTGTTTTCATGTGTGCTGTACAATGCAGCACACATGAAAACAGCAAAAACGAGGAGAAATGAAATATTTATCCTCATTGCACCAGGGTAGGACCAGGATTTCCCTGGTCTTAATTCTGGCACTCCCTCCTATTTGTGCCTCCCTTGTAAATAGGAGGCCGCATCAGAATCAATGGGTGTTGCGGTGGAACGCCCACCGCAACACCCATTGCCCTTCCTTTCAAACTAAGCATAGTCTGAAAGGGGGCCTCATTTACAAGGCAGCGTTAAGCAATGTTAAGTGGCTTAACGCCTCACAATGTCACTGAAAGTGATATTGTGATGGTGATAGGAGCTTGTACAAATGCCCCTGAGACAGGAAACCCAGGTGGGAAACCTGGGAAGTGGCTGGAAAAAGCAGGAACTGGAGGCTACAGGCAAGTGCCAGGCTGGCTACCCAGGTACCTATATATGTGTATATTTGTAGCAATCAGGTCTACGTTTTGTGAATTGGGCCCAATGTCCATAACGCTGATTCTAAATTCGACACTTCTGGTAGATTATATGATATTAGATGATAATTGAGGAATTAAGAAACATTTTTGTGAGGATTTGGGTGTATCATATTGTATGGCTGTGTGGCCTTACCATGTAATACACTAGCAACAACTGTCTTGGGTCTAGTCAGGCTAATTTACAAAAAAAAATTCTTTACCTCAACCCACCATAGCTGTGGCTGTGAGGAGCAAGGCTTAATCAAAGGAACTAGTGTAAAACATTTAACAGTACCAAACAACGAAATAGGAAAGCCACATAACATGAAAAAAATCCCACACTAATTTTAAAAATAGAATGTATTTTTATGGATTTCTAGAGACCAAGATGAGCAAAATTCACTAGAGGGTTCCAGAGATACAGAATTTTAAAGAAAACGTCAATCTTGAGTTAACCACAAACAAGCACTGGCAACTGCAAAGTTTGTAAAAAGAGTTTGACAACTCTGGTCCGGCTTGAGCAACCAAATCTCACAGGGAGAAGGTCTGGGGGCCAATTTGTAGTTTATAAACTCGGTGTCTTCAACCAGTCAAACATGAGTAACCAAAAGCTCCCAAACAACTTCAGAGTAGCTCACAGACATGAGTTCATGTTTAAATAAGCACAGGGTAATATTTTCCTTTTAAAGTTATACAGTTAACTGACCACCAAACTGTTTCCAGTCCTGTTCCAAATGTTACAGCATGACCCCATGAAAGACGTCCTGATGCTACAGATGCAAGGGGGAGTAATGCTAAAGGATGCTCCGGGTGCTGTGTGGTCAAGGGGGGTACCTCTGCATTTATTTGTTAGTCCATGGGTCAGGTGGGGCAACCTTGGCCACAGGGGTCAGAGTCCCTCAAAGACCTCTTTAGAGCAGCAGAAGGACAGCTGCAGCTGGGCTACTGGTCACCATACATAGCCGTCCCAGTGATATTCTTTGGTAGAGGCCAATGAGCCTAGCTGACTCATGAGCAAATTTTGGCCATCGCGGACCGGTCTCTTGGGGCACACAACAGTTGTGGTCATTCTCCTTAAGTTGCTACTGACTTGACAAATTAGGTATTTCAACTTAAATGGCCCCAGTGCAGGCTCCAGGGGGTCAGCTGACTGACCCAAGGAGTCACCTATTAGGTCAGGGGATTGGGACGAACTTTTCCCCAAGCCAGGAGCCACAGGCAGAGTCCTCTCTTCACTAGCCCAAGGTGTGGCAGATGCTGTCCGGCAGACGATGCAGCCTCAGTTTGCCAAGTCCCGGGGTAAGCAGGGCAGTTCTACTTCAGTTTTATTCCCAGTTCCAATGTGATCTGAGGTTCAGGTTGCCAGAAGTGCCATATGTATCCCTAGAAAGTGCCCGGGGATTGATGCAATCACTAGCCAATGGGAAACCAGGTCTCCTCCCACTTAGTAATGTCTTTCCAGGTGTGTGTGGCATCTAGCAATACAGGAGTGAACTAGTCTGCCCACTAGCAAAATGTTGTGACCCTTCCTCAAATGTTAGGAGCTTGGTAACCCACCCTAGAGGGGTTGGTTCCTGTGTGCACAATGCACATAGCAAAACCAGTCTTGCACTGGTCTCCCCTCTCTATTTTCCTGCCAACCTGTCTATCTGAATAAAAGGAAGCCACAGGCACAGTTCTCTCTTCGGTAGCCCAAGGTGTGGCAGTGCAGTCCAGCAGACGTGCAGTCTCTCTTTGCCAAGTCCCAGGATCACCAGGGCAGTCCTTCTGCAGTTCTTGTCCCAGTTCTGATGTGATCTGAGGTTCAGGGTGCCATATTTATCCAATGAAAGTATCCTGGGTGGATGATGTGGTCACTAGCCAATGGGATACCAGGTCCAATTCTACTTGTTGGTGTCTTTAAAGCTATGATTGGAATCTAACAATCCCAGAGTGCACTATTCTGCCCACTTTCAAGATGTCTGGACCCTTCCTCAGATGTTAGGAGCTTGGTAGTCCACACTAGAGGGGCGGGTACATGTGGGCTCCACACCCATGGCAAAATACGTTTGTGCACCGGTCTCCCCTCTCTGTTCCCCCACCAGCCTGTCTATCTGAAAATAGGGTGGCCACAGGCGCAGTCCTCTTTACAGTAGCCCAAGGTGTGGCTGGTGCAGTCCATCAGACAAGGCAGGCTCTCTTTGCCAAGTCCCAGGACCAGCAGGGCAGTCCTTATTCTGTTCATGTCTGAATTCCAATGTGATCTGAAGTTCAGGGTGCCGGAAATGCCATTTATATCCCTAGAAAGTGGACTAGGGGGAACATGCGGTCACTAGGCAATGGGATACCAAGTACCCTCCCAGTTGGTGATGTGTTTCCAGCTATGTGTGGCATCTAATAATCCCAGAGTGCACTATGTTGCCCACTCACAGGGTGTAAGAACCCTTCCTTGGATGTTAGGAGCTTGGTCGCCCACCCAAAAGGAGTAGGTACCGGTGGGCTCCAGGCCCATGACAAAACCAGTTTGTGCACTAGTCTTCCCTCTATGTTCCCCCACTAGCCTGTCTATCTGAATAAATGGCAGCTTTTCAAGAATGTGATTGCCTTTCGCCCACCAAAGGCAGATTCACCTTTCAAGCACGCCTTTTGGAAAAAAACCCTGACTTCCTCATTTCTGTTTGCTTTTTATTGAATAATGGATTCAAGGTAAAAAAACTAAGTAAAATGACAACTTCCAACAGACCCGATTTTAAGACTACAAACTAAAGAGACCATAACAATCTAATGCATGGCCATCTTATCCTCTTTACTTTTTTTTAATTAACTTTATTGGCATTTCGGAGTTGCGGAGACATCATTTCAAAGGAGTATACTGGAGTGAAATCAGACTCCACATCCCAGCCCCCCTCAACCAAGAGAACTAAAGGACGGCAATCCATCAATACCATATACAGAGCATTCCATTTCTCGGATGAGGGTATGAAAAGAGAAAGAAACAATGTTGCATATGACTTTTTTGCAATGGAGATACATAGGTATACATAATCCACCTCTTCATTCTTTCCAAGGAGACCCATTCCAACTTTCACCATGGTAACGCCCATCCTAACTCCCCTTTCATCCCCCTCCCTCCCCCTCCGTGTCAGGTACCCTGAGTGACTACCTGTGAAGGAGAGGTAACGCCTCACCCGGTAGCAGGTTGCTGTTGTTTCTAAGCCTGGGAGTCATTCACACTAATTCCCAGGAAGGCTGCAAGCTGTCCTGTGGCCAGTGAGCAAACTGGATCACAGAGTGACAACTTTCTAACCATTGTATTTCTCTAATAGTCACTTTAAATTTGACTTGGGCATCAAATTGGGTGTAATGCCATGATTAATTTGATACCTTACCGTACCATTTCAGAAGTCTCATTCAGGAGTTAGCCAGGCTGAGTGTTTAGCCGGTAACTCTGTGTTAGCCGATGGAGCTACAAACTCTACCACAGCATAACGACAATTTGGAAAGTGTTGCTACCTGGACATTTGTATAAAATACAAGTCCCACTTGATAGTATACAGCTCCCTGCCTTAGGGCTTGATATGTCTTCTTTAGTAGAGACCTATGTATCGTCAAGGGAAGTGCAGGTTTTGCCATTGGTTTAAATGGCAAAGTTGAACTAGCAATGTTACCATTGCCCTACCAGTCTGCAGTGGCTGGCTTGGAGCCATTTTGTACCTTGTCACCACAGGGTGGCACAATATGTGCTTCAGCCCTGGATGGAAAATCTGCTTTATATGCTGAGGGTATCAAATACTAGGCACTTATAAGAAAGTATATATCTGCCAATTGGGGCTGGCCAATTTGACAAATACTGTGTAAGGGGTTAAAACGCTGACACTGAGGTCTGGTGAGCAGGCCTCAGTGCACTCTCAGAGTCGAAACACCAGCAGCTAGTTGTCCAAATGGAGGTAAACACTTAAGAAGAGCCTGCAAAAAGCCTGTTTCCTCACAATTTTTTATTACATAAGTTGCTTCCAATTCAGAAAAATCACAGTTCCTGAGATTGCCAAAAAGTACATTTCTAAACCCCCTGTAAATCTCATTGTATTCACCACTGACCAAATGGGATGTATGAACATGTGTGTGAATTAGTGGGGTATATTTTTTGGGATGACTGAGAGTCTAGGTCATATGTACTTGCAGCGGAGGACACACCTTTAGCAAAATGTGGCACTGTTACATGTATAACACAAACATACAATATTTTTTTATTAAATGGACGAAATTTGAGGTAAAGAAAAATAGCCGCAGCTCCTTTATTAGAGCATGAGGGCATTACACCCGACCCGAATTTTAATGTAAATAAATCTCCAGTTTAAATATTGTTTTCCAGCCGTGGGCGCGGTGCATTTAGTTTTTTTCTGCCCATGGGCTGGATTTATTATTGATGAGTGTGTGGGGCTTACAAAATACAATGAAGGTTCACCTGGTAGTAAAAACATACAATTCAAAGTGTGCATATCAGGTTGGCCACTTGCCTTTCTGCGACCAGCCCGACATGGGCACTAGAGGCCTGTCATCATCTGTGCATAGTAAGGAGGGTGGGGGGCAGCCGCAGCCCAATGCACTCAGAATGAGCACTAAGTTTACATGTCCAATCAACTCCTGGTGCTGCTCTCAGCAAGGGTGCAGCATCTGGATTGGCCAGGACTTGTGGCACTAATGCATTGCACAAGGAGTCCATGGAGAGAGTTGTGGTGGTTCCAGAGACGTCCCATCCTGAACATAAATGCTATGGCTCTTGCTGTTAAGGTAACTCCGGAGAGTGAGAAAAGTAAGATTCCAACTATGTACCTGTATACATTACCCTCATTTAAATATTTCATTTGACCAGTAGATGGCACCAGACAATCACATTTGCACACATTGCGAAACACATGCATAATTAATTGCAAATACATTTTTGTGTTATTTATTGGCTTGCATCTCAGTTTTCATTGCTGACTAATGCTTGCATAGATATTGAAGAACAATTGAGCAGTCCTCTTCTTCTACAAAAAACATCTTGCTCTCAGTTAGACCTATAATGTTATAGGATACACCAGGGGTTTACGGCGGCTGTTCCACCTACTGATGTGGCATTAGATAGGATCAGGGGTGTAGCTAGCATTGGTGGGCAGGTGCAGTGGCACCAGGGCTCAGTGAACCTTGATAAATGCTTTCGTTTACTACCCCAGTCAGAGGGGCAGCAAACGTCAAAGAAGCTATTTTACATACTTCCCCAGGACCAATGGCATCCTTGCTACGCTGCTGGACAGTATCAATGAATAATGCGCGACTCCCTTCTCCTTCCCCTCCTCCCAGGCCCAAAAGAGCACGTGTCCCACAAGCACTAAGTCATACGTCAATTCAATTACAGTTAGTGTTGCTGTACCACACCTAAGCCAGACTTTCAACACATTTATCCAGGGTCGTTTACGAATGTGTAATGCTTCCCCTGGGCTTCAAGCACCTCAATACATTATTAATGCTGGTTGTGTTCTCTGACTCAACTGTTATATTCCATAGAGAAACCCCAATATATCCTCTCTTCACCTATATTCTTCTCTACATTACATACATAACAGTTCTTAGGGATTAGACCTTTTACCTAGATATGGCACTGTACACAGAACGCGTGATTTTCCCTGGTAAAGACCTCGTACATTATGCATGAGGATTCTTAAAAACTCAGCAGGACTGGCATCTCCTGTATAATACCTATGTATGAAGTTAACTTCACGCTGCTCCCTGCTCAGAATTTGGTATCGTAGCGCTATACTGCCAGACTGCTCTTTGCCATTGAAATCAATAGCGCATTGCTCGCATTGCTCCTGCAATTATTTGTGCCTGATTCCTGATTATATTTATATCGTAGCGCTATACTGCTAAACTGCACATTAATTATTAATCAATTGTGCATTGCTGTCTTTGCCTGCTTAATTTATTTGTGCCTGATTGTGCCGGTGCCACTGCCCATTTCATAGCCATTATTAAGGTTGTGCCCCAATCTCGTCCTGTTTGGCTTTTGGCTTGCTGCCATTTTGTTGTTTGTTGTTGTGCTCGCCACCCGCTCCCGCCTCCCAGCTGCTCCTCCCTCGCTCCGCTCCCTCCACTATCCACATATGACAGACGCATTTGCGCGTAGCGTTCACGCGCAGCGGACGCGCCCCATGCGCGCCGAAGGTGCGCCAAAGGTAAGCCCGTTGTAGGAAGGTGGATATCTGACTATGGTTACCCCCAAACTTTTTGCCTGGTGTTTAGCTGGTTTTTGACTTAGTTGGCCTGGGATCCTGCTATTCAGGGCCCCAGGCTGATTGCTCTCTCCTTAAAATGGACTCCATGTACCTTAGGTGCATAACACAATTGGAATTGGTTCACCTTATAGGCCCCTGTAACAGTGTACCATAGGTACCCAGGGCATAGGTGTAGCCAAGGCCTGCCAGGGGCTGCAGCATGTATTGTGCCACCCCTGGCCTGGCCTCCATATTTGACACAACTGGCTGATCACTCAGCTGGGGTAAGTTGGTGTAATCACCTCTTACTTAGGTACAGTATGTCTGTGCCTAACCCTAAACTGGACACATATGTTCCTATCAGCCACTCCTATGGAAGGCCTCATCAATCCTGGAGGCAGAGTGCTTGGAAATATGTGAGATGGTGCTCTAGCATGAGCTGAGCCTGTCTGCAGCTGTCGGGAACCACTCCCTAAGCTGTTCCGGGATATTGCCATACCATATACTCTGAAGTGCATTATAATCCTCGCGGTTAAATGCTATCTTTGGTTTGGCTTTATCAAAACATGTCGAGTAAGGTGTCATACGAATTGGAATACTATCCCCTCGCCAATTCTGGCGACGGGGATAGCATTCCACCCTTCTAGAGGGACACGACATGTGTGTAGCCTTAACCCCGGTTAAAGTTAAACAGAGCCTCCGCTTCACAAAATGGACGCTGCCACCACAGACACAAGTCTGGCCTCCTGCTGCTGACCGAAACTCGGCAGATGGTGGCCTGGACAAAGGGTTTCCTGCCTTGGGAGGTGCGAGCACCACCCCAGACAGGATTTTGTGTATTGGGTAGGACAGGGCTGAATAGAATCAGACATGCCCGGGGCACACAAGGTGTCCCCGTGCATAGGCCAGTCCAAACCGGTTCTGGGGCCTTCCAGCCCCAGTCCTGGCAGGGAGCTGGACAAAGGAAAGGGGGTGTAACCGCCCCCCTTCCTGGTTCCTCCCAGAGGAGGGACCTAGTAGGTGATCCACCCCCAGTTTGGGAATAAGAGGGGGAGCAGTGCCATTGCACAGCAGATCATCCTGAAATCAACTTTAAACAAGAAGAAGACTGGACTTCGACATTCTGCTGCACAGAAGACTGAAGAGAATCTCCCTTGTGGCCTAGGAGTGGCCACCCTGTGAACACAGGTACCAACCAGCAACTCGACGTCTGCTTTGCCGCCGCCTCCCGCCAGAGACCGAGCCCAGAGCCCGACAAGAACCAGACTCCCAGACCTCTCAGAGCCCGATCCACAGTCCCTGCAAAGAAGGGACCCGTGGAGGCACCGAGTGACGTGGGACTGGACCTCTTGAAAGACACCCGAAAAGCTGACTGCGCAGCTTCTGAGGCATCCTCAACGTTGTGCTTTGGGGATTGAGAACCCCCACCACCGAGCAGCCCTTGCACCGAAGATCAGCCCTCCAGCATCTCCACGATCTGCGTGGGGCCCTTTTGCATTGTGCCACTCGACGCGCCATCCCGGCCACTAGCCACGTGGTCAGCGGCCATCTTGGCGACGAACCCGAAGATTTAAACAGCAGGTCTGGTTGCTCCAGACCTACCCAAGCTCCTGTGAAAAGGAGCACCCGCTCTGACCTTGCTGGTCCGAGTGAACAGCATCTTTCAACTTCTGCGTGGCTTGCATTTGCCAAGGCCTGTTTGCTCCGATCAGGTCGCCGACACCGCCAACAGCGAGAAGCCTACGTGGGACAGCTCGTGACCGACTCCTGGACGTCCTCGACCCCGGGTATCCACGTGGCTGCAGAAAGAAGCTACCCGACAACGCCTGTTTGCACCCGACATCGCCTGGTTCCAATCTGGTTCCGCGGTAGTCACTGGCTAGTGACTTTGAACATTGTCCCCTCTGCTTTCAGGTCTTCAACTCTTCAGATCCACCCTTGGATCCACCGGAACTCTTCTCATCGAGCCGCCTGCAGCATCTTCAGCTCCAAGCACCATCGACCAGCGTGACGAAACCCGACACAACTTCGACCCTGTGCACCCGCTTCCTGTGGGTGAGGTAACTCAGCTCCGCCGGTGCTCCTGCACTGGTACACATCCCAAGGGCCTGTGTTTTAAGTTTCAGCTCCGTAGGTCACTCGGAAGGTTCCTAACTTTCTAACTTTGTGCTTTTTACGCACCATAGACTTTGTATTGAGAAGTGCGTGCACTTTGAACACTGCACCCGAGTCCCGTGGGCCTTTCCCGACTTAGTTGACTCCAGTCTCGAATAGCTCCAGCGATTCCCAAGGCCCTAGGCCTCTTCACTTTCCTCCTGGTATCTCTTATACCACTTTCTTAGTATATGGTTTAGGTGGCCCCTAGGGCTCATCCATATTGTGCAACTTTTGTGTATTTTAAACTGTCTTGTGATTTAACGCTTGTGCTTCTGTGCTCATAAAGAGTCCAGGGGATTTTAATAGTTAATAAATCAATATATATTTTCAATATATATCTGTGTGGTGTCCCTTTCATTTGGTATTCAAGGGGGTTGTGTATGGTATAACAGCTGGCTTCACATGCCTTTCAGAGTTTAGCCTAAGACTGCTTTGTCCACGTTACCACTAGGATAACTGGTCTACAAGGTTGAATTACAACCATCATCATAAGGGTTGCTTGGCATGATACAAAGTGATCACTAAGAATTAGTGAGCATTATATATCAGGCCAACTTCTCACATTGGTGAGCAGCGGATTGGGATCTGAGCTTGCTGTTGTTTTACCATTACAATCTTTGAGATTATCATTTGAAAGATCATACAGGTACCTGCTAGGTACATATAAAACAAGACTAGTATACTTAAGTTCTACTGAACTTAGTTGTTGTAGAGCAAAGGGAGTAGCACACCCTAGCTACAACTACTAGATAGGTTTAGTAGGTAAACACCAGTGTAGGTAGATTGCAACACATCCACCCACACTAGAGCAATGTCTGGAACAGAGGGGTCCAGTGGACTTACTCCTGTTGAGAGTGACCCTCCAAGGGCACCATCCCAGTTTGCTATTTTTCCCTTTAAGGAATTAAGACAGCTTTGTGTCTTAAGGGGTCTGAAGACAGGGCCTTCCCCTACTACACACCACCTAAGAGAGCTCTTGGATCAGTCTGAGGCTCTAAAGACCTCTAAAGCAAACCCCACAGGGAATGCTGAAGGAGGCCATCCTTCAGAGGATGACACTGTAGACCCCCCTGCCCCTATCATCCTAGTAGATGAGGAAGCCTCCACCACTGGAGCTCCTCAAGTAGATGTAGAGGAAGAGGAAGAAGAAGAGGAGGAGGAGGTGGAAAGCAGTGAGTCAGATGATGACAGAAATAGTCAGGTGCTGGTCAGTAGACTGAACCAGGCTAACTTAAGTCAATTTGGGAATGAATCAGGTAACAACCCATTCAGACCCCCAGGTGGACTTAACCAGAAGCCTAGGAGGAGAAGGACTCACTCAGGTGACTCTGACAACTCCCATGCTTCTAGAGGCTCTCATGGTCACTCCAGAAGGAGGATGACTAGCCCTCAGAGAAGGGAACATGAGACCAAATTGAGAGAATCTCAAATTAGAGAGGCTGAATTGAGAGTCCAGAGACAAGAGTTAGAGATTGCCCTGGCCCAAGAGAAACTTGCTAGAGCAAGACAGCCTAGAGAGAGTGGATTAGGATCCACTGGTGGCAGCAATATCCAGAAGGATAAAGACAGGTCCTTTGATACAAGAAACCTGAGTAAGATTGTGCCCCCCTACAAAGCTGGGGATGATATCCACAAATGGATGACTGCACTTGAGAGAGCCTGCATGGTACAGCAGATCCCTCAGGAGCAGTGGGCAGCAATCTTGTGGCTCTCCTTTGAAGGTAGAGGCAGAGACAGACTCCTCACAGTTAGTGATGAGGATTCTAGAAACTACATGGTCCTGAAGAGTGCTCTGATTGATGGGTTAGGCTTAACCACTGAACAGTACAGGTTAATGTTCAGAGATACCCAGAAGACACAGACTCAGGACTGGTCTGAATGTGTTGAGTGTGCCACTAAGGCTCTGGAGGGCTGGTTGCTGGGAAGTAAGGTTACTGACTATACAGGATTGTATAATTTAATTATGAGAGAGCAAATCTTAAGTAATTGTCAAAATCAGCTTCTACATCAGCACCTGGTTGACTCTGATCTGACCTCCCCACAAGAATTGGGTAGGAGGGCAGACAAATGGGTCAGAACCAGGATCAGGCCTAAGAACCAGGGTGGTGACCAAAAGAAAGAGACTACCAAGCCTCAAGAGAAGGGTGGGGATAAAAGTAAGGAAAAGACTTCCCCAGGGCCCCAAAACTCCAAGAATGGGGGTGGGTCCCAAGACACTTCTACATCCCAGAAAAAGCTGTATTGTCATACCTGTAAACAGGTGGGGCATTACAAAACAGATAGCTGTTGTCCCAAGAATGGCAATAAGGAGAACATACCTCCAGGTAAGGCTCCAACACCTCCTGTCACTGTTAGCAGTGGTCCCCCAGGTGGTGGGAGCACCCCCAAGAATTTGGGTGGGTTTACTTTTGGAGGACAGGTGGACTCTGGCCTATCCAGGTCCCCTAACTCAGATACTCTTGTCTATGAGACTGGCATGGGGTTTGCCAATTTCACAGCTTGCCCAAACACTTTGAGCAAGTATAGACAGGAGCCCCTCATCAATGGCTTGAAAGTTGAGGCCTTCAGAGACACAGGGGCTAGCATCACCATGGTGGCTGAATGTCTAGTCCCCTCAAGGCAACTTTTACCTGATGCCAAATATCAGGTGACAAACATTGATGGCATAGAATCCAATCATCCCATGGCAGTAGTCAATCTTAGCTGGGGAGGTGTCACTGGCCCAAAGAGAGTGGCAGTGTCAGCAAACTTGCCTGTAGATTGCCTACTGGGTAATGATTTGGAAATCTCAGCCTGGGCTGAGGTTGAACAGCAAACCCATTCTAGAATGGTAAATCTCCATGGAAAGGTTAGTGGGGCTGTAATGGCTACAGCCCCAATTCAAGATGTCCTTCCTGAAAAGGTTGGGAGGGCTGAGCAAACCTCAGCCCCATCTTTAGATAACTTCCCTCCTGGAAAGAGTAGCAGGGCTGTACTAGTAACAGCCCATACCCAAACTGAGTCTCCTCCTGAAAAGGTTGGTGGGGCTGTGATGGCCACAGCCCAAACTCAAACTGATACCTGGGTAGTGAAGCCTGAAATGATGGATCACTCCACCCAAACAGAGAGCATTGAGGAGGAAGAGAAATCTCCCTCCCACCAGACTTTAGGAAAGGATCAGCCTCCTCAGGGAACTGATCTTACCCCTGATGAAGGAACTGTCCCAGAGGTTGTTAGGCCTGGCCTGACAGAGCCTCTGATGGCAGTGGACCCTTCTCAGGAGGGACCCAGTCTGGAGCAGGTAACCTGCCCCTCTCTACCTTGCCTTACTCAGCCCAGGGCTGCAGAGGACAAGAAGGACAGTGAGACCCAAAGGGCCCCCTGTCAAATAAAGCACCCCCATCAGCAGATTAGGGGCACCGAAACTAGTAGCCCTAGTGAGGTGCAAGCTTTAAAAACTCCTGAGGGATCCCCCTTAAAAGTAGTTAGGGACCTCCCCCAGATGGATATTGTTGGGCACAGCCAAACCTGGGACCCTAAGGGCCCAAACCTGACCTGTCCCTCCAGTAAGCCAAACAGAGGGACCCAGCCTCCAGCTTTAGGTAGCCAGAGGTTGACCCTGAGAGCACAGTGCAACTCAGTCAGAGAAAGAAAGGCACACATGGTGGAGAGTGATTGGAGGAAGCTGAGCCCTACAGAGGAAACTCACTTCAGTACTCCATCTCAACACCAGCCTTTGACTTTGCAAAGACACACCACAGGTAGAGATTCCCTATGGTGGAGACCCTCAGATGCCCTTAGGGTGAGGGATTGCTTAGTGGACCATGAAACAGGGGGTTACCAAGCCAGAGCTGGTACTTCCTTATATGGCCACTTAGGCAATATAGGCTTACCTGGTCAAGGATAGCCTTATCTCCTTTCGTTTGGGGGGGGGGGTTATGTAGGAAGGTGGATATCTGACTATGGTTACCCCCAAACTTTTTGCCTGGTGTTTAGCTGGTTTTTGACTTAGTTGGCCTGGGATCCTGCTATTCAGGGCCCCAGGCTGATTGCTCTCTCCTTAAAATGAACTCCATGTACCTTAGGTGCATAACACAATTGGAATTGGTTCACCTTATAGGCCCCTGTAACAGTGTACCATAGGTACCCAGGGCATAGGTGTAGCCAAGGCCTGCCAGGGGCTGCAGCATGTATTGTGCCACCCCTGGCCTGGCCTCCATATTTGACACAACTGGCTGATCACTCAGATGGGGTAAGTTGGTGTAATCACCTCTTACTTAGGTACAGTATGTCTGTGCCTAACCCTAAACTGGACACATATGTTCCTATCAGCCACTCCTATGGAAGGCCTCATCAATCCTGGAGGCAGAGTGCTTGGAAATATGTGAGATGGTGCTCTAGCATGAGCTGAGCCTGTCTGCAGCTGTCGGGAACCACTCCCTAAGCTGTTCCGGGATATTGCCATACCATATACTCTGAAGTGCATTATAATCCTCGCGGTTAAATGCTATCTTTGGTTTGGCTTTATCAAAACATGTCGAGTAAGGTGTCATACGAATTGGAATACTATCCCCTCGCCAATTCTGGCGACGGGGATAGCATTCCACCCTTCTAGAGGGACACGACATGTGTGTAGCCTTAACCCCGGTTAAAGTTAAACAGAGCCTCCGCTTCACAAAATGGACGCTGCCACCACAGACACAAGTCTGGCCTCCTGCTGCTGACCGAAACTCGGCAGATGGTGGCCTGGACAAAGGGTTTCCTGCCTTGGGAGGTGCGAGCACCACCCCAGACAGGATTTTGTGTATTGGGTAGGACAGGGCTGAATAGAATCAGACATGCCCGGGGCACACAAGGTGTCCCCGTGCATAGGCCAGTCCAAACCGGTTCTGGGGCCTTCCAGCCCCAGTCCTGGCGCGGAGCTGGACAAAGGAAAGGGGGTGTAACCGCCCCCCTTCCTGGTTCCTCCCAGAGGAGGGACCTAGTAGGTGATCCACCCCCAGTTTGGGAATAAGAGGGGGAGCAGTGCCATTGCACAGCAGATCATCCTGAAATCAACTTTAAACAAGAAGAAGACTGGACTTCGACATTCTGCTGCACAGAAGACTGAAGAGAATCTCCCTTGTGGCCTAGGAGTGGCCACCCTGTGAACACAGGTACCAACCAGCAACTCGACGTCTGCTTTGCCGCCGCCTCCCGCCGGAGACCGAGCCCAGAGCCCGACAAGAACCAGACTCCCAGACCTCTCAGAGCCCGATCCACAGTCCCTGCAAAGAAGGGACCCGTGGAGGCACCGAGTGACGTGGGACCGGACCTCTTGAAAGACACCCGAAAAGCTGACTGCGCAGCTTCTGAGGCATCCTCAACGTTGTGCTTTGGGGATTGAGAACCCCCACCACCGAGCAGCCCTTGCACCGAAGATCAGCCCTCCAGCATCTCCACGATCTGCGTGGGGCCCTTTTGCATTGTGCCACTCGACGCGCCATCCCGGCCACTAGCCACGTGGTCAGCGGCCATCTTGGCGACGATCCCGAAGATTTAAACAGCAGGTCTGGTTGCTCCAGACCTACCCAAGCTCCTGTGAAAAGGAGCACCCGCTCTGACCTTGCTGGTCCGAGTGAACAGCATCTTTCAACTTCTGCGTGGCTTGCATTTGCCAAGGCCTGTTTGCTCCGATCAGGTCGCCGACACCGCCAACAGCGAGAAGCCTACGTGGGACAGCTCGTGACCGACTCCTGGACGTCCTCGACCCCGGGTATCCACGTGGCTGCAGAAAGAAGCTACCCGACAACGCCTGTTTGCACCCGACATCGCCTGGTTCCAATCTGGTTCCACGGTAGTCACTGGCTAGTGACTTTGAACATTGTCCCCTCTGCTTTCAGGTCTTCAACTCTTCAGATCCACCCTTGGATCCACCGGAACTCTTCTCATCGAGCCGCCTGCAGCATCTTCAGCTCCAAGCACCATCGACCAGCGTGACGAAACCCGACACAACTTCGACCCTGTGCACCCGCTTCCTGTGGGTGAGGTAACTCAGCTCCGCCGGTGCTCCTGCACTGGTACACATCCCAAGGGCCTGTGTTTTAAGTTTCAGCTCCGTAGGTCACTCGGAAGGTTCCTAACTTTCTAACTTTGTGCTTTTTACGCACCATAGACTTTGTATTGAGAAGTGCGTGCACTTTGAACACTGCACCCGAGTCCCGTGGGCCTTTCCCGACTTAGTTGACTCCAGTCTCGAATAGCTCCAGCGATTCCCAAGGCCCTAGGCCTCTTCACTTTCCTCCTGGTATCTCTTATACCACTTTCTTAGTATATGGTTTAGGTGGCCCCTAGGGCTCATCCATATTGTGCAACTTTTGTGTATTTTAAACTGTCTTGTGATTTAACGCTTGTGCTTCTGTGCTCATAAAGAGTCCAGGGGATTTTAATAGTTAATAAATCAATATATATTTTCAATATATATCTGTGTGGTGTCCCTTTCATTTGGTATTCAAGGGGGTTGTGTATGGTATAACAGCTGGCTTCACATGCCTTTCAGAGTTTAGCCTAAGACTGCTTTGTCCACGTTACCACTAGGATAACTGGTCTACAAGGTTGAATTACAACCATCATCATAAGGGTTGCTTGGCATGATACAAAGTGATCACTAAGAATTAGTGAGCATTATATATCAGGCCAACTTCTCACATCCGTCTACGCCCGTCCGTGCCTGGACTGCGCCCAGCGCCAGACCCCCTGGCCCCTGCAAAATCCACTCTACCTGCATAACGTACGACGCTGCAACCCTCTCAGCACTTAACCCCGGCCGACTCCCAAACTGCTACCAAGCCGCCCCAGGACACACCCATGGACCCTTCACCTGCCACTCCTGCAAGTTCGACTGCATCAGGACCCACACCAAATCCACAGACTCCAAACAGAGCTCCGACACTAACCACCTGAAGTGCATCCTGCTCAACACCCGCTCGGTCCACAGACACCCATCGAACTTTGGAACCTACTCGACACCACATCGCCGGACGTCGCCTTCCTTACAGAAACCTGGATGAACACCTCATCAACTCCCGACATCGCCATAGCCATCCTGGACGGCTACAAGATCATCCGAAAGGACTGCATCAACCAAACAGGAGGAGGCATCGCCATCGTCTATAAGAACACCATCCGCATCACGACCAGTTCCGATGACAACCTCACAACCGCCGAACACCTTCACTTCCAGATTCACACCGACCCTAAAACCACACTCAGAGGCACCCTCATCTATAGACCACCCAGACCCCGCACACAATTCAGCGAAGACATCACTGACTTCATCAGCCACCACGCCCTCCCCTACAAGGACTACATTCTACTGGGAGACCTCAACTTCCACCTGGAAAAGAACAACGACAGCAACACCACCACCCTTCTGGACAACCTCGCCAATCTCAGACTCAAACAACTTGTTGACACCCCCACCTACTATGCCGGGCACACGCTCGACCCAATCTTCACTTTCAGCAAGCACATCTCCTTCAATCACACCACAGCTCTCCATTGGACGGACCACAGCTGCGTTCACTTCAACTACAAAAAGACTACCACCCACAACTAATTCCCCGGAGAAACTGGAACAAAATTACCACTGACCAGCTCTTCACATCGCTTCACCAAAACCCTCCTGCAAAATCATCGGACCCAAACCAAGCAGCCACCAACCTCACACAATGGATCACCCACAGCGCTGACGAATTAGCACCCTTGAAAAACCATCAAATCAAGCAAGGCAGCAAAAAAGCCCCCTGGTTCAATGATGACCTTAAGAAGTCCAAAAAGATCTGTTGCACCCTCCAGAAAGCCTGGCGAAAAAACCCAACCACTGACAACCTGGCCACCTTCAAGAATGCCACCCACAAACACCACCAACTGATCCGATCCACCAAGAAATCAGCATTCAAAGTTCGACTCGACAACAACGCCCACAACAGCAAGGAACTATTCAACATCGTCAAAGAGTTCACCAACCCCACCGCCGGCACCAACGACGTCACTCCCTCCCAAGACCTCTGCAACTCTCTAGCCTCGTTCTTCCACAACAAAATCGCTGACATACATAACAGCTTTGGAGACCAGTCCACCCCACCCACCTCCGAACTAAAACCCCCCTCCAACAACCTTTGCGCCTGTAACCCAATCACCACTGAAGACACCATCCGCCTGATGAACACCATCCACTCAGGATCGCCAACCGACCCATGTCCCCACCACATTTTCAACAAGGAGACTCCATTATTGCACCCCATCTCCGAGATGTCATCAACTGCTCCCTCAACTCCGCTACCTTCCCAGAAAGCTGGAAACATGCCGAACTCAGCGCCCTCTTGAAGAAACCCACAGCAGACCCCACTGAACTTAAGAACTACCGCCCCATTTCGCTCCTCCCATTCCCTGCCAAAGTCATTGAGAAAGCCGTCAACAGTCAACTCGCCGCCTTCCTCGAATCCAACGAATCCCTCAACCCTTCACAGTCCGGCTTCCGAGCCAAACACAGCACCGAGACCGCCCTCATCGCAGCAATAGACGACATTCGAACTCTACTGGACAACGGAGAAACAGCTGCCCTCATCCTACTTGACCTCTCCGCAGCCTTCGACACAGTCTGTCATAGCACCCTTATACAACGCCTCAGCAATGTCGGAATGCAAGGAAAAGCATTGGACTGGATCATCTCGTTCCTTGCCGGAAGAACCCGGAGAGTCCGCCTCCCCCCTTTTAGATCAGAGGCCACCAAAGTCATCTGCGGCGTACCACAAGGATCTTCACTCAGTCCCACCCTCTTCAACGTATACATGAGTCCCCTCGCATCCATTGCGCGCCAAAACAACCTCAACATTATCTCCTACGCAGACGACACCCAGCTGATCATCTCCCTCACCAAAGACCCAAACACCGCCAAAACCAACTTACACGAAGGGATGAAAGAAGTAGCCGAGTGGATGAAGAACAGCCGTTTAAAACTGAACTCGGACAAAACGGAAGTCCTCATCTTAGGATCATCCCCACCTGGGACGACTCATGGTGGCCACCGGCCCTGGGAACCACACCCATACCAACGGACCACGCACGTAACCTGGGCTTCATCCTGGACTCCTCCCTCTCGATGACCAGACAAGTCAACGCCGTCTCATTATCATGCTTCAACATCCTATGTATGCTCAAAAAAATCTTCCGTTGGATCCCCACCGAAACAAGAAAGACGGTCATCCATGCACTGGTCACAAGCCGACTGGACTACGGAAACACCCTTTATGCCGGAAACACAGCCAAACTACAGAAAAAACTCCAACACATCCAAAACGCCTCAGCCAGACTCATCCTAGACATCCCCCGCCAAGCTCACATTTCCGGTCACCTGAAAGACCTCCACTGGCTCCCCGTCAACAAGAGAATAACGTTCCGTCTCCTCACCCATGCACACAAAGCCCTCTATGACCTAGGACCCGAATACCTCAACACGCGCCTGTCCTTTTACACCCCGACCCGCCAACTACGATCGTCCAATCAAGCCCTCGCCGCAATTCCACGCATCCAAAGATCCACCATGGGGGGAAGATCCTTCTCCTACTTAGCGGCCAAGACCTGGAATTCTCTCCCCACCCACCTCCGCCTTACACAGAATCACCTCTCCTTCAGAAAACAACTAAAAACTTGATTATTCGATAAGTTAAGTTCCCCCCTCCCTCAAGCACCTTGAGACCCTCTGGGTGAGTAGTGCGCTATACAAATTTTAAACTTGAACTTCCTACTAAGTCCGACTAGTGACACAGAGACGCTGAGGTTTTTGCATGCAGATACACCAATCCTACAGTGTATGTTGTCTAAACATGCAGATGCTGTTTAGGTTTTATAGGAATTATGCAACACAATCATGATGGAAACTATTTTGTAAGTGATCAGTTAGGGTCTTCCACAATGCAGAAACTATGCCTCTCTCATTTAAGTGTGTCGGTCTTATGGATATTGTGTGATGAGAGCCCCAGAGGGTATCCCCTTTACTTATTCCAGCGTACTACTTTCCAGAGCATTGATATTCCATATTCTGCTGGACCAATCGTAGGCAGATGGAGAAAGTATTTAGTTTCCACCTCGTGTCTGTCTCCTTTGCTGCCAACAACATATAAAGGCAATGCCCTTTTCACCTCCATTCCATTCCATCAGGTCATGGGCCAAGTTATCACCACCCCAGGATCATCTAGTGTGAAGTGGCCTACAAAACTATGGATAGGGCATTGTACTAATTTCTTATAAGAGTGTAACACTAGGGAATTCCATCACAAATGAATATCACCCACTGACATTGCTTCCAACAATATACTTGTCCGGTATAAATGACACAATATTACATACAAAAAACACAGTTGATGGACAGAATGCAGAACAATGTCTTACATTCACCCCAGTACAAAGATCTGGGCCTAAATCCATCGTTTTTTTGCACTCCACACCACCCTGGGTTAGACACTGGCTATATGCAAATCAGCTCTGACCCTGTGCCTCATGGGAACAGTCCAGTCCGAACTACCAAGCCATGTCTTTCCCAGACCAGAATCAAGCATCCAAGGACCGGTTTCTGGCTATCAGCCTTCTTCAGCCTGGATAGCTTGACTCCAGTGGTGTGGAGAGCCTGGGACTCACGTCTGAGTATACTCAGCACACTCAGGGTGAATATTGCAAAAAACACAGTTGATGAACAGAATGCAGAACAATGTCTTACATTCACCCCAGTACAAAGATCTGGGCCTAAATCCATCGTCTTTTGCACTCCACACCACTGGAGTCAAGCTATCCAGGCTGATGAAGGCTGATAGCCAGAAACCGGTCCTTGGATGCTTGATTCTGGTCTGGGAAAGACATGGCTTGGTAGTTCGGACTGGACTGTTCCCATGAGGCACAGGGTCAGAGCTGATTTGCATATAGCCAGTGTCTAACCCAGGGTGGTCTGGAGTGCAAAAAAACGATGGATTTAGGCCCAGATCCTTGTACTGGGGTGAATGTATGACATTGTTCTACATTCTGTCCATTAACTGTGTTTTTTACATTATTACATACAGCATTTCTTTATTCTGCACACTTTTTAGGGCCTTTTGTCTTTGCGTTTGCCACTGTTCTTGTGTTATAACTTTCTCTAGAGCTTCCCACTTGTAGGTCCACTGCGTCAAGCTCTGCATATTTGATAGCACTGCCTGACTGAGGGAATAAGGATGTCTTGTTGAGTCACACGTGGTGACTAGTTTCTAAAGAGGTGTTAAGTTCCTGATATGTACTCCTTATAAGTGGACGACGTCACTCAATGCATTGTCTACAAGCACTGAAGCCTCATGAATCTCCAATGGTGAACTCTTTTTTACATGTATTGAAAGATTTGAACACCCCCCAGTGTAAGAGGTTTTCCAAAAAGCTCTAGTGTCCATCTCTCCATTATATGAAGACAAAGCTTGCAAAGTCAGGGTTACTGCATGTGAGGGTGAAAAGAGATAGAAATGTTGTAATCCAGGTTTGTTTTGACACATCATTCAAGATGACTATTAATCAACCTATGACCTCAGGCACATAAGCCCCAGCTGGCTTCTATTTCCATGATAGCAAAGGAGATCGTGATTTGAGTGGCCATTAGGGCGTTTTCAAAGTGGGGCTAATGTTTTTTTTTTAGGCTACCAAGAAACTCTCAACAACTTACCTTACAGCGCGGTCCTATAATGTGAAGACCAAGTCCGAAACAACCAATCCCCCATGGACCCCCACAGTACTTACATCACCTTTCATGAGAATCTGGATCTCATGCTCTCCAATACAAAATAACCACGACTTTTGTTGAAGTAACAAATCATGTTTTGGAATGGGTACCTGTAGTTCTTGAAATGTATACAGACGACTGAGATGTAAATTCATTTACACTGTAGCTACCCTACCCAGCCAGGAGATAACAACAGAGACACCACTGTTAAGGTCCCTTAGTAATTGCTATCAGTGGCGAGTAATTTCCCTTACACATCTCTGATACTGTGGGAGTTGTAAATATACCCACCTACTTTATTTTCTTGCTCATTCATATGTTTTCTTCCCACTAGTGTATGTGTACTTTGCTTTAGCTCAAACCTAATAATTTCAGTTTAATTATGCTCACACTGACAAAGATTTGAAACCAATTTTCCTGATATCATGCGAGGGGATCCTTATTTCAAAGCCCTGAAGGTCAGATCACAATATATCCAGAAGATATGCCTAAGAAGGTGGAATCCTTCTTAGTAAAAGCACTGGATGCTTCTACTTTTGTCTCTAAAGTAGAAGACCTTTGCATCCTGCTCTCTGATTCTCACACAAGAGATTTTCATGATGGTTGGACTGCAGCAAATCATTAAATGGCATAAAGGGGTGACCCCTTTGTTAAGGTGTCTGCGGATGCTGCAAGATGTTGGTTCTTGATCAAGGCCTGGCTGGTAGATCAATGTTGCTTACAATATTATTCCTTGTTCAAAAGCTCTCTAGCCTCTACCTGGAGGAATGGTTCAAACTGGCAGTTGAGCAGTGGTGGCTGGCTTATTCGGGCACATGACACCCCAAAGCCAGGACATAAGGCACAACATCCAGCAAGCAAGGTGAACTGTGTTTGAGAAGGAGTGCACAGTGGTGTAGCATCCTCAAGTGTTAATCTGTCAGTGTTTACTTTAGTTTTTCTCACTGACCTAGAGCAGTATTCTAATTGTTTGCTTGATTTGATTTTCACTGAAAGTTTGTTCTCCATTTATTTGTTTTTATCGGGCGGACTTGCCACATTGGTTGTGTACCTCATTTCCTCCCATCTTCACTGCCATCCTGTACATTGGTGGTTTAGTCTTCCTAAGCCAAAGAAATAATCAAATATGCCGGATGATATACATTTAATGTCACTTGAAATTGCTGTTTTACTGGCCATATCTGTTATACATCTGCCGCCCTGTACTGTGTGTGTTAAGGAGAGCTTCATTGGGAACTGTACAAACAGTGATAGAAGCCATTGTCTGTATAACTTGCAAGATATACAGGTAATATATAAGATGATGAACAAGAACAATTTTAATTTAGTAAAATAAGGAACATTTTTATGTGTTTCAATATTTTAAGTCTACACTTTCACAATTGCTTTATAAACCTTCTTACTTACTCAAATTTGTTCGTAATTACACCATTTTCCCACATCTTTTTCAAAATGTTCCCAGGGAGAGAACCCCCCTTATGACTGTCAGGTTTGTTCTCTATGCTCACAGGGCACTCATCCCTTTTACGCCCTACCACTATCAAATGCCACCAACCATCACTGCAGAAAAACGTTCTGCCAAACTTTTCATACTATAGAACAGTTTTCTGCACTTTAAAATTGTCTCATTTTCAAAAAAGGCTGTCTTCTTCAGTTATACTTATGACACAGTGTCTACTGGTCAGTGGGAGTAAGGAGCCTGCTGTTTGTAAAAGCAACACTTTTAAATGGGAGAAAATCAAAATAAAGAGTTAACTTGATCATTAAGGTAACTAATAATTTTAATTATCTTCCTTTTAAAAGCATTCAGAAATATTATTTTGTTCACAGCTCCAATATTGAATTGACAAGGACCTTTACTTAAGAGTTAAAAACGTCAGTGCTTCAGTTGTTCACCTCTGAGACCCATCTGAAATCTGACTGAGCACTGCCTATTATCAGGCCCAGCTATCTGCAGCCTGTTGATAATATTGTAAAATAAACACAGCTTTCTCTTAACTTTAAAAGGAAAATATAACTATGTGCTTATTTAAAAATGATCTCAAGGCTGTGAGCTACTCGGAAGGTGTCTAGGAGCTACTGGTAGATCACGATTGCACCAGACTCATAAACATCTATCCATTTTCAGCAGTGTTATCCTACCCAAGCTTTTTATTTGTCTATCCCGTGTCACTTTCCTCTGTGTATTTATTTGTTCTCCTTCTCTCTCTGCTCTTCTAACCTGACACATTTGTATACAAGTTTAAAAATATTATAAAAAAGATAAGACAAAATGTTCTTTGTAAAGATCTTTAATACATATTCTAGTCACTAAGATACATTTGTATTTTGCAACAAATCTGCTTGGCATTACAGTAATATTTCATGTTTTACTGTGCTCACATATAGTGACCTGTGTGCATCCAGTGAAGGTGATATATTCTTTATTCATCAACTTGTTTGACTCTCAGGTCATAGAATGAGACTCCTTTCCAAATGCCCGAGACGACTGTTTCATGCCCAAAGACTGTGCAGACTTTAGCCGTGTAGGGCACATCTATAGTGGCTTTCTTGGCTTTGGCAATTTGACGGACAGCCTTTCCAGGTTCAACTTCAAAGTCTGATACCATTTTAAAGTTTGTCTGCAAAAATAGAGTTGTTTCATAAATACATTTTACACAGTTGTATCACATGTTTGTACTAGATTTTGCAAACAACATTAACCCTTTTTCCTGTTGGTGAGGAGATACTACAATGACTTGCATGAGGTGCCAGATAGCCAAAATTGAATTACCTAATTAGAGACATATTGGTTTATATAATTTGTAGTGGAATTTGTAGTGGTTCACATATCAAATAGACAGCTTATATATGAAGAATGCTAAATGTGCCTTTATGTGCACTGCATTGGTTAACATATGTTGTATTGCTTTGTATGCACTATACTGGCTGATATACAGGAACACTGGTTTCATTCATCAGTATGAAGGTTAAAGTTATGCTACTGGTACACAACTCAAGGGTATTGAATTGCATCATAAGGCATTAGGTTTAAAGAATACAGTTTTTAAACACAACATATTAGTTTCTATTACTAATTTACTAGCTTAATGCATTGGTGTATGCACGGTAAATACCTGTCTTTGTATAATACAATGGGATTCATGCACAATACACTGGTTTTATGGAATAGTGTATTTGTCTCCCTTCATATCGAATTGGTAGGAATTGCAATAGGATATCGCTATTGAGGAAATGTTAAACCATTTGTTCCAATGGGCCTAAGGGACAGATTTGCAACCATGATAGCTCTCGCAAACAGAGATTCGGCAGGCAGGGACCCACGGATCACTGGCTACCCTTAAAAAATGGGGCTGCATTTTTTTTTAAAGTTGCTTTATTGAAAAGTAAACTCAGACATGGTGGTCTGCAGTCCCCAGCAGACCACCATCCATGTGTTATTGCCAATGGGTCGCAAGGCAATTGCAACCCCATTGAGAATTGCTAATGTGTCTGAAACACATTAGTAAATATTTATCTATTTAGACTTTTACTTAGAGCGAACATTACCCAAGTGGGTATCGGGGATGTTACAGTAGACACCAGGGTGAGAGAAACATATACAGCAAATGTAAGTAAGCTATAATAGCAGTCACAATAACAATACAGGAAGTAGTAGTACTAAGGCGGGTGAAGAACACCCTCTAGTCCAAAAGGGATAAACAGTGCAGGTCATAGTGACAGGCGGCAGATCACAAGTGCAACTCATGTGATTTATTGGTGCCAGGGCGTATGTATGTATGTATGTATGGAATTTGTAAAGCGCAGGAATCACCCCCGTAGGGGTATCTCCACGCTATCATAGAGAGGAAGTCAGGCAGAAAAAAACAGACTAGGATAAAGCCCTAAATAATTCAGTTTTTAGGAGTTTCAGGAAGTGTAGAAGACTAGCGCATTTGACTGAGAAGGATCAAGAATGGCGTGGGTGTCGAGGTAGACCATTAATTGAGTATTAACATAGCACTCCGTCATTTTGCTCATCAACGGGAGGAGAGAAATGGGGCGATAATTGGAGAGCACTTCAGCAGGCAGCTGCTCTTTCTTCTTAATAGGTAGCACTTGAGCAGTCTTCCAGTCAGGTGGCAGAATACCTTCGCTTAAAGAAGTATTCAAAATCTCAGCAACTGGGGCGTAGAGATCCTGAGAGCTCGAGCAGGCATTTGTTCATCAATAGCACTTTCACTTGTTATTTGAAAGATGCAGGCAAAGGGTTAACTCTAATTTCAGAAGGAGGGCATTGAAGATTCTCGAGGCACTGCCAGAGTAGGTCCGATTGTAGATTTTCTTAAATTTCAACAGTTTCAATTGTAGGGACTTAGAGCTTCTTGAGGTTCTAGCCCCGCCAGATAGCTTCAATTTATGTGCAATGTACCTCAAGGTCTTGGATTGTACGGCTTTGTGTGTCATGCAGGCAATTGTTAACCAAATTCTTGCCTTGAAAGGGAGCCAGTTTAGTGATTTCAAATCCGTTGTGCAGTGGTTATCCTGTTTAGATCCAGAAATGAGCCTTAAAGTTGAGCTAAGGGAGGACCTTTGATCTAGAAATGTCATTTTAAGAGTCTCTTGTAAGCCGCAAAAAAATCGTAATTAGAGATCGCAAAATCAAATGTTCGTACATCTGGCCCAAAATGCCCATAGGTAGAAATGGTTTTCAATTGGCAAATTTCCAATTTCTTAATTCGAAATCGCAAAAGTAGAATTTCAAAGCCAAGAGTAACTACCACTTGATGAACACCCAAAAAAAAGTGGTGCACATGAAAAGCACACACAGGGTCCCATTTCTTATGTAAGAAATGATTTGTACATGTGCTAAGAAATTGTATATACGGAATCCCTTTTTGCAATTTCCTGTTCAGGGAATCACAAATTAAGTAGAAATCGCATTTTGAGATTTCCTATCAGCTTTGGTACATTAGAAAAGGCTGTTTTTCTAAGTGAAAACCCTTCCCTAAGGCTTTGGGAGAATGACATGGACCATTGTATGTTCACAGAAAAGACTGTATAACTCTCCCGAGGCTGCCCTAACAAATCGTCGCAAATATGGCAGAAATGTAACACTCACAGGGGGGACATCTGTGAGCCACCGAGAGACCTACCACTATCAAACGCTAAGTAAAGCTTACCTGTCTGACGTCTTGTGCTACCTTCTACCCCGATGGGGATAAGACTTTGAAGTGGAAAGTTGTCGATTGCAATATAGTACATGATATTGTCTGTAATGTGCTATGTATGTTTAATTTGTTATGAATAAAAAGAACATTATAAAAAAAAAGAGAAAAGGCTGTTTTGTATTTCATAACAGGCCCAAATTGTGATTCAGCCCATTAAGAAAAGCAAGAAGCTTGTGTGCATCGGGCCCTTAGTGTATTACTTAATGTAACTCTAGTTGCCTGTGTGTCTGATTTAGTCTTGATGATTTTGACTGGATATACTTCTGATGTGGAGTGAATCCCTGAAACCGGTCCTAGGATGCTTGTTTCCAGTCCAGAGAGGACCTGGCCTGGCAGTTCGGGCTGGACTGCTTCCATTGGTTGCATCTGGAAGTATCCAGGGCTTTTATTTAAAAACCTGAAAACCTGGTTCTTTCAACAGACTTAGCTTTTTTCCTCTCTGACTTTTAGCTTGTAGTGCGCCGGGACACTCCTTGAAGTAGCTGTGAGCAATATAAACTGTATATCATATCAAATCATATCATCAAATCATTGGGGAGCCAGGGGGGGATCCTATATTGCTCAGGCAAAAAAGAGTCCTATGGAGCAGAGACTATATTCTAACTGAACTCAAATGGAAGTGATGTATCAAGCTCTCAAACATTTTTCAAGAACAATAGACAACAATTCTGTACTCCTAAGGACAGACAGTATGTCAACAAAGGCTTAATAAGTAGGGGGACCCAAGTTTGAACCCCTTGGTGAAGTGTGTAAAACACATCTTTCAGGGGGCAAAGGCACATTAAGAGAGGGTTACAACAATTCATATTCAGAGGATTCTAAATGAGAAGGCTAAGCAGAGTATTTTGTTCTTCTCAGAATTTCCATATGACCCTGTGGTATTCATGGAGATTTACAAGTGGTGTGTTTAGAAATCAGAGGAATACTTTGAGAAATAATAAGTGACCTATTGTCATGGAGTGCTGACTCCTAAGCTGTTTGAGACAGAACTTTCGGCATCATATACAATCCGATGATAAACTGCTTTAATGTTTGAATACAGAATATAGTGCACTGTTTGTAAATAATATTTCCCAATGAAAGCAGGAGTTTTCTAAAGCTATAAAGATTAGGTTCGCTTTCAATCAAAAGCACTCTTTAAATCATGAAACAAGAAACCTGTTATGTCACACTGAGAGAAGTAACTTGTGTGTGAGACTTTAGTTTCAGGGGACAATTTGAGTTTTAACCAAGGACAATCATCTTGAGGGAACAGTAGGTCAGCATCAGATTCATACACCCTGAAGAACAAAGGCTGGTTAGTACAGGGCATAATTCAAGTCAGCCCTTTCCAAGCATGGTGTGTGTAGCAATTAGTGATCTGCTACTCTCTACCTACAGACAAATGTAAACCAACATTAGTGGAGCCTGCTGTAGTGAAGAACTTCCAAATCCAAATCCAAGACTCCACATTTGAATCCAGCATTACATTACAGTTGGTATGTGCAAGCATGAGGTGATTGTGAGTCATTTTTGTGGATTTGGGGTTTGATGTCAGGACTGCTAATTTCTCAGTTGTTTCCCTCACGCAAAATAAAAGTGCACCTGCTTGTTTAGTTTTTATTTTATTTATTCTTTTAGTTTATTATTTGTTGCCAGCCACCATGCATCACCATGTAGCCACTGTAACTATATCATCAGTGTTGATTATGTGATCTCGTTGGACCGCTCTGAAGGACTGGGTTATTTAAGACCCAGCGGTGCCAGGGGACAACACCTGAAACCTTCGTGGGTAACCTGCTCCGGCGTACAAATGACAGAGACACGGGACACTTCCTTCGGCGTCAAAGATTCGAGGTTTATTTACTGCAGGGAACACAGAAGTCACAGGAAGTACAACGAGTGTAGGTTCGAGGAGACTGCTTCAAATTGCTACTGTGGATCGCTCCTTTTATACAAATTTCTCCCATAGGGTTACATGGTACACACAAGTTTATAACTCGGTTCCCATAATTATCCCCGAGAGGGGTCACTTTGGTCCCTTTGATACATTCAAGATCCGGGGCATAAGTGCGGAAACATTTGGTGGTTCCAACTGTAAAAAACCCATCTTCCCACCATTAGTACATTCCAATCGGCAGTAAAACAGATCGAAAAAGGAACAAGGACAGGTGCAGAGGAAGATGGAAACAGTGGGGAGATCGAAAAGGGTGTAAAAGGGGTGGTATCGGGAAACACGAGCTACAGGCATCAAAGAGACGTGCCTAATGAGATGCACGGCTGAAACAATAGACCGGCACGGCAAGATGAGCCTCGAGCGGGGCCATCTGCCTTACAGTATCATCCCCCTCATCATAAAGACACTTTCAAAGGAGACGTGTGTCTTCCGCAAGAGTTTTGGGAATCCCAGGGTCGCGTAGCGGACAGCGTCCGTTCGCTGGCTACTTGAGGGCAAGAGACAAAATGGATGCCGTATCTAAGATGGAACCTGTGGGTACAGATGAAAAACCCACGTAACAAACGAACGGTTTAGGTCAGCACAGCAAAACTGCGCACACCCACTAAACTCGTCATTTGCGGTTCGTAGATACCAGACTCGACCATATTCGTGCGAGTTGAAAAGACCACTTACAATCGTCACGGAACCTCAGACGCTCCTTTTGCCCTCATGTAGGCAAGCACTAGTCGGAATCATACTCGATATTCATCAGACCATCTAGATGTTGCTGTAACATAGCTCTGTCC
This sequence comes from Lissotriton vulgaris, assembly GCF_964263255.1. Taxonomy (NCBI): domain Eukaryota; kingdom Metazoa; phylum Chordata; class Amphibia; order Caudata; family Salamandridae; genus Lissotriton; species Lissotriton vulgaris. The sequence continues at coordinate 62,315,315 of NC_141689.1, forward strand.
AACCGAGTCCCCTTGGTAACAGGCGGCTGTCTTATACACGTCGTCACATAAGGCAGGACCACACTGCACACAAAGGCAACACGTGAACAGGAACACTACAACAACTCCGATGATCATCAGAATCTTCCAATCCCAAGTCGACATCAGGCCCCAACATCCACGTGTATGGATTCAGAGATTTTGTGCAGCTTTGAGATGGCTTGATAGATGGTCGGAGCGTTATCTGGAATGAAAATACAGCAGCTCGAATGGATCACCTTACATTCCCCACCTCGATCTGCTAAGATCACGTCTAAAACCATACGGTTTTGTAACGTCATAAGCCTTTCCGCCTGAAGTTCTGTGGTGATATTACCAAGGGCACTGGCAGTAATATTAGCTGTCGATTCCACCACTCGAGTCAACTGTCTCAGGTTCCTACTATTAACCATAGGCCCCCAAAACGGGAGGAAACCCTTGAAAAAGTCTCCTGCCTCTTGACCGGCAGTGTCCTCTTCGCTAATTACACCTCTCACAACTCTAGTTTTGTGATAGTCTGCATCTACAGTGAACGTCGGAGGCAACAGATTTGCGATAAAACATGAGCCCACAAAGTCGGAGGGCAACCATGCATACGCACGATCATGGCAGACAAAGTATGTACCCTTGGCAGCCAGAAACACAGGGGACGAGACCATCGGCAGAATGTAATTCTCGGTGCAAGCACTCTCTCCAAGTCGAGCTTTCGATCTTCGGCCACGACCCATTAGACAAAAATGACCAATGTGGGGTACGACCCATATCGGAGGCGAGCTTTTAAGCTGTTTTTCACTCGTGAGCGCACTATACTCAACCTTACTCAGGACCCTATAGGCTTGTACCTCTTCCTCTGGGATGAGTGACGGCTCATAGATATCTCTATCTAAATCTTCTATCGCTATTGACAAAGGCTTATGATACGAGCCAGGGCCAAAGTAGGGAGAACGTGGCTCTCGACTGGGGTAAGAATCTAGTGCGCTTCGAAACATTGTTTGGAATGCTCGAGCTGAACCCTGGGAACTATACGGTAAGACCAGATATGTAATTCCCTTATGCGTGGTATGTGGCATTAGCCCACACACCCAACAATTAGTAGTGTTAACCACTAACTGGTGCTGATGGAGGAGCTGAATAAAGGAATTATTTCGGAATTCTGCACGTCTAGCCTGCTCGTGTTCGGGTAGGATATGGAAAGAATGAGGGGATGCAGTGGAGATAAGTTTAGGGTCAGAAGTAGGAGTAGGTATGGCAGAAGGTAAGAAGTACGACATCATGTAATACACCCCACCCACCAATAGTGCAGAAACAGTCAAAAGCAATACGAACATTTGAAACATAAAACATTTGGTACGAATAAGTTGTTGCAGTTTGAATCTTTGCGCCTGAGCTTCGTCCAAGTCCATCAGCTTTGAAAACGCCATCCCCAGTGACCGTCCGCAACGTTTCTTGACGCACTTCGTTCTGTGTAGTAGTAGTCAATCCCTAGGAGTTCCCAGGAACCCCTAGCCGGCTAGGAGGTTTTATGAACAATCAACGCATGAAATAAAAGAAAGAAGAGAAGAAAACAAACAGTGATTTGTGATTTGTCCATTGGCTGCAAAGTGAATTTTCGTACTAGCTCAGGATAAATGTTGTGCGATGAGGGAACAGAGTCCTGCTGATCAGTCGAATGTTCCGGTCTTGAGTCTTTTGGTGGCAAATGTTCAACAATGTCTTTCTGCTGCACTGAGGATTCTCCGACAGGTTGTGCGTCGCTAAAAGGTACAAAAGCCGGCAATCCTTCGGATTCAGCTGAAGCAATGTCCCTCCTCACCCACGAGTCTGCCGGTAACGGTATAGGAACTTTCTTCGTATGGGTGGCATGCACCCAATTTTTCCGGCCTTCTAAATGGACGGCAGTCCTCGTGGCAAGGAGGACCTGGTAGGGTCCAGTGAAACGGGGTTCCAAATTCTTCTTACGGGCAAAGTTACGTGTTACCACCCAATCTCCGGGCTGGAGCTGGTGGCCTGGACCATCCGTCTGCGTCGGTAATGCTTCGTAAACCTGTTGGTGAATTAACCTTAGTTTAGCAGTCAGATCATAAAGATAATCAATCAACATTGGATACTCAAGACTAGAGAATACACCCGGTCTAGGGACCCCCCAAATATTCGCAGGACGACCGAACACTATTTCATAGGGACTAAGCCCTACTTGGGAGTGTACTGTCGTCCTTGTTGACAACAAGGCAAGGGGCAAAGCGTCAGGCCACGAGAGACCAGTCGTAGCCTGAATCTTAGCCAGTTTGAGCTTAAGGGTGCCATTGTACCCCTCAACCAAACCTGCTGACTGGGGATGATTGGCGCTGTGGAATTTTTGATTAATTCCAAGGCCCTTACACACACTCTTCATCACACTCCCCACAAACTCACTTCCGTTATCAGACCATACAATCCGAGGCATTCCATACCGAGGAAAGTATTCCTTCAGTAGGATTTTCGCAGTCGACAGGGCAGTATTGTCTTTGAGAGGGTAGGCATCAATCCATCGGGAGAACGCGCAAACCACAACTAAAACATATTTCAGGTTGTTGCATCGCTCCATATGGATGAAGTCTAATTGAATCACCTCAAAAGGACATGAAGGGGGAGCAAAATGGCCAGGGGGTGTTGGGGTTCCCTTACCAGGATTGTACAACATACATACCATACAATTCTTAACCAACCGTTCAGCACATTTCGTGATACCATCATTCTTCCACACATGGGACAGCAACTTACAAATACCTATCACGCTAATATGTGCTAACCCATGTGCCATTGTCACAACAGCGAGCACATACGCATCCGGCAACATCCATCTCTTATGTTCAGACAAATCAACCCAACAACCATTCGCATCCAACTTTCCCGTACTTTCTTGCCACTTCGTCTTTTCAGTCTCGGTGGCCTCATCTTGAATCGCTTTCACACTCTTGATAGTGTCCTCACACATACTAGTCTCTGTAGGCCACCTAACCGAACTCGTCACATACATTCTAGTGCTAAGGTTCCGGGCAGTCTCCTTAGCAGTCTCATCCGCAAATGCATTACCACGACCAACATCATCCGTCACCTTACGATGTGCACTACATTTAACAATCGCTACCTGCTTAGGCAATGTAAGTGCATCCAAAAGATCATTCACAAGCTGTCCATGCTGAATCTTCGTACCATGCGACGTCATAAAACCTCTCTCTCTCCACAACCGTCCAAAGCTATGGGCGACGCCAAATGCATATTGGCTGTCGGTAAACACATTCACATGTTTCCCTTTCGCTAACACACATGCTCTAGTGAGAGCAATCAGTTCTGCAGCCTGGGCAGAGTTCTGATTCAATCTCGCAGCTTCCACAACAGTATTCAAAGTTACAACGGCATACGCAGTAGTCACATCACCATTCGGCAATTTAAAACACGAACCATCCACATACAAAGTTCCATCTGGATTTTCCAAAGGAGTGTTTTTAAGGTCCACTCGACCTTTTGTTTCCTCTTCAGTCCTCAAATAACAGTCATGTTCTGCTATTTCATCTGACTCCGTGCTAATTGGCAACAAAGTCGCCGGGTTCAGGACATTGCAACGTTTTATCTGAATATGACTTGCCAACAGCGTCAATTCGTACCCAGACAACCTCGCACTCGTCAAGTGCTGAGTTTTCGTACGATTCAAAAGAGTGTCAACTGCATGCGGAACCATCACCGTAAGCATATTATCCATGACCAATACTGCTGATTGTCGGATGGAGACCGCGGCTGCCGCTGTTGCTCTCAAGCAACTTGGCAATGCTCTAGCTACCGGGTCCAAGGTCGAGGAAAAATATGCACATGGACGTTGCTTACCACCAAAAGGTTGCGTTAAGACACTCAAAGCACACCCTTCCCTCTCGTGAACATATAATGTAAACGGCTTACTGTAGTCAGGGGTACCTAACACAGGAGCCGAACACAATGAGTCACGCAATTCAGAAAAACTCTTCTGACATTCTTCCGTCCATGGCAAAGGAGTCGAAACATCCTAACACGTAAGAGCCACCAATGGTTTCGCTAGCAATGAAAAATTTGGAATCCAGTGCCTGCAATACGACGTGATACCTAGAAAGGCACGCACATCTCTTTGGGTTGTTGGCACAGTCATTCGCGCAATTGCTGCAATTCTCTCTGGGGTCAACCGCCTTCCTTCCTTTGACAATAAGTGACCTAGATAGGTTACTTCTTGACAACAATATTGGAGTTTAGAAGGTGACACCTTGTGATGTAAGTCACAGAGATGTTGCAGCAACGACACCATAGCAATTTTGCAAATGTCCTGAGTATCTGCAGCCACCAATAAGTCATCGACATATTGGATTAAGGCCGCACCAGCCGGCAACGTAAACGCATCCAGTTGACCCTTCAAGGCTTGACTGTAAATCGATGGACTCTCACAGTAGCCCTGAGGAGCACGTTTAAACCGGAAGCTGCGACCACCAAGAGAGAAACCAAAAAGGTCTCTGCTTTCTTCGGCAATCGGAATGCTAAAGAAAGCATTCTTCGAATCGATCACTGAAAACCAAGATGCAGAAGCTGGAATCAGAGTCAGTAGCGCCGTGATGTCAGGCACAACAGGAAACTGAGGAATCACAATTTTATTCACCTCCCGTAAATCAATAACAAAACGATAAACAGGCGGTTTCGAAGGATCAGTACGTTTTAGAATGGGCAGTACAGGGCTGTTGCACACGTTTCCCCGAGTTTCTTCAATAACATCTTTCTCGATCACATCATAGATGATCGCTAACAGTGCTCGTTCACCATCAAGAGAGATTCGATACTAGGGAATACGTGGCAATCGTGCATCAGATTTCAGCTGAACAACATAAGGGGAGATGTCAAGTAGGCCCACATCATTGGGACCCGTTGCCCACAAAGATGCAGGAAGAGAACTCAATTCCGGTGGAAGCTTATCGAGAGACAAATACATAGGAGAGACAACCCTCTCACCTAACGTAAGCTTTACACCCGCAGGAGAACAATACAAAGTTGCATACAAACGTTTTAGCAAATCCAGGCCCAAAAGATTTTCACCACAACCAGTAGTTAAAATCAACGGAGCTTGAAGCTCACGAGGCCCAATTGTAAGGGGCAAAGGGCGCGAAACTGGATTGCTAACGGGGGCGCCAGAGAATCCAACGGAAACATTTGTTAAGCCAGACAAAGGTGCGCCAGGGAGTTTCGAATGCATTATGGAACTTTTCGCTGCACCAGTGTCCAACAGAAAAGGCTCAACGACACCCGAAGTAGCAACTGCGACGTAAGGCCCTCTCTGATCAACCGGAACTGATACCACTCCCTCTCCTTGTCTATGGCTGTCCTAGTAATTACTGTCGTCAGTTCCCTGATCGACGTAATAATCGTCTACATTGTACTGCGCAGATCGTCCTTGCGATAATCCACGCTGATCAAAACAGTTATTGGAATTCGATGAGTTATCTGATCGATCATTTTGAACACCACGACCCCTACCGCGTGATGTCTGCTGAGAACCACCACGACCTCCTCTAGATGCGTTACCATTATTACGGTCATTCAAAACAGGACAGTTGAATTTTAAATGACCCTCCTGTCTACAATAGGCACACTGATTGTACCCTAACGAAGATCTTTGGGAAGAGGAGTCATTTCGAGATTGCAACCTAATCGATTGCGACTGCGATCTATTTTGCTGAGAAGCATTCTGATTCGAACGCGGAGGATAGGCCTGCTGCAACAACACTTTCGTTTTAAGTTCCTTCGTCTTTTTATCAGCGCGGTCGTTCTCTTCTTTTTCTCTGTTTTCGTAATACTGTGCCGTAGCCAATATTTGAGCGGATGTAGAGACAGCCCACGCACTCTCAGAATTTCTTAATTTATTGCTCAAGTCGGGCAATAAATTAGAAACAAATTTATCCACAAACAACCGCTGACCACCCTCAGTGCCCATATCCTGACCACTATGGTCGATGAATGCCTCCTCAAATCTCGTAAAGAAATCAGAGACACTCTCGTCCTTCTTCTGTTTACAAGCTGACAATTTGTCCCAGTTTACCCTCATAGCTGGCATAAGTGTTTTCATCATGGTAATGATTCTCTGAGGCAAAGCCGTAATAAGCTGTTCGGGCTTAGCTCCACCAATTTGTTGTGTATCTGCCGCAGTAAGGGCAGCCCAATCACCACCTAATTCGTTGGCATGATCTTCCTGACGAATCTTAGCCCATACCGGTTGCGGTACGACGTTGCCAAACAGCATATCGATATCGGCAAGATTCATTATCGTAGCGTCTACGAGCTGCGATAATTCCTTATAATATCCTGCAGGATTTTTGCGAGGATCGGGCAAAGATTGCTTCATCTGTAAAACTTCAGAGCGTTTCCATGGGAGATGTATCCATACTCTCTGAAAATGTGGCAGAATCGGCGGAACTTGGGCAGCATCACCTGGCATCCACACTGGTGGAACTTCACGCATGGGAAACTGACCAGACATATCTAACTGTCTCTCAACATCCTCAACAAACAATGCTTGAGGTATCGGAGAGGGGCGGAAAGATAACAACCGTTCAACAGCGCGTTGAACGTTGGTATCCACTATCATTCCGCTCGAGAACTGAAGCTGTAGATCAGACAAAGCGGTCAATACATCGTCAGATGCATCGGCCGATATCTGATCGCGCAGAACCTTACACATTTCTTCGAACACGTACCTCTGTGTCGGTACATTAAATTGACAGAACGTATTAAGTACAGCACGTGGTGGATTTCTAAGAGGGTGCGTCATCCAACCCATCGCCATGTTATATAGCGCAGCACGTTCCCTGTTACCGGGAAGCTGACTACGTCTTTGAGGACCGTCCGAACCAGCGGACCCAAGAACAGGTCCAAGAGAATTAAAGAAGCTGGCCGCAACAGGAGAAGTACGGCATCGAGTAGATGGAGAAGTATAGCATAAAGGATTAACAAGAGAAGGAGTAGAAACAGAAGAAGCAACTGGAGTAAGTAGAGTAGGAGCAGTAGCGGGAGCAGGAGCATGCGGAAGCGGAGGAGCAGTAGGAACAGCAGTAGGCAAAGGAGCAGGAACAGTCAGAAGAATGGGTACTGGTGGAGGAACAGGTTGAGGAGCAGGTTGAGGAACAGGTACAGGGGGAACCACAGGAGGCGTGGTACCCTGTACATACGGAGGTGGCGACTTCATAAGATAGGACATTAAAGGATCCTCAACTAATTCTTCCTTGTTATCCGACTCCGTAGGCAAAACAGGATAGCATTTATCTATGGACATACGTTGTAGCCTATCAAACACTTCCTTTTCCTTTTCCTCCTTATCACGCTGAAACTGCTCTGCTTTCTTTACAATGGCAGCAACACCATCTCTCTGATTGCGTTTAGTCTGTCTGATCTCTTTCTGTCGGGCTTCTTTACGCCACAACCGAAAGGCATCAAACATGGCCGGCCTTGACTTTTTCTCAAACAATTTAGCCTCAAGATTATCTAAGATCGGAGTCTCAAAACTACCATGGGGTGGCCAACTAAGGACACCATCTTTTTTAGTGTAACGAATCCAATATTCATTAAAAGTAATTGGACCTAACCCGTGCTTACTGTAGAGCTCATAAGTGGGAGTTCCAACCGGAGGTATCGGACACGAGTCCTCCAGTCGGGAATCCGTACAACAACGTCTGAAACAACTAAACAAAGTACTACGACCAGGCATCTTGCACACTAGCCGAGTTTCACAAACTTCAAGGGTTACGGGATTTACCAAGTCCCAGCAAAGAGCAAAAACCCTCGGTTTTTGGCGACTGCAGACGTCAAACAACACAACAAAGTACCAAGAACCACAAATGCAATGGAACCATGCAACAACTAAGCAACCACAACCAAGGACTCTGAGAGCGACCCACAAACACTTAACTCAAAGATCGATGGCGTCACCAGGAAGGCCCGTCAATCGTCTCGCTATACCAAGGTCTACGCCAGGCGCCAAAACAGGTCTACAGTCAGGGCAGCAGTCTGTCGCAGCCGTCAGGAGGCGGGAATCTTCGCGGGAAAAGTCTTCGGGCCACTTATTTCGACAACAGGATCGATGAAGCGGAGTGCACCTTCCCTTGGAGATTTCACACGAAGTTCCTCACGATCGTCGGGCTTGGACCGGTACCACTGATGCAGCCCCACGTTGGGCGCCAACTGAAGGACTGGGTTATTTAAGACCCAGCGGTGCCAGGGGACAACACATGAAACCTTCGTGGGTAACCTGCTCCGGCGTACAAATGACAGAGACACGGGACACTTCCTTCGGCGTCAAAGAGTGAGGTTTATTTACTGCAGGGAACACAGAAGTCACAGGAAGTACAACGAGTGTAGGTTCGAGGAGACTGCTTCAAATTGCTACTGTGGATCGCTCCTTTTATACAAATTTCTCCCATAGGGTTACATGGTACACAAAGGTTTATAACTCGGTTCCCATAATTATCCCCGAGAGGGGTCACTTTGGTCACTTTGATACATTCAAGATCCGGGGCATAAGTGCGGAAACATTTGGTGGTTCCAACTGTAAAAAACCCATCTTCCCACCATTAGTACATTCCAATCGGCAGTAAAACAGATCGAAAAAGGAACAAGGACAGGTGCAGAGGAAGATGGAAACAGTGGGGAGATCGAAAAGGGTGTAAAAGGGGTGGTATCGGGAAACACGAGCTACAGGCATCAAAGAGACGTGCCTAATGAGATGCACGGCTGAAACAATAGACCGGCACGGCAAGATGAGCCTCGAGCGGGGCCATCTGCCTTACAGTATCATCCCCCTCATCATAAAGACACTTTCAAAGGAGACGTGTGTCTTCCGCAAGAGTTTTAGGAATCCCAGGGTCGCGAAGCGGACAGCGTCCGTTCGCTGGCTACTTGAGGGCAAGAGACAAAATGGATGCCGTATCTAAGATGGAACCTGTTGGTACAGATGAAAAACCCACGTAACAAACGAACGGTTTAGGTCAGCACAGCAAAACTGCGCACACCCACTAAACTCGTCATTTGCGGTTCGTAGATACCAGACTCGACCATATTCGTGCGAGTTGAAAACACCACTTACAATCGTCACGGAACCTCAGCTCGCTCCATGCTGCCTCAACAATCTCACAGAGAAAAAAAAAGCATTTTCATAGATACAATGAGCAAGCTGTATTGCCATGTGAAACACTGAAGGAGAACCAGTGTCACCAAGTCTCACCACACAGATTGGCATTGCAGATCCTTCTCTTTGCTACAATGTTCCAACTTTAGTGGTGTCTCATAGTCCTGTGTTTTGAGGAAGCATTTCTTCCACAGCAGTCAGTCAAACAGATAATCATCAACATAGTACTTTTTAGGGTGCTGAACACTAGTTGTGCTGTGGGAGGGCTTTTTCGCTTCGCATGCAAGTTAGGCCACAAGCCAGTAGCAGAATTGATTACTTTATATAAATCAAAATGCGTGTCCATTGACACAGCAGTCGGCGGGCACCTTTCCTCAAGCAAGGTTCAAGGCAGCTGTCCTATCAGGATGCAGAACATCCAAGTTCCTGTTGCCAAACTCGACAATGAGAGTTGGCCATCAGTAGCCAAACGCTTTTCCTCAGTTGCTTTTGTTGGTTTTCTTTGGTGATGTCTCCTGATACTGGGTAATGGGAAATATTGACTAAATAACCTGGAGTTTTGCTTCATATGTATACTAAGTCTGTAGACAGAGATTTTGCACTCCACTAGTCCATCATTCGGACCAATTTCAGAATGTTCCTAACTTGTGAGTATTCCTTCCATATTGGACAAACCTATGGAGTGAATATAAATGCTGTGTGGGCTGCAAGCTCCCTGTCAGGGAGACCTAAAATAAAAGATAGAGAGGCTTCCTCACTCAGTTATTCCCCAAACTGTTGGAGGTTAACACATCTGAGAAAGAAAGGAACAGGAAGGTAGTTAAGATCACCCCTACATTTCAAAAGGACAATGTATCTCCTATCCAGCATTGAGTATTGTGCTTTTGAAAAGATATAATGAATTCTTTAGATTAGAGCTGCAATTTCAAACTTGTTTACAAGTTCACACTTTTGTTCTCTGGCATGTATGATGAGCCACCTACACATAGGCTATTCAAAACTGATTCAAGGGCTGAAACAGTCAAGCACAACACATATTCTCAACATTTATCATGCTAAACATAGATAGTGTAAAGACTCATACAACATCCATGTCCCTCTGGTTTGCACTCTGTATCAGAGCTGGTCTCTTCCCTTGGGGTCCTATTCCTGCTGAGCAGAGCTCTCAATAGTGGAGAAGTCTGCAGAGGGAGACTGGTTTAGGACTACCTTTTCCTTTTTCACAATGGCAAAATCAACAAACAGATGATCATCAACATAGTACTTCTTAGGGTGCTGAACACTAGTCGTGCTGTGGAAGGCCTTTTTTACTTTGCATGCAAGTTAGGCCACAAGCCATTAGCAGAATTGATTACTTTATATGTATCAAAATGCTTTTCCAATGCTACCTACAGGGCAGGAGTATGGGGAGATCATAAAAGTAGACAACTGCAACCACTAGAAAACAAGTTTTTTAAAAGATTGTTGATGATCCCAAAAAGCGCCTCTACAGCATTCTGTCACTCTGAGGTAGGGGTGGATTTTATTGCAGATCGGATTAATATTGCCCCACTGATTCTCTGGGCTTCACAAGGGAAATTATCAAGGATTGCATGATGCTGGATAATGCTGAGGCTACCCCATGGCTTCATTATGTGAAAGGAAAATTCAATGAAACAGGCCTAGGGCATTATTATTATAATCCTGCCAGCATCGATATAAACATGAAACTGATTATAAAAGATGCATTTTTTGCGGAGCTTGATTATCGCCGGTGGCAATCAGGGCTGCAACCTCAGTTAGATCAGCCTCTTTTGCAACAGCAATTTTACTTGTCCTTCACCACGAATGCGCACTTCGCAGTTTTATTGACTAGGCTTTGGCTTTCCTCAGTGCACTTTTTTAGTGGCCTTTTCCAAACAGGCTTGATGGTGCAATAACCTCACCCCTTGCCCTTGTGATAGTTCAGCACTGCAAAGCTCCCTGTACCATACTCTATTCTGCACATTTTACAAAGAGACATGGGCACGGTTCCTTATTCTACTTTTAAGAGAAACCCGACCCGTAATTACCAGGAGGGCTTTAATCTCTTACGCTCCTTGTCCACTGCAGTTATTGGTACTGCAGTAACACATTTTATTAGAATTGCATTTTTAATATGGAAATGGTATGAAATGTAATTGAAATGGGTGTTTTCTTTTTTAGAAACTTGAATTTTAAACTTTTTATAAAATGACATATCATTGCATACATGTTATTCATTTTTAATGTATTTAATACTTGTATGGTCCATTTCTGAACCGACTAAAGTTATTCATGACTCAACTTGACTACTTCTTAGTCCTATCAGTAGAAGGCCTTGGGGAACTCTTTGGGTTCATCCAGTGCAATTGATCTTCTTCCTTAAAAGGATCTGAGAAGAGTGAAATGCAAGAAGAATAATTGACTGACCTACATAAAATATTGATACCACTTTTGGAAGAAAGCATGCATATATTCAATGAACCAGTGTGTTTAGGGACTAAGGTTGTATACAGAAGTTAAGCCAACAACACCTGAATTCTGCTAAAGTAATCCAAAAAAGGGATTGCAAGGAGGAACACAGTTTTCGCAGTAACAGGTAGAGCAGTGTAACTGTGCAGGGCTTTAAATGGTTCACAAATCAGAAAGGTCAATATGAGATTTCATTCCCACTGTAGCATGATAAAAGGAGAGGGGGATACATGTGAGAAAGTTCTAAATAAAGTTACAACAAAAGATGACTTGAACAAAGGGGGCTGATCATACAGAATATAAAAAAGGCTAAAAGTGGCCAAAAGCTAACTTAAATGATGCCCACAACATAACATGGTTGGTCAGGTCAAAGGACATATCAAGCAATAGAACTTCAGACATGTTTGCCTGTAAGGGGTCAGTATTCTCTGCTCACCCACAGAGGAATATGGAAGGAGTATAAATAGTGTATGATCGAAGGGTGGCAAGTGGTCCGAGTGACATAAACTACTTCTGCTGAAAGTTAGAAGCCTTTCAGCTAGCTCCAGCTGATCTTCTGCATCAAGGCATAGGATGTGGAGGTCCCGGTGAAACATGCTGCCCCACTAAGAACAGACCCCACTAAAGAGGAAGTCAAAGTGGATGGCTGAGGTCCAGGATCAGAGTTTCAGAATATAATACCATTTGAGGCCACTAGAATCACATGTGAATGGTATTGCCTCACTTTCAATAGAACAGAATAGAAAAGAATAGAAGAAGAGGCAGTGGCAGTGGCAGTAACACATACAGGTCATTAATATTTCGTACCTTCCAGAACATGGAAAGAATGCCATAATTCTAGGAACATGTTCAGAATGTGCAGAAAATGAATATACAAAGCCAAAGTCCCACCCAAACTGCTTTCACATTTGGAGGTACTTCATCCTTTTGTAGGCATACCTAAGAGACCTTTGAGGGTAGAACTGAAAAACGCAAAGCAAAGGCTTTGACCATTTTGCAAAGGGGCAAAAAAAGTCCACCCAGTGCCTGCCCCTTATGGCAAAAAACTCTTTAACAGTTTCTGGGTATCAATGGTGTAAATAGTCTACATGATGGCCCCTGTTGAATGTATCTCCTCAGAGGTACTCACTGTGTGAAAAAACCTCAAAAAACTAAAGGCATGTGAGCCCAAGCCACCCTGCTTGTTGCAGTAGCACATAGCAGTCACATTGTTGCTGAACACCTGGATCGAAATGTCACTGATTAATGGTACAAACTGCTTGAAGGCCAACCATATGGAACACCAGTCCAAAAGATTTCTGTGGTGACATTGTTCCAACGGGGATCATAGACCCTGGACTTCCACTTTGTCCAAGCAACCTCCCTTTTGAGAGATGATGCTTCAGTTACTATTTGATGCATCTGTTATCACTGTGGCCACTTGCAAGGGAGGACAGATTAGCCTGCCTCATGTCAGTTTAGTGCCAACCATCCATCACTGAAAGCCCCACATCAGAAATGCTGATCTTGGGAGGGCAGGGCTGGTGAGGCATAGAGGCAGTGGCATACCCACTAAGCTCCTGCACCATTTGGGCAATGTGAGTAGTTACCACCAATTCAATTGGTCCAAATTGGCCGTCCAAGCATGGGGAAGATGGCATCTGATCCCTGACGATGAGACGCAGCTGTTTGGTGATTGAAGATGGACAGGCCTGCAACACTGCGGCCCCGGGAGGAAATATGGCACCAAAACATGGGGAGCCGGGCGTGGCCTGTGGACAGGCTGTGCGGAGCTTAGACCGGGACCCAAGCGGAAGGCAGAGAGCGAGGGCAGAGAGTCGGCCACCAACAACAATACAATACACATTGGGACCAGAGCCCCACACGAGTGAATGCTCCCTGACAGTGTTGTAATGCGGTAAGCCCTTGAGGGCCCCGGAGGAAACAATTTCAAAGCCACAAATGAGTGACGGGCCGCTATGGAACTTAGCTCTTTGAAATTTCAGGGTCTGGAAAATGTGGGATGATTGGAACCCCCCCATGGTGGAGTTGAGATTGAGCAAGACTTGCATCGTCCAGTGAGAGCAGGTCCACGGAAACTGTCCAGTAGGCACCACCACTGAAATTAGGGTCTCAGATAGAGAGTCCATGCTTTGGCCCCAAGAATTTAAACTACTAGACACATAGTAATTGCTGTAGAGATGGGGAGCCCTGCCGCCCCCATCACCCCCTGGCTCAGTGGAGGTGAACCTGCCAGGTACTGCAAGGAGATGCAGGGGTGATAAACAAGAGGAGGCAACAACACAGCACCCAAAGGAGGCCAGGGACTGATCCTCAACTCCTTCTCAGTAACAGACTACACCTGGAGAGATTGTCAGAGCCAGCTGTATGGTAAGAGGTGGACGGATCGGGTTGGAGAGTGGAGTATGCTGATGCCAATTAAACATTGGCCACAGGAACTGTGAGGACAGATGAGAGGTACTCGTGCACTGGGAGCAGTGGTTGCAATAATAAAAGCAGGTCATAACCCTGTGCAAAAAATGCTGCCCTGTCAGAAGCCACCCTGATTATGCATACCTCACAATGAGATGGCAAGGCCGTCCAAGTACTCAAACACTCTGCAGGCAGTGCCAACAAACTAGAGGAGAAGACTGATTTTCATAACCTGGGAGGTGTGAAAAGGAGAGGTTGAGTAACAAACCCACGCGGCCACCGTGGGGAGAGGACGTACAGGGAACACTGGTGGGCCTGCTCAGCTCCAACCGCCAGTAGCGGAGAGAAGACTGGGCTCTCACACAGCGATAATCCTAACAGCTGTTAAAGACACTAAAGAGGTGCTGAAAATTGAAATGGTAGTGTCATATAGGTAATGCTTTTTTATATATTGTGTTAAGTTAGCATGAGTTTATTAAATGTTTAAACAACATATTTTCCTTCGGCTTCAGTTTGCACACGACACATAATTGTTATTGTAGCTTTCAACCTAGACGAAAGATGTGATTTATTGAGAATAATATGTTATTGCTCTGATATCAGTCGTGCTTGGTACACTTGGTACACTGTCTGCACACTGAGATCTATATCCTCTAAGAATAACCTAACACAAGGTTGCTGGGAGGCCTGATCCTCGCACCACATTAGACATAACACAAATAATGTTGCTGCCAACATTGGGCTCTACGCGGGTTTAAGATAGAGTTACTGAGAATGCAAAAACACACTTGATGGTGCTTCGCACGAAGAGAGTTGGTAGCTGATGATGTGATCTTCTTCTGCTGACATTTAGAGGTATGGGCCCGCCCCGCTAAAACCCAAATAAGACCTTCTTAGATATAATGTAGTATGCTAAATAGGGTGCGCAAAATATAGGTGATACATATTTCTATAGATTTTTGCATTATAATATGCTATCACCGTTCGCTTACTATGGACTAGTGACTATGCTGATAACTCTGATTTTTATAATATGTATGTTGGTATTATATAAGATACTGTGTTTGAGAACCTTGCATTGAAAAATAAATATTTCAAACTTGCACGTGTGTTCTTTTACTCCCCGTTGTGGTTTGAAATGATTATAGAGCGAAAGAGTGTTCATGTGTTCCACGATACCTGAGGTACCCTAAGTTCATGTTCTGGATTGTCTAAGTCATTGGGAGTTTGTTATGACCAATGAGACACTGTAGCCAGCTAGGTAAGGGGATTGCTGATACTAAGGTGAGTTTTGGGTCATCCTAATTCACCAAGGTTCTATATCTCTGTGCACAGTTCTGTGGGAGAACGGAAACCCTGCTACAGTAGCACATAATGTGAACATACTTAGGGAAGACCATAGGAAACTGATCAACATAGTGGCCGAAATAAAATCAAATTTGGTGCAAACTCAACCCTCAGTTCTGGGCCAGGGCGATCGCATTTCACAGCTTGAAAAAGAATTGTTGCTGCTGCGAGGGAACGTTAATGATGCGGAGGGCTGCTCACGGGGAAATAGAGTTAGGGTGGGGGGGAGAGAGCAGAGGGCCCATCTATGGAATTGTTCTTGGAGGACGGTGGAGCAGGCCCTATGAGTGCCAGGTAAACCAATGCACCTGGGGCCCTTCCTAGGGCAGTGGTTGTAAGACTCCAAAACTACAGAGACAGAGCTGTGATCCTGCAGACGGCTCTATCACACTGGCCCTTGGAGGTGGAGGGGGCCATGGTTACTCTTTGTCTGGACTATACTGCAGTGGTTCAAAAACAGAGAGAGACGTTTAAACAATTAAGAGACAGCTACGGAGTTTGGATATACAATTTGTGTTGTTTTTCCCCCCAACAGGCTCTGTGTCATACTAGACGGTGAAATTTACTTTTTCCTCTAACTCAAAAGAGGTCTGGGAGTGGCTAGAGAGCTGAGGGTATCGAATCCCTCCAGGAGAACACGAAGATCGCTTCACATCAGAATTGAGAAAAGCAAAGACACGACGCAAGCGGCGGAGGAGACTGACCCAGAGGCTGTGCAGGGACCAGGCAGAGATTAAGAGAGCAAAATTGGTGAAGGTGCTACACCGACAACAAACCACAAATGTGGGCACAAGATGCGATGTCCTCAGGGCAGTGGGGGAGTCAGAGTCTGGGGTCTCAGGATAGGAGACACCGGCCCCAATGGTGACACTGACTTTGGAGTAAATAATACAATCTCCACAAGGACACCGGCAACATGGGGGACTGCCTGTTCCCTACCTGGCTAAGGCAACAGCAGGTTGGAACTGCCTAGAATCATTGTGGAGGAGCACATGGCTGGGAGAGGTATTCGGTCTTTGTGGTTTCTGTCAGTGAGACGTAATAGTGCTCAGTACACAACCAAAAAACTAAAAAAAAAAAAAATACAGACAAAGGAACTGTCCAATTAAAATGTTAGATTAAGCAGAATCGAAGGTCATGGTATTGGTCAGACAGGTACTTCTGTCTGTCCAATGCTGTGACCTTCTCTGCCATCACAACAAAAAAGGAAGGAACGACAAAGACACGTTTTTGTATCAAAGTACTCAACACAATCAAAGAACATTAAAAGAATCATTCATCAGAAAAGGGAGCTTATACACCATGAACCAGACTTTAATGGTTTATTTGCCAAAAAACCCTTATTTGCATCCACCCTATCGAAGACCCTCAAAGAAAGACTGAAACCACCGTGAGAAATTTCTACAACTAACTTGACTGGAATGAACCACTGCCATTATTCCATACATTGCAACAAAGTGATCGTTGGAGACAACATTTCACATCCCAGATCAGGGGCAATCATTAAATTACGACATTGAACCACCTGGGACTCAAAAAATTTAATATACAGCATCAAATGTCCCTGTGGTTAAGTATACATAGGTAAAACAGAGCTGAAGGTAAAAATTAAGTATGGGCGGAAAATTCGTTCTGCTCGCGGAATTTTCGGATTTTCGACGATTTCGCGATCCGCGAATCACGCGAAATCACGGCAAAATCCGCGAATCCGCGAGCAGGACAAATTTACAAAATGGTTACAAAGAAAATACCTTCAACTTGGGCACCTGCTGTAACCCTGTAAGTGCTTCCAGAGCGGTGCCTCTTTGCCTACGTGCATCTATTCTCTGACCCTGCTCTGACCCTCGAAGCAGGGTCAGAGAATAGTTACAATTAGGCAAGGAGGCTCCTGTCACAAAAATTAAACCTCAGCAGGAAGCACTTACAGATATAAATAAAGCAGGTGCCCGAGTTGAAGCTCAAATTCAGCAACGCATTATTAATCAGCCCAGGAATCTAGTGAGCACGGTCGATGCTAGGCTGGTGTACTTTTTTCCCAGATCTAGCGTCTACAATTAGCTGTAATCCGTGATGGGAGTCTAGGCATCCACAAGTTTCTCAAGCGCAATCCCCCTGTACTTCCAGTGACCAGCACTTACTGCTTTCTCCTCATTTGCTGCTCTGATCGGTCTAGAACCTTTATAAACAAGAGGCATATGAACTCGCACAGAAGCCCGGCCCCACCCACACTAGGCTATGCAACCTCTTCCTGCCCTTTCCCCCACTGTGATGGACAGCTCACTTGAGGGACCTCAGCGCCTATGGGCGCGGTGGCATAGTTACAGACACAAGTCAAA
This sequence comes from Lissotriton vulgaris, assembly GCF_964263255.1. NCBI lineage: Eukaryota > Metazoa > Chordata > Amphibia > Caudata > Salamandridae > Lissotriton > Lissotriton vulgaris. Next base: position 62,333,063 of record NC_141689.1, read on the forward strand.
GAATAATTCCCTTTGGGCGAATTAACACTAATACATAGGTACTTACAAACATACAGTGATCTGACCAATAACCAACATATAACAATACGATATGAGCAGACATCCACGCGGGACGTTCGAGATCTTTATACAAGAGGGCCAACACGGAGGTAATTGCCTCGTGTCAGGTCGAGGGTATTTTACTGGAACCCTGAACCCCCGCAATGTCGCTAAACGCTCCATTGTAAAGTGAAAATCGATTTTGATGATAGATTTACCGCTTGCATTGGACACAGCGTTTTTAATATTTTTTACCAGCCATAACGCTGGATTTGTCATCTATACTGAAACTTTGATAAAGGTTTTTGCCACTATTTTCATTCAGAATTCTGTGTATTTAAAGAAGATAATTCGCTGGACGAATATCTCTACTAAACGATAAGGAGGCAGCATAGCCTTTATGATACACTGCTAGACCCTTTGCTTGCTTGAGAAGTATTGGGAAACATTTATACGCACTGTCCTGATGAAGGCGGGTTCTAACTGAATATACCGCCGAAACGCGTCGATGCAAGGAGTTAATCCAGGTTGATAAATTAAGGAAAATTCAAAATAACTGTTTAGTGTTTGAGTTTAGTCCTTTTTCCCTGTAGCTCCTTTTTTATTGGAATGTTGATTTTATTGATTATTGTTCCGTCCTGTATGTGTTTCCCAATTTTCAGTTTTTAATTTATGTAATGTATGCTAATAAATTGTTTTAAATATTTTATTCTTTCAGAGTGTTTTCACATATATTGAAGTTTTCACCAATTTTCATTGCTTCCTTGTTATATGTTGGTTATTGGTCAGATCACTGTATGTTTGTAAGTACCTATGTATTAGTGTTAATTTGCCCAAAGGGAATTATTCTTTGACTTGCGTCAACTGTGGAACCCTATCCCTTTGGTTTTGGGGTCCCTCTCTCTTTTACTAGAGATAGTTACAGACACACAGGGTCACTGAAGACAACTCTTCTGGGCCTTTACGTAGCTGTAGTGCAGGAAAAGCATGATACATTTACCCAACGAGGTAGCACTTACTGCTTTCTCCTCATTTGCTGCTCTGACCGGTCTTGACCGTTTATAAACAAGAGGCATGTGAACTCGCACAGAAGCCCGGCCCCACACACACTAGGCTATGCAACCTCTTCCCACCCTTTCCCCCACTGTGATGGACAGCTCACTCGAGGGACCTCGGTGTCTATGGGCGCGGTAGCAAAGTTACAGACACATGGGGTCACTGAAGACAACTCTTCTGGGCCTTTACGCAGCTGTAGTGCAGGAAAAGCACGATACATTTACCCAACGAGGTAGCACTTACTGCTTCCTCCTCATTTGCTGCTAGATCGGTCTCTGACCCTTTATAAACAAGAGGCATGTGAACTCGCACAGAAGCCCGGCCCCACACACACTAGGCTATGCAACCTCTTCCCGCCCTTTCCCCCACTGTGATGGACAGCTCACTCGAGGGACCTTGGCGCCTATGGGCGTGGTGGCAAAGTTACAGACACAGGGGGTCACTGAAACAACTCTTCTGGGCCTTTACCCAGCTGTAGTGTAGGAATAGCACAATACATTTACCCAATGAGGTAGCAATTACTGCTTTCTCCACATTTGCTGCTCTGATCAGTCTCTGACCCTTTATAAACAAGAGGCATGTGAACTCGCACAGAAGCCCGGCCCCACACACACTAAGCTATGCAACCTCTTCCCGTCCTTTCCCCCACTGTGATGGACAGCTCACACGAGCGACCTCGGCTCCTATGGGCGCGGTGGCAAAGTTACAGACACACGGGGTCACTGAAGACAACTCTTCTGGGCCTTTACGCAGCTGTAGTGCAGGAAAAGCATGATACATTTACCCAACGAGGTAGCACTTACTGCTTTCTCTCCATTTGCTGCTCTTATCGGTCTCTGACCCTTTATAAACAAGAGACATGTGAACTCGCACAGAAGCCCAGCCCCACACACAATAGGCTATGCAACCTCTTCCCACCCTTTCCCCCACTGTGAAGGACAGCTCACTCGAGGGACCTCGGCGCCTATGGGCTTGGTGGCAAAGTTACAGACACTTGGGGTCACTGAAGACAACTCTTCTGGGCCTTTACGCCGCTTTACCCAACGAGGTAGCACTTACTGCTTTCTCCTAATTTGCTGCTCTGATCGGTCTCGACCCTTCATAAACAAGAGGCATGTGAACTCGCACAGAAGCCCCGCCCCACACACACTAGACTATGCAACCTCTTTCTGCCCTTTCCCCCACTGTGATGGACATCTCACTCGAGGGACCTCGGCGCCTATGGACGCAATGGCAAAGTTACAGACACATGGGGTCACTGAAGACAACTCTTCTGGGCCTTTACGCAGCTGTAGTGCAGGAAAAGCATGATACATTTACCCAACGAGGTAGCACTTACTGCTTTCTCCTCATTTGCTGCTCTGACCGGTCTTGACCGTTTATAAACAAGAGGCATGTGAACTCGCACTGAAGCCCGGCCCCACACACACTAGGCTATGCAACCTCTTCCCACCCTTTCCCCCACTGTGATGGACAGCTCACTCGAGGGACCTCGGTGTCTATGGGCGCGGTAGCAAAGTTACAGACACATGGGGTCACTGAAGACAACTCTTCTGGGCCTTTACGCAGCTGTAGTGCAGGAAAAGCACGATACATTTACCCAACGAGGTAGCACTTACTGCTTCCTCCTCATTTGCTGCTAGATCGGTCTCTGACCCTTTATAAACAAGAGGCATGTGAACTCGCACAGAAGCCCGGCCCCACACACACTAGGCTATGCAACCTCTTCCCACCCTTTCCCCCACTGTGATGGACAGCTCACTCGAGGGACCTTGGCGCCTATGGGCGCGGTGGCAAAGTTACAGACACAGGGGGTCACTGAAACAACTCTTCTGGGCCTTTACCCAGCTGTAGTGTAGGAATAGCACAATACATTTACCCAATGAGATAGCAATTACTGCTTTCTCCACATTTGCTGCTCTGATCAGTCTCTGACCCTTTATAAACAAGAGGCATGTGAACTCGCACAGAAGCCCGGCCCCACACACACTAAGCTATGCAACCTCTTCCCGTCCTTTCCCCCACTGTGATGGACAGCTCACACGAGCGACCTCGGCTCCTATGGGCGCGGTGGCAAAGTTACAGACACACGGGGTCACTGAAGACAACTCTTCTGGGCCTTTACGCAGCTGTAGTGCAGGAAAAGCATGATACATTTACCCAACGAGGTAGCACTTACTGCTTTCTCTCCATTTGCTGCTCTTATCGGTCTCTGACCCTTTATAAACAAGAGACATGTGAACTCGCACAGAAGCCCAGCCCCACACACAATAGGCTATGCAACCTCTTCCCACCCTTTCCCCCACTGTGAAGGACAGCTCACTCGAGGGACCTCGGCGCCTATGGGCTTGGTGGCAAAGTTACAGACACACGGGGTCACTGAAGACAACTCTTCTGGGCCTTTACGCAGCTTTACCCAACGAGGTAGCACTTACTGCTTTCTCCTAATTTGCTGCTCTGATCGGTCTCGACCCTTCATAAACAAGAGGCATGTGAACTCGCACAGAAGCCCCGCCCCACACACACTAGGCTATGCAACCTCTTTCTGCCCTTTCCCCCACTGTGATGGACATCTCACTCGAGGGACCTCGGCGCCTATGGACGCAATGGCAAAGTTACAGACACATGGGGTCACTGAAGACAACTCTTCTGGGCCTTTACGCAGCTGTAGTGCAGGAAAAGCATGATACATTTACCCAACAAGGTAGCACTTACTGCTTTCTCCTCATTTGCTGCTCTGATCGGTCTCTGACCCTTTATAAACAAGAGGCATGTGAACTTGCACAGAAGACCGGCCCCACCCACACTAGGCTATGCAACCTCTTCCCGCCCTTTCCCCCACTGTGATGGACAGCTCACTCGAGGGACCTCGGTGCCTATGGGCGAGGTGGCAAAGTTACAGACACACGTGGTCACTGAAGACAACTCTTCCGGGCCTTTACGCAGCTGTGGTGCAGTATAAGCACAATACATTTACCCAACCAGGTAGCACTTACTGATTAGCCAGTAGAGATTACTCCAGTTGAGTATAGTGCAATTGCCCAAAAATCTGCGATTCAGTGGGGAAATCCGCAAATTTGCGGATTTGTTTGCGAATTCACGCGAATTTGCGAACCGCGAATTCACAAAATTCGCCCATACTTAGTAAAAATCTGAATCACATAACATAAGAGTACCATTAGGAATCATTGGACAGGATTGCATCATTCGATAACACAGTTTAGGTTTCAAATTATTGAAAAGGTTGAATAAGCTCAGGATTTAGTAATGCTCAAATTCTTTCTCAACAAGAAATCCATTGGATTAAACAGTTAGATACCCTAATACCTAGAGGTTTGAATGATCAAGTAGACTTGTCATGTTTCTTGTAAACACAATTTCCAACTGCAAGTTAATATACATTGTTTAACCCATGTTTTCATTATAGAACAGTAAAACAAAAATGACCACAACATGTAGAGAGACCTCCTTTTCTTCTTTTTCTTCATCTATCATCAAACATTATTTTGGCTGCTTTTTTGACTGAAGCACATTTTTTCAGATTTGGGTTATAGGCCTTCCAGCACGGCAGCACATTATTTTGGGAGCATTTTGACTACCGCACATTTTTTCAGATATGGGTTATACACTTTTCAGTACAGGAGCACATTTAATTTTGATTTGAGCACTTTTTATTTTTATTCTTCTGATTCTTTTATCAATTTTCACTTGTAGACTTCCACTATTCAACTGCTTCGTTGAGCAATTAGTTAGAGCAACTTAGATAATAATAGAGGGAAATAGTCAAATTCAGTAAGCGGAAGTCCTAGTCCACAATGATTAGGTTCATTGGCCAGTTAGGACTTGTTTAGCACAGATGAATGAAGTTGTACATTTATAAAACTATTGTAGATGTGCACAAAGTGGATGGAAACCATCTGTTTTATAATTGCTCTAATAGGATTACAGAGCAGAGGATGCCTCTATGAAGATGGCGACCATAGAACTACATTATAATGATCATTCATGAGTGCGGCAGGTTTAGTCCTACTTTCAAGTTAGGCATTTAAAATTAGTTCCTGAATGCAAGTTTCTGTAAACTCAATGACACGCGATATACTGAGAGCGTCAGCTTTTACCAGGAAGAGAGGTGATTAGATTTGTTTGGAACATTGAACGGAGCTAGTATTACTGGGATTTGACAGTTCGATGGTTGATGTATATTTTTAGAGATTACCATTTCAGCTGATCGGAGAGTGTTGTCGCTTTGGTTAAAGGGTGCCATTGGGCATTGAAAGGTTCAGCATTTCATTGAGTGTCGCTACATCGGACACTAGAGCACATTTTTACTATAAACACACACGGAAATCTTTCGGGTATTAACTACGCTTTCTCATATTTTTATTTGATAGATATTCGCACTAGGTGAGTATTCAGGAGCCAGTAAGTGTTTAATCATACGTAGTCTATATATGGTAATACATGGGGAGAGAATTTGGCCTAACGGCAAGGGCGGTCGACCTCGGAGCTGGGGAACTTGGTTAGAGTCTCTGAAGGGACGCTCAACATTCTGTGATTCTGGGCAAATCACTTAATCTCCCTGTGCCTAACAGAAATTAAAGTTTCCATTTGTAAAGTAATGGGTGCTCATGTAAAGTGCTCTGATACCTTCGGGTCTAGTTTGAGCGAAATAAAACTCCACAAAAAGAAATTGGCATCCACATTAGCACCTGTTGGAGCACCAATACACAGCTTTCTGTTTTCAGAGTCGCAGTTTCAATTAAGTTCTATCTCGATTTCAGAATATTTTTGTGGTCACTCAGATGTTGAATCAGGGGAAAGCATTTAACACAGTGGTGTATTTTCACTTCTGATCACTTATCGGACACTTAGATCTTTTTGATTTTTTATAAAGTTCAGATTTTGCAACATTGACTTGCTTTCCTATTACTGAGGACAGGGTCAGTATTCCGAGATAACTGGATGTTGCGCAAATAAGAATTAATTTGCCTTCTGTTAAAAATGCTGATGTCTGTATTATTCATTATTTTTTATATCCAAGATTTCATTACAAGACCAGAGACTACCGTTATGTATATACTTTTATTTGCTGCCCCAACATGCAGCCCTTTAAAGAACATTAATGCATCATAAACATATAGAATGTTTGTGAAGAATTATAACTATCCAGTTCACAGGGCTATCTTCCTCTTTTGTTAGCTTATCACAACATGACAAGTATAGCGTTCTTTTGTCTTCCTTATATTTATAACGTTTTACTTCTATTATGCTTTCATTACTTATAAATGAGTGCAGGTATCGCTTATTAATTCCTCAGACTGTGTGATTATTTGTAATCTATATATTTTAGTACTGGAAATGTTGTTTTTGACCGTTAGCGTCTACATAGACTACAGTCTTATGCAGGTTTCTTTCTCTACCATAAATTATAGGTTTGTTCCCTTTTTAATTTCCAGCCTCACAATATATGGTTTCAAAAGAGAACAAGGAGGACCCTACTCACATGGGAACCAGGGCATTCAATTATATCAAAGACCAACGGCTCCTGTGGTCTAATACTGAAAATATATCATTAACTATGTAGCTAAATAGCAATTCAAAGCACACAACAAGGGCTAGCAGAGATGTCAAAAAAGGTTACACCAACAATTTGAGAGAATACTCAATACTGTTCATAAACCAAATCACAAATCACAAAATTGTACAATTATATACAGCTTGTCACATAATCATATAAACACAAAAAGAGAAAAGGTGCACAGTGTCCCAAGTGTACATGTGAAACCAAAAAAGTTAAATACATAAACAGCATATATTAAGTACAGACACAGAGTTTTCTCATAGAATAACAAGTAGAAAGGAAAATGACCAATATATTGATAATTAATTAATCGTAGTGTCTATATATAATCATAGGCACTAATTTTTGGTTCAGTTCCTTATGGCGTCAACGGCGTTTCGACCCTTAGAAATATGGGTCTCATCATGACAGGACAATGGGGGACATCTGAATGATAGCTTGTTCTCTCACCATACGTGATGAAAAATTGTAAATGACTTACAGGTAGCCCAGCCGAGTACACTGTAGTGGTCAAAAAATTCAAGGGCGTGAAGCTTTCAATACGTAGAGGACGAGGACTTATAAATTCGAAAGGGCGCCTGATAGAGCACAGTATGTCCACATCATTGGACTTAGCTCGGATAAGTAGAGAATTATGGACAGGACGGTGCCTGAATCGGTAAAGATGCCACTGAATGACGTTTCCGCAATCACGCTTTGCTGGTCTCATCAGATGTCCCCCATTGGCCTGTCCTGATGAGACCCATATTTCTAAGGGTCGAAACGCCGTCGACGCCATAAAGCCATTGATAGACTTACATCAGGAAGCCCAAAGTGTAGCCCCACTACAGCGCAACACAGCAGCTCCTCTGACAGCCAACTTAAGCATACCCCAAGCTCTGCCAATAGTCATTAACTATTGCTCCCAGATGAAACAACCACCTATGCGCATACCTCAGGCATCACCTCCAGTAGTTGCACCACCCAGGCTAGTGACGCCACAGCTAGACCTAGATAATTTGGATCTCCCAAACGTGCTTGAACGGGCAGAAAACAGGTGGAGAAGGCAGAGACGAACAGAGATAGAAAGACTTGAAGTGTTAGGTAACCATGGGCGATCTGATGACATCCCACAAGAATATGATGTATCAGGTACAGCACGTCTGCACACAACCAGCTCTAGAGCACTGCACCGCATGGCCCTTAACAGGCCAACACCGTCATTGACCAACAGTCTGATGCCAAACTAGATAGTAATACTTGGAGAAGGGTCTGACTACTATGTCAATCCATTCTCAGATAACTTGGCAGGGTGGACAGAAGCTAATGTACAACAAATGAATGTCTGGCCTCGAGAAGGGTCTTTAGAGCCAGAAGAAATGGCCACTGCTGAAGAATGTATTTTGCAGGGGGCAGGAGACGATGATTGGGACTACGATTACATGTGCCAAGGCCTAGGGGTCAGGCAGAAATATGCATGTAGATAAAACCACACAAGTCTCACAGGGATAACACACCAGCTGCCCCTGTTGTTTAAAAATGTCAATGACCCCCCCTTTATGTCCCTTGGTCCCTTATGGACAAAGACAATTTGAAGAAGCAACTCTCACTCCTAACAGAGGGTGCTGGGAAGTGGATACAAGCCTTTGAAAAGCACACTGCAGGTGTTGTATTGGTTATTAGGAATGCAAAACGTCTGCTCACCTCCCTGATTGGAGAGGATGCAGAGCATATGTTTACACGCATTGACACAAGACTTTCCGCCACTAATGCAAAATGTGACGGTAATCCTTTCAATAAAATCAGACCAGCCATATGGAAACAGCTGCGCAGAAAGTTTCCTGATGTCCCAGACATCGATCTCTGAAGTCACAAACAATGCAAACCAATGAGGATCCAGTGCAGTAGATTTCAAGAATGAAGGAAAAATGGCATCAGGAGTTAGGAGAGAAATGAAACGTGACTGGGGGTAACTGTAGATTCTTTTACCACACAGTTAAAAAGGGACTGCCTACCGCAGTACAGGACAAATTAGAAGGAATAGTAGCGATGGAATACAAACCATGGCCAGAAATACATCACCACATCATTTATTTTTGCAAAATGAAGCAGGAGCAAAAAGCAGGAGAAAAAGAGGCAACTGGCAATTGAAAATGCAGCTGCTAAATTAGTACAGCAAAAGTTTAAGAAAAGAGAGGCTCCTGACGCATTTATAGTAGCCACACCAGTGAGTCAAATGACTGCTGTCACAAATTTTCCACAAAGTGCCCAGAATGCACTAGGAGGTGACACACAGGTAGCAGCACCACCCATACAGGCACAGCGCATCAATGACTATGCACAACAACAGATATACACAAATGGGCAACAATAGCAGTATTATGGTAATGAGCAGATGAGGCCTACAAATACTGGGATGCGGGGAAAAGGTAGAGGATTAGGCTGCTAAAGACCTGCACTACAGCCACGAGACCGACATTGTTTCTACTGTCAACAACCAGGACATTTTGTGAGGGCTTGCCATATTAAAAGGCAAGACGAGAGGTTAACAGTCAGAGGACACCCACAGCAAGCTCGGGTGCCGACACAATACCTTCAGCAGCAGCCACAGCCACTTCAACCCCAGGTAGTGTACTCCTATCCTTCTCCAGCACAGCAACAACTAATGCAGCAGCAGGTACAATTACAGGCACCTGTGATGGCTCAAATACAGCCCCCAATTCAACAAGCACAGCCACAGCTGCTTCAGTCCCAAATGCCTGTGTACCAAATGGTACGGCAGAAATAATCACTTATACCACAGGGAGCCACAATACTGCCCCCCACCAATTCATTTTCACAGGGGACCATCCAGCAGTACCAGGCTGAAGGGTATTCAAGTTAGGACAGCCCACAGATAACTCTAGTGTGTCGAGTGTTATCATACCTCACAAATATTAAAGAGGACCCAGTTGTCTATGTCACGATTAACAACAACACGTATAGTTTCTTGATTGACACAGGTGCTACACATTCCTGTATCAGGGAAGGAGCACTGCTCATCTCCAATCAGAGCGCAAAGACACAGGGTTTCTCTGGGGCAATAACAAGGGTCCCTTTCACCGAACCAGTACCAATAGAAATAGTAAGTAAATGTATTCAGGAGCATCTACTTTACTCAACACAGTCCCCAGTAAATATCTTGGGACGTGATCTCATGGCCAAGTTAAATATGACAATATATTTCAATGAGAGTGGCGCAATGACTTTCTCCATTCCAGATACACCACCGACCAGAATGATGGCTGTCAAACAAATATTTCTCAAGATATATAATATTTTTCGATCATAGGGCTGAAGAATGCCTTCTTCAGTGTCCCATTGCACCCTGACAGGCAGTTCCTGTTCACCATCTCCATAAGTTGACTTCAGCATATCACCCACAAAGCAATGGTATTTGTGAGCACCTCAACGGCCTGCTCAAAGCCAAAATAAGTAAGATAAGGGCCACAATTAGACAGAAATGGCTCTATTGCCTTCCCATTTACACTCAGAAACACTTCACAGTTCTGATCATCAACTCACACCTCACCAGCTTGGCAGATCAGTGAATGTGATTGTTCCCTCCACCAGACCTGATGTAGACACTGAAACCTCTTCTAAGATTGTGAAAGCTGAACTGTTTGACTATTTGTTTGCCCTAACTCGTGCTGCTAAGTTTCTTTCTATTCAGAAATCAAAGACAAAGTACAAGGGCCCTATTTATGAGGAACTTCCACCTATGAGCCCTGGGACACTGATCTTTGTAAAGAAACAACTCCGGAAGTGGAAAGACCTCAAGTTTGAAGGACCATTCCAAGTGATAGACTCTTCACCCACTGTTGTCCGAATAGCCGAACGAAGGACATGGATACACCGGAGCCACGTGAGGATCCATCTGGCACCATCCAAGATTTAAAGGATGAACAAGAGGAGGGCATTGTGTTTCCACTGACTATCCAAGAGCATGAGCATGTAGATCGTATGGTGGTCTATGGACTGAGACGCAGTAACAGACCCACCCCTCATACTGAACTTTCATTTAAAAAGATAAGTACAGTCGCCATTATTTTCTTTGTTACATTTGTTGTTTCAATAGCTGTATTCCACTGGTTTGCAGTACGTTCAGAAGGTGAGAGAGGTGCTGCTAGCAATATTAGACCTACTACCACCACAGGGCACCCCATATCCAGGACACTTCCTGGTAACAAGCGAACTAGGAAAAGCACCAGCAGTAGCTATGACACCCATGTACAGCCCACCCTGACATGTTCCACACCCAATGCCGACCCTACAGAATGGGGCATGGTTCTTGATCTCACCCTGAATCCCCCTGTGCCAGATACCCCTAAACGGTCCTGCCAAAATAAACAAAGCGTTAGATATAAAATGGTTCACAAGAAAGTGCCAGTCAGGTATACATCACATACCCCACGTAAGAAGCACCGGCCCTGCCAATCTTAGACTGGGTCAGTGATCTCCAAACACAGTTGTTTACACTTTGGACCAGCACTCTATGCATGATTTCCACTCCCAGCGCCCTGATAAGCCAGCAGAGGATAATGGGGCTCACAACACTCTATTAGACAACATGTGGTACAGGGACATGAGGAAGGTTGGAAGAAAGGTCACAAATGAGTCCTGCTTTGTGAGTGCACACATTCCTCACGCTGTAGGTGCAGATAAATTTATCTTTCCCAGAGAAGGCCCACCTCCAAATGTCTCCTACACCTGTTTCTTTGCCGCATACGTAGTCAGATACAGCTACAGTCAGCCGAAATAGATGATGCATTTGTGAACGCCACAGAGTGGGATAACAAGTATATTACGTTTACTGTTGTTACTGATCCATTGGAGTTTGAAAGGGTAATGGAGGTTTACCATGGTATGAAAGTGCCTTCCAATTTAATGCAGGTCTGGGACCATCACTTTAAGAGACTACGGTACTTCACCTTCCCAACGCCCCCATCAAAATGCCACTCACCCTAACATCACCAAGCCAACCATACCAATGCCAAATTCCTTTGTCAGTGGAGACCAATTCTGCGCCTGAAGGAGAAAATGTATTTCAACAGCAAGTGGAATGGCCCACATTACTTGATATGTAAGGCAGCCTCCTTAGGAAGCCCAATTGTAGGACAAGAGTACAAACATTATATCAATCAGGTATTGGGAGGGATTGTGCTGAGATATGGGCACAGGAAACTAGAAGATACACTTTCAATGAGGGTACAACATACAAACCAAAAAGAGCATACAAGCTAAAATCTCCTCTCCTTTGCTTCCTAGGTAACGGTACAGTTCCTGTGGGTCGGAACACTAATTGCAGCAACACACTTTTTAATTCAGACCTTCAATACGGCACCTCCAGCCTCATGGACATCTATTGGGCCTGCGGAGAACACATTTATCTGCAGCTGCCTCCCCACTGGCAAAGACGGTGCTCCATTGTCACGATGCATGAACTGCATCTGGTTGTTCCAGCAGCGAACATTTCCCAAAAATCCATACCCACCCGATCGCACGTGATGCCACCCTGCTCCACCACCAAAAAAGGGACATCAAGAAATATTCCTCAGATGGCCCATTTCACGAGATTCCACAAAAATGCTGCCTTTTCAACTATGCTGAAACTTTCTTTGGGGGCGCTATCCCTCTGTTCCAGACCAAAGTCAATGCCTGCTGGCTGCAGGTGACCAGATATGAGCTACTGCAGCTCGTCAATAACACCTGTGATGGGTTCAAGGCTGTGAAAGAAGAACTATGACCTTTGCGACTTATGGTTCTAGAGCACCGATATGTTCTAGATCAGTTAACTGCAATGAATGGTGGTGTATGCGCCGAAGTGGGGAGATCCTGCTGCACTTTCATTTTGGCCAATGATGCAGACAATGGAACACTTACAAAGGCCTTTAAGGACTTGGACAATTTGGGGAAACAGATGCATGAGGAGGGAGGTGCTGAAGCAGACATTTTTCCTAATTGGTTCAACTTGGACTGGATGCCTTCATGGCTGTCTGCTGTACTAACATTTATATTGCCTATCTTTTGTGTGTTGTTGCTGTTATGTTGCGGTACACAGATTTTAATCCATTGTATTAAGAGATTCAGCTCTAAGGTAGTTGGGATGAACTACGCAGACTCAGGAGTATATGCAGTAATACGCAAGGAACAAGGGGACGGGGAAGAAATAGCTATGTTAAATATAGTAGAGCTCACCATCCCTGACTCCAACACATTACAGGTTCCTCTTGATAGTCACTACCAGGCCCAGGCACCTGGTAGCCCCCTACTTCCCTTGGGGAGAGACTTGGTACACCCATATGAGCCAATGACTGACCAATAAGGGGGACCACATGGAGATTTAGAAGCTGACCTGAGTAAGAGCCCTGAAAAGCCGCTTCTTCATGACACACCCTCGCCACTGCCCCCACTGCCAGCTAAATATGCTGTACTAATGGTGTTCAAAAATGAACAAGAGGAGGGAAATGAGAGAGGGACCGATTTTTCCATATAACAAATACCCTGGGACATCCTTATTACTCAGCCAGCATAAACCCCTGTGTAGACCCTTCTGTTCAATATGTAGGCCTTTTGTTAAATTGACCATAGTTCAATTTTTCTGTATAGCAAGCTGAGGGCATGTCTGATCAAAATCTTATCCAGCTCCTCTCGCTGTGAGGCCTCCTGCTCCAAACAAAGAGTCCCCACCCCACCCGTGTGCGAAGTTCACTGTCTCAAAAGTTCAACATCCCCTTGTTCTTTTGACATACAGCAGACCGCATCCTGGGCCAGTACTTGAGATTAGGGAAGTGCCTACAGCAGATGTGTCAAGCTGAAGCGATGAATGTGGCAAGACAGGACGTGCAGATTTATATATGTATATTTAAAATCCCTTTACAATACACATTTTTCTGCTTGCCCGATGCAATTTTCTGACACGCGCGTAGCCTGAGATATGAACTTTCACCTAGCTTACGTGCCACTGTTACAAAAAAGGCGCCACCATATGTGGAGAAAAGTGCGAACCATGCTATAAGTGATATAGGTAGAAGTGGCCTGAGATGACGTTACCATAGACTTCTCACCGCCTTAAAGAATATAAAAAGGGGATCCACACAAACATTGTTGGACTACCTTCTCGTCTGTATGTAGGTGACAGATTGTGTAGGTTTTCCCCAAGAGCTCTTTCTTGTTCATTTATTTTAAAGTGCACTGTTCTATTTTATATTCTGCCATATGAAATGCTATATATTTGCAATGTTATTTTCTAACCATTGTTTTCTCCTTTGTTACATTTAAAATGTTTATATTGTCTCCATGGTGCATTTGTGTCTCAGAGGTTTAGAATCTCTCTCTCTCTCTAAAAGTTTAAAAGATTTCATTCAGTAAATGCAAAATAATCCATGTGGCTATCTGAGAATGCAGAGCACTGGATTCAGAACTTCGTAATTTTTATGCCCTTATCTTGAAGTTTCTTGAAGTTGCAGCTTCTTAATAAAACTGTTAAACTTTCAGCCTCGGTTTCCATGGCTGACATATTTGTTTTTTCCATTTTTAGGCTCAAATTAAGGTGCCCCTTTTGTCCCTAACTCACTCGGTTCCCCAAGCTCTGTGCTCAGACCCCCTGCCCTCTTGCCCCTTAAATAAATCTCCTTCTAACATTAAGTAGCACGCTACTTCAGAACCCAAAATTAAAGGTTAATCCAGTAGGTATTGTTGGTTATAGTGATTACTCATGTGCTCTCCTGAAAACATTATATGCATTTACTCCAGTCACTTTGTGATGGATTATATTAATACCAGTTAGGCGAGATCATTAGTGGGGGCTCTGTGGTTGCGGGAGAATGATTGGTGAGATAGATAGGCTGGAGGATTTGCTAATGTTAGGTTACAGAGATAGGGTTTCAAGGAAGAGATGCGGTGATCTATGAAACTAGGTATCAGGCAATTGCAGAATTACAATAACAAGGTTTAAGGCAAAAAGGCATGAGACTGAAAGGAGTCTGTACTCAGAAATAGAAGGCATGCAGAGGAGGGAATGTAATTAGAGGGTCACTCTGAAGAAAGACAGTGTGTTAAGGCCATTTTTCAATGCAGGGATTTAGGAGTACAGTGGGAGAAGGCTTTCTGAGTTAGCAAGCAAACAGAGAATGTAAGCTGTAAATAGAAACAATATTATGCATAGTGCTCCATATTCAGGGCAGAAAGCTTAAACGTGTGATTTTGAGTGTACATATCATTTAATCCTTAAGAGCCTGTTGTGTACCAAGCCTAGGAAAGGTCTTTTGAACACAGTCTGGAGTATACCAACCTTGGCGCAGGGCATATATGCTGCACAAGGTAAGCTGGCCCGCACAGAAAAAGAAACATTTCCTTTAAAGATCTTCTCTCACTATTTTGTAAATTAAGTTTTTTTTATCTTACTTACTAAAAATGGCTTACTTGGCACTGGCTGAGAGTGTCTTGCGAATGAACAGTCAGATTTATAACATGTTTAGTCGCCTAATCCCTTCCAAGTATATGTTGTGCTTATATGTGTATGTGGCTATTGTAGTATATGCATTCTACTTGTTAGAGAAGCAGAGTGATGGAGGCCTGTGGGTTCCATTTAGACGTCATTGGCCTGTTCATGTGCATAAGTTGGGTTTGATCTTGTTTTACCAGACAGTGGAAGTGTAAGGAGCATGGAATAAGAAATAAGGAGCAATTAATCAGAGTGACAATAAAGTCAACCAATGGCAAATACCAGGCAGGCTGCAAGATATTTCAGGTCCAACCGAAAAACTATTATATGCATTCTACTTGTTAGAGAAGCAGAGTGATGGAGGCCTGTGGGTTCCATTTAGACGTCATTGGCCTGTTCATGTGCATAAGTTGGGTTTGATCTTGTTTTACCAGACAGTGGAAGTGTAAGGAGCATGGAATAAGAAATAAGGAGCAATTAATCAGAGTGACAATAAAGTCAACCAATGGCAAATACCAGGCAGGCTGCAAGATATTTCAGGTCCAACCGAAAAACTATTATTTTGAGCACCTAAACTAGTTTTAAAAGAATACTTATTTGGAGTTTACGAGTGATTGGAAGTGAACAGGATTGAGTAAAAGTGCATTTGTGAGTGTTTTGCGATTGTCAATGAGAGTGAAAGTGAGTGAGAATCTGAGTTTGAGTGGGTATGAAAAAATTAAAGAGTGCATTTTAAGGAGTATGTGATTATAGGTTATGCAAAGAAATGGAATTGAGTCAAGAATATAGCTATGCATCAGGTGCAGTTGCAACAAGGCCAAGAGTCGGTGAGTGTGAAAGAGTCAGAGTGTGTGTACGTTTATTTGTAAGTTAGATTAAGAACCAGTGAGTATGAGTATGTTTGTGTGTGATAACAGTGAGTGGATGTGAGAATGGGTGCTAATGTGAGTTAGAGTGAACGAGGAGGAAGAGAGTAAATGTGAGATGGAATGGGTATGATGGAGGCAAATTTTGAGAAAAGAAAAAGAGTGAACTCCTGGTAGGTATTACGCACTACCACATTCAAAGATCATTGGCCTCCACTGGAAATGCGGTTCCATGGATTCCAATTGCCATGTGGTTTGTGTGGCATTCACATTCTGCACATACAACTTGTACTAGTTCTAAACTATTGCTGAGTTTTTCGTGCTCAATGTCAGTCTTAAGGTGGCAACATCCCTTCTGTAATTATGACATTAAAGCACACAGCTCCACATTACAAGTTTCAATCAGTAATATTCTGCAGTATAGTTTAATGTCACAACATTTTCCGTGAACTTCCTTCTAAGCAGCTGACAGTGTACAGAAGCACACCTACCTTCGGCTGAGCATTTGGCTATGCACTGCCAATTAAAGCAATTTTTACATAGCATGATCTATAAAGATCCATATCAAGACTAATCTACAAAATTATACTGACAATGTATCAATAAAAAAAATAGACAGTTGAATTTTTACATAGCTCAAACTGGAGAAAAAGACCCAAAGTATTATCTGCTTACAAAACCATGCTGATACATTGAGGGATATTTACAATAAAATGTTGGAGCGAGGTGTTAGAGCAAAATTTGTAATGCTGCACTCCGACATTTTTTCAACACAGGGATGCGCCGTATTTACAAAAAATCTGGTGCACCCTTGCATTTTCCCTATTGCTGGTGCTAAAAAAGCTGCCTAAAGTCAGTGTAGGCACCCTTGCACCATGTTGCAAGGGTGTCTGCGCCCCTGTGGTGATTGTTCATGTGCAGGATGTGATGCCTTCCTGCTCATAAACACTCTTTAAAGGTCATTTGCTGTTTCTCTGTGGGTTGCAGAGAGCACCACACATAGAAAGAGAAAAATACAAGGAGATAATAATTTCTCCTCATATTTCCAGTCTAAGAGTAGGTATTCCCTGGTTTTAACTTTTGGCGCTGCCTCAGCCTTGTAAATATAGTGCAGCCTCAAAAAGCAATGGGTGTTGTGGAGGAACGCCCACCGCAACACCCATTGCACGCCCCTTTCACGCTAAGTAAAGTGTGAAAAGGGGCCTTATTTACAAGGCGCCATTAAGCCACGTTAAGTGACTTTACTCCCCTGTAAACATGCCCCATTATTTGTAGGAGCAGACAACCAAATAAATACATTAGGGTGACCTTTTAAAGATATTTGACATGCTGCTTTATGGACGCACAGGTAGTGAAGGTTCCCTTTGACTTACAACTGCACCCCTCTCTGATCAGTGCGTTAAAACCGTGCGCTAGTGGTGCGGCTGCTGGTATGCCTCGTACCTTCCATTGTCAGTGATCGCGCCATACGACAGCTCATGCGGGAAGCGTGAGCCGTAGTAGGGCTCTTCCCCGCAGCCATACGGAGTGCACAGGAGCGTTCTAGGAGGACCAACGACCCGCACCACGCTCACCGGTGAACCTGCCCCAGTATGCTGAAATCATACTGCAGTACGAGCCGCACAAGTCGGGTACGGCTCGTACCCCTGCAGCCAGCCAGCATTGAAACTGAAGGTATCCTGCGGGGGCCGCCATCATTAGGAGCGCACTAACAAAGAGGGGTAACAAGGAGATAATGTGAGACAAAATAACTACAGGAAGCCCGAAATAAATATAACTGATTAAAAAACGTACGAAATAGGGGCCCATTCTGGAGAGGAAAACAGAGAAAAAAAAGGGGAAACACAAATAGCGGAACTGCACTAAGCTCAAGCACTCTTTTGGCCGTCCCCTCTCCGAGGGGCGCCTGCAGTACTTAGCGCATCCACACCTTCAAATCCTGTGACGCCGGCACATGATTGCAATTAGCCTCACTGCTTGGAAGCTGCCACCCTTTGCTGCATTGCTGTTTTCCTGCTCATACTCCTTCCCCCAAGTGTGAGCCCTCTCAGCGCAATCTCGCCAGGGCTATAGAACCTTGTGTCGGCGACCCTGGACGTCATGGTTGGGCACCTCGCTGCCCCCACTGAAGCCTCCCTTTTAATAGGGCTCTTCCAGATAGAGGAACAGACTAACTGACTAACTCCCCGTTGCAGTCCAAACTCAGTGGGAAGCCCTGCCCCAGCGCCCCTAACATTAAGTAGCACGCTACTTCAGAACCCAAAATTAAAGGTTAATCCAGTAGGTATTGTTGGTTATAGTGATTACTCATGTGCTCTCCTGAAAACATTATATGCATTTACTCCAGTCACTTTGTGATGGATTATATTAATACCAGTTAGGCGAGATCATTAGTGGGGGCTCTGTGGTTGCGGGAGAATGATTGGTGAGATAGATAGGCTGGAGGATTTGCTAATGTTAGGTTACAGAGATAGGGTTTCAAGGAAGAGATGCGGTGATCTATGAAACTAGGTATCAGGCAATTGCAGAATTACAATAACAAGGTTTAAGGCAAAAAGGCATGAGACTGAAAGGAGTCTGTACTCAGAAATAGAAGGCATGCAGAGGAGGGAATGTAATTAGAGGGTCACTCTGAAGAAAGACAGTGTGTTAAGGCCATTTTTCAATGCAGGGATTTAGGAGTACAGTGGGAGAAGGCTTTCTGAGTTAGCAAGCAAACAGAGAATGTAAGCTGTAAATAGAAACAATATTATGCATAGTGCTCCATATTCAGGGCAGAAAGCTTAAACGTGTGATTTTGAGTGTACATATCATTTAATCCTTAAGAGCCTGTTGTGTACCAAGCCTAGGAAAGGTCTTTTGAACACAGTCTGGAGTATACCAACCTTGGCGCAGGGCATATATGCTGCACAAGGTAAGCTGGCCCGCACAGAAAAAGAAACATTTCCTTTAAAGATCTTCTCTCACTATTTTGTAAATTACGTTTTTTTTATCTTACTTACTAAAAATGGCTTACTTGGCACTGGCTGAGAGTGTCTTGCGAATGAACAGTCAGATTTATAACATGTTTAGTCGCCTAATCCCTTCCAAGTATATGTTGTGCTTATATGTGTATGTGGCTATTGTAGTATATGCATTCTACTTGTTAGAGAAGCAGAGTGATGGAGGCCTGTGGGTTCCATTTAGACGTCATTGGCCTGTTCATGTGCATAAGTTGGGTTTGATCTTGTTTTACCAGACAGTGGAAGTGTAAGGAGCATGGAATAAGAAATAAGGAGCAATTAATCAGAGTGACAATAAAGTCAACCAATGGCAAATACCAGGCAGGCTGCAAGATATTTCAGGTCCAACCGAAAAACTATTATATGCATTCTACTTGTTAGAGAAGCAGAGTGATGGAGGCCTGTGGGTTCCATTTAGACGTCATTGGCCTGTTCATGTGCATAAGTTGGGTTTGATCTTGTTTTACCAGACAGTGGAAGTGTAAGGAGCATGGAATAAGAAATAAGGAGCAATTAATCAGAGTGACAATAAAGTCAACCAATGGCAAATACCAGGCAGGCTGCAAGATATTTCAGGTCCAACCGAAAAACTATTATTTTGAGCACCTAAACTAGTTTTAAAAGAATACTTATTTGGAGTTTACGAGTGATTGGAAGTGAACAGGATTGAGTAAAAGTGCATTTGTGAGTGTTTTGCGATTGTCAATGAGAGTGAAAGTGAGTGAGAATCTGAGTTTGAGTGGGTATGAAAAAATTAAAGAGTGCATTTTAAGGAGTATGTGATTATAGGTTATGCAAAGAAATGGAATTGAGTCAAGAATATAGCTATGCATCAGGTGCAGTTGCAACAAGGCCAAGAGTCGGTGAGTGTGAAAGAGTCAGAGTGTGTGTACGTTTATTTGTAAGTTAGATTAAGAACCAGTGAGTATGAGTATGTTTGTGTGTGATAACAGTGAGTGGATGTGAGAATGGGTGCTAATGTGAGTTAGAGTGAACGAGGAGGAAGAGAGTAAATGTGAGATGGAATGGGTATGATGGAGGCAAATTTTGAGAAAAGAAAAAGAGTGAACTCCTGGTAGGTATTACGCACTACCACATTCAAAGATCATTGGCCTCCACTGGAAATGCGGTTCCATGGATTCCAATTGCCATGTGGTTTGTGTGGCATTCACATTCTGCACATACAACTTGTACTAGTTCTAAACTATTGCTGAGTTTTTCGTGCTCAATGTCAGTCTTAAGGTGGCAACATCCCTTCTGTAATTATGACATTAAAGCACACAGCTCCACATTACAAGTTTCAATCAGTAATATTCTGCAGTATAGTTTAATGTCACAACATTTTCCGTGAACTTCCTTCTAAGCAGCTGACAGTGTACAGAAGCACACCTACCTTCGGCTGAGCATTTGGCTATGCACTGCCAATTAAAGCAATTTTTACATAGCATGATCTATAAAGATCCATATCAAGACTAATCTACAAAATTATACTGACAATGTATCAATAAAAAAAATAGACAGTTGAATTTTTACATAGCTCAAACTGGAGAAAAAGACCCAAAGTATTATCTGCTTACAAAACCATGCTGATACATTGAGGGATATTTACAATAAAATGTTGGAGCGAGGTGTTAGAGCAAAATTTGTAATGCTGCACTCCGACATTTTTTCAACACAGGGATGCGCCGTATTTACAAAAAATCTGGTGCACCCTTGCATTTTCCCTATTGCTGGTGCTAAAAAAGCTGCCTAAAGTCAGTGTAGGCACCCTTGCACCATGTTGCAAGGGTGTCTGCGCCCCTGTGGTGATTGTTCATGTGCAGGATGTGATGCCTTCCTGCTCATAAACACTCTTTAAAGGTCATTTGCTGTTTCTCTGTGGGTTGCAGAGAGCACCACACATAGAAAGAGAAAAATACAAGGAGATAATAATTTCTCCTCATATTTCCAGTCTAAGAGTAGGTATTCCCTGGTTTTAACTTTTGGCGCTGCCTCAGCCTTGTAAATATAGTGCAGCCTCAAAAAGCAATGGGTGTTGTGGAGGAACGCCCACCGCAACACCCATTGCACGCCCCTTTCACGCTAAGTAAAGTGTGAAAAGGGGCCTTATTTACAAGGCGCCATTAAGCCACGTTAAGTGACTTTACTCCCCTGTAAACATGCCCCATTATTTGTAGGAGCAGACAACCAAATAAATACATTAGGGTGACCTTTTAAAGATATTTGACATGCTGCTTTATGGACGCACAGGTAGTGAAGGTTCCCTTTGACTTACAACTGCACCCCTCTCTGATCAGTGCGTTAAAACCGTGCGCTGGTGGTGCGGCTGCTGGTATGCCTCGTACCTTCCATTGTCAGTGATCGCGCCATACGACAGCTCATGCGGGAAGCGTGAGCCGTAGTAGGGCTCTTCCCCGCAGCCATACGGAGTGCACAGGAGCGTTCTAGGAGGACCAACGACCCGCACCACGCTCACCGGTGAACCTGCCCCAGTATGCTGAAATCGTACTGCAGTACGAGCCGCACAAGTCGGGTACGGCTCGTACCCCTGCAGCCAGCCAGCATTGAAACTGAAGGTATCCTGCGGGGGCCGCCATCATTAGGAGCGCACTAACAAAGAGGGGTAACAAGGAGATAATGTGAGACAAAATAACTACAGGAAGCCCGAAATAAATATAACTGATTAAAAAACGTACGAAATAGGGGCCCATTCTGGAGAGGAAAACAGAGAAAAAAAAGGGGAAACACAAATAGCGGAACTGCACTAAGCTCAAGCACTCTTTTGGCCGTCCCCTCTCCGAGGGGCGCCTGCAGTACTTAGCGCATCCACACCTTCAAATCCTGTGACGCCGGCACATGATTGCAATTAGCCTCACTGCTTGGAAGCTGCCACCCTTTGCTGCATTGCTGTTTTCCTGCTCATACTCCTTCCCCCAAGTGTGAGCCCTCTCAGCGCAATCTCGCCAGGGCTATAGAACCTTGTGTCGGCGACCCTGGACGTCATGGTTGGGCACCTCGCTGCCCCCACTGAAGCCTCCCTTTTAATAGGGCTCTTCCAGATAGAGGAACAGACTAACTGACTAACTCCCCGTTGCAGTCCAAACTCAGTGGGAAGCCCTGCCCCAGCGCCCCGGCGCTTTCCAAGATGGCACTCGCCCCCAGCAGGGGAAGGGAGCCCCGGACTACCAGTGAGAGCTGCGCAGCAAGTAGTGCCAGCTACACCATTTAGGCCTTTTACAGCTGCGCAAAAAGTAGTGCCAGCTGCACTGTTTAGGCCTTTTACAGCTGCGTAGCAAGTGGTGCCAGCTACTTCGTTTAGGCCTTTTCACAGCTGCGCAGCAAGTAGTGCCAGCTGCACCATTTAGGCCTTTTTACAGCTGCGCGAACACATCAAATGTTGCCCCACCACCTACATTTACAACCACATTTATGGAAAGTTGAACACGCTGCCTGTCGTTATCAACTGGGTATTTTAATTTATACCCAAAACATTTTTTAGATTGAACTCTGTTTGTCAGAAACAAAACATTATAAACAGACAAAGACATACTTACATTGTGAATTTCACCCAAGGTCTATTAACTTTTCTACACAACAAAGTGTCACAAACTGAATATCTAATTAAACATCATTAATCTCGAAATCAAAAGCAATGTGGAACAGACAGTGACATTGAACATGTATGACATTAAATGATACACTCAATTCGAATAAATGAAAAAAATTATTGAAGCACAAAAAGGTAGAGAAAAGAAGGGAAAATTAGAAAAGGAGCAAACAATGAATTTGAGATTCTTTAACAGCCAGCTAGTGCTGGTGTATGCGTATTCCTTTCTAATTGGCCGACGCGTTTCGAATCCAGGTGCTTGTTTTCCAGATTCTCATCAGGGCACAATTATTCTGTCTGTAAGAAGTAAAAGGAGGAAAACTACTTTAAATATTTTGGTGGAACAAGGCAGGACTCCCTACATTGTGACACTCAGCGGCAGGACCTACCATTTCACAATCGAAACGAATTCAAAAGAGATTTGTCGGTGCAGACTCGGGATGCTCATGGAGTGGTCCAAGGGCCGGGGCCACCTAAAACACGATGAGTTTACATTAGCACAGTTCCATCATGTTACTGTGCTAGTGTGCGGTAATACCAAAGTGAGTAAAAGAAAACATACCGTCAGCTGTTTCTTTACGTGAAGCTGGCGGCTGCCTTTTGTGTAGAAAAAGGGTTGTTCTGCGGGCTTTCAATGGGATTGTGGCCAGTGGCGCTGTGTGCAGAAAAATAAGTGTTGATATGAGGAAGCTGGGGTTATGAATGGCCATTGTGAGCTAAACTGGGTGGCAGGGGAACGTACCTTCTTTTAACCAGAGTCGGTGCGAGGGAGTCTCATGTTTTCTGTTAGGTTGTGGATGTCGGCGTGCTAATCTAAGCCGTGCTCCGTAACCGCTGTTGGCAAGCGGAAAAAGATTAATTAGTTTAAAAGCGTTGACCGCGAGTCAAACAAAGACCGACAGCGAAAGTGCCACGGGAGCGTCGCCTACCTCCGTGTAGCCCGGTCAAAGCCTACAGCGTTCTGCGTGATTCCAAAGATGGACGCTGCGTGTGTTGCCATAGGGATAAGCCCTCAGCTGTGTACTATGCCTTATGGGACTTGTAGTTTTACGCTAATCTGTGCTGATGCAGTGCGGTGGCCAAAAGTTTTTATTATGCTTGTGAAAGGGTGGCTCCCTACATTTATTGTGTGAGGAGAAATTGAGACGTGACCAGGACAATCATGTGGCACCAAGACACTATTGGGTCAAAGTCTCGCGACTTCTGACAAACTGTTAAGGCCCTTCTGCACACTGTTAAATTTGAGGATAAGATATGCTTCCATTTTAAAGAGCATTCTGTCCAAATCTCCATTGTTATGTGATGGACGTAATGTATGTAGTACCGTCCATCTGAGGTCATTGACATCATGGTTGGCATTCAAGAAATGTTCAACCATGGGGGCATTCATGATTTTGTTTTTAATCCGGGACCGGTGTTGGCAAATACGTGTGTTGACTTGTTGCCTTGTTTTGCCAATGTAGATCTGATCGCAGGGGCATTGAACCAGGTAGACCACATTCTTGGTCTTACAGTTCGAGAATTCTGTATGTGTCCATCTGGTGGCCCCATGCTGGAACTCATCGCCCTCGATTGTATTAGGGCACACGACGCAGGTCCCACACTTGTGATGACCTGTGATCGGTTTGAGGTTCCACTGGGTCAGTAGGTCGCTTTTCTTTTTCGGTAATGACACGTCTGCCCTCATGATTTGCTGTCCTATGTTTTGGTTTTTCTTATAAGCGAACAGTGGGCGTGGAAGTGAGCATTCTAGATTCGCCAGCAAATGCCAATTGTTCAACACAGTTTTCCTCAATTTGTGCGTGTCTGGTCCAAAAGTGGTGACGCAGACTAACCTGTTAAGTGCAGGTTTGGACCGTGCTTGTAAGAGAGTTTCACGAGGGGTGAAGCGTGCTCTTTTGAAAGAGTGCTTCAGCAGTTTCTTTGGGTACCCCCTTTCTTGCATTTCCTGACAAAACGTCTCCGCATGGGACGTGAAGTCTTCCAAGTGAGAGCAGTTTCTCCTAATGCGCAAAAGTTGCCCATATGGGAGATTAGATTTCAAGTTTCTTGGGTGGGCACTCTTGTGGTGCAAAATGGTGTTTCTGTCAGTGTCCTTTTTGTAAAGGGATGATTTGAGTACCCCGTTGATGTTTGCTATTTCAAAATCAAGGAAGGTCATCCTTTCATTGCTCTGTGCGATCGAGAATTTAATGTCGCCATGCCTGTTGTTGAGCCAGTCGTGGAACGCTACCAGGTGACTCTTCTCTTCTCTCTTTTTACAGCTGCGCAGCAAGAAGTGCCAGCTGCATCGTTTAGGCCGTTAACAGTTGTGCAGCAAGTAAAGTTGTTTCCAGCTGCATTGTTTAGACCTTTTACAGCTGCGCGGCTATTAGTGCCAGCTGCACCTTTTAAGTTGCTTTTCCGTGGGGACAGTCCTGATTGAGTTGGAGTCCCACTGCAGGGGCAGCACCATTGACACTATGGTTTCAGGGCATTTGAGTCCCCCTCTTAGATGGCCAGTTGGCCAGGGAGTCTGCAAGGTTTGTAGGGCGCCAGGCCCTTGTACATATATGTTGGTTCTAGGGAATGCTTTTCATGTAGTATGTTTTCCGCACCCTGTTCTGAGTACCTCTACAGGTGGTCTTAAGATGACGAGGCTGTTGTGCATATTTAGGCTTTGCTAGTCAGATTTTGCTCCACCCTATTCTCTTTGCCCCGAATGTTAGTGATCTTCAGGGGCTTAGGGTCCAATAGAAGTCTGTTGAGATCTTGGGCATACAATGCAGGTGGTGCCAAGTGTGGTTCTGTGAACAGCCTGGTGTTAAGTACAGTGTTCGCCAATGGACACTGGGTGTTCTTTTATATTCTGCTCTACTCTGACTATATTTGCCTTGTGATGGTTCTGAAAGTGGTCAAGTTGGTCCTATCATTTGTAAACAATTCCCTTGTAAATTACATTTTATCTAGTGTCAGGTGGCATCTTGTATCCCTAGTTGAAGGGCCCAACAATTTCCCACCTCACTTCCCGGATGGCACATTAGTTCTGATATCTTCACCTTAACGTCTGGATTATGTGCCCCCTTTTTGCCCTTTTTTTTCTCTTCTACACTGCTTTCCCAGTAACCCCCCTCTCTTATCCCCCCACCCTCCTCCACATCATTTTCCCGTCATGGCCACCACTCGAGTTAAGGTTGGAACTAATTGCTACAAAATCATTTATCCTCCCAGACTGACTAAAGCTGCAACAAAATGATTGAAGCATAACACTATTGAACGTTTCCCGGATTCCCTTTTTGTTGATCAATTTCACAATAAGGGAATTTTGGGAGGCTCAAAAACTATTTCATTTTCTTCACTCACGACACCCCCTCTTGGTCCACCAGCTTATACAATTCACTTAACGTCACCTCCTCCTCCTCTATCCCTCATGGGAAACAACTAAAAATGTCCCCCTCTGCGCGTTTCAAAGGTTACCTCACTATCTCACTCTATAACAAAGGTACTGTCATGATCCAAGGCAATGACACCTGTCTCTCGCTCTTTGACCACCTCTTCCCCTCCCTACTCCCCTCCTCTGCGACCGGGTTTTCCCCTGTCTCTCTTTTTAGCTCCACCCATTACTCCCTTTCTCCTTCCCTGACCCCCTACACTCCAATTGGTTGCACTTTCAAGAATCACAGGTCGGCCCTCTTCCCTCCCCCTCCCCTGTGACCTCCTCTCCTATTCCTCCCCCTCACAGTATGACCCCTCCCACTTCACTGCAACCTCACCGCTAGCTAATATGCTCCTGGTCCAATCTGCACCATCCCGGTACTCCAAAATCTTTTCCTTCCCCATTTTCCTTCCAGTCACCCCCCTTTTTAGTCCACCTCTCCTCCAACATTCTCCCCAGTGAACTTTCCCTTCGCTCCCCTTATCCCTTCTTCCCTCCCTCCTGTCCACCACTCCCTCCCCTCGTTATTAACCCGGATTTCTAAACAATCCCACTGCATCTCTCTCCTCCCTCCCACTCCTCCAGCAATGCTGTGCTACTCCCTTTCCCCCTTGGTAACCCTTTCCATTTCCCTCCCTCGGGTCCGGCAGTACCACTTCCTTTCCCCAACTTCCCTTTCTCTCAACCTCCCACCCCAAGTCTGCCAGATGCCTGTTCCCTCACAGCCACCTCTCCTGGCTGACATGCCCTCCACACCCACCTCACCTCTTTTCCTCCCAAACCTCCTACATTCCCATGACTCCACACAGTCCTCCCCTTTCCTTCTTCCCTACCGCTGTGTTCCGTACCCTTCTTCCCCTAAAGTTGTCCCTAATTCCTCTCCTTCTTGCAACACCAACAAAGACAACTCTCCCTTAACCTCCGATTCACTAACTCCCGCTCTCAACTTCCACGTTTCCCCACTTTTGAACCCTACACCCCAACTCACCTCCTGTCCCCCCACCTCTCCCTGCCTTCCACCACCAATTTTGCCCCAGTCCTGTTTCCATCGAGCCACCCAACCCTCCGTGCTCTTCCTTACTCTCTCTGGAAAATACGCTAGGTTCTCTTATCACCTCCATCTTCCAGCTTCCAGCTGCAATTTCACTTTTAAGCGTTAAGATTTCCACCTTTCCTTGCACCTCTACTCCTCCCCAACTTCCCACGAGATGCACCTCGCCCCCTCACCTCAATATAACTAAGCTCAACCTGTCGTCTACAAACCTCGTTAACTCGCACAATTAAATTTTAATTAATTAATTTAATTAATTTAAAATATTTATAAAGCGCGACTGTCACCTAGCAGGTATCCTGGCGCTGATAGCTACTCCTGTGGTTTATTGACTGGGGGGAGCTGGAAAAGGCCGGTTATTATATTTTTTTATAGGGACAGGGGAAAGAGCCAAGTTTTGATACGTTTCCTGAATGGGAGGAGATGAGGGATATGGCGAATTTCGGCAGGTAGACTGTTCCATAACTTGGCTGCAGCTACTCTGAACGATCTTCCTCCCATCCTGGCCTTCTTACATCTGGGCACTCTCGCGAGGCAAGCAGTAGTGGACCTAAGTGTTCTGGTGGGGGTATACCAGGAGAATAGACGTTGGAGAGGTCTGGGTCCTGTTCCATGCAGTGCCTTGAAGACCAAACAAAGGGCCTTGAAGGCAATGCGTTGCCTCAAAGGCAGCCAATGTAACTCGGCCAGTGCGGCAGTGGCCGAGGATCTCCTGGTCCATCCCAGAGCCAGTTTGGATGCTGCTGACTGGACTCGTTGGAGTCTGTCCAGTAGTGTCGCCGGAGATTCAAGCAGCAGGGCGTTGCAGTAGTCAAGGCGACTAAGAATAGTACACCTGACTACTAGTGCTCTGGCGGAGGATGGAAGCAGAGGCAAGACTTTGCGCAGTGAGCGCATAAGGCCGGTGCAGGTTGCGACTGTTCTTGAGACCTGAGTCTCCATGCTCAATTGATGGTTGAGCATGACGCCCAGGTTGCGGACGGTGGTAACTGGTGGGGGGTTGTTGGAGTTCTCCGGGGGCCAGAACTCAGCGGGCAGAGGGCGGGGTATGCGACTCGCAGGGCAGTACATCACCTCAGTCTTTGAGGAGTTGAACTGAAGTGAGTTCTGGTGCAGCCAGCGTGCTGTGTCTCGTAGGCAGTCATGGAAGGCTTGTAAGGAGATGGAGTCTTCGCCTTCCCACGAGAGAAGGAGCTGTGTGTCGTCCGCATAGTTTACTGTGGTCATGTTGTGTGACTTGATTAACGTGACCAGAGGTTTTAAGTAAACGTTAAAAAGAATCGGACTGATAGAGGAACCCTGGGGGACACCGTGTGGGACCGGGGAGAAGACCGATTGAAAAGGGGGAAGGGAGACAGCTTGTTTTCTGTCGCTGAGGTAGGAGTGGAACCAGATAAGGGCCGTGCCGTCAATCCCTGCCGCTCTCAACCGCTGGAGCAGGATTCTGTGATTGACAGTATCGAATGCGGCAGACAAGTCAAGTAAAATGAGGGCCACAGCTTGGCCCCTGTCTGCGCGCATTCGGAGCTCCTCCATGGCCGTGAGCACCGCGGTTTCAGTGCCATGGGCTGGGCGAAACCCAAATTGGAATTCGTCCAAAAAATGGTGCTGCTCAAGGTGGGTTGAGAGGCATTTACTGACCCAGCGTTCGAGCACCTTCACTGGGAAGGGCAAGAGTGATATGGGACGGAAGTTGGACAGACAGTCTGGATTGAGCGTGGGTTTCTTTAGCAGCGGGGTAATAAGCGCTTGCTTCCAAGAGCGGGGAACGACGCCACAGCTCAGGGATTGGTTGCACAAGCCTTTGAACACCGCCCTTCTTCAACCTGTATACCCTAGCAACCCTACTATCTACGCTATTCCGACCATCTCCTCTGTCGGAAACAAGCATCCACCGAAACCCTGCCGAGCACCCCGCACAAGTGCAATACCCCGATCACCCTTCAGAGCCCAAGTGCCCCCGTCACCAAAACAGTCCTGACAGAGCTGCGCTGTCTGCTCCACAACTGCAGATCTGCAGTAAAACACAAACTTGAAATCTCAGATACCATCACCCATCACAATATTGACATGCTCTTCCTCACAGAGACCTAGTTCAAAGATACCTCGCACTCTATTTTTGATCTCCTATTACCTTCAGGCTATTCTATACTTAGGAATGACAGAACTGACAGCACGGGGGAGGTGTTGCAGTCATCTTTAGAAACTCCCTTCAACTTAAGACCTTTCCTATCAGCTCCTCTCACACCTTTGAATGCCTTTCTCTTGAGTTACAAGTGCACCACCGTTCACCCCTCAGATTCCATGTCATTTACCGCCCGCCTCGTACTGGCCCCTCGTTTTTGGAGGCACTCACTGACTTCATCAGTGCCAATACTCGAGAAGTGACAATCAGACTTTTGTGGGTGACTTCAATCTCCACTGGGGCTTACCGCAAGACTCTTCCGCAAACTCCCTGGCCACCTACCTCTCTGCAAATGATCTCATCCAACACTGCACAGAATCAACTCACTCTAAGGGCTCAATCTTGGACCTTGTTATTTCTAAAGCAGGCTTGCTTCTATCACTACCCTCCCGGCTCCCCTCTTAAGGGGACCACGCACGCACCTGGTTAGCGACCACAGCGCCTCTGGCCTGGTTGCCCCCTCGCTCCTCCGCGCTCCTGCTTCAGGGCACCTTGCTGTGCCTGGTCTTCTCTGACGCCGAGAGCGGCGCCCCAGCCGCCGCAGGGCCGCCCACTCAACCCGATCCCGTTTCCTGCCGATTCCCGCCTGCGGCCCCGCCCCCTCGCCAGTCCATTGGTGGACGCGACCCCGCCTCCCAGCTTACCCGCCCTCCCGGCTCCCCTCTTAAGGGGACCAGGCACGCACCTGGTTAGCGACCACAGCGCCTCTGGCCTGGTTGCCCCCTCGCTCCTCCGCGCTCCTGCTCCAGGGCACCTTGCTGTGCCTGGTCTTCTCTGACGCCGAGAGCGGTGCCCCAGCCGCCGCAGGGCCGCCCGCTCAACCCGATCCCGTTTCCCGCTGATTCCCACCTGCGGCCCGCCCCCTCGCCAGTCCATTGGTGGACGCGACCCCGCCTCCCAGCTGACCCACCCTCCCGGCTCCCCTCTTAAGGGGACCATGCACGCACCTGGTTAGCGACCACAGCGCCTCTGGCCTGGTTGCCCCCTCGCTCCTACGCGCTCCTGCTCCAGCGCACCTTGCTGTGCCTGGTCTTCTCTGACGCCGAGAGCGGCGCCCCAGCCGCCGCAGGGCCGCCCGCTCAACCCGATCCCGTTTCCCGCTGATTCCCGCCTGCGGCCCCGCCCCCTCGCCAGTCCATTGGTGGGCGCGACCCCGCCTCCCAGCTGACCCGCCCTCAGGGCTCCCCTCTTATGTCGCCCCCTCAGCGACCACGCAGCGGACGCGCGCAGCGGGAGCACCGACTGAGCGCCGAAGGTGCGCCAAAGGTAAGCCCGTCTGCGCCCGTCCGTGCCTGGACCGCGCCCAGCGCCAGGACCCCTGGCCCCCGCAGACCCCAGCCAACTCGCCGGACGTACGACGCCGCCACCCTCAACGCACTCAACGCCAGCAGAGTCCCGGGCTGCTACCGAGCCACCCCGAGAAGCACCCACGGACCCTTCTGCTGCAACTCCTGCAAGTTCACCTGCCTCCAGACCGGCACTACACCTACACCAACCAAGACGAGCAACAGCAGCAGCCACCTGAAATGCATCCTGCTCAACACCCGCTCCGTCCACAGGCACGCCATCGAGATCTGGAACCTGCTCGACACCACAGCCCCAGAAGTCGCCTTCTTCACAGAAACATGGATGAACGCCTCCTCAGCGCCTGACATCGCCATCCCAGACGGCTACAAGATCATCCGAAGGGACCGCATCAACCACACCGGAGGAGGCATCGCCATCGTCCACAGGAACACCATCCGCATCACGACCAACACCGATGACACCCTCGCAACCGCCGAGCACCTGCACTTCCAAGTCCACATCAACCCCAAGACCACCCTCAGAGGCACCCTCATCTACAGACCCCCTGGACAACGCACACAATTCAGCGAAGACATCGCCGACTTCATCAGCCCACACGCCCTCTGCTCCGCTGACTACATCCTCCTAGGGGACCTCAACTTCCACCTGGAGAACAACAACAACCGCAACACCACCACCCTGCTGGACAACCTCGCCAACCTGGGACTCAAGCAACTGGTGACCACCCCCACCCACTATGCCGGACACGCACTCGACCCCGTCTTCTCATCCAGCAAGGACATCGCCTTCAGCCACGCCACCGGACTCCACTGGACGGACCATAGCTGCGTCCACTTCAGCTTCGCAAGGACCACGATCCACCACCACCAGCAACAGGCTGCACGCAGGAACTGGAACAAGATCACAGCCGACCAGCTCGCGTCCTCCTTGAGCATAAACCCTCCCACCAGCACTACGAACGCTAGCCAGGCGGCCACCAACCTCACGAAGTGGATCAGCGACTGCGCAGACGAGCTCACCCCCCTTAGGACCCCGCCCAGCAGACCCGGTAGCAAGAAAGCCCCATGGTCCACCGACGAACTCAAGAGCTCCAAGAAGAACTGCTGAGCCCCCGAGAGAACCTGGCGCAGAGACCCAACACCGGACAACATGACTGCCCTCAAGCTCGCCACCCGAAAACACCACCAACTCATCCGCGCCACCAAGAAAACTGCATTCAAGGAACGACTGGATAACAACGCCCACAACAGCCAGGAACTCTTCAACATCGTCAAAGAGCTCTCCAACCCCACCGCCGGAAACAACAACATCACCCCTTCGCAAGACCTCTGCAACTCCCTCGCCTCCTACTTCCACAACAAAATCGCTGACATACACAACAGCTTCAGCACTCAACCGACGATCACCACAACCGAACCACCGCCCCCCACCACCACCCTCGGCGCCTGGACTCCGATCAGCACCGAAGACACCGTCCGCACGATGAACTCCATCCACTCCGGATCTCCGACCGACCCCTGCCCTCACCACGTCTTCAACAAGGCCGACGCCATCATCGCACCCCACCTGCGGGACATCATCAACACCTCCTTCGACACTGCTACCTTCCCGGAGAGCTGGAAGCACGCCGAACTCAGCGCTCTACTCAAGAAGCCATCGGCTGACCCCACCGACCTCAAAAACTACTGCCCCATCTCGCTGCTCCCGTTTCCTGCAAAAGTCATCGAGAAGACCGTCAACAAGCAGCTGGCCGCCTTCCTCGAGACGAACGGATCCCTCGACCCCTCGCAGTCTGGCTTCCGGGCCAACCACAGCACCGAGACCGCCCTGATCGCAGTCACCGATGACATCCGAGCGCTGCTCGACAACGGAGAAACAGCGGCCCTCATCCTCCTTGACCTCTCCGCGGCCTTCGACACTGTCTGCCATCGTACCCTAGTACAACGCCTCAGCAACGTCGGAGTCCAAGAGAAGGCACTGGAGTGGATCATCTTCTTCCTCGCTGGAAGGACACAGAGAGTCCGCCTCCTTCCGTTCAGATCAGAAGCCACCGAAGTCATCTGGGGCGTCCCTCAAGGCTCCTCGCTCAGTCCAACCCTCTTCAACATCTACATGAGCCCCCTTGCAGACATCGCACGCCAGCACAACCTCAACATCATCTCCTACGCCGACGACACCCAGCTGATCCACTCCCTTTACAACGACCCCGCCACCGCCAGAGCCAACCTTCACGAAGGGATGAAAGAGGTAGCCGAATGGATGAAGAACAGCTGCCTGAAACTGAACTCAGATAAGACGGAAGTCCTCATCCTGGGATCCTCACCCGCCCCTTGGGACGACTCCTGGTGGCCCCCCGCATAACGCCTCAGCACGACTCATCCTGGACATCCCCCGTCGCAGCCACATCTCCGGACACCTGAGAGATCTGCACTGGCTCCCAGTCAACAAGAGAATCACCTTCCGTCTCCTCACCCACGCACACAAAGCCCTACACAGCCAAGGCCCAGGATACCTCAACAGCCGCCTCAACTTCTACGCTCCCAAACGCCAGCTTCGATCGACCAGCCTCGCCCTTGCCGCTGTCCCCCGCATCCGTAGAGCCACCACAGGGGGGCGGTCCTTCTCCTACCTCGCCGCCAAGACATGGAACTCCCTCCCCACCCATCTCCGCCTGACCCAGGACCACCTCGCCTTCAGGAAGCAACTCAAGACCTGGTTGTTCGAGCAGTAGCAGATCCCCCCCCCCACCCCCAGCGCCTTGAGACCCTCTGGGTAAGTAGTGCGCTATATAAATGCGATGATTGATTGATTGATTGATTGATTGATTGATAAATAAATAAATGCAATGATTCATGTAGATTGGTCTGACCACCTCCTCATCCCATCCTCTATTCAACTATCACACTCTATAACTCTTGGCCAACCCAAGGGGGCTATCTCCTGGTTCCATGATGCTAAAAATATTGATGTCGGTCCCCTCTGTGAATCAGCTTTGTTATCACTTCCAAGGCTAAACCCGAACCTAGATGTTTATGAACTCACCTCCCAATGCATCACAGTTCTTGCAGTTGAAATCAATAACGTCGCTTCACTCAAAAGCAAAAGATTAAGGCCCACCCCTTCAGCACCTTAGTTCAACAAATCCCTCTATGTAGAAAGGAAGCAGCTAATATTCCTGGAGAAACAATGGAGGCAAGTGCCCTCCACCGATAACTTGTCCACGCTTCGCTCCGCAAGATCCAAGTACCACAAGCACATCTACCTTGAGAAAGCGGAGCACTTGAAAACCCTCCTGGACTCAGCCAATAATAGACCCAAAAAACTATTCGATCTCATCAAGATTCCTGACTGCTCTCCCCCATCCTCCAAGTTGGAGGATTCTGCAAAAAGAGCAGCGGATTTCGCTATATTCTTTGATGAAAAAGTGAAATCACTTGTGGATCAGGTCGCTCATCCTACCCCTCCAGAGGAGTGCAAATCCTTAGCCATTTGGCAGAACTTTGACCCCATATCTGAAGATGCCCTTCTCAAGTGCATCCGCGAAACAAAGCCATCCAACCATCATCTGGACCCCATCCCCAGTGCCATTGCCATTGACTTTTATACCCTTTCCCTCTCCTACTGGACCACTCTGGTCAACCTCTCCCTCTATCAAGGCACCCTTCCTGTCTCCTTCAAAACTGGGCAGGTCACCCCGCTGCTTAAAAAAACAACTGCTGATGCGTCTTACCTTAACAACTTCCGCCCCATCACTAACTTACCCTTTCGTGCGAAGATTACAGAAAAATGTGAAGCGAAACAACTCTCTTGTCATATCAAGGACAATGATCTTCTTGACAATTTCCAGTCTGGCTTCATTCAAAACTGCAGCACTGAAACAGCCCTACTGCAAGTGGTTGATGACGCGCTGAGGATCCTCGACTTGGGGGGGGGGGGTGGGGGGGGATCCTGTCTTCTAACTCTCCTTGACCTTTCTGCAGCCTTTGACACTGTCAATCACAACACCCTCCTCAACATTCTTCAACAGAGAATGGGCATGGAGGGCACTGTGCTTAAATGGTTTGCCTCCTTCCTCTCTGATAGATCCCAAATGATCAAAATAGTGAACAGTCTTTCATCTCCTGTGGCGGTAGGTCAGGGTGTTCCTCAAGGCTCTATACTTGCACTCACATTGTTCAATCTCTATTTAGAACCACTAGGAAATCTCCTAAGTAAATCCGAGATCCACTATCATCTCTATGCAGACGACACTCAAATCTACCTCAAGGTTGCCTCCACTCACAATCTCTCTATCCTAAGATCTACTCTCGACTCCATTCAAAACTGGATGTTTACTCATCAACTGATTCTGAATCCCTCCAAAACTGAATTCCTCCTCTTCTCCTCCTCAATCTCTCCTCCCCCGGTGCAATAATGGATTGATCAGTTGAATCTACTTAACACTAAACCCATTATTGCCAACAGCGCTAAATCCCTTGGTGTCATACTCGACAAAAAACGAAATCTAATCCCCCACATCAATGCCATTGCAAAGTCTGCTCGATACCACCTGCGCCTTCTTTGGGGAATCCGTCGCTTCTTCCCGGAGCAGGACCTTATAACCCTAGTGCAATCGCTGGTCCTCTCCAGACTTGACTACTGCAATTCTCTTCTTACTGGCCTCCCCAAATCCCACTTGTCCCCCCTTAAATCTGTTTTCCATTCAGCGGCTCGTTTCATTTACGGGGTCAAAAGAAGCGACCACATCACACCGATGTTATCCACCCTACGCTGGCTTCCCATCGAGGCTAGAGCTATCTACAAGACTGCTTGTATCACCCACAAAGCCTTGCACTCCTCCATTCCTAGCCACCTGGCGAATAAACTGAAACTTTCTGGAGGATCTAGACCATCACGTAATGCGGAAAATCTTCTGCTTGAACCTCCCAATTTCAAGAAGGAAAGAACGATGGCCCAATCCTTTTCAGGCAACGCGGTGAGAATCTGGAACTCCCGTCCGCCTCAGCTCCGGACCACCGCCTCCTCCCAGGCCTTCAAAACAGACCTCAAAGTTCTCCTCCTCCAAAGACACCTCCAAAAGTATTCCACGTCCACTCTATTATCTGAAGGAAGACCTCCCTTTACTGAAAATTCTATTCTCCTTGACTATGGAAGTGCCTTCCCAGTGTGTTCTTGTGGTTGGAGTGTTTAACATTCACTGCTGTATTATCCTTGTACTTGTGTTTGGTACTTTTTTGTAACTTGCACAGACCACTTTTCCCTTGTAACACACAGTATGCTACCGCTCACATTTTGTTTGCCTTTGACACTTGCACAAGTGCCACCATTGCCTACGTTACATTTATTCTTGTGCCTGAGTGTCTAGCATATTTTGCAGTATTACACCTCTAATTGTACTTTGTTTCTCTTGTAACCTGCACACTTGTCACTTTTTCCTCCTGTGCACTTTTTGCTACCTCATGTATTTTGTTTGCTCACAATTGTCACTTTTACCTCATGTAAGTTAACGTCTGCTTTTGTAATCTGTTCACATGTAATGTTCTCCTCATGTGTCAGTTCTGATCCTTTTGTGAAGTGCTCTGACGCCTTCGGGTAAGGTCCGCGCTATATAAAAACGCATAAATAAATAAATTCAAGAGCCCCCCTGGGAAAGTGAAATTTCTCTTTAGCTGACTTCTGTGTATTTTTGTATTGTAACCTTTAAGGGCTCACACAATATTGTTGGGCAATATAGGGCTAGAATCAGTAAGAAAGAATAATAAAATTCAACATTGTTCCAAACAGGGGCCCTCCAAATCGCTAAGATTCCTTTGGAAAACGTAAAAGAAGTCTCACCTCAGTTGTATTGACTTTTGTAAAATTCCAGACATTGGACGTAGTTGCCTTCGAGGACATACGGATGCCTGCTTTGCCCACTGTTGGAACGTTTGTTTCAAAGGTGGTCTCAGCCTCCATGCTACACTCAAAGCCATGGTCGTGGGTGAAGTGGCTCTCGGCTGAGTACACCTTATTGACCCTGAAATGAGGAAAGAGAGAACATTCTAGGCGCCGAATATGTCATAAAAGAAAGGAAATGTACAGCACAAGCCCCCTGCAGCCCAAACAACGTTTACAAAGGAAAGAATGGAGACAATGCTAGTGAGGCAGAAAGAATACTGGGCATAAATGTGATGTGATGTGATGTGATGTGATGTGTACCTATAGAGCGCTCTATCATCTGGCAGGGTACCCTGGGGCTTCCTGGCACATCTGCCAAGTAGAGTCCTGGACAAATCTGGCGGTCCTTCAAACTACTGTTCATTCGTTTTCGACACTAATATCAGCCGTATGTTTGCCTTGTGCCATAGTGAAAGGCACAAGGGCTGGTATGGAAAAAAGAATGAATGAAAATGTTCAATAGAATTTTATAAGCTAGCGTTTCTCCAATTGTTTAATAAACATTGAAAATTATTCAGAAAGCGTGAAGACACTTTTAAGTAATTTCTTCATTCGAAAAATGCCCGATGATTTTACTGCTTTTTCCCATATTCCTTCGGGCAGAGACTTAAAAATACAGGCCAGGCCTGTAGAAAAAATCCAGCTAGCAGTCCTGGACCAATAGGTTGAGGGAGCGTTTTCCACAAGGCCCAGATACAACCAGGCAGAGCTTAATTTGTTCTGCCAATCCCAGGGGCTGTCGCTATCTATGACTGGTCTTAAATGTGCTCATATGCCTCTTTGCCCCCTCAGCAGATGCCTCCTCCCCCTTATCTCACTCTGCTTTCCTTCACTGTCACTGTTTTTGCATCCTTCTCTCCCCATCTTTCCCCATTTTGTATTTTTCTCCTTCTTATTTTGGGTCAAAGTCTGATGAGGAAATACAAGTTCCAATCCTCAAAAAAGAGTGCCAGCGTGCCCCACCTGCAACCACCGCCCAAGCACCGAAGTCAGAGGTTGGAAGAGGTAAACTGTGTTCATTATGTAAGTAAATCATACAGATGTACAGGTAAAGTGAAGATTGCTCTTTTTATTGTCATGGCACTCCGTGGTAATCCGCGATCCATACATACGCAAACATGGCTCCACTTGCCTTCAATCACGTATCTGCAAGTGGAAATGTGATAATACTAATGATACTAACGATTGTAGGAGTAATATTAACTTTATATACTTTATATAGCGCTTCAAACACGCTTCTGTTTCTTAGCGCTTCAAAATATGTATTACTATGGGGCATATATACAAGGAGTAAATGCCACCAGAACATCACTTTTTGCGACGTTCTGGTGGCATTAAGTCATTTGACGTATTTACAAGGTGGCGTTGAGCCACTTAACGCTATGCAGTTTTTTTACCACCAGCATCAGGGAAAATGCAGGGGTGCACTGTATTTTTTGAAAATACAGCACATCCCAGCATTTTAAAACTGTTGGAGAGCGCCGTTTTTGGAGTAACACTGCACTCCACCAGTTTTTTTAAAATATGGCCCTGTGTATCTTGGAAATATAGCTACAACTATATTTATTTTCTTCTTCATGCCCAAATTTACTGGAGAATGGAATGTGACAACTGGTGTAAGCGTTAGTTATTATAACAATAAATGATCATCTATGATTCGCCTAAACCTTACAAGCGTACTATAGCTCTGGATAACAGATGGTGACGTTTACCAAGCTCAGTGGTACTCAACTGAGTAGCCACTGAAGACTGCAGAGAAGAGTAAGCCTCTGAAACTGACCTACAGGTTGTGAAGCAGAAGTGCAGCCGAATAACGCATGTGGTAGCGTTCTGGCTGTTGCACTGTGGACATGTTCTCGGCTGGCCACACAAAGGGTTTGCATGGTTGAAGGACAAGGAATAGGACACAATACAACGCACACATTTACAACACATGCCATTACAACGCAGTCATTACAACGACTGGGTTGTTACGACGCATAGCATTACAACGCAAGTCATTACAACAACTTGCTGTAGGGGGGCGGTGGAGTTTGGAATAGTATAATTTACTATTCCAACTCCAGTTGTGCAACAGAAGGGAAGGAGTTGAATTTAAAATCCATCAGCTTCTGCATTGTAACGGCTTGCGTTGTAACGGTATGCGATGTAACAACGCAGTTGTTATAATGACCACGTTGTAATGGCATGCATTGTATCGACTTTGTTGTAAATTATGCTTCTCGTGGACAAGACATGTATGTAAGTGGTGAAGATATGGGTATCAGAGCTGGATCAAGTATGATCTCTAAGCGCATTCATTAAATCAGCCTAAAATGAAAAGGTGTGATACTTGCTCAAAGGTTGCCTTAAGGGGGGTCGTGCTGCCCTTGTTGTCATAGACCTTCTCGGTCACCACCTCCGGCTGCATCTCCAGGACCTTCCCGAGGTCCGTCAAGAATTCGACACTCAGCACCTTCTTGATGGTTTTATCGTCTGCAAACGCCAAACATTTATACTTGTGGTAGTCGCAACCCAATTTTCTCGCTCTTGTCAACCAGGGCTCATCCTTGTTGGTGGGTGGTCGGGCTGAGTATATGACCCCATCATCACGAGAAACACACCACAGATTCCCATCAGAGCTGAATCCGATGAAGTAGCTTATCTGATCCCAACCACTGGCTCCAACGACGATGCTCTGTGCCACCCAGTTGCCGTCCGTGGTAGACAGGGATTGATTTCTTCGAAGTGATCCTTCGTAAACACCCCACATGCTGCCATCTGGGTCATAGCACAGCGCATCAAACAGTTGCCATCCGCTGCCACATATCTTAGCTGCCTGGCGAAAGATCCAGGGCACCTCTGCGTGTTCAGGCTCAGGCCCCGTGTACCAGGCACCGGCTTTGGTCACCGCAAAGAGTTTACCAGTGGGACTGAAATAGAGGAACTTACACTGGTCCCACCCACCTTTGCCGACACATTTTGCCTGAGAAAACCAGTCGCTCCATGGCGTGCAAGGTGATGGTCCCTTGAAGAGCTCATCTCCCCGCACAACAAACATCTGACCTTTTGGATTGAAGAAGACATGGCTGGAATTCTCGAGCTTCCCCAGGAGCTTGGCTCGCTGATGGTAATCATCCTCACTTGAAAGGGGAGGCAGACCGATTCTGCAGTTGTTGTCATTATCAATGGTGAACAGGACGGTCTCTAGGAAGCAAAATATAAACACCTGTTACTCATTCACCCTTCCAGCAGCTTGGAAAAGTTGGTGTGGCAATAGAGAATCCTCCCGGCCTTCCCCCTCATAGCACCTCCCCTTGAAACCACATTGCTCTGGTATATGTCAGGAGTAGTAAATACAAATACAGAAGTACACTGATAACCACATGACTGGATTTCGCTCCAGTTTACTTTCTGGCATTGCCAGACCATTCCTTGCCATACACTGCCACTGCCTTTCTTCTGAAGAACGTTGGTATCTTAATGTTTATTACAATGGACATATGTCATAGATTGGCTGTTTGTTGTAAGCTATTCTAATGTAGGCATGACTATAATACAACTATATTTTTTCTCTAATATTGGATACTCCGGCCCAGATTTTCTAAGAACTTGCGTTAACTGTATAATTTCTTAAGCTTATTTAGTTTAAGTTGGGTTTGTATAGAAAGAATAAAGTTTTCTTAACTATAACTTAGCTTTACCCTTGGCTATTTTCATTCATTTGAAATGGTTTTTATTTTTGTAATAAAACTCTTAGTGTCAAGAGTCATCAAATGGAGTGTTGTTAAGTGCACTGTCATAGAGTATAGTAAAGGACAGTGTGGTACAGCGTAGTGTCATAAAGTTAGTGTTCTGGGGTAGAATACAGTGGTGGGGAGTGGCGATGCATATAGTGGAGTAAAGTGTTTTTTAATAGACTGGCGTGGCGTGTCCTATAGTGAAGTGGAGTAGTGTGTTCAGTCGAGTGGCATGTTGTACAGTACAGTTGAGTGTCGTTCAGTGGGGTATCTTCAACTGTAGTGTCTAGGAGTCGAGTGTCATGGAGAGGAGTGATATCAAGTGGCATAGAGTTGAGTAAAGTGTCATAGAATGGCATAGAGTGGAGTAGAGTGATGTACAGTGCAGTGCAGGGGCATACAGTATACTACGGTGTCTGGCAGTGGCATAGAGTGCAGTAGGGTGGTGCTGAGGCAGTTTTATGCTGTAAAGTTGAGTGTTGTAGAGTGGAGCCGAGTACATTCGAGTTAAATCCCTCCCCCCTCTGACACTCCTGAATAATTCTTTTAAACTGGGCCTGCTTCCCAGCTCTTTTAAAGTCGCTGAGGTGGTGCCTATTCTTAAAAAACCCAACGCTGATCCATCTGTTATGAGTAATTTTCGCCCCTTAGTAAAGTCCTTGAGTCCCATGTCACAAACTCCCTGAGTCTTTTTATCGAGCGTTCACAGTTCCTCGATTCCCAACAAGCCGGTTTTAGACCCGCCCACTCCACTGAGTCGGTCCTTCTCTCAGTGATGGAGGAACTGCGGAGGGGAGCTGACTCCAACATCAGTCAGGTCCTGGTACTCTTGGATTTGTCGGCCGCCTTCGACACAGTCGACCATGATATCTTGGTCGACCGTGCCAGGGAGGCCGGCATCCAGGGATTGGCTCTTAATTGGGTCTGCTCTTTTTTGAGCAACCGTTACAAGGCTGTCCATCTCTCCCAGTTCTCTGCTGAGAAAGTTGGGATGACTTGCGGTGTCACACAGGGCTCTTCCCTTTCCCCTCTCCTTTTTAATTTGTACCTGACCCCCCTCATCCGCTCTTTAAGAAGCAGCAAGGTCACCGCATTTAGTTATGCGGATGACATTCAGCTGATCTTCGACATCAACCCATCAGAACATTCTGTTTATAATTTTCAGTCCACCTTGTGTCACATCAGTGACTAGATGGGGGCAAATCACCTCTAACTTAACCCCGATAAGACTGAGCTGGTTCTTATCGGGGTGCTTCTAACCCATGGAGGTCTCATTTCAGGCCAACTAGTTTGGGTCTTCCCCCCCCTCTCCCCCCCCTCCCTACCAACTCAGCAAAAAGTCTTGGGGTGATCATCAGCAACGATCTCTCAAAGAAGCCCCAGATCAATGATGTAGTCTCTTCCAGCTTCTTTCATTTACGCAAAATTCGTAAAATTGCCCGTTTCCTCACTACTGATGCCCTCACCTTGACCCTTTTGGCTTTGGTTATTTCTAGATTAGACTACGCCAACTCCCTCTATGCTGGCATTCCCACCTATCAATTGAATAGACTACAGCTGGTTCAGAACCAGGCTGCACGGTTGATTTTTCACCAGCCCAGTCATCAGCATGTGAGTCCCCTGCTGGAGACCCTCCATTGGCTCCCGGTAGCAGAACGCTGTTATTTTAAACTAGGCTGTATCATCTTCAAAGCCCTAGCTGGTCTTGGCCCGTCATTCATCTCTTCTTTACTTCACCATATTGCTCCCCCCCGCAACCTTCGTTCTTCCCACCTGGCCCTACTAAAGACCTCTGCTTTTAAATGCAAGAAATATGGAGGGCTTAGATTCTCCTTTCTAGCCCCATCCTTTTGGAATGCACTCCCCTCAGAATTTAGGTTTACTGTCTCCTACACCCACTTTAGGTCCCTTCTTAAAACCCACCTGTTCCGTAAAGCACACAACTGAGTTCCCTCCTGATCTGCTATCTCATGCTCACAGCGCCAAGAAACCGTCAGGTGTGAGTCGCACTTAATAAATATTTTTACATAACATAACATAACATTAAATACAGTGGTGTATAATGGGCTAAACTGCCATACAGTGTAGTAGAGTGGCAAAGCATAAAGTGAACTAAAGTATTATATAGTAGAGCGGTGTCTCGTATTCTCCACTGCTGTGGAGTGTAGTACACTTTAGTGGTGTAGTACACAGTAGAGTAAAGTCTTATAGAGTGGAGTGGAGTGGCATGTCGTACAGTGGAGTGGTATGCCATGTTGTAGAGTGTGTGGAACTGTCATTCATTGGATTACAGTGCAGTGGTATAGAGTAAAGTGTTGTATAGTGTGGTGAGGTAGAGTGTGTTGTACAGTGTGCTATAGTGGAGAGGAATATAGTGTTGAAGAGTGTAGTGGCATACAACGTCGTTGAGTGTAGTGGCACTGAGTGGAGGGGAATACAGTGGGAAAGTGTAGAGTAGAGTATCATAGAGTAGAGCGGCACCCAATGGAATAGCATACAGTGTAGTGGTGTATAGTGGAGAAGAGTACAGTGCAGGGCCGGATTGGCCATAGCGGGCATCCAGTGTTTCTCCTGTAGAATGGAAGAGTGGGGGCCGGCTTTGTAGCGGTCAAGGCCAGTTTTGCAGCAGTGTTGCAATATCAGCTCCTAGTAACAAAATCAGCAGTGCTTTACACTTGCCCCCACCCCTCTTGGGGTCTGGTCCGACAAAATTTTCAGGGTTGCTTTGGGTTCCCAGTCCGGGCCTGGTACAGTGGAGTTGCTTATAGTGGAGTGGCATTGACTGGACTGGTGTACGGTGAAGTGGAGTAGAGTGGAATGCATACAGTGGAGTGGGGTACTTTGGATTAGCATACAGTTAAGTGTTATAAAGTCAAATTATTTGGAGGGTGAGTGGTGTAGAGTGGAGTGCCATACAGTGGCAAAGCAAAGATTGGAGCTGCGTA
This sequence comes from Lissotriton vulgaris, assembly GCF_964263255.1. NCBI lineage: Eukaryota > Metazoa > Chordata > Amphibia > Caudata > Salamandridae > Lissotriton > Lissotriton vulgaris. Next base: position 62,376,238 of record NC_141689.1, read on the forward strand.
CAGTGCACTGCCATAGGATGGAATAGTGAACAGAGCAGTAACGTGTAGTCGAGTGGCATTGGCGTACACTGTAGTACAATACAGTGGAGTGGCACACAGTGGAGTAGGGTAGAGTGAGATAGCATAGAGTGGAGCAGCATAGAGCTGAGTTGTTTACAGTGGAATAGCAGAGTAGATTGCCGTCGGCTGCAGTAGAGTGCAGTGGAGTGTCGTAGACTGAGGTGGCATACAGTGAATTAGCGTACAGTGGAGTGGCAGTGAGTGGAGAGGTGTACAGTGGAATAGCACAGAGTGGAATGGCATGGAGTGGAGTGGTGTAGAGTGAAGTGAGGTAGTGAAGTGGAGAGCAGAATTGTGCCGTAGAGTAGAGTGACATACAGTGGAGTAGCATATGGTGAACTAGCATACTTTGGGAGGCATCCAGTGGCGTGCCTTACACTAGAGTGCCATAGATTGGAATAGCATACAGTGGAGTGGCTTAGAGTGCAGTGGTGTACAGTGGAGTGGCTTACAGAGGAGTGGGATACAGTGTAGTTGCATATATTAGAATAGCCTAGAGCGGAATAGTTTACAGTGCAGTGCCGTACAGTGGAATAGTGTGTAGTGCAGTGGTGTAGAGTGGAGTGGCATACAGAGAAATGGCACTACCTCTAGTGTCAAACACTGAAGTGGCATTGATTGGAATAACATATAGTGGAGTGAAAAAGAGTGCAGTGTAATACAGTGGGGTGGCATACAGTAGAGTGGGGCATAGAGGAATGCCGTACAGTGGAATAGTGTACAGTGAGTGGCGAATAGTGGAGTTTGGTAGAGTGGAGTGGCAAACAGTTGAATAACGTAGAGTTGAGTGGCCTAAAGTGTAGTTGTGAGCAGTTAAATAGTTTAAAGTAGAGTGGCATACAGTGGAGGGGGGCGCAGTGGTGTGATGTTGAGTTTAGTTGTGCAGAGTAGAGTGGTGTACAATATCGTAGCATACAATGAAGTGATGAAGCGTGCCATAGAGTAGAATGGAGTGTGGTAGAGTGTAGTAGCATACAGTGGCATACTATAGATTGCAGTGGCATAGAGTGAAGCAGTGTACAGTGGAATGAGGTACATTATAGTGACATACAGTAGAATAGCGTAGATTGGAGTGCTGTAGAGTGGAGTGGTGTAAAGTGGAATGGTGGGTAGTGATGAGGCATACAGTGGAGTGGCATAGAGTGGGATAGAACACAGCCGGGTGACTCAGAGTGGAGGAGCGTAGATTGGAACAGCATATAGTGCAGTGGAGTACAGTGGAGTGGCATAGAGTGTATAAAGTACTGTGGAGTGTTGTAGAGTGGTGTGGCAAACAGTGGAATAGCATAGTGTAGTGGCGTAGAGAATAGTGGCATAGAGAGGAATGGCATATTGTGAAGTGGTATAGAGTAGAAAAACTTTGAGTTTACTGACATGCTGTGTAAGGATGTATGATGGAGTGGTGTATAGTGGAGTACCATGGAGTAGAGTGGTGTAGAGTAGAGTGATTTACAGTGGAATAGCATAGAGTGTAGTAGCATGGACTGTGAGGATTTAGAGTGGAATGGCGTAGTGTGGAGTGGCAAAGAATGGAGTGGTGTACAGTTTAATTGCATACAGTGGATCGTCGTAAAGTGGAGTGGAGTAGAGTGGAGTGGCATACACTTGAATACTGGGTGGGGTACACTGAAGTGGCGTATAGTGGAGTAGCATAGAGTAGAAAAGCATAGAGTGGAGTGTCGTAGAGTTGAATTGTGTACAGTAGCATACAATGGAGTAGCATACAGTTGAGGGGCACACAGAAGAGTGTCTTAGAATGGAGTTACGCAGAGTGTAATAGCTTACAGTGGAGTGGTGTGGCATGGAGAGGAGTGGAATGGCATACATTGGATTAGAGTGGAGTGTGATGTAGAGTGCAGTGGTGTAGCCTGTAAAAGAATAAAGTGGATCTGTGTAGAGTGGAGTGGCATAGAGTGAAGTGGCGTAGAGTGGAGTGTGGTAATTGAAACAGATTTATTATGAAAGTGTTTGAACGGATGCAGATTTAATGTGTTAGGAATATACATTATGAGGTTTATATTTTAATTTGTGTTAGTATGTCTGAAAAGTGTAAGTAGTGCTAAAGTTATAAGTCTGAAAAGAACATAGTTAGATATTGTTCTGTGGTATACCACAGTAAGTTTGCAGTATACTGAGGTACATGCAGATGATAATTCAGCATGTGATTTGCTAATGGTTGTGTTTATTAAGGGTAATATTCAGCCATGTAATTTTTCTCACAGTTGGGCTATATTCTGGGTTTGCGACAATCTGGGTTCAGATAGAGTTCCAGAGGGAAGTGTTCTAGCTGAAGAATTCCACTTCTGTTTTGTCTGTGCTGAGTTTCAAGTGGTTGGTTTTCATTCAGCTGTAGACTCCGGACATGCATGAGGTGAAGGTAGTCCAGATGTTGGATGTTTTGTCAGAAAGTGACAGGATACGCCTGGTGTTTTTGGTTTAGGAAATTATGTTGATTTAGTTGGATGGGATGATGTTAGTGAGCAATGCCATGTTTGAGTTGAACAGCATGGGGCTGTGTGATGATCCTTGGGGTACATCGCAGATTAGTTTGGTGGCAGCTGAGATGTAGGATGCAGCGCTGACTGAGTACGTGCAGCGAGGAAAGACCAGATCCAGTCAATGGCGAGGCCTTGTTGTAGGAAGCTGGCTCTGTATATACTATACAAAAATGAGGTATAGTGTGCAGAGTCCAGTGGAACACCAAAGGTAGGCAGAGGTAAAAGTAGATAGCACCATACTCTCTATTTGTGGTAGTGTGGGCGAGCAGTAAGGCTTTATCAGAGGGTAGTGTTAAGCATTTGTTGCACACACTAAATGAGCAAATGATTGCACACACTCAGACTAAACTCAGACCAATTTGCTTTGTTTAAAAATATTATTTAGTTATACTTACTTCTTAGAACCAAGCAAGCCTGGCACAGGTAAGTGATTTATACTTTGCAGTAACAATACAGTTTGAATTGCAGTTGAATATATACTTTGGTTTGGTGACAGTAGAATTACTGGAAATGCAATACCTTGAAATATTGTACATACACTTTATAATGACTTTTCAACAGCAGGTCATATAAATTACTTTGCAGATTACTTTTCTTACACTGTGTAGTATACCTGGATACTGCACTGGGACATTTCCTGTAAAAAGGTTCCTAAATGTGTTTTGGTTATTTGTACACAGTTGTGTAAACTTTTATAGATTTTCCAACTCAAAACTTAGAAACTTTTTCATAAAAAACGGTTGATGTTATCCTATGGGAGGAAATAGAGTTATCGGTTAACAGGTAAGTACTTTGTTGGGGGAATTGGTTTTCTGGGGTTAGACTCAGGGGTCTCCCAGGGTCTAGGATGCACTCTCAAAGCACCCTCAGCAGCACTAGGGCAGCCGGGTGCAAAGTGCTGAGGCCCCTTTTTTTTCCAATGGAGGACAGGGCGCCTCTGGTTGGTGGCTTCTGAAGCACAGGCCACAAGGTTGTGGGAACAAAGCTCCTGGACATTAGCTCAGGGCAAACGGGTGTTCAAGTTAGCACCAAAAGTACACCCTCAGCGGCACTATGGCGGCCGGCTGCAGGGTGCTCTTTTGGCGCCGGGTGCCCAGTTACTTTTATTGGGTATTCTGTGGTTTGTAAAGACACTGCAGACTTGGGGGTAAAAGACTTTGGGGAGCAACCACCTCTTGGAGATGTAAGTTGGGATGCTGGGGTTGGCTAGACACCGACGGTTGGGCTACCTAAGGCCGTGGGGCGTCAGGTGCAGAGGTGTCTTTTAGGGTAGGATCTTCTTACTAGCTCCTGGTAGTGGTTAGCGGGACCCTCCAGATTGAGGTGCAGGTGTTGGCTTGAGGTTTGAAGCAGGTCAGGGATCACTGGGACTGGGCTCAGGATCACCAGGGAGACCTCCCCGTGGTGTTGGGTCACTAGAACTCAAGCTATGGGCGACGGGTGCAGAGTGGTGCAGACTCAAGGATTCCGCCAGAGCTGGAGTCTGTGGGTGAACAAATCCAGTGTTCGCAGGAGACATAGTCTTTTCTATGGAACGTGGGTCATGTCCTCTGGGTTCTTGAGGTTTCTGGCTGCAGGACAAACCGGAGTTTTGCTTCTGCAGGTTCGAGGTGGGGACCGGCTGGTAGGGCTGTGGCCAAGTCAGTGAGCGCTCTCATCTTCTTACCTTAGGCACGGCTGTTTGGTCCTTCTTCTTTTTTTCTTGGTTGTTGCTTGTCTCAGGAGGTAAGGCTCAAGGGTGCCCCAAAATACTAGATTTAGGGGTGTTACAGGTAAGTAAAAAGTTGGGACCAATGGGTCCCTTCCTTGGGGTGGGAACATCCCGTATTATGCCATCCTCCAGTGGGATGGTGGCATATGCCTCACTCTGGTTGGCTTGGCCCCCACCTGTAAGGGCAGGGACTGAGCATTGTGTTTCACCCCGCCTCCTCCACTGGAGGGATGGGGCTGGCAGAGGTGGGCATTCCTCCCTTCCTCACTTGGTTTTCACGCCGATTCTCCTTCCCAAAGTGGGGGTCAGAACCGGTGGTGACCAGTTGCTGGAAGCAGCAAAAGGCCTGGGGAAGATCACAAAGGCGGCACCTCATCCCAGGATGTGCATTGTTTCAGACCCCTGAGAGCAGCAGGCTCTAGACCCAAGGGTCCAGAAACATGTCTGATGGTGCCATCTGGGGAGCAGCCACTCAGCCTGTACACTGGTGTTAGGCCATTTTTCAACTGGCATTTTCATTAAATCCCACACTGGCATCAGTGGGTGTTTAATGTGCTGAGAAGTTCGCTACCAAACTTCCCAGTTGTCAGTAAAGCAATTATGGTTTGTAATGACAAACTCCCAGCATAATATACTCTTAATGGCATTACTGCACCTACAGTGTCTAAGAATTGGCTTAGGCACTGTCTGGGTACATGGCTCATGCACCTGTACCCACACCACTGGTGTAATGTACCCAGCTAGAGGTATGGCTTATCAATGTAGGACAGTGGGTTGTAGGCATGGCACACAGGTATGTGTGCCATGTCAACTCTTCACTTTGTTCTGCACCAAAACACGTCTCAACGGGCAGGTAGACTGTAATAGTAGACGGGTCCAGCTTGTGTTTTAATTTGGTGTAGATGTTGCTGTAACCAAAATAGTGGGAGAGCTGGGTGATAGTTCTAGACCTGTAGGTGAAATCCTTTATGGTGCAAAAATGTGTTTGTCCTGTTTTTGATGTATTCAGTCAGTACTGACTGCTTGGTGGATTTGTTTTGCTGGTGGCAGAATCTCGGGCTGATTTGTATTTGCTTTTTTATGTTTCACTGTGGGTCTCTCTCCATCTATGTTCAAGTTGCTTTCAGTGATGTTTGGTGAGTGCTGGTTCTTACATGGCCCAGCTTGCTTCATCCTGGATTAGATAGAGTTAGCGGTTTTGAGCGGAGCTAGGGTGTCAGTGACAGAGGTGATCAAGGTGTTGAAATATTGTTGGATTGCAAGAGATCATCATGGTGTAGTGATCAGTGGATTCAGAGCTCTGTGGTCCTTTTTTCTTCCTTGTTCCATTTTCTTTGCATGATTTTTGCATGTTTTGGTCAGCGCTAGTGTATGACTGCGTGGTCAGTCCAGACAATAGCTTGTTCACCAAGATTTCATTGAAGTTAGTGAAGATGGGGTCAAGGAGATGTCTGGTGGTGTAGGTAGGGTCTTTCACTCATTGGTCAGGTCTACCAAGATGTTGCTGGTGAGGTTCTCCTGGTGGTAATTGAGGCCACTGAGGAGGATCTAAGAGCTGGAGTTCAGCACCATGGGAGCATTTAAGTCTGAGATGGAGTAGCCAGAGTCGGATCATGAGCCAGGAGCCCTGGTGTTCTAGATGGTTACTAGTGGAGGTAACTGAGGAGTGTATCCTTTCTTTGAAGATAATGGCTAGTCATGTACCTTTCAGTGAGTTATGGCCTGGCTTAAGATCTTGCATCTATGGGATGCTAGGTGCTATTGTCTGAAATGAGCCAAGTTTCTATCAGGAAGAACAGGTCTGGTGAGATTTCATGCAGGAGGTCCAGCTCTTCAATGGCATGTTGGCCAATCAAGCCGGTGTTGAGGAGGAGGCAGGTCATAGAATGCTGAGAGTTGCGTGGGGGTGATGTGGATTTTACTGTTGCATATGAGGATGGTGGCAGGGGGTGGATAAGGTTGGGGTGGAGGAGAAGTGACAGGAAGTGCATGAGAATGCACCTTTTGTGTTGGACAGGTAGGCCAGGGTGCTGTTCTGGGAGAAACGTCTGGTGTTCAGGGCTTGGAGAGCTGCTGTAGAGTAGTGTCTGAGAGTGCAGTGGGTATGTAGAGTACCAGGAATTAAGCACTGGGTACGAACGGGCTCAGGCAGGCTTGCCTTTGACATACCAGTGTGGCACCTGTTGTGTGCATCTGCCAAGCACCAGCACTGAGCTGCGACTAAGTAAGAGTGATAGGGTGCAGTAGGCAAAGCTAGAGTGAGAACTAGTAGTGGCAGGAAAGCCTGTGAAAGCATGACATGAGTTAATACATGGGAAGGCCATGGCCTGATGGGTGCCAGTGATTACATCTGGCAAAAAGGGAAGGGAAAAGGACTTTTTCGACAAACCAAAAAACATTAGTGACATAACTGACAAACATATGCAAAATGATTTACAATATGGTTCAACTAGCTCCCTAGGATGCCTTCACAATAATTTTAAATAGGGGGAGTGACTAAAGACCTGAAGGCCATTTATCTGGTTTTTCTAAAAAGTCCTTTTCAAAGTTTGTTGTTATGAATTTGATTATATAGCAGCCATATATATTTTTGACAAGAAGTTCAAAAAATATATCTTTGTGTGAATATAAGTATATTGTGTGGTGTATCTCTCATTCTTGTCATTTAAGATTACATTTGAATTATTTTGATAAAAAATCCTCCAGTGAGGCAAGATTACAGACTGTGTTTGATGTCCTCTCAAAGTCCAATAGCCATTGCATGAGGCCACGCTAAGGGCTGGTTTTGGCACGAAAAAAATCAGATTGGAAGAAATGCAAAATTAGTGGTTGCAGAAGTCTTGTCTATGCACCTCTGTCTGTTCAGGATTTCTACTTTAAGACTTAGGGCACAATTACGATGCGGGCTGAAATGGCTATGACCCTCATTTGTAGCCCTTCAGCCTGCATCATAATTGGTTAGTCGGATTCTTTCCCGAATGACCCATTTTGATGGGGTCGGTCGGAAGGGAATCAAATTTGGTTTCTGAATGGCCCCTGATGGGCTCATAGAGCCAGTCTGTAATTTGGAAAGCCTTTAGCAATCCCTCGCTCGGCTCTTTCTGGTCAAGGAATTACGATGGAAGATTCAGCCTTTCTGTGCCTGCTTTTCCAACACAGTCTATGAGGCACCTATGGTACCCACCTGTTGATCCCTGCACCCGTAGCAGGAACTTTTAGAATGAACTGCACCTCTGCTCGGAATGCATGCTCCAATTGTAAAGTATAGGATTGTGAATGAACAGGGTTCGGTCGCATCCTTCTTGTTGGGCTGGGGCCGATGACTGGAGGTCATTTGGTTCAAGTTACTAGAGATGCCGGATGGACTCGGGTCTGTCCGGCATCATAATCTGGCTCAAATTCCTCCAGTGGGGCAAGCGTCACATCTTTATCTGATGAAGTCACAAGGTCCTGCTGATGCTACAGGTGTGTTAGAAGACTATAAATTCTCTAACTCCCAACTTGACATGCTTTCTAGAACAGTTCCTTTCGGGCTCTTTTAAGGCTCTTAGGACATCAGTGACAGCACCTAGGGTTCAGGTGTCACTCTGTAGCAGAGGTCACAAGCAAGGTTTAGTCCTGATCCAGTTGCTGCAGGTCAGCTGGGTACTTGAGGAAAAAGGCCCCTAGAAGCGTGTTTTGTCCCATTAGCCATACAGGCACCGGCCAACTGACCCTTGGAGTGCACTTCTTTGTCCTGGATACAAGAAGGAGCATGTCCATTTCTTCATGGTTCCTCTCAGATCACAGACCATAGGTCTAGTCCTCTTCTTATCTTCCCAGCTCCAATTTTTTTTCGGGTGCAACATTTATTCTCAGCTTGAGGGTGGAGGTGACACCCGGGCAAACCATAAACAGCATGGTAAAAGTTTCTGGGCTCAACTCTACCCAGTTTTTCAGTAGTTCCTCTATACATTAGTGAACCCAGCCCCAAAATATGATGCAGCAGCAAAATTTCAAGATGGCAAAAGCCACACAAAGTTTAGGCTCTGAATGCTGCGGGGGTATTTGTGAGTGTCATAGGGGAATCACCAGTGTCCTTTCACATCTAATACTAAACTCTACTTTGAGACAGACACTGTACTCACAAAAACCCAGCGACAGATTTCTGCCAGGTCAAAAGCAGGGTCCTTCAGTAACCTGACCGGGATCCACAATTACCCTGCATTCCTGTTTTTCTGCTTTCATGAAAACCCAAGTGCTACATGTGGTGTACCAAACCTGTAAAATAGTACTTAACAGTGTGCTGAGCCCCCACCCTGCATATTCTGTTCTCACGACAGCCTATTGCTTGGTCTTAGGAGGCATCTCACACCTTTTTCTTTACCTATCAAGGCTGAGTAAAGGTTTAGAGCTGGCAGAGACGTAATCTAATTTTTTAAAGTTACTTTTCTTTAATATTTATGAAAAATCTGACTTCATCAATTAATTGGAAGTAAGTAACTGTAAAAAAACAGTTGGGTGATTTCTTGTATTGCTGATCCCTTTCCTGAGATATAGTATTAGTATTTCAAGCTGTACTCTGTTTTTCTACATAGTGCAGCTAGGCCTGCCATAGTGAAAATAGCTTTAGGAGCTTTGTCACTGTAGGTACAGGGTAAAATGTACTTTCTTCATGTCCTGCAATGCATCCTATCTTTTGGGATTAAAGGCTTAAATAGGGGTAACTTAATATCTAAAAGCAAAGTCTTTACGTGCCAAACTGGGTTTTATTTTCACAGGCCACGGTGTAAGCTTACCCTTCAATAATAAGGCTTCCCCTTCTACGCCTGAAGTCATGTTTCCACAGCCACTATAGTGGATCGCACAATACGATAGGCGCTGCAGTCCACTAGTGGCAAATAACTTCCAGGCCATGCTTACAATTTATACACCATATACTAGGGACATATTGGCAAGTAAAATATACTAATGAGAAATGGGTCCGTTTAACTATGTTTGAAAGAGGAGCGCATGTTCTGGTCTACTGATTAGGAGGGGTGAATGGAGTTCTAAAACCAGCAAAAATATAGGGTCCAGCAGAAAGCAAAACATCAAGGATGACCATGGAGAAAAGGTCGATTTCCTAAAGTCTTACAGACTTTTGATACCACAGTGCCTGCAGCCAGAGGTAAAAGGAGGACATGGAACATAATCGCAGCTGCATTTTAAACAAGGAAAACAATACCTGGCTTTTACTTCTTCTGATATTTTTTTCTAAAAGGAAAAGATCAAGAGAAGGCAGATATTTATGGCAAAGTGCTAACTGCTTTTTGGAGTTTTAAATTACATAACACAGATTCTTCTTATATTATTCTTGTTTGCAATGACCCTGAAAAAGCAAGATATCAAGATATCAAGGATTTAAGTGGTTTGAGGGAAAGGCAATGGTTGAACCTTGTTACTATACAGCAACAGGTACTTTATCCCATATATTTCATTTTACTATGAAGCACACTGGCACCCCAAGATATTTAGGTAATTTAGATTCAACAATTATCTGTTATAAATTAAATGGCTTTACATAGATCTTTGAGTGTGGTGAGTCATTAAATGTACTGGTTTAAAAATACAATTATAAAGGGAGGAGATATATGCTTGCAACTGTTATGGTATGTCCTGCGAGATAAGGGACCTACACAATGTTGCATCATAACAATATTTAAAATTCAGAAGGAAACAACATGAATATTTTCCCAGTGAATAGAAACGTAGCAGGCACTTGAGAATTCATAGAGTTGCGTGCGTGGAATGAGAAACACACAAAGTTGGGCCACTACCGTTTCTGTTCAAGGTTAAAGCGCAATCAAAGAGTAGGAGCCAGATGTACGAACGTTTCGCAATTTGGTAATATGTGAAAAAACTGGTTACCAACCAAAATAGCCTTTGTGCATACGGTTGTTAATTTCAGCGAACCAACAAAATACAGAAACGTTAATTTTTTAATCCCATAAGGAATTGTTAACAGGCTTTCTTAATAGCAATTCGTTGTTTGTGTGTATGTATTAGTTGCAAAAATGATGATTTCCCATGTGCAATTTAGCTTCAAATAGAATTAGAAGGTTATTCAGATGCAACGTATATAAACAGCCTCGGAGTGCATCAGGTCCTTTCTCAGAGGAAGAGGACACCATTTTTTTTCTGGCTTTTGATTTGTATTACTATGCATTTTTTTAGCAAAAGCAGGGGCATATTCTAAGGGACTCATAAAATCAGAGAAATTCAGCAGTTATAGTCAGGTGAGCTAACTATAACTCGCGCCCCCCAATGCACTGCTGATGACATCACATATTACATCATTCATGACATGGTCAATGATATCACTGATGACATCACTGATGACATCTCAAATGATACCACCGATGACATCATCCAGTGACTGTGTGTTTCTGCGTTGCAGGGAGGTGTACTGCGGCCATGCCCATTTTTACACCACACTGCAAACGTAGCTCCTGGCATGCTGCTGCTCAGAGATTGAAGTCCACTTGTGCCCTTAGGTCCTCAGAACGCCTCTCTGCAACACAGCTCTGTGGCACTTACTGGAGGTACCTGGTGGGATAGTTGCCCCCAGGGACCCTCAGTATTTAAGGGGAATTAATTCCCAACCTACCACGCACCATGGGGCCCGTTTCAGAGTGGTGCAGGAAGGGGGCGGGACCTCCCACGAGACACCAGCTTTTTTTGTTTATTTTATTTTTTAGAAGGGGGCTATCTGCCCCTCTTCTTTTACCATTTTTGGGCCCAGGGGACCCCATCCCCCAGGGCCTGACCCCTATTTATTAAAAATATTTTATTCTAAATGGGAAGGGGGCCGCATGGCCTCCTCCCAAGGCCAATTTCAGCCCCGGGGACCCCATCCCCCGGGGCATGGCCATTGTTTTTTCCACTTTTTATGTTTTTTTCTTTGGAGGGGTCCGCATGGCCCCCGTCCTCAGGCCAATTTTGGCCAAGGGAACCCCATCTCCCGGGGCCGGCCATTCCGTTTTTTTTAATTTTTTTTTTTTTTGCAGGAGAGGGGGCACGTGACCCCCCTCCCAGGCCACTTCTGGCCTCGGGGACCCCATCCCCCGGGGCCTTACCTCAAGGTTTGGGACCCGTGTGAGAGCCCCATTGCCCCCATGGTCCCACCGGCACCCCACCTCCTGTGGGAGCCGGCATTGCTTTTGCACAAGGGGAGCTGCTGACATGCTGCTCCCCTTGGGCAAAATCAATTTTGCTTTCTTTCATTGAAGAGAGAGCAGGTTTCCTGCTCTCGCTTCAATGAAGCAAAGCAGGGTTTGCTATGGCAGGGCGAGAGATGTGCTCCTGCCCTGTCGTAGCAAATGGCAATGACCTGGGTTTGGGTACCCCGGGACATTGCAGGAGCCGGCCCTGGGGGTGGTTGTCCGCAGGGCCATTGAGGGCTCCATGACGGGAGCTCCGTGGCCCACTCCCTTCAAGTAAAACGCCCCCGGGAGGTGGTGGTCCCAGGGGGTTGGGGGGCCTACGAGGTCCACGCCTATAAATAATCAAAGCCCCGGGGAGGTGGCGGTTCCCGGGGCTGCAGGGGGGCCACGTGCCCCCCACATTCAATTAACTTAGCCCCGGGGAAGTGGCGGTCCCCGGTGCTGCAGAGGGGCCCGTGCCCCCCGCATTTAATTAACTAAGCCCCATGGAGGTGGTGGTGCCTGGTGTTTTTGGGGCCCCCATTGGCTCCCGCTAATTAATTAGGCATTGCCCCCGGGACCTCGCCCACCAGCGTGCTTATAGAAAACAAAGCGCGGAAGCCCGTGCTTCGGTTTTTTTTTTGTCCAGCTTTCTGAATCCAGCGCGAATTCAGCATTTTTTTTTATATGTTTTTTTGGACTGTTTAGCAAGCCTAGGGGGTCAGGGTGTTTCTACCCTGCCCCCTTTTCTTGTTTTCACCTTTTTTGTGCTGTTTTCTTATGCCTCGATTACCGAGTCACAAGATGGCTGCCAACACATTTTAGTTTGTAATGTTAGTAGCCAATCATAATTGAGCTTGTGCTTGGGAGGGGTCGTAAACCCTCTTCGGTGCTCAGCTATTGATATATATTTTTTTAAATTTATCAGGAAATACTGAACGGATTTACACCAATTTAAAAAAACATCGCTTTCTGGGCCAAGACCTACCTCTTGCCAAATTTGGGGTAATTCCGATCAGCAGTTCTGGCTGCAGCCTGTCATAAAATTTCCTCCAGAAATTAATATGGGGAAAACGCGTTTTGGGACCCCTTTTTTTCTCAGCCCCCGCTTAATGAATCAATCACCCCGAAACTTTCAAGACAGGAGATGACCTTAGCCAATCAGAATTTAGCTTGTGCTTGGGAGGGGTCGTAAACCCTCTTCGGTGCTCAGCTATTGATATATTTTTTTTTTAATTTCTCAGGAAATACTGAACGGATTTACACCAATTTAAAAAAACATCGCTTTCTGGGCCAAGACCTACCTCTTGCCAAATTTGGGGTAATTCCGATCAGCAGTTCTGGCTGCAGCCTGTCATAAAATTTCCTCCAGAAATTAATATGGGGAAAACGCGTTTTGGGACCCCTTTTTTTCTCAGCCCCCGCTTAATGAATCAATCACCCCGAAACTTTCAAGACAGGAGATGACCTGAGTAAAACTTTTTATTTTTTGGAAAATTTCCCGAAGATTCATCAAACGGTGCCAAAGATATTGACAAAAGAAAAAATGCTTTTTGAATAGAAATGAGTTCCTAACTATACCTACCTACTGGCGACCGCCAGTAAGTAATGTGTGTGTGTGTGTATATATATATATATATATATATATATATATATATATATATATATATATATATATATATACATTACCTACTGCCGGTCGCCAGTAAGTAGATTTAGTTAGAACCTAGTTTCCATAGGAAATCCACCACATTCTATTTGGAATAACATTGGCGCTGGTGGACGAATCTTCGCGAAATTCTCCAAGAAAATGGCCAGCTCCGCTCCTTCCCTGAAAGTTTGGCCGGGATTCGTCAAGTGGGGGCCGAGAAAAAAGGGGGGTCCCAAAACTTGTTTTTCCCATGCAATTTTCCATAGGACCTTTAGCCAGGGCTACAGCCCAAACGGTTGAACGGAATTACACCAAATTTGGCAAAAAGGTAGAGTTCGGTTTGCAGATTGTGTTTTTTGTTAAATGGTGTAAATCCGTTCAGTATTTCCTGAGAAAATCAAATGTAAAATCATAGTGATAATTAGAGACGAAGTACCGTACTCTGTACTGTACTCTGTACCTTCCCGAGCACGAGCTGCATGGTCATTGGCTGTCAACTGTCAACACTCCAAACCAGGAAGTGTTGGCAGCCAGCTTGTGCCTCGGTAGAACCAAGGCACAGGAAAGCAGTGAAACAAATGTGCAAAACACGCAAAGGGGGCAGGGTAGAAACACCCTGACCCCTTAGGCCTGCTCAGGAGGTCCAACAAGGCCCCCAAATTTTTTATTTTATTTAAATCACGGGGTATGAAGTACCGTACTCTGTACTGTACTCTGTACTGTACTCTGTACCTTCCTGAGCGCATACTGGAGGTTCCTGGTAGGCTAGTTGGCCCCTAGGGACCTCCAGTATGCAAGGGGAATTAGTTCCCCCTCTGCAAACATGCCAGGGGTCTGCGTTGCAGAGAGGTGTAAAAAGGGGCTTGGCATCATTACACCTCTCTGCAATGCAACCCCCTGGTGCATACTGGAGGTTCCTGGTGGGCTAGTTGCCCCCCAGGCACCCCCAGTATGCAAGGGAATTAGTTCCCCCTCTGCAAATGTGCCAGGGGGCTGCGTTGCAGAGAGGTGTACAAAGGGGCGTGGCCTCATTACACCTCTCTGCAATGCAGCCCTCTGGTGCATACTGGAGGTTCCTGGTGGGCTAGTTGGACCCCGGGGACCCCCAGTATTCAAGGGGAATTAGTTCCCCCTGTGCAAACACGCCAGGGGGCTGCGTTGCAGAGAGGTGTAAAAAGGGGCGTGGCCTCATTACACCTCTCTGCAAGGCAGCCCCCTGGAGCATACTGGAGGTTCCTGGAGGGCTAGTTGCCCCCCAGGGACCTCCAGTAAGCAAAGGGAATTAGTTCCCCCTCTGCAAACGCACCATTGGGCTGCGTTGCAGAGAGTTGTAAAAAGGGGCGTGGCCTCATTACATCTCTCTGCAACGCAGCCCCCTGGCTCATACTAGAGGTGCCTCGTGGGCTAGTTGGCCCCCAGGGACCCCCAGTATGCAAGGGGACTTAATCCCTAAATTAGACCATGCTACAGGGCGCATTTGCACAGTGGTGAAGGTAGGGGGCGGGGCTTGAAGTGATGTGAGTGCAAACATGCCCTGTGGCGGGTTTTAAGTTGGGGAATTAATTCCTCTACAATCCAGAGGTCCCCTAGGGGGCAACTGATCCAACAGGTATCTCCAGTAAGCTCCACAGAGTTGTGTTGCAGAGTGTTGTAAAAAGGGGGGTGCCCTCTGAACACCTCTCTGCAACACAGCTGCCTGGCGCATACTGGAGGTACCTGGTGGGCTAGTTGGCTCACAGGGGACCTTAGGATTGAAGAGGAATTAATTACCCAATCTAAAACGTGCCACAGGGCGTGTTTGCACACATGTTACCTCAGGCCACGCCCCCTTCCTTCACTATTGAGCAAAATATTCCTGTAAAATCAGCCGAACTACGAATTCGGATTTGCTCACTTGTTATCGCAAGAAACGTCAGTGCTGCATCTTTGAGCACACTACTGATCCTGAAAAGAAATTCTAACCAAACTTACAGTAACTTGAACTTCCTTCCATAGGCTAAGATTGAATGGTTTCACTTGGAAATTTTTCTAAGTGTGGAGTTTTGGAACTTTAAAAAATTCCTCTAAAATCAGCCGAACTACGAATTCCGATTTACTCACCTGTTATCAGGAGAGATCTCAGTGATGCATCTTTCAGCTCACTACTGACCCTAAAAAGTAATTCTAATCGTAGTTACAGTAACTTGAATTTCCTTCCATAGGCTAATATTGACTGGCTTCACTTGGAAATTTTTCTAAGTGTGGAGTTTTGGAACTTAAAAAAATTCCTAAAAAATCAGTTGAACTACGAATTCCAATTTACTCACCTGTTATCAAGAGATACCTCAGTGCTGCATCTTTCAGCTCACTACTATTCCTGAAAAGTAAATTTAACTGTACTTACCAGTAACTTGAATTTCCTTCAATAGGATATCATTGCCTGCTATATAAAATATATATACATTAAAAAAAAATTTATTTAAAAAATAAATATTACAATTTCAATATTAAAAAAAAATGTATCTTTAAAATATGTAATGTAATTTTAAAAATAAAATATCTAAAAATAAATACTTTAAAACAATGTAGTAAATTAGTATAAAAATATAGCAATTAATACATTTAAAAATTATCATTTACATAACCTTTGAAATTCATTGAAAAAACCATAGGTTTCAGCCACCTTATAGTTAGGAATTAGCATTTAAAAAACCTTTGAAATTCACTGAAAAAACCATAGGTTTCAGCCACGTTTTAGTTAGGAATTAGCATTTCAAAAACCTTTCAAATTCACTGAAAAAAAACATAGGTTTCACACATGTTATAGTTAGCTGGACATTTCACTCATATAAAACCATTGAAATTCCTGTTATCGTTAGTTCCGCTAACTATAACTCGCGCACCCGCAATGCACTGCTGATGACGTCACATATTACATCACTCATGACATGGACAGTGACATCACTCATGATATCACTGATGACATCACTGATGACATCATCCTTGTGAAAGAGTGGCAGACCTCCTCTCACCCTAATATAACCTTTGATACACACATTCAAAAATAGAACCTAAAATTTTCACCAAAAAATGGAGATACCAATACCAGTTAGAACAACTTATTCAGTAATTCCAAAATCTACATACACATCCACTCATTCACCAATAGTGCTATATAGTCACTCATACATGTACTCATACACCTATACATCCTGTTACACACCTACACTTAAACATAGAGTTATTCACACATATACTCACACATGCAAATAAACTATCAAACATCCATTTACTTGCATATACAGCTCTAGGGACACCACTACACTTATTTCTACAGAACCGTACACATGCTTACTCTCTTAAACAATCAGTTACAGAAACACATACCTATTTATACAGGAACTCTTCCAATCTGTCACTGTCATATATCCTTACTTATATACATCAATACTCACATATACTAGTTTAAAACATATATACTTACTCATAAAGACACTATTGAGTCAGTCATTCACTCACTAACACACCCATACACACACTCATCCACCCATACAGTCCTGCACACATGCTGTCTTTAAAACACATACAAACAGTGAGTCAGTCAATCATGCATCTGTGCGCTAAGTAATACACCACCAAACCATACAGTCACTAATTCTGACACTCAAAAAACAACTAATAACCCATATAGACACTTATGTAGCTACTCACTAACCCATGCAGCCACGTATACACAAAGTGATACACTGATACAGACATTTACATATTTAAACATTACTCGCTAATCTATGTATTCACTAAGATATACTTAATAAGTCAGTTATACAATCAATTTTACAACAAAAAAACATTTAGACACGTATTTACCCATTTATTCTTCCATCAACCTTTAGATATACATATATAAAAAATATGCATTTTTCAGAAAGACACACATTCACTGGATGATGTCATCAGTGATGTCATCAGTGATGTCATTTGAGATGTCATCTGTGATGTCATGAGTGATGTCACTGACCATGTCATAAGTAATGTAATATGTAACGTCATCAGAAGTGCATTGCCAGCGCGCAAGTTATAGTTAGCTGAACTAACTATAACGGGGGATTTTCAATGGTTTTGTATGAGTGAAATGTCCAGCTAACTATAACATGTGTGAAACCTATGGTTTTCTCAGTGAATAGTGAATATATCCAACGGACTACTTTGCCCCACAACGTGCTTTGTCCCTTCCAAAGCATATGTGGCGCTAGTGTATAGCCTATGTCCATCTGCTTTGCCTCACCTTTCCAATGTGGTATGCAATGTTCCGGTTGGCGCAGTGGTTCCGGAGCTTACCCGTCTCAAAGGTTTGGTCCCTCTCTTTATATTATTAGTATGGATATATGTATCCACACCACCTCGTACTTCCAAAGTACAATCATGCACTCCAACAATGATCTCCGCCACACAGGTGAGTGGTTTAGGAAGTCTTTATTCCATATTTAACCCGTGACCAAGGCGAGTGTGTCGCCGAAACGTGTTGGGTTTTTGTCCTAAGTTTGGCTGAATATGGAATAAAGACTTCCTAAACCACTCACCTGTGTGGCGGAGATCATTGTTGGAGTGCATGATTGTACTTTGGAAGTACGAGGTGGTGTGGATTCAACAGGGTTACCTTGAGCCCTGATTTACTGCACCGACGCGTAGAGTGTCCCGGTTTCCAGTCAAGGAAAGTGCAAAAGGATGGATATATGTATATATACATACACAGTTTTATGTTGTGTATGAATAGTAAAATACTTTTTTAGGCTAAGCGCTGTCTGAACAATCTATACAAATATAATAAAGAGAGAGCCCAAACCTTTGAGGCGGGTAATCTCAGGAACCACAGTACCAATCACAACACCCAATACAGCGTTGGAAAGGGCAGTTGCAGCAGAAGGACATAGGCTATGCAGACGCCCACCATATACATTTAAAAGGTAAAAGAACTGTGCCAGCAAAGTAGTCCCTTGTGGGCGTGTCTGCGTTGTGCTGTGGGCGTGTGCTGGGGGCATGATAAATATGGGGGCGTGTGGTACGTTCCGCCCTTCATGCCATGTCTCATATCGTGTGCTGATCCCACCCTCCTCCCTTTAAATACCCCTGCAACCCATAATCATAACCCACCCTTACTCCTTAAAATACCCCAACACCCTTAAACACTAACCCATCTAAACCCTATAAATATACCCTGTCCCCAAAACTCAAACCTATCCCTATACCCTAAAAATACCCCTGTACCCCAAAACCCAAACCTAGCCCTGAACCCTATAAATATCCCTGTACCCCAAAACCCAAACCTACCCCTGAACCCTAAAATACCCCTGTACCCCAAAACCCAAACCTAGCCCTAACCCTAAAAATACCCCTGTACCCCAAACCCCAAACCTACCCCTGAACTCTAAAATACCCCTGTACCCCAAAACCCAAACCTAGCCCTGAACCCTTAAAATACCCCTGTACCCCCAAACCCTAACCTACCTCTGAACCCTAAAAATACCCCTGTACCCCAAAACCCATACCTATTCCTGAACCCTAAAAATAACCCTGTACCCCAAAACCCAAACCTACCCCTGAACCCTAAAAATACCCTTTACCCCAAAACACAAACCTAGCACTGAACCCTAAAAATACCCCTGTACCCCAAAACCCAAACCTAGCCCTGAACCCTTAAAACACCCGTGTACCCCTTTACCCCAAAACCCAAACATACCCCTGAACCATAAAAATACCCCTATACCCCAAAACCAAAACCTAGCCCTGAACCCTAAAAATACCACTATACCCCAAAACCAATACCTATCCCTAACCCCTAAAACTACCCCTGTACTCCATAACCCAAAACTATATCTGAACGCTTAAAATACCCAAACACCCACAAAACATATACCTCAGTACCCCAAAACATATACCCCTATACCAATACTTACCTTATCCAAACATTAAAAAAACATGCTTTTACCATTCATGCATTTACAACGAATTTCCTTGTAAATGTATGCGTGGAAAAAGCATATAAATGTAATGCCATGCGTTATAATGGCATTGCGGAGTCATGGTACTTTCATAATGAAAGTATGCGGAGTGATGGTATGCGGAAAGAAAGTTGAGTAATAATGGATGTTTACCCTCCCCCGGTAAGTACATTGGTGGCACGGCGGCCCACATCTCCAGCAACATACTCATATTTTTTCACCACCCATTTCAAAAATGCACAGGTCTCTCTCATTGATGGCCAGCACTGACATACACTTTTAGACACACCTCCTTCAACAAGTTTAAGAATTGCGAACTTTAGAGCTGGCCGGGGAGCTACGTTCGAATCTCGGCATCAGCTCAACATCCTGTGATTCCAGGCAAATTGCTTTGTCTCCCCGTGCCTACAACAAATGAATGTGTTCTTCTGTAATGTAAATTGTGCTCATGCCATGTTGTCGAGTTCGCGCTATGTAATATTGCAAGGAAAAATAAAGTAGGGAAACTCGAGTTCACACACTACTGAACGCGCACTCTTAAGTGCATCAGCAGTGCACTGTGAATCGGAGCTTTTCACAGGCCTGTCACAGTTAAGAAATGCTATCAAAATGAAATCCTACAAAACAATATACTACTGGCCGGAAGCAATTCATACCCGGACAATGTCGGGAAGGGGTGCTAGTGAGTTATAAATTACGATGGATGGTGTAGCCTGTAGTGGGTTCTGAGTCTGTTAGTCTTGAACTTTGTTACGCTCAGGGACAACTGCTAAAGGTGTGCATATTGTGCTCATTTTAGGTCATGAAGTAGGGTTAAGTCCCAAGACACCAGTGGCAAAAGGCTGTGCTTGTAACAATTTAAGCCAAGCAAATACTGATTGCCCTAGAACTCCAGAAGAAAGGTTCTTGCAATCCCTCTCAAAACCTGAAGAAACAGCAAATGGCTGTGGGTAGCATAGGTCACACATGCACAAATACTCTTTGTGAATGGGGCATCTGCAACTTGATCTCTTTTTGGCATAAAGCAAATACAAGTACAGAAAGACATTTTGTCACTCAATGGTGAGATTGTGTGAGTGGCAACAGCGTTAGTGGACTGTGCTGAGCTGCAACAGTGCAAGCGAAATGTAGACTGATAACACTCCACCTGGGTACAATGCAGCTGTGTTGATAAATAAACTCACAAAGTACTGTTCGGGTAAAAGCCAGCACTGGTGGATTAGTGGATTAATGCTACCAGTGTAGGAGCCTGTGTTTGACCATATGGTCATAGGTTCAAAACCTGGTGGGTCTGCTCAGCCTTTCATCCTTCTGAGGTCCATATAATGAGTAGCCTTGAGGTGGGTACAATAAAAATATGTTATTCAGCAGCAAGATACCCTTCTGAGTGAACGTGTTCTTTACGAATACACGTTATGCTATTTTATGTTAAAAGGTGCATCAATGAAAGACATTTCAGGAAAAAAGTGATGAAAGAGGGTGCTGTGGCGAAAGAAAGTTGTATCTGTACATTTCAAATACCATGCCAGGACTGCTATTCAAGCCCTCGCACTCTAGCATCTAGATGGTTCGAATGTCCACCTCAATGGTCCCCCAGACACCACACGAGCAATGACACGCAGCTGTGTAGATCAGAGCGAGCTGTGCAAGATAGAAAGATCACAGCAGTGCATGTTGAAAGCAGTGCCGCGGCACCGTACTCTTCGGACATACAAGATCAATGTTCTTACAAATACATGCAACATACATTAGCAAAAAAGTGCTTGCAAATTGTACACCAGCGTCTTGAGAATGGAATCACATTTTGCAAGCCAACTTACTGACTTATAGGTCAGTTCACAAAATAAAGAATTTGTAGGGTGTCACAGACCACCCAGCCTAATGAATCTGTATGGAGGTTGAAATCTGTGACTCATTCTTATTGGTCACAAACACATGGATGATGGCCTGATAGAGTAAGCTGACCACAATGTCTGTAATTACCTTTAAATATATCAGAATTTTTTATATAAGGTCCATTTTCCTATACGGAAACAGGCCTGCGTTAAAAAAAAGTCTAATTTTTCTTCAAAATTTGTTTTAGAGTTTGCAGTGGTCCCCTGAGCCCCTGCCTGCTTCCCGCACTTTTTTTTTAACATTCACAAAATGGAAGGGAAACCAACGACTCTTTCCCTTTTGCAAATGGTTCACCACCACACGCAGGAGTCTGTCATTTTTCAGTATTTTGCTAATGGACTACAGCTGCAAAACTTTTATATATTGCATACTAATTCTCACTTCCATTTTAGGTGATGCCTAAAGGTAACTGACTCCTAAAATGGAATTAGTATGAAGTTAAAACTTATTGTGCACACATAAATGCACTTACTTTGCGAATTGCAGCATTTGCAACTACAAACTAGTTTAGAAATTCAGTCCCATGATTAGTATGGTTTTTGGTAAACAAGAGAGCGATCTATGACTTTTTTTTTTTTACTAATTTACATACACTACATTAACACCGAGTCTACACAAGCGTAACTTACGCATACATACATCACAACTTAACATTTTACCATTCACGTAGAAAGAAAACTTCCAGTGAGTTTTGCGACCCTGTAAAAGTGTATGTAAGGAATTACTTTGACTAACTAAGCATAAAGTTAGGAACTTATGAACTGAGCATCTTTTCTGTACAATTCGTACTTCTTTGCTCCTGGTCGACATACAACTTGGGAATGAGCACCTAGCTGTAAGATATATGGTGCCAAAATTGCTGCATGGTTTTCAAACTCTAGCAAATGCTCCTGGAGTTTACTTTTTTATATACACTGACAAAATTGGCATCACATCCCTTAGCCTCTCCTCTGACTGGGCATCTTGAAGCCCCACCCTTCCACACCTGCTGACATTCAATCAATGGATTATTACCTTATAGTTGAGGACATTAAACGTGTAGCACAGACATTTTTGAACAACCACAGACACAGCAACATTGTCCAGCAGTAAGGCTTGAACAT
Source organism: Lissotriton vulgaris (assembly GCF_964263255.1). Classification (NCBI taxonomy): domain Eukaryota; kingdom Metazoa; phylum Chordata; class Amphibia; order Caudata; family Salamandridae; genus Lissotriton; species Lissotriton vulgaris. The sequence continues at coordinate 62,398,298 of NC_141689.1, forward strand.
AGCCTCAGGAACTGCCCTTTTGGTTTTAAGTAAAATATTAGAATGGTGATTTAAGGGGTTCTTAAAAGATGCTCTCTGATTCAGAGTATATGGGGCAATTCCTCAGTCACAGTTCGCAGTATAAAAAAGTTATTGAGACATATATAAATCTTACACCTGTAATTACATTTTTTGGTCTCTGCAGTGTTAGAATCTGTATGATCTTTTATGATGATATTAGAGACTTTCTACCTTAGATTTCTCACACACGTCCTGCAGAACACAGAGGCATAAGCCAGATATACTAAGCGTTTGTATCCCACATTCAAACAGAAGGGCACATTTACTAAATACTAATGCAATGCAGCACAGCAATGAACGTTCCTTCATGGCTAGCGTACGTTTTTAATATACTTCCAGTACAAAAAACGAAAGCTTTACCAACTTTACTAACATTTGGTGCAACGCAGCAAGAATAATTGCTGCGCCGCATCAATGGGAGAGAGCAGGAATGCACCATATTTACTAGGATATGGTGCTTTCCTGCTCTCTTTGCTGCCTAGTGCCAATACTGGCATTCTCGTGCCATGGTGCAAGGATGTCTGAATTACAGGTTGGTTTGTTTATGTGCAGGAAGGGGCACCTTCCAGCACCAAAACAGTTCTCATTGGCATTTTCCTTTTTCCTGCAGAATGTGGTACTCAAAGCACGATTAAATAATGGAGAAAACCAAATTCTCGTTACGCCTCTGTTAAGATGGCATACCACTTTGACGCATTCTCAGGTCTGCTATTTTAGTAAATCTGCGAATGTGCCAAAATCCATGGGTCGATGCGTGGGACACCCATACTCCACTCATGGATTGCATTGGCAACGTATGAGTAACACAAGGCAGAGACTTGTGCTGCGTTGTATTATTCTAGATTTATGAAACCAACAAAAAGCAACCTTTGGTTTGCGTGGCTTAGTAAGTCTGGCATAAGGCTTGTGTTGCCTTGAATGACGCCAGGGTGATGCAAGCCCTTAGTAAATCTGGGCCTCAGTTTAAACATATTTTAAAACTTTGCAACCATTGTATGTGTGCTGTACATTGCAGCACACATGGACATTTTGAAAAGTTTGAATAAATAAAACTATTTGTCCAACTCTCGGTGTGCCTTAAGATGGTGTAATTTTGTTGTGCTAATTTATAGCTATAAAAGTTAATAATAAGTTGTGACAGAAACTACAGGGCATACTTTTAAGGAATTGGTGTAGAGCAGGGTCGCAAATCATTTTGCTTCACTACCCTACGCCAATTCGAAAGCACAGGAATGCACTGTGTTTACAAGATACAGTGCATTCCTGCCCTACCAGCTAGCGCACATTTTCCAGCAGTGCGCCAATGCAGGTACGCTTGCACCATGATGCAAGGGTGTCTGTGTTGTTGACACAATTGTTTTTGTGCAGGAAGGGGCACCTTCCTGCACACAAACAATCAGTAGAACATTTTCCTCTTTATGTGTGATGCAGAATACTTGGATGTATCACACATGGAAAGAGAAAAAAAACAAGGTCTCCTCAAGGGAGGCGCAAGGTTTTGGAGCTGCCTCAGCTTTACCAGATGTTATAAATTTGGGCCGGTGTTAAAAGTACATGGGTGGCAACACCCACAGCAACACCCTTGGAATGTCTCTTTCATGCAGAGTAAGGCAAGGCAGCAACTTACACTGCATCACTTTACTCCATATCTACAATGCCATGAAACACCATGCAGGCGTTATGTGGCCTTGTAGATATGGCCAAGCCTGGTGCGCCCCTGGAACATCCCACAAATTGACATTCGGCAGCACACTGGGCTTGTAAATGTGCCCCAAAGGAAGGTAAGCAGAGCAATGCCCATGTGATCCATGAAACGTCACCATTTCATCTTCAGCCTCCATTAATTTTCAGCCTCGGTATCCCTCTCATTTCAGACAATTTATTTTCCAGCACAACACATTTGCGCTGGAAAGTAAAACCCAATTGAAGACTGTGCCACGGTTTGCGTCTTGTGTCTCACTTCTGGTAGCTTTACCCAACCATTTGACACTGTGTTTTAGTGTGACATTCGTCCACTTCAAACAAGAAAAGAAACCGCCAACACACTGATATGAGATAATCTGTTAGTGTGACCAAAAAAATTCAACTGAAACTCTAAAGTGTCTACCGTGTGTTAAGGTATTACCTAATTCTTAAATTATCGATTAAAGTGAACTTTTATTATACAAATTATTCTTTCCGGTATCAGATATTTGGATTTGGGATTTTAAATACTTGACTAGAAATAAGTACCGCATAAGATTGCCGGTCTGGAATAATTGCCTCTCGCAGGTTGAGAGATTTCAAAAGGAGATCGGAGGTACTCACCCCGAAGTGGCACATGTGTTAGATTTAGTGTGTAAGAATTAACTGGGAAGACATTATATATATTCCCAATGAAGGTGGCATTATTAGAAGGTCCGCCGAAACGCGTCGATGCAATAACAAAGGAGGATTGTGTCCTACATTTACTGAAGATAAATCTGACGCTCTGCTGAATTAATTGTTTGTTTCTGGCCTCCTTTTTTACGAATAGGAACCCTATCTGTTTCCTTATTTTAACTGTCTGTCCCTGTTTTTAAACTATTTTGAATTATTTTATGATGTATTGCAAGGATGAATAAACTGTTTAGTATTTTCTCATAACTTTGTTTGTGTGTACATCTCGCCTCGCTAACTTAGTATCACATTGATATTGTTGTCCTGATTCATGTTTGTGTGAGAACGTACGTTCTAATAGTAAGTTGTCCCAAAGGGAATTTTATGCTTGACGAAAGTCTATGGTGGTACTCCATCTCTTTGGTTACGGGGTCCCTCTCTCTTTTATTCGAGCTCTCCATGGGCACGCAGAGATTAAGTTATTGGCCCAGAATCACTGGATGCTAAGCCGATGCCGAGACTCGATCCACAACTCCCGAGGCGGTGCTCTGGGCGGAATTGGGAGGGAGGAAGAGACTGAAATGGGTCGGAGACTGGGACTGAAATGAGATGGAGAAAGGAGAATGAGGATGCATTGAGAAGGACCCTGAGGCTGAAATGAGAGGGAGGCAGAGGCCTAAATGAGATGTAGCCTGAGGCTGAAATGGGAGGAAGGCAAAGGCTTAAATGAGATGGAGCATGAGGTTGAAATGAGATGGAGCATGAGGCTGACATGGGAGGGAGGCAAAGGGTGAAATTAGATGGAGCTTGGGGCTGAGATGAAATGGAGCTTAATGCTGAACTGTGGGGGAGGCAGAGGCTGAAATGAGATGGAGCCTGAGGCTGAATTGGGAAGGGGTAGAGGGTGAAACGAGATGGAACCCGAGGCTGAACTGTGAGGGAGGCAGAGGCTGAAATGAGATGGCACTTGAGGCTGAATTGGGAAGGGGTAGAGGGTGAAATGAGATGGAACCTGAGGCTGAAATGGGAGGGAACCTGAGGCTGAAAGAGGGAACCTGAGGCTGAAAGAGGGAACCTGAGGCTGAAATGGGAGGGAGCCTGAGGCTGAAATGAAAGGGAGCCTGAGGCTGAAAGGAAAGCGAGCTTCAGGCTGAAATAGGAGGGAGCCAGAGGCTGAAATGGGAAGGAGGCAGAAGCTGAAATGGAATGGAGGCTGTGGCAGAATTAAGACAGACCCACAAGTGGGATCGATTCACTGACCGAAAGTGGATGGAAGCTGAAGTGGGACGGAGGAAGAGGCTGAAATGAGATGGAGCCTGAGGCTGAAATGAGATGGTGCCTGAGGCTGAAATGAGATGGTGTCTGAGGCTGAAATGAGATGCAGCCTGAACCTGAAATGGGAGGGAGGTAGAGGCTGAAATAAGATGTTGCCTGAGGCTGAAATGAGATGGAGCCTTAGGCTGAAATGGGAGGGAGGTTGAGGCTGAAATGAGACACAGGCAGAGAGGCTGATATGAGACGAAGCCTGATGTTGAAATGGGATGGAGGCCGAGGCTGAAATTGAATGAATGGGACACAGAAAGAGATTCTTTCCAAGCCGTGAGGGCAACGGCTCATCATACCTGCTTCCTGCCGTGAGGACAACGGCATCTTCACCCTTCTTCCCGCCATGAGGGAAACGGCTGCAGGGTCACCACGCCGGTCCTGGTAGCATCGGGAAAAACTACAATTCCCAGCTGTCCCGGGGTCCGGCTCAGCTGCTAGGACGCTCCCGACGTGCCCGCGCCCAGAGGCGGATTAAAAGCAGGGAACGCCTCGCGAGACGCGTGCGGGCAGCGCCGGGAGATGCCCGGGACAAGGGCGGGGCCATCTGTGGCCATCCGGGGCCAGGAGAGGCCGGGCTGGGCCTATCCTCTTTCATCTCTGATGGGTAAGAGAAAGCAACAGATGTCCGGGACACAGGAGGGCAAAAATGCTAAGGTCCCTAGGAGAACCGATTTCCATAATATCCTACTTGACTTCTGCTGTTGGGATTCTCAGTAAAGAAATAGCTAATGCGGAAATCGAACTTGGACTGGGTTCCGCAGATAGTGATCTAGACAAAAATGACTTAGTGCAGACTCCTGGATTACCGTTGGAGCCAAACATTGTTATCGTAAAACCACAGTCAGTTCCTGCCTCTAATCTTATTCCCTCTGTCGTTGCAAACTCAAGCGCATAAGCGTAGGCGGATTAAGAAACCCCACAAAAGACTAATTAAATGTATTGCACCTGCACGTTCTGACACTATTAGCAGGCATCTTGTGGCTCAAGTGGTGGAGGAATTGTTTACTGCAAGGTTGGAGCGAGCCTTAATTGCTATTGCCAAAGACATCGTAGATACACTAAATGAGTGCGTGGTGGGTTTGCTAAAAAATTTTGAAAATATTGATCAATTCATTACTCAACAGAGAGCCAATAATTGTAACCCAACTCAGACAAATGTTTCCCAAGGAGATAATCTGAGGACGGCAAACCCACAGAAGACCTCACATGAGCTAAGGGTAGCCAAGGGAGTTAATCTAAATCATACTGTATGCAGCCAATCTGGCTCGGTAAATAATGTTAAAGAATTGGAACATACATCTTGGAGCAAATAACATTAAAACCATAGTCCCGCCCCACCCACGACAAGGGAATACATATGATTCTATCTTGGATTTACCACCAGCAGCGGCACCATTTGTAGCTGTCTTCACGGGGGTCTCCCCAGTGGGGGAAGGCGCTTTCGAATCAACACATGACCTTATGAGGACAGCTGGGCGCTGGTGGGAAGAGCACAGTAGTGGGGGCTTAGATGTCTCTAAAGCCATTACGGCAAGAAGAGTTGCATGGATTGGGCGTCGCCCAAACATATTACTGGGGATTGCGTGGTGGTCAATTTTAATTCACGCTCAGTAGCGGATAGATTATTTTGGGACGCCTCAGATTTAGACAATACAGGCATAAGACCGGTCCCTATAGGTTATTTTTACCCACCATTAAGGCCCCCCCTATATGCCCCCCAAAGTAACCCCCTAGTGGATTCTCAATTTGGTAACCCCCATACAGACCCACTGGAAGCGACTCTTATATCTGGTCTAGGGAAGTAAGAGGGATGATACAAAGGCCGGATATAGTTCCCCCAACCCTAATTGTTGCTAGATCTCCCACACCACAGGTAGATCTGGATATAGGGATCTCAAATCGTTTTTCCCCGCTGTCACATCAGGATCAAAATGATTGACATGAAGTGTTGACGCAATGCCAGGGGGATATAGAGGAGAGTGTTCAATCCATGGTACCCTGTAAATTCCTTAGCTGGAACGTGGTGGGGGTCAGATCTAAGAAACAAGATGAGCTCTGGGTGAAGTTTGTAAAACTACACAGTATTATAGCCCTTCAGGAAACGTGGGACGTTAGTACTAGCTTTAATATGGATGGGAACTCAAGTTTTGCCGTCCCAGGGGTGGGAGGGCTACCGGGCAGACCGAAGGGAGGTTTACTTTTCCTAATCTCACTGAATATAAAAGGTGTGTTTAGAAGGCTGGAATTAGAGACCCCCAATATTTTGATACTTGGGTGGAGTTGTGTAAACACACAAAAGTATCTTTTAATAAATTTTTATAATTCCATAGCCGGTTCATATCGTAATGAACATATAGGCATTTTGGATACATTTTTATCAGTATATAGACTTAATCAAAACACTGCTTTCGAGTTGATCCTAATGGGAGATTTTAATATACATCCATGTAACTGGGAGTGCAATATGGGTGAGCCCTGTGACCCACCTAGGGCAGTGGTTCCCCACTTTGAGCACAGTCCCCAGGGTGAGGCCCTCGAAGAATTTTTAGCAAATATGAATTTATTTGAACCCAGTGGCCAGGAAGGGCTGGAAAGAGTTTCCACGTTTGTAGGAAGAGGGTCCTCTACAATTATTGACTATATTTTCATTTCGTCTGGGATATTAGGCAATGTCCGAGTGTACAGGACAGTCCTCTTAACATTTAGTGACCGCAACCCGATTCTATTGGAGATGGATGTGGGGGACTGGAGTAGCTCAAATGGGTTGGTAATGGGGGGGGGGGGGGTGGAAATGTTGGTTACATCAGATCAAGGAAGAAGGATCAAATGGGACAGAGTGGTACCAGCGTTTTTTTTGGAGGAACTGGCTATAGAGGCTAATATGAACTTGGAAACTTGCCTAGATAGCACGGCTCCCAGCTCAGAGATCATTGGGGCATATGAAGATATCTGTGGACAGATTGCTAAGAAGTTAGAGTTAGAGTCCAGAAGCAACCCTAAAAAGGAGTATAGATGGTTCTATAGCAGCTGCACAAAGGCACATGGGGCCCTGATACAAGCCTTAAAGTCTAAACCTATGGATAGGTTCTTGGTTGCAAATGCCCGTAAGTCCTACAAACTAGCCATAATTGCGAGGAAAAATCAACTATAGGAGGAAGCGTGGGATAACCTCCTCGCTACCGAGGTGCTGCGTGACAGCAAGAAATTTTGGTCCACCATAAACCAACCGTTCCTCTCTAGCCAAGATAACGCTGATATGGACTGCGTCATCCCTAATGAAGGGTGGGTCTGTCATTTTTAGCGAAATTTATGGCGGAGGACACATGGATGCACTGGCTAACCATAATATGGTACCCGATGGCCCAGGTGTAGGACCATTAACATTTATGGCTAGTGAGGTAGAGAAAGCTATAAAAGAAATGTAAAAAAAAAAAGGCACCGGGTCCTGACGGGGTACCAGCAGACCTACATTGTTCCCATCCGGGTTTCTGGGCAAAGATCCTAACCAATGTTTTTAATGCCTCCAGTACAGTGGGATTTCCGACATCTTGGTCTAGATCTATCATAGTCCCAATTTTTAAAAAGGGGGACAGAGGTGACCCGGCTTGCTACAGGCCAATTTCGCTCCTGGACTCTGCAGTGAAAATCCTTGGCAGAGTGATCCTACAAAGGTAGAGGGATTGGCTTGAGGGCAGGGGGGTCCCCTCCAATCTACAATATGGTTTTAGAGAACGTAGGGGCACCCTTGACCCATGCTTAAATTTACACCTCCTTATTAACAAGTACACTTGAGCGAAGGAGGGACATTTTTATATGGGTTTTATGGCCCTCTCGTCCCCATTCGACCTAGTCAACCGATCGAAACTGTGGTCTATTCTACTTAATATAGGGTTGGACTCCCCACTTGTTATTTTCTTAAGCGGTTTGCATAGGGAACTCTTATCCGCAGTCAGGGTGACTAGAGAAGGTCGATGTACCAATCATTTTAATTTCAGAAGGGGAGTTAAGACAGGGGTGTATCCTGGCCCCTCTTCTGTTTACGATATACATTAATGCCCTGGAGAAATCACTGGGGGTGGTTACACCGGATGTGCCGCATATAGGGGATTCGGTTATCCCGGTCCTCCTATACGCGGACGATGCGGTTTTACTCTCATGTACTGGCATAGGTCTCCAGAGGCTGCTGGATAATTTCGGTGGCTTTATGGATACTTTAGATTTAAAAGTAAATGCTAAAAAATTGCATGTCATGGTGGCACGGTCCAGCAGAAGGAAGGTCAAGACAAAATCCTTTACCTGTAACGGTTCTGTATTATCAAGAGTCCCAGTTTTTACTTATCTTGGGGTCCTTTTTGACGAAAAAGGCACCTGGGGACCTTAACACAAGTTGAGAAGCAATACGGTAGCCAGATCAACAGCGGCTCTTTTGGGGTTTTGTAATCGGCTTGGAGGGAGACCAATGGAAGCAATATTAAAAATATATAAATCCAAATGTTTGGCCATTGCGTCCTATGGTGCTTCTCTATGGGGCTACACGCCAACATCCAAGTGGTGGAAAATAGGTTTCTCAGTTCTCTACTGTCAGTTTCCCATTCGACCCCTACCTATTCCCTACATACTGAACTTGGTTTGGGGTATATTTCAGATTCTTTAAAATTGGCACCGTTGATTGCTTGGGCAAATATATGGCTTAATGAACTTACTCTAAATCACCAAATATTGGGGGATTGTCTTAAATTGGATATGGTAAGCAGGATTCCCTGGCTGATGTACGTTAGAGCGGCGTGCATCAAACCCGGGCGTCCTGAACTGTTCTCATCTCCCGACTGTATAACTAAAAAAGACATAAGCTGGATCAAGCATAGCTATCGGAACATGTTAGAAGGGGAGCCGGAAAATCTGGAGTTAGAGAAGCCATGTGTCAAAGCCAATTATTTGTTAACAACTTTACCGAATATGGAACCATATTCAAAAATTGTGACAAAGCCATTCCATCGCTACTTGCTGGTCAAGTTCCGGCTTAATTTGATACATTTAACTCTGGGGGATTATCCCCCTTGGGGAAAACCAGAATTGGTAAAACATGTGCCTGCGATAACTTTTCGCAACAAGACTCCATGCATTATGTAATGTTCTGTGACTTCTATTCTGAGCCACGCAGGAAATTCCTAACCCCCATGCTGAGAGAAAAAGGCTTTGTTCAAGTTAGGCCGGCCCTGATGTATTTACAAATGCTTAGGAGTACACGAGATATTTATAGCGTGGCCAGCTTTCTAGTGACCGCTGCCAGGCTCAAAAACAGAAGGGGTGTACATGTAAGCTAACTGTGATTCTATATATTAAATAGATATTAATGCCTTTTTCTATAACCGATAAGATCGCACATGGATTTTAATTTTTGTATTTGTAGGGATTTTATGTATATCTGTTTTTTTAACGTGATATAGAGTGTTTTAAACTGTTTTACAAATGTCTTATATTGTCTTTTATGATTTTAATTAATCGAATAAAGCGTTTTGACTGACTGAATGAATGCACTGACTGAAATGGGAAGGAGCCTGAGGCTAAAGTGGACGGAGTCAAAGACTTAAATGGGATGGATACAGAGACTGAAATTAGATGGAGGCTGTCTGAAGTGGGGCGAAGGCAGCGGCTGAAATGGGATGGAGGCCGAGGATGAAATGGGGTGGAGGTGGAGGCCGAAATGGGATGGAGCCTGAGGCTGAAATAGAATGGAGGTAGAGGCTGAAATGGCATGGTGGCTGAGGCTAAAATGGGACAGAGGCAGAGGCTGAAGTTGGACCGAGGCAGAGGCTTAAATGGGACAGAGGCCGAGGCTTAAATCGTATGAAAGCACTGGGAAAAATGAGGAGGCAGAGGCTGAACTAGGACGGAGGCTGAGATGGAGGCTGAGGCTGAAGTGGGACGAACGCAGAGGATGAAATGGGATGGACGCTGATGGTGAATTGGGATGGAGGATGAGGCTCCAATGGGACAGAGGCTGAGCCTCAAATGGGATGAGAGCACTGACCGAAATGGGAATACACAGGTTATGTTATGACTTATCACCATTATGCATGTTCACTTGTTCAACTTGTCCCTTCACTCAGTAATTCCGAAGGCATGTTCAGATTTTCATCATCACTTACTCCTAACTGCAAAATCCTATAACATGTTCTGATTTGTGTATCACTCAATGATCATCACTCGTCACTGTCATTTGGTAACAATCAGTCCATGCTCGAAGGTGCACCTTCCTGCATGCAAACAATCATTAAATAATCACAATATGCTACTTCACTGTGTGCTGCAGAATGTAGCACACATAGAAGTAACAAATTGGCTTTATTGATTATGTGCAGGGAGGTACACTTTCCTGTAACTCAACAATCATTCCCTGAAGAACAGGCACCCTTGCACTATGGTGCAGGGTGCCGGTGCTGGCGCTAGGCAGCTAATCTTAGCACCAACTCTAGGAAAAAGACAGGAGTGAGCCGTATTTTTTGGTAAATGTGGCACATCCCTGTGTTTTGAAAATGGCATAGCATGGCGCTTTCAAATTTGGCACAGCTTTGCGCTCATACATATGGGGATAATAGCTGCTTACTCGATGTTCATTTACGTTGTTCCTGTGGTCCCTCAATGGGATTTTTACATAATTTAAACTGAGAGAAGGCGATGTGGCATAATGGTGTAATTTCAGGAATTATACACAGCAAGTGTAATAAAATTCAGGAAATTACACAACAATATGCCAGCAGAAGCAAATTTCACACAGACTTAAACAGCTCAGAAAATTACATTCTGTTTAAAATGTATGTATGTCGGATGTAACCTCACTAGTAGGTCAGGTGGTAATCAGCTCTATGGAGGTTAGCTATCCTCTCTCTGTTTCCGACTTCTTCTGTCTAAAATGTATGCATTAACTCCAAGACATTCTGAGATATATGTTTGAACTCTAGATGTCACTGTTGTGTAAACTAAGACTCTGTTTTTCCAATACAAGGTTTGTTCTCACACCCACAGGTGTCATGAGTGAACTTAGTTTGATGCACCAGCGTTTGAATGTGAAGAAGCAGGCTGTTTTAGCCCCACAAAACCTCACTCAATGCATAGTTCAAATGGTGTCCGTGTCCTTAGGTTACTAATAGCACAAAAACAGTTGTCTGCAGTTAGAGTGGTAATCCAGAAGCCCAATTTCATTCTTTACAATAGCCGACACAAGAACTGCACTACCAAAGGATCCTTTAACTAAAAAAGTGTTTATTTCAACAGTCTCATGCTGTTGCTTAGCACATCAAAACTGACCACAAAGAATGTTATTGAAACAGCAGAAATGCACTTTGCAAACAACGAAAATAATATAAAAATGTCTCCCATTGTTTAAAAATCTTCTAGCAACTTTCCATCCTAAAACCAATTTCTATTTGCTATACTCAGAGAGCATGGAGTAGCCTAATTTGCATCTAGAGCTTCTTGGGAGATCCACCACACTAACCTATTTACAGCAAACGCTGTAATTATCAGTAGTTGGGAGCTAGCATAGCCTCAAAATACCCTCAAAAGGTAAGCACACATCGGCATCAGTTTCTTTCCTCCTGGACTTGGCTAGGTATCAGCTTTCATGCAATACAGGATGCAGTAGCATCACAGCAATCTAAGATTCTGGCAGTAACTTGCACAATAATCTAGGGCGATATACCTCCCCTCACAAGTGGTCAATTGGTGAGCCTTTTATACTACCTGAGATTGGAACTTCTGGGATAACCTTAGGAATGTCTGAAATAACCTGTGAGAATCAATATGCTAGTCTTAGACTCATTCTCATAAACAAGCTGAAAATACATGAATTTAGACTGCTCTCTTTATATTATTATTATCTGACCTTGAAATAGAGATAACAAGGCACTTTTTACAGACTGATGTTGCATCAGGTGTCTTATGGGAGTCATTGCTTGCATATCAGGTGTCGTATAGATGCCATTCTAAAAGTCGGACATGTCAATGATTATGCAAAAATCGAGAAATGGGAGTCTCGGCCTACTCAAGATAGAGTTGGGCCTTAGGGGCTTTACGTCACCTCAGACTCTTCTTGTTTGACTGTTGGATCCACCTTTGTCTGACTGCCTTCCTCATCACCTATTGCTGACACCACAACATCTGTTTAACCTTTCACTTTAAGTATGACTGTCTAATGGGCCTCTCATGTATACATTGAAGTCACGCCTACCTCTGCAAATCAACTTTCAAATATGACGAATTTGAGATAAAGTGTGCAAAAATATAAGAGTCTGGGATAACAAATGCGAAATGGAGCAAATTTAAAACAAAATATTGAGTAAAATAAGATCGAAAAAGATCAAAGTGTGGAGTTTACTTGAAATAAGGTTAAAAATAAAGAAAATTATGTTTACCACACCGTTGTCATCATTGGTTCCATCAAAATAGATCATGTGATGCAAATGTAGAGGCAGTAAAATCTATCAATACCGAAAATACAGTAAACAGCAAATGCTTTAATATTTGCACAACAGGCTATCTTTTCAAGATGATTGCCAAGTCGGCTTCATGTAGGACACAAGTGAGGTGGTGATGTTATGGACTATTATTTTATACCGCTGTTACCTGGCGATTGGATTGAACCATAAGTCTGTTGCCTATTAATTATTACTTTCTTTCCAGAGAGATACATGTAAGAGCTATTACAGAGCTATTCATTGTGTAAGAGGTCTATATTTAGCTGGACATGAAGAAGAAAATAACTCCAGACAATGGCAAGGCGTGGCCATCTAGTAAATAGTAATGCTTGTAATTGTAAAGTGAGTGCATATACACATGCACAGAAATATGTACAATCATAAGTGCATTAATTAAGCTAAGTTGTTTGCAGTCAAATATACAGTAAAATTAATTTTGCATAAATCCATTTCTGTTAATATAATCAGTGTCAGATTGGGACAGAAAGTAGGCCCAAGCACCAAAACTAAAAGTGGTGCCACTTAAATGAATTAGATAGCTGAAAGAAAGGGCCCATGTTTGTAAATTAGGGGAATTTTGAACATGTAAAGACAGACTGTGTAATTATTTTGCAATGTATGGAAGAGTACATGGATTTAAACTTGATGTAGGCAATATTTGTTTTAATAGGGAAATCAACAGTAAAAACCGGCCCAACAGATCATAAACAGGCGCACAAATGTCCAAAAAAAGACCAGAACACTGACCTATCAGACCAGCCCTACCAAATCCTTTATAGTCAGTTCAATCCTTGAGTAAAATAATATAATAAGATTTGCAGAAATCAAACTTTTTAGGAGCTTCATGATGTGACACAGAGATATGTTGTGGTGCAGCCTAGGAATATTTGGCGGTATAGTATAATTAGTTTGTTTTTAATGCATGTTACATGAATGTTTTCTTTGCTCATGTAACTACATTGTTTTTTAATGTCAATGATCATCCTTTTGATTATGGATACTCACAAACATTTTCCCAGGGTCCACCAAGCTTGGTCTCCGATGTGACGTAGGGCCACATTGATGCCAATAGGGTGGCATTCAGGAGTTCTGGCCATTGGCAATAAATTGGGTGTAGGAGAAGCAAAGCATATACTTCCCTTCCTTTTTCACTATCACATATGAGGATCTCGAAATACATAACTTCAGGATTTGTGCTGTAAAAAGCCTACTCCTGTGTTTGACTAAATAAACCATCATGTTGTTCATATATATCTTAGAAATCCAGCCCACCCAAAGAATGCATGTAACACCTGACTTGCCTTTTAGTTCACTGTTGGCATTGTTGGTGTGGGAGTGGAGGATAAAAGTTGCTAAAATCATTATGAAAACTAGCGCTTTTAAAATATATAAATATATTTCTCAATATAATATCTGATGGACTACGGTGAAACAGTTCTGTATGTTAATTATATACACTTTTGAACAGACTTTATCATACTTATTTTAAAAGGTATTTCTAAATTTAGGCTGTGGAGGGCAATTTAACGACTTTATTTCTTAAGCTTAATTTAACCTTGAAATAAATAAATGAATGCCCGTTTATTTAGCGCCTTAATGTTCTTTCTGAGTCGCGACCCAGGGCTGCTGTTGACCTGGGGGCTGCACGTAAAGGTCAGGAGGGCCGCATGCTAAACCCAGGCCATACTTTGAGTCTCATTGCTTTTAATGATGTTTGAGGGCTGGGCTAAATTTTGGCTTTTTGCGGAAGACCTTTTGCTGATTTTGGGCTACTTTCTAATAGTGTAGTGTTAGATATGAGCTTTCTGATTGTCAAAGTATGCACCCTGTACAAGCAGGAGCCACCAGGGTAGGCTAGATACACAACAAAAGATAACCTGTGCTCACTCCCTGCCAGCTTGGCACAGACAAGTCAGGCTTATCTAAAGAGGCAATGTGTAAAGTATTTTTAAAACACACATACACAGTAACACAATGAAAATACCACAAATATACAGGGTTAGAGGAATAGCTTATATTTTTGTGAGTACAACGAAACAAAAACAACAAAAAACCAATTAGTATAATTGGAGTTATACATTCGTAAATATTAAATCCAAGTGTAGTGCTTAGAGTCATAAAGTGCGAGCTGGGGACATCGAGTTCAGGCCGACCGCAATGGAGCGCGGGTCGGATACAGTTCCATTCAAGTTCTGCTGAAGTTTTACCTTCTCAAGTTGGTGCTAAGAGTCCTGTTTGCCGGAAAGAAGTTTGTCAGGAGCAAGGTGAGCATCACTGGCAGTTGTCCTTTGGTGCAATGAGCCACCAGGTATCGCAGACAGACTGGCTGGGGCCTAACAATCATGAGTGGCAATTCTGCTTTGTAAAGAGACAAATAGGGGTCCGCTCATGCTGATCCTTCATGTGAGCGACAAGGTCCAGGAGCAAACGGCCCTGTTTGCAGTCATGAAAAGTCCAAAAGTTTTGTTTAAAGAGCTGCAGGTCTTTTCAAGGGTCCAGGGACCTGAGCGGCACCTCATGAAAGTCAGAACTCTTAGAAACAGGTCCAGGAGTGGGGGGGAATCTGTCATATCCCTGAGGCACAGATCAGGAGGCCAGCAGAATAGTCCTTTGAGTCACTCTGGGGTCATATGTTTCAGATGGTTGTAGTAATTGACCTCAGCAGGACAGAGAGCTGTAGGGCAGCACAGCAAAGCAGAACAGCAGTTCTTCCAGAACATCAGTCAAGCAGAGTAGCAATCCTTGTAGCACAGTATTCATTATTCCTGGCAGAGCTCTTTACAGGTCCTGTAGTATATTATCTTGGTAGGGTTAGAGCTCCAGTGCTTATACCCAGTTGTAGCTTTGAAGTGGGGGTGACTTCAAAGCAGTCCCTTGGAGTGCTGCTTTCCTCCTTTCACCTCAGCCCTGGCTCCAGACTATAAGTAGGGAGTAATCAGCCCTTTGTGTGGGAAACAGTACACTACCTATTCAAGTATAAGTGTCAGCCCCCCCTCCCTCTTCCTGGCCTGAAAGAGCTATCAGAATGCAAATTAGTTTTCTGCCACACCCACCCTTCCTGTGTTTGTGGCTGTCTAGAGGGAATGCACAAAGTGTAGCTGTCACCCACCCCAGACGTGTATTAGAGACAGGCTGCAAGGTACGCAGGGCAGTAAAAGCAGAGAAATATCCACTTTCTAATATAGACATTTATGAAATAGTAATGTTAAGCCCAACTTTATCATTAAAGAGCATTTATCCTTACCGTTTCAAAGATATGAAACATGCTACTTCTTTCTAATCAAGAATTTGAGCTTAAAAATCTATTAAGAAATTCCCATTGAGAGCCTATGAGAGGAGTAGGCCACACAGTAGGGAAAACAAATGTCATTGTTTATCACTACTAGGACATACAAAACGTACATATCATACCTTTTACTGCCACAGCATGCTGTCCTTTGGGCTACCTGGGGCCTACCTTAGGGGGGCTTATGTGTAATAAAAGGGGAGTGTAAGGCTTGGCAAGTGATTTTAAATGCCAAGTCGAAGTGGCAGTAAACACACAGCCCTAGTGATGGCAGACCTGCGGCAGGTTTGAAAGGCTACTTATGTGGGTGGGACTACCAGTGCTGCAGGCCCACTAGTAGCCTTTAGATCACAGGCCATAGGTATTAGGTATATGGTATACCTCTTTACAAGTGACTTATAAGTAAACTAAATATGGCAATTAGGTATACACCAGTGTCACTATGTTTAGGGGCGGAGCGCATGAAATTTACCACTGGTCAGCATTGGTAATATGCTCAGAGTCCTAAGGCCAACAAAAAAATACAGCAAAAAGAGGAGGTAAACAGGCAAAAAATTTCAGGGAAGACCACCCTAAGGAGGAAGGTCTAACGAACGAGGATTATGCTTGCTTAATATTTCACACAATAGATGTTTTAAGGCATGGGCAAAGTGGGCAATAGCCTATAACACCCACCTTCTAAAGGGTCCCAGAGAAATATCAACCTTCTTTCTATAAGACTCACAGCATACAGAGGCCTGGTGCTGGGTTCAAGGGGGTTAGAGCCTTTTCCGTCCCTGATGTTCTGATCAGGAGTAGCTGTTGGAGTTCCTCTAATCGTCCTGGGTCCAAGATACAGGTCCAATCATTTCCACTCAGGCAGTAGAGTAGTAGGGCAGAAGAGTAGCAGCCATTCTTGCAGCAGAGCAACACAGCAGTCCTTCTGAGTCTTCCACAGGTCAAGTGGTGTATTGAAAAGCTGGCTCTGAGTGTTCACTTTTTATCCTCGGCGCAAGTTTTGAAGAACCTTCTGGAGATTCCCACCCCCAGAGCTGTTTGGAAGTTCCTGCATCCTAACCCTGATCCAAGCTAGTCTGGGGGCACAAAAGTCATTGTGAAACCCTTTGTAAGAATGGTGAGGCAGTGCCTTTGTGATGTGCCAGTGTGGTAGGTGACAGCTCCGTCTCTCTGTTGTAATTTGGCAGCGATTGAGTTAGCATTAGCAGAAGCCATCCTGCATTTAGAGGCGATCTCGTCCGTTTTGTGGAATCCATTTTGTATTTCTGGCAGCCATTTTGTTTGTCATGTGCTACCATGTGCGTGCTATGTGCTCTGTCCTACCTTGCTGTTGTCTGCTCATGAAATCTGCCTAGAGACAGGTTATATTTAGCCTCTTCCACTTTGCACATGCTCAGTTGAGCTTGCAGCTGTCCATGCAGCTGCTGTTAGTCTGTATATGTCAGGATGTGTTCACCAGAATTAGCAACTGTTAGCTCCTCTCACTTGTTGACTGTACATTTTCTGTATGACCTTATATGTGCCTAAAACCTATTCCTTGTACTTGTACCGCCTTCTTTTGAGCCCCTGTGTGGGTACAAAAGGGATCAAGCTCCTTCCATTCAGTGTGCTACTTCATACATTGCCGAAGGGTGTTGTGTGAACGTAGTTTCACCTCATGAGCTTAATAAACTTTGTATTTTCTATTCCAGTTTCTGTGCCAACTTCTATCCTATTGGTCTGAGCACTTGTGCAGAGAAGGGCGAACCCCTTGCACTGGTAGGCCTTGCTGAGGCTCACCACCACACCACTATAAAGCCAGAGAGGGCTTATCTTGCCAACAACTATTCCCCCTTTGTCTCACTGTCTGGGAGCAATCCACAAAGAGCAACTGCCAGCTACAGCTAGTTATATGACCAAGGATACAGACTGTAGGCACAAAATGGTTGGAACTACAAAATGGCAACTTCCTAAAAGTGGCATTTTCAGAATTGTGACTTAAAATCCAACTTCACCATTAAACAGGGTTTTAAATGACAGTTCTTTAGACAATGAACTTGATAGTCCTACCTGCTTCCAATTAAAAGTGATCACTTATTAAATGTAATAAGGTAACCCAATGTTATCAAATGAAAGCGGCAGGCCTCACAGTATTGAACAATGAATTGGAAAAAGTATCAGGAAATATAAAACTTAAAGGTCCAACTTTTTAAATATACTGTACCCTGTCCTAGGGTCTGTGTAGGGCCTACCCTAGGGGTGACTAATTACCCCAAAGGAAGGTTTAGTTCTGGCAAAAGGTTTATTTTGTGAGGCTGAAATGGCAGGTTAAAATTTCTCACGCTAGCTGCAATGGCAGGCCTAAGATATGTTTAAAGGGTTACATAAATGGGTGGCATGGTAAGTACTACATGTCCACTAATAGCATTTAAATTACAGGCCCAGGGTAAAGGTAGTACCACTGTACTAGGGACTTACAAGTAAAATAAATTTGCCAATTGGTTGTAAGCCATTTTGAAAGAGTCAGAATGGATTTCAGCTACAATTCGTTCTTGGGGAATAATGCTTTATGATTCCTTCGTCTGGTCCTGATGTTTATTACAGACCAAACGTGACAATGTTTCTGACAAAAGTTGTTTGTTTCCGGGGCGATACGTAATAAAAAAATCAAATTCACTAAAGAATTGCAACCATCTCATTTGTCTTAGTGTGAAGGCCTTCATAGTGGAATAAAATTGTAAATTCTTGTGTTCAGAATAAATAGTAATTGTATGTTTAGCTCCAAGAAGATGGTGTCTCCATTCTTGAAACACTCCCTTGATTGCTAACAGCTCACGCTCTGCAATGGTGTAATTCTGTCCGGCAATCAGAAGTTTACGCGAATAGAAGGCTATAGGATGTAAATACCTTGTCTCAGGATCTTTTTGCATTAATACACCACCGAGAGCAGTTTGTGAGGCACCCGCCTCAACAAAAATTGGCCTATAAGGATGTACTAAGATAGGGGCAGAAGTAAATGCCTTCTTTAAACTACCAAAGGCTTGGTCAGCCTCTTCTGTCCATTGAAACTTTTTTCCTTTTTTAAGTAACTGTGTAATAGGTGTCACTATTTCAGAAAAGTTGGAGATGAACCTTCCATAAAAATTTGCAAACCCCAGTATTCTTTGTGTGTCTTTTATAGAGGTTGGTCCTGGCCAATGAAGAATTGCTTCCACTATTTTAGGGTCCATGATGATCCCTTCTGGTGACAGCCAGTATCCCAGGAACTCAACTTTTGATGTGTTAAAAACACATTTTTCTAGTTTCACGAATAAGGAATTATCTCATAAGCGCTGCAGAACTTTTCTGACCTGTTGCACATGATCCTCAGTGTTTTTGGAATAGATTAGGATGTCATCAATGTATACAATACAACAGACATCCAGCAAATCGTGTAGTACGTCGTTTATGAAATATTGAAATGCGGCCGGGGCGTTACAAAGACCAAACGGCATAACCGTGTATTTGAAGAGGCCAAACTTTGTTCTAAAAGCGGTTTTCCACTCATCGCCTTCCTTAATGCGAATGAGGTGGTAAGACCCTCTTAAGTCTAGTTTTGTATAAATGCTGGATCCTTTGACCTGGTTTAGCAATACTGGAGTTAATGGTAAAGGGTATCTATTTTTTATTGTACCTTTAAGAAGAGGGGCGATGAGACTGGTGATGTAGAGTGGCGAATAAATCTTATTTCCAATAACTCAACTCATCCAGGTATGATCTTAAATATTGATTCTCAGGTTCCATTAACGCATATTTTCTGCTACATGGTAACACAGCTCCAGGAATTAAATCAATTCTACAATCGTAGACTCTGTGAGGTGGTCGTGCTGTGGCTTTCACTGGGTCAAACACATCAGAGAAATCTAGATACTTTGTAGGGAGCGGTGTAGTTCCAGATTCCAAAGCAGCACAAACTAAGGGCATTATTGGGTCTTTTGCCTCCTGATAACAGTGTAGTTTACAGTAGGAGGATTCTAATTAAACTGTACGTTTTAACCAATCAATTTTGGGGTTGTGTAATTCAAGCCAAGGAATGGCAAGTATTACTCCAAAGGTAGGAGTATCAATAAGATCAAAGACAGTGTTCTCGGTATGTCCATTGTCAGCTACTATGGTTAAAGGTTCAGTATGAAACCGTATTAGACCAGAGGATAGAGCCGAACCATCCACAGCCCTTACTGGTTCTGGTTCCTTCTTTGGTACTTGAATACGTTGTAACTTACTGGCAAGTTCTAGATCAAAAAAGTTACCAGTGGCTCCCGAGTCAATGAGTACTGGTATGCTATGTCTTTGTTGTGTAGAAAGGATAAAAATCACTTGAATGATAAAATGCTTGGGGATTTGATTAATCACATTAGGAGCATACTGAGAGATCTTGGACATGTTTCTCGAAGAAACGATCTCTTCTTTCTCCGACATACTTAGTTTTCCGACAACGCTAACAAGCTCTTCTCAATTACTAAGGCTTTTTTCTTCACTGGTTTTGCTGAGCACTCTCTTGCAAAGTGACCTGCCTTTCCGCAGTAAAGATATAAATTACCTTTTCGTCTCCTCTCTTTTTCTTCTGGGGTTAAAGGGCCCTTTAACCCACCTATCTGCATAGGTTCTGACACTGACGTTTTATCCTCAGACTCCTTCCTGTCTGTTTTAAAGATTTTGTATGTCCCCTCTGGGCCTTTCATTCTTTTGTTCCCCTAGTCTATGATCCAATTTTACTACCAAATCTTGGAATACAGCAAAATCATCAGGTAAATTAACTATATGTGCTAATGAATCTTTCAGGTCGTCTTTAAGACCCAGATAAAAGAGAAATACTCTTTTCTCTTCAGGCAAATGAGTTTCAGCCAAAAGCCTGTTAAAGGAAGTGATGTAAGTGATAAGATCTTTTGATCCTTGACGGAGACCAAGGAGTTCATTGTCAGAAGCTTGAATAAACACATGCTTAGCAAACAGGTTTGACATAGCCTCTTTGAAATGTCGTAGATTATGAAGGATAGGATCGTTTGTATCGACTAAAGGCATAGCTCAGCTTGCAGCCATGCCTCCTAAATAAGAAAATATAAAATCCACCTTAGCAGTGTCTGAGTCAAATATCTGTGGTTTACACATAAAGTGCAATTGGCACTGACTCATAAACGTATTGAACTTATTGCTATCTCCTGTAAACCTTTCAGGGTTAGCTAAAGGGACTGAACTAGGAGTAACTACCGTAACTAGTACAAGCTGTTCAACAGCTTGACTATCATTTGACCATGACTGAAACTGAGTAGTCCCAAATTTAGGAGGAGCTAATATGGGCTCTCTCTCCTCTGTGGAGTCTCTCCATGTAGTAAACCCTGTTCTGGTGTTATCTAACTCCTGTCGCAAGGACTGGTTTTCTAAACGCAATTCCTCAATTTCAGTATTTAATTTAACAACACGTTGGGTTAATTGAGGTATATCCATTGTGCAGGGAGGTGGAGTAAACGAAATAAAGAGGAAACAAGTGTGGCTTCGCTTTCTGTTGCGGAATCACACACGAGACACTCCGATGTTTCCTTCTTGATGACGCTTAGTCCCAACCCCCTAGAGAACCAGTTACCTCAACAAGGATATCAACTCTTGATGAGCCAACTTGTCCCCAAGGGAAAGGGTAAGTGGAGTGAGAAACAAGACAAGACAAGCACTGGTCCTCGTCTCTGGGAAGCCAGGTTCTGTTTCTCTGTTGAAGTGTTCTGGGTCTTGATCACTCTGGTTATCAGCAAGTCTATGTGTTCTGTTATAACATAAACAACAACCATACATCAATATTCTTTATAAGTGCTCACCGTGTTCTGAGATAAATTTAGATCTTGACAGTACACACCAGTAATCTATTGACCCATGCCCACACTTCTGTACTTCTTGAGTCTTGTAGGAATGACTCTTGACTGAGTTTTGATTCCTTTGGTAGACTCCGAAGCAGGTCTTCTTTGGGATTCTTTTCAACAATAGAGAAAACACACAATGCAGAGCAAGACACCTAAAAACTCGATAAGGGGCCTAGAGTACTGTCGCAGCATGTATCAAAACATACAACAATAGAATGACACCTATAACTACGTTGTATAAGCAATCTTAATAACTATTACACATTGCAGTGGCCAATGCTTGTTATACTTTTAGCAGATGATTGTATCCTTATCAACTGCAACTCAACCAAGTCCTTTTAGTTTGCAATGTACTTGTTGACTCGTTTGAGAAATGTCCACGCATTCTGTGAACCTCCTTTTACATTGTACAAGGCTTGTTTCTTTTACCGGAATTAAATAAACAAACTATGGCCGAATCTTTTGCAATCAATGTTCTCTACAAGCCTGTTGCTATGTAACAAAAATCTTACTATCCTTTTTTCGGTTTCCAGGAAGTGCTGCTGAAGACGGGGGCTGGTTCCGGTGAAGTCCTGAGCCTCGGAGCTTGTGGAGGAATCGGGAAAGCTGAGGAGAACCGGATCAGGTAAGGAGGGCAGCGAAGAGGGAAGGAACGAAGGTAGGTGCAGGGTGGGGTCAAAGAACACTTGCGGCAGGATCGGCTCTGGAGCGCTGGTTGTGGTATGATGCAAAGAAGCGAAGCATCGGCACATTGTCGAGCGCTCCTATTTATTCTATTTAGTGCATGACGGTTCCTCATTTGCATGCGCTGCGCGAGCCTCATTTACATGCGCAGCACGAGAAAACCACAAAACAAGAATACACGTGAAGAAACACGTTTGAGCAGGAAGCCATGCACATAGTCAGCAACAAGCATAGCTAACTGTAACCACTGAAGGAGCAAACAAGCATTGTTAACAGCAATCACTAAAGTCTATGTACATGGAATATGGTTCAGCCAAACTGGTTAAGCCAAGGAATAACCAGTCTAACCAAGAGCAGCATGAGCAACATGGATTCCCCTAACAGGTATATAGGCAAAAGGCCTTCAAAATTGCCCATGCAATGAAGAATAGTCATGGTTAGAATTATATGAGGGCTTAAACACAAAAGATCCAATGAAATTTTCGAACCTTGTAAGCAAAAAATTGAATCAAATTATCAGGAAAAATTATCCAGCGGTCACAGCCCAGCAGTGGATGCAATATATCCAGAACCTGTAGAGCCTTTGTAACACAAAAGGCTACCAGTAGGCACTGCTCGAAGAATGTTCTGACTGCTCCAGTTCAATTCAAACTACCTCAATTTGGGCCAATATCACATTCCCTAAACAAGAGTCTCCAATCTTTTCTGTATTGAGAGCTACTTATGTTGCATGAAACGCTTTGAGTGCTAAAAATATTATTAATGTTGTAAAATATTTTTTTTTATATTCAATCAAGCAAAATAGTTCTAATTTAAAAAGCTGTGTTGCACAAACGAAAGCTACTCAGAAGTAGCAGGAGAAGTAATGAAGCTCATGAGCTACTGGTTGGAGACCCCTGCTTCAAAGCATCAATTAAGTACACCTTAGCTTCTTTTTGAGCTGTGGAAGCCACCAACCCAAACGACATCCCTACAAGGATTTTTAGAAATAGTGAAGAAGCCTGGGCTGACCTTCTCAATCCTCTTTTTATAAACTACTCAATGGAACACACATTGCCAGACAGTTAGAGATTCGCTATACTTACCCCAATCCATAAAAAGGGACCTTGTGATAACCCCACCAACTTCCCACTTATTGCCTTACTGGATGTGGAAGGCAAGTGCTTTGCAAAAATTTTAATCAAGGCTCTATGAGAGTGTTCCCACACTGAGGCCCATATTCCCACATGCTCGTGAGATTTTTTTGACGTTCGGCAATGTGGATCGCATGTTCAGGCGGAAATATTGCGCAAACTTCACCACGCAGTCGCCAGTGGGCGCGGCCATCTTGTTTTCCTAGTCTTTGCATGGTTCTGGGGCCTGTTTTTCATCCCTCTCTAATCTTTTCAATCCTTTTTTAATTACATTGTTTTTCTGATCTTTTTTAATTATTATCTATCCCTCTCTCTCCCTAAGTGTATATTTTGCATTCTATTTCTACTTTTCTGCGTTTATGAAGTTTTTCTACTGTTTTATATCACTTGCTTTTTTAATTTCCGTCCTTTTCTCCTGACTTTATTTTTTATTCCTACATTTTCTTTTCCGGCCCCCGTCAACCCAGAACCATGGCTAAGGCTATCTCTAGTAGTAATGGGAAGGGCAAGGCACCTGCACCCAAGCGCCGGCTTCTTTGCGGCAGGCGGTGCCCAGAAGGGGTGCAGTCCTGGTCTCTTTTCACCGAGGTGGAGGTGGCGGGCCAATTTTTTTTGAACAGCACCACCTCCCCTTAACCTAGGCGACAGGCCCGGCTCCAGGTACGCCACCAGGAGCATCACCGCCGGTGGGTGAGGGTGTGCCAAGCAGTGTTTCACTGCTCTGGGGTCCGGCGCACCCAGAACCAACTGACTCACTGGTGGTCAGACATCTTGGACTGGGAGCAGGACCTGCTTGACCTACTAGGTGTTGAGGTTGTGGGGCTTGGTGAGTAGCTAATTATAGCAGTATTGTGTGTTCTGTTCTGTGTTATTGTGAATAATATTTTTTCCCAAATAGCAAGAAAGCTGCTGCTTACATGCAGGTAAGTTACATTTAAAAATATTATGTGATTGTTATTCTTCTAGACACTAGACAGGTGCTCGGCGCTACTAATCTTGTTTGCAACTTTGCGCTCTCTTGGGTGGATTATGTATGACAGTTTAGATAACTTAAGTTAGATAATGCTAGAGAGACTCCAGTCCTTTCCTTTGTCTTCCTGTCACTAAGATAGTGGTGGATTGATGGGTGGTTTAAATACTTAGTAGTAGTTAGCAATTTTTTTGCGGTCCGCGTGACGCGTCCTCAATCACGTCATGGTCTACTGAGTGCTGACTCCAGTCCTTAGTAGAACCTTTTGTAGTTTGGTAGTGAGTGAGTAACATAGAAACTAAGTCATCAGCACATCAGAGGCAACCAACCAACAATTTGGTGTATGCAAATGTATGCATGCATCCATCTATGCATTTTTATGGACTCAAATAAATGGAAATGCAGACTCAGTGAACAATTGGCTCATCAAAGGGTGTTGATTCATTGATTTCAAATGAGATTGAAACTTAGAAGAAGCATATATATTTTTCACAATTCATTTCCAATGTCTTTGGAATAGATGGGCTGGGTCAGGTGGTACTTAGGTTTAGGATTCTGAAATGCAAGGGTGTACACTGTACTGTTGAGAGAGACTAAGTTGTTGTGAACAACGGTTGAAGAAGAAAACACCCTTAGCACTAGCAATAGCATTAGCGGCGGGAGTTGAGTAACTGATGGCCTCTTCTATCTGACTTCAACTCAGCTGGGAAAGTTTTATGGAGAAGACTAAGAGTCAGACGACCTTGATGGATGGGTTGAATACAAAGGGAAAGAAGGATGGAAGGAGGAAGGCCGAGCGAGATGTAATATATGACTGGCAGAGAAGGATGCGTGGGATGCATAGGTGGCTGATAGGAATTGGACGCATGGGTGGTTCATGAAAGAAAATATGCCTACCTGGGTGGGTGAAACTGTATGGGTGATAGGAAGAATCATACGGGGAGTTTCATGGGTCAAACTTGAAAGCAAGCAAGGAAGGATGCATGGGTGTTGGTTTGAAAAAAATGTATGCCGTTGGTGAAACTAAGGTTTGTTGAGAGATTAAGAAGAATGATAGAAAGGTTTACTTTGAATGGATGGATGCCTGGTTGGTAATCAATCATCATAGCATAGGTGTACATTGTCAATGGATGAAGAGAATGTAAAAGAAAATATAATCTACGCCAGAGTAGCAAAGCCATGGAGAATAGAAGATTAGAAATAAAAAATATATAATGCTAGAAGAGCAATGCCATGATTGATAAATTGACAAATTGCTGTGAAGAGAAACAACAGGAATGTTTTTTTGGTAAGGTTTTTAAAACAAAGCTGTATTTTCAGAATACTCCCTTGACTCACAGTAGGTTAAAAGCACAGCATATATATTGTGTAGGTCTGTTATCAAGCTCCTCCCTCCGACTCTGAGGTCCACTCATTACCTATGTCGTTTATTTTCAACTGTGTCAGCCTGTCATGGGTGGCCTATCGGCTGAATGGTTAAACAATCAATCAAAAGAACCTCATGTTGTCCCATATATAATCAATGACCATTTGGTTCAGATATCATCTGCCTTGCTGTATTAGTCAGAGTGAAAGTGAAATTGAGCAGGTGCCATTGATGTAACAGAGGATGACCACCCATAATAGAAATATAAAAGCTTCCCCACCTGCAGACAGTAGTAAATAAAAATAACGTGAGTCTGCGACACAAGTATGTTTGTCTAGGGCGCAAGCTGGCTGAGCTGGCATGCCTACAACAAGGTTTGTTTAGCTAAACAAGAGAGAGAGAAGAAGAAGACTTGTAGTAGTAATGCCTGAAACTCCCTCAAATGTTAGAGGCCAGGGTGCCTGACTCTGGACCACGGGGTTCATGGTTCGATTCCTGGTGCTGGTGGCAGGTTAGCCCAGGACCATGTGACATGGGCAATAGCTTGCTTAATCTTGCTGACGGCCCCCAGCGCCAGGACACCTCTCCGGAAGTACCTATGTGCTTCACAAATGCTGGTATTTCATTTCATTTCATGCCACAAATGGTATGTACTGTGCTTGCTAGTGCTACTGTGCCTCTATGTGTCAAATTAATGTTGTATTACTGTTTCGAGTATTGGTTACAATTTTCTTTTTTCTTTATTGATATAGCTACTCCTTCCCAACCAAAAGCGCAACCAAACAGGAAGGAGTTGGCAGCCATGGCCCGGCGAAGGAAGCTGGAGGCCATCAGCAAAGAATATCGGCGGCTGGTGGTAC
Source organism: Lissotriton vulgaris (assembly GCF_964263255.1). Lineage (NCBI taxonomy): Eukaryota > Metazoa > Chordata > Amphibia > Caudata > Salamandridae > Lissotriton > Lissotriton vulgaris. The sequence goes on from NC_141689.1 coordinate 62,424,682, forward strand.
CGGCCAAGGAGGAGGAGGCGGTCCAATGCCCCAGGCCCCAGCCAGGCCCCACAGTGGTACGGTACCACAATCTGGCAGCCACCTGCCGCATTTCATTGAACACTGCTGCTCCCCTTGGATGAAACTGTAAAGCATTCAAGCGCTGCATGCTCCTCCGGATTGCAAGCCTAGAGGAGCGGATAAAGGTCCTGGAGGGTAACAAGAGTTTTTAAAATCTTTTTTTTTGCTGGGTGGGAATTTGGCATTGGGGAAAAGTTGGGGTTTATATTTATTATGGGCAATGAAGTGGAGATTAGACTCTATTTATCTTTGGACATTGGTTGGGGTTAGGGAGATGGGTGGGTCTGGTGTTATGGGATTTTTACATTAGTTTATTTTGTTAGGGGAATACATTATTTAGACTTAAAGTTTACATATGATGTAAATGTTTTGTGGAGGGGTGACTCTTTTACTTCACACAGTTTCCCTTGCTGCTGCAGGGCCGCAGCCAGTTTTTGATTGAAATAACCTGCCGATAGTGTTAAACACAAACAGATAGATGCAGTACCCTCAGTTGTGAGTGACTTGTCCTACTAGTACTCTCAGTCTCTCCTCCTAGTCTATGCAGTCCGCAACTGGACTTGGAAATGTGTGGGTGTGTGAATTAATGAATTAATTTCCATATTATTAATTATGCCTCCCAAACATCTTCTCTTACCTGTACCACTAGAGGGCCAGCACTGCATATAAAACAATCCTTGTGACTCATGCACAGCCTTCCATTGCCGAGGCTGACCTTTGAAAAAGTTTGATGACAAACGAAACGCGTCAGGATTGCCCTTTCAACTGCTCAAAATAAAGTAATGGTATCATTTGTGCAGCGAGTTCGGCTCAACTTCTTTCCAGATTGGGAGAGTAAATGCAACAATATATAGCGCCATGGTCCAGATTCAGAGCAACGAACCGACAGCCAGAGCGCCATGCTTCCCCACCCCGGACCAACCCAGAAGACTCGGTAAAACGAGCATGGGAGAAATGGGCTGCCACCAAACACTGGAGTTTGGGATGTTTCCTCAGCAACCTTTTAAAAATACGGGCTGCACAGAGGAGCTACACAACTGGGAACTTTTGTCCCAGTGAGACAGTTAAAATATCGGAATTAACCTACTGGAGGGCTGGGAGACCACAAAGACCAGCATGCTGCGCCAAACTCCAGACAGCGGGTGTCCACTAGAGGGCCGCACTGCATATAAAACAATCCTTGTGACTCATGCACAGCCTTCCATTGCCGGGGCTGACCTTTGAAAAAGTTTGATGACAAACGAAACGCATCAGGATTGCCCTTTCAACTGCTCAAAATAAATTGATGGTATCAATTGTGCAGCGAGTTCGGCTCAACTTCTTTTCTTTATACATATATATATATATATATATATATATATATATATAATATAATATATAAGCACATTCTCAGCATTCTCTCACCAGGAGCCCAATATCTGGATACCTGCGGCTCAGAAGAAGAGAGGAAGACCCAAAGTGCAGTGGTTTTATTTAATGGCGTGGAAGGCCCACCTCGGCATAACATTTTGGCCTACACAGAGGCCTTGGTCACATGACGCATGGGGAGGAAAGGCAGAATTTAAAGTGCAAGTGCAAGTGCAGGATGACTTGAACCATGATTGGTTGCAATAATCAGATGATGTTAAAAAGAATTCATAGACATCAATGACATACAATGCGGCTGTTGAAAGAATTACGGGATAATCCCCGTTTAAATAGCTCTACATGTGCAAAATTAGGGTATAGACAGTTATATCCAACAGTAGGGGTTTTATGTACAATCCTAAGGGTATATGTTTACCTGAAGAGAAATAAATAACTAAATTTCATTCAGAAATATACACATGTAATAATAATAAATATATATTAAATTAGAGACCGTCAATATATAAAACCTGGATAAAAGCATACAAAAGTTAAAATGCAAAATGGCAACTAAACTTATGATAGAAAAAATACACTAAAATACATATTTATGTATTGCACATTGATATATTCACTGAAAATACCATAGGTTTCAGGCCTTATATAGTTAGGAATTAGCATTTAAAAACCCTTTGAAATTAACTCAAAAAACTATAAGTTTTAGGGGTGTTATAGTTAGCTGGACATTTCACTCATACAAAACCATTGAAATTGCTCCTATATAGTTAGTTGTACTAACTATATTTCGCGCACCCGCAATCCACTGCTGATGATGTCACATATTAGATCATTCATGACATGGTCAGTGACATGACTGAGACAATATCATCATGGTATTGCCTCTGAAGAAGTGAATAAACGAAACGCGTCAGGCAAAAAAGTGATTTGCATTTATTTTCTGCTTGCAGGCGGATGCTGCCCGTTCCAGTGATTCAAGGAACAGGTTGAGCCTTACGCAGCTGCTCGTGTGCCTTCCAAACTGCGTGTGTCAACCAGGAGCTTGATATATATATATATATATATATATATATATATATATATATATATATATATATATATATCCAAACAGAACTCCCAACGCACTACTTCCAACCTTCAGATCAGCGAAGCGCACAAAGAGGAGACGGACCACAAAATGGATGACAGGTATTTTAATCCAGATTAAGAAGTTTCAAGCAGGAAATGCATAACGCGTTTCGGGCTACAAGCCCTTGTTCACATGCATAAAATAGTCTGTCACACTTTTGCTTTTTATAATGCCTGGTGAAAAAGTTAGTGCATGCCCCTCCCACACATCACGTGGTCATAAACATGATAAACACACTATGTGTTGTGACATATGGAAAACAGACTGGATACATAATTTAAATGCCAGTATTTACACAGTAAAAGATTTTCTGTTAACACAAGTAAATAAATACACATTATTTCCGGATAAATCCATTAGTAACTCTGGTTCCTATAGAGTATATCACCAGCAAGTACCCATGTATATCACGGGTTGGGCGAACCCTTCTTCAACATATGCCACTAGCATATTTAGTGGTGGGCGTAGTGCAGAGAATAGAGACTAAAGTGCTAGAAAAGTGTGCAAACAGTGCATGTCCTAAAGTGCAAAACACATCAAATTGCTATTATATTTACAAGAGAGGAAGTAAAGTGCATGATCCATGATAAAGATTACCTGCATTAAGAAATGAATAATTCATGCTAACTATACAGATGGACCAGAAGTCACATTCTGTAAGATAAAAGCTTGATAAAAAACATTTCATTTATAGACAGGGTTCATCATAAAAAGTGATAAAATGTGGTACTGACAACACCCTGTGTGTAAAACAGTGCTAAAATATACAAATGTTATCAAATATTAAGTTAAATGACTATATACAAGAGGGTTGATATTACAAGGGGATTGGAACCCTGGCTAACAGGGATCCTGACTAGCCAGGGCCATCAAAACAAGTGTAAATTCATAACTGATAACTCTAAAGACTGGTTCTACAAATCTTTTGGTAACAGGGAACCTGACTACCAAGGGTAACGTAATTCAAAATAATGAACAGGAGAAGCCCCACCGAAGTCAGACAACAATAGACAAAGGCCAGCCTATAAAAAGGTATGTAAGTCTTCCGTGTTGTTGAGGCCGTGCGGCCACTTGCTATCGAACTCCAGGATCATGTTGGATTCAAGTTGTCTGAGCCTCAACTCTCTGTTACCGCCTCTTCTCAATTTAGGCACTGCCCCTACAACAAAGTATGTGAGACAGTTAATGTCCTTGTTATGTTTCATCTCAAAGTGTGTGTGTATATATATATATATATATATATATATATATATATATATATTCCAGAGAAACAGAGCCCCACTCCGACTTCCGTACAAAACAAAAGACTTTATTCGTCTGAGGCAGCATTTAAATAACTCGTAGTCCTGACCGGTTTCGGCGTCACCACGCCTTGCTCACAGGTGAGTTACATTTCCCTCCATGTGGTCACAAGGCCTTGCAACTCAACTACAGGCCCCAGCATGCACCATGGTGGTTTCGTTTGAAATGGGAATTGCACAGTGTTCATTTTTTGCCCAAGTGGCGTAATATAAGCAATGTCCAAACAATCATCCAAGGCGTAGGGTGCACACTATAACATTTCATCGCAAGTGCACAGTTATGCTGCCCCCATCCATGATAAGCGTTTGTACTGCAGAGCTTACAAGAGGAGAAGCATCTCCCCTATTCCCTTTCTCTTGGTAGCGCTACCAATACCTGCGGCAGTCCTTCATGTGGTGCGCACCAGAGCGTGTCATGCCCCCTCCATAAGATTCAGAAACACATCCTCCGTTTTACTGGGGGCCACCGACTCTGCAGGGCGGGCTCTCAATTACAGAAGCGGAGAATCCTGCATGCATGAAATTCCAGAGAAACAGAGCCCCACTCCGACTTCCGTACAAAACAGAAGACTTTATTCACCTGAGGCAGCATTTAAATAACTCGTAGTCCTGACCGGTTTCGGCGTCACCACACCTTACATTTCCCTCCATGTGGTCACTAGGCCTTGCAACTCAACTACAGGCCCCAGCATGCACCATGGTTGTTTCGTTTGAAATGGGCATTGCACAGTGTTCATTTTTTGCCCAAGTGGCATAATATAAGCAATGTCCAAACAATCATCCAAGGCGTAGGGTGCACACTATAACATTTCAACGAGTTATTTCTAAGAAAAATAAAGATGACACACCAAGACTGATCTTAAATTACAGCAAAGAGGCTCAGAAAATACGAGGATGTGTTCAAAAATATTGGCCAATATTACAAGATGCTGATCTAAATAAAATCTTAGACAATGAGCCAAAATTATCCTTCAGAAAAGTACCATCCTTAAAAGACATGCTCGTGAAGAGCTATTTTGAAGCCCCAAGCAAAAAACTACCAATTGCTTGATCAACAACAAAAAGGGTTCAACAAATGTGGATACTGCAAAGCGTGCAAAATTGGCAAAAATGTCAAAACATTCAGAGATCCAGAAGGACGATTAATTGGAATAAAAGGAAAAATAACTTGCACTACTCAATACGTAGTATATATAATTCAATGTGATTGTTCACAAATGTACATAGGCAGTACTATCTGTGCCTTAAAGAAGAGAATGCTTGAGCACATAAGAGCTGTGAAGAACAGAGACATGACTCAAGTGCCAAGGTGGAGATTTCAAGAAAATGTGCTTTTTTGGAATAGACAATGTAGAAGTACATGAGAGGCTGGGTGATCACAAATTGAAGTTGCGTCATCTAGAATCAAAATATATAATCCGCATGAAAACCAAGATCCCGAGGGGGATGAACATGGATGAGGAACTTTTTGTACATTTGCAATAAAAACTGGATCTCTTTCTACATTATAATGAGGAACATTAGCGCCCTGTACGTGATAGTCAATATCTGACCAAAGGAACAGAACCAAGAGACTGGATTAAAACAGATATGTGAACAGCCATGTATAATTGGTTGGAGTCATAGGTGCTATACCAAAATGTTTAGTTATAAGTTTCTGTAATCAAGAACTGTGGCTAACCGGTGTTAATGCAACTGTTGCTATATACATAATGCTTAAATGGTAAAAGGTACTATACCTACAATGACTAACAGCTAATTGTGATTTTACCAGCGCAGTTGCAGTACAAGGAAAGTGTCTCATAATTATTTACACATTCATATCTGTCATAAAGTGGTGACTTTGTGTTAAAAACGTATTTAAACTACCAATCCCAGAATGCAATGGGACGGGTAATGATGCATAGCCTTTATAAACCAGTAAAAAAGTAGTGCCACCTACCGTGAGAAAGGGCGTGTGCCCGAAACGCGTCAGTGTGACAGACTGATGATGGTGGAGTTTGCTGAATAAAGCCAACTTAATTACAATTCCTGAGTGCGGCGTTTTGTTTTGTTTTGCTGAAAAAAAAAAATATATATATATATATATATCGACGAACACTTGTTTTTCTTTAAAAGAAAGTAGACGGCACTCCAAGCTTGAGATATTAGAAACGATTTATTGGCAGACCCCCCTGCCCCCAAAATGACAAAATATTCAGGCTGCCTTTCTAAAATATTGCCTTAATAAACGTTTGTGTTATTTTACATGCACCTGGATTTGTTTTATTACCTCGCCTTAAGGGAGTGCTGGGTCTTTGCCTCGTCATTTGGGAGTGTTACTCAAACATTTATTATTTAAAGGTGAAGTGGTATATTTGCCTCCAAAGTGGGAGTGCAGGGTTTGGGTGTGGCGTATTGGTGAGAAGTCACATTCATTACAGAGACCCATTGTAACTACCAAGGGAAAAGGGTACTCTTGACAATTGAAAACAAATGATCCCTGGAAAAAGCTCAACTCACATTCAAGTCATACCTATAATTAAATATGATAATACAGCCCATGCAATAGACTCCTCCAATTTTTTTTTTCAGTTTATATCATAACACCCAAAAGTTATCACAAATACTCTTTTTATTTAAAAAAAACTTTTTTACATATTACAGTATTTCATCAAAAGATCGTCACACATTCTATGTCACCAGTTTATATGAAAATTGTTTAAAAAAGACACAACACATATGGTCCAATAAATTAGCAAAACATTACATAGCATAAATAGAGAGAACAATTAGACAATATACTTTGTCATTCATAAAACATATCCAATGGAACAATTTAATAACTAGGCCTGGATACATTGTGTCTTTTGGTGTCTACAGATCCAATTACTTGCATGGATTATGTTAGCAATGCGGTTTTATTAATATTCCATCTTTTTCAAGACAGTAATTTCCAGCCTCTCTGTAAAACCTTGTAGTATAGCCCCTGCTATAAATCCTTCTTTTTTAGAAAGAAAACTTCTGTGTACATATAATAGCTCCACCGCCTAGAAGTTCTCTTAATATAGACTTCTGTTTATGCATACAATGTATTTGGATGTTCTGCTTAGTATGATCAGTATAGTCTGCCCCAGGGACTTAATGACTGATACTGTCATATGGTTACTGCGTTTCTATATATTGTGTTAAGTTAGCATGAGTTTATTAAATGTTTAAACACCAGATTTTCCTTCGGCTTCAGTTTGCACACGACACCTAATTGTTATTGTAGCTTTCAACCTAGACGAAAGATGTGATTTATTTGAGAATAATATGTTATTGCTCTGATATCAGTCGTGCTCGGTACACTTGGTACAAATTTCTGCACACTGAGAACTGCACCCTCTAAGAATAACCTAACACAAGGTTGCTGAAGGCCTGATCCTCGCACCACATTAGACATAACACAAATAATGTTGCTGCCAACATTGAGCTCTACGCGGGTTTAAGATAGAGTTACAGGGAATGAATCAACACACTTGATGCTTCGCATGCAGAGAGCTGGTAGCTGTTGATGTGACCTCCTCCTACTAAGAATTAGAGGTATGGGCCCGCCCTGCTA